>NC_079192.1:372590382-373292882 GCF_029499605.1 Hyla sarda | reverse complement strand
GTGGAAATAGTACCGAATATTGTACAACAGTATAGAAAAAATGCAACTACTAATATAAGAATAACAAGAAAAATATGAGATCAATATAATAGATAAATCTAGAAAAGCAAATAAATATATAAATTATGTGAGAGATAGATAGATAGATAGATAGATAGATGATAGATAGATGATAGATAGATGATAGATAGATCGCCCAGCACAAGACCCCAGCACAAGACCCCAGCACAAGACCCCAGCACAAGACCCCTGCACTCCAATGTGAAGGACCCGAATATCCCATCATATCCCATCAAAACAGTCAGCGGCACCTCGGTCCCTCACTGGGAAAGGTTATTGGCAGAAGATGGAACCAAACCTTTTCTACAAGGGACATTTGTGATGGATTGTAGTGATGATGTGGACTGTTGAATTGGACCCTGATCACATCCTTGGACCTGGTGGCATCAAACTGGAGTAATGCTGCTCTCTTGCGATATATAGATAGATATTAGATAGATAGATATGAGATAGATAGATATGAGATAGATAGATATGAGATATATAGATAAATCAGAGATAGATAGATAGATAGATATGAGCTATATAGATATTAAAATATATTTATATGTGCGATAAATAAATGAATAGATAGATCTATTATGTAGATGATATATATATATATATATATATATATATATATATATATATATATATATATATAGATAAATAGATAGATATAAGAAAAATAGATAGATAGATAGATATGAGATAATAGATAAATAAATAGATAAATCAGAGATAGATGGATATGAGATAGATAGATATATTTGAAATAGATATATATGAGATAATAGATAGATCAAATATAGAGAGATAGATATGAGATAAATAACTAGATAAATCAGAGATAGATAGATATTAAATATATATTTATGTATGAGATAAATAAATGAATAGATAGATCTGATGTAGATGATTGATAGATAGATATATATGATATAGATAGATATGAGATAGATAGATATGAGACAGATAAATAGATAGATAGATATGAGATAGATAGATACATAATAGATAAATAAATAGATAAATCAGAGATAGATGGATATGAGATAGATGAATATATTTGAAATAGATATATATGAGATAATAGATAAATAGATTAAATGTAGAGAGATAGATATGAGATAAATAGATAGATATGAAATAGATAGATATGAGATAGATAGATATGAGATGGATAGATATGAGATAAATAAGTGAATAGATAGATCTAATATAGATGATAGATAGATAGATAGATAGACAGATAAGCACACATTTGTGACCAGAAGTAAACATCGGACAGTACATTCTATAGATGCAGAAAAAAAGAGACTGAATATCATCCTGTAAGATTTTACTTTCACGTGTTTCCTTATACCTGGTGTATATAATCATTTATATATATATATATATATATATATATATATATATATATATATATATATATACACTCCAAAAAAGTCGCAGCACACCCAGGTAGCATATAGTGCAAAATAAGTGAGCTTTATTGGCCCATAATATACGACGTTTCGATGGTATCTCACAATCTTTATCAAGCATGCTTGATAAAGATGGTGAGATACCATCGAAACGTCGTATAACATGGCCCAATAAAGCTCACTTATTTTGCACTATATGCTACCTGGGTGTGCTGCGACTTTTTTGGGAGTATATACCGATGGACGCGGTCTGTGACTGGGACCATAGTCATCGCCTGCACCCCTATCTACTCAAGCTGCATTGTTGAGGTTGTGCTGCCTGCTTTACGTCTATAAATATATATAGACTGCTCAAAAAAATTAAGGTAACACTAAGACACATCCTAGATCTGAATGAATAAACTAATCGTATGAAATACTTTCGTCTTTACATAGTTGAATGTGCTGACAACAAAATCACACAAAAATGATCAATGAAAATCTAATTTATCAACCCATGGAGGTCTGGATATGAGTCACACTCAAAATCAAAGTGGGAAACCACACTACAGGCTGATCCAACTTTGATGTAATGTCCTTAAAACAAGTCAAAATGAGGCTCAGTAGTGTGTGTGGCCTCCACGTGCCCGTATAATCTCCCTACAACACCTGGGTAGGCTCCTGATGAGGTGGTGGATGGTCTCCTGGGGGATGTCCTCCCAAAACTGGACTAAACCATCCGCCAACTCCTGGACAGTCTGTGGTGCAATGTGGCGGTGGATGGAGCGAGGCATGATGTCCCAGATGTGCTCAATCGGATTCAGGTCTGGGGAACAGGTGGGCCAGTCCATAGCATCAATGCCTTCCTCTTGCAGGAACTGCTGAGACACTCCAGCCACATGAGGTCTAGCATTGGCTTGCATTAGGAGGAACCCAGGGCCAACCGCACCAGCATATGGTCTCACAAGGGGTCTGAGGATCTCATCTCAGTAGCTAATGGCAGTCAGGCTACCCCTGGCAAGCACATGGAAGGCTATGTGGCCCCCCAAAGAAATGCCACCCCACACCATTACTGACCCACCACCTAACCGGTCATGCTGGAGCATGTTGCAGGCAGCAGAACGTTCTCCACGCCATCTCCAGACTTTGTCATGTCTGTCACATGTGCTCAGTGTGAACCTGCTTTCATCTGTGAAGAGCGCAGGGTGCCAGTGACGAATTTGCCAACCTTGGTGTTCTCTGGCAAATGCTAAACGTCCTACACGGTGTTGGGCTGTGAGCGCAACCCCCACCTGTGGATGTCGGGTCCTCATACCTCCCTCTGTTTCTGACCGTTTGAGTGGACACATGCACATTTGTGGCCTGCTGGAGGTAATTTTGCAGGGCTCTGGCAGTGCTCCTCCTGCTCCTCCTTGCACAAAGGCGGAGGTAGCGGTCCTGCTGCTGGGTTGTTGCCCTCCTACGGCCTCCTCCACGTCTCCTGATGTATTGGCCTGTCTCCTGTTAGCGCCTCCATGCTCTGGACACTACTCTGACAGACACAGCAAACCTTCTCGCCACAGATCGCATTTATGTGCCATCCTGGATGAGCTGCACTAACTGCGCCAAAAGAGTGAAAGCACTGCCAGCATTAAAAAGTGACCAAAACATCAGCCAGGAAGCATAGGAACTGAGAAATGGCCTGTGGTCACCACCTGCAGAACCACTCCTTTATTGGGTTGTCTTGCTAATTGCCTATAATTCCCACCTGTTGTCTGTTCCATCAGTGTTGCTTCCTGAGTGGACAGTGTGATTTCACAGAAGTGTGATTGACCTGGAGTTACATTGTGTTGTTTAAGTGTTCCCTTTATTTTTTTGAGCACTGTGTATATATATATATATATATATATATATATATATATATATATATATCAAAATAAAGAGGTTTGGGGAGCACCGTGTAGCAGGATTCCAGATCCACGTGGGTGCCAAGCTCCGGGAACAGACCAATTACCACAAAGTACAGAAAAAAGGTAGAAGCTGCACTCCGGCTTGTAGGTGAAACAATCACAAAATTTATTCACACATCTGTGCAGGCAACGTTTCGGCTCGACAATAGAGCCTTTTTCAAGCAAAGCTTGAGAAAGGCTCTATTGTGGAGCCGAAACGTTGCCTGCACAGATGTGTGAATACATTTTGTGATTGTTTCACCTACAAGCCGGAGTGCCGCTTCTACCTTTTATCTATCTATCTATCTATCTATATATATATATATATATATATATATGAATATATGGGTCCTCTTTCCTTCTGGAGAGAGAGTTCTGGCTTGGCATAAATTCCAATCAGTTCTAAGACTTCTTAATTGGAGCCTGAGCAGATTTGCAGGACGCACTACCCGTGAAGGTGGTGTGGTGAGCTAATTTGCATATATATGTATATATATATATATATATATATATATATATATATATATATATATGATAAAGATAGATAGGTATGAGATAGACAGACAGATAAACTGAAAACAGACAGGTTTCCAAGAATAAACCATGGAGTGAAGCTACACCATTTTTTTTAATCACAAATTGGGATGCTCACTTTTCTAGATAGATTGAAATAGACCTATCTAGTTGTTGGACAATCTCTTCTCTGTTTGATCCTCCCCAAATAAAAGACCCCCCCCCCCATTACATTCCAGCAGTGGAAACTATGAGTAGAGATGGATGTGGCTTTGCTGTTGATTTGCATTTTGTTACTTGCTGTAATCTTCTCCTCTCACATCTGGCATGTGTTAGCTTCATTGTGTCTGATGTCTCAGTGTAGTTTGCAGGAGTTAGAGACTGGGTAAAGTATTATAGAGCAGTGCCTGGTGACAGACACAGCAGAGCCCCCCCCCAATGATCCATCACATGGTACATAATATTGTCATCACATGGAGGAGCTATATAATCAACATAATGCTCTCCACTCCTATCTATACCTCGTATACCTAACCTGCACACTGATAGGAACTTCCAGATTTAGAAAGCTTCATATGGTACATAAAAAATAAAAAGCCATTCACTTATTGCCCCTGGTGGTCTAGTGGTTCTGTTATGATACTGGTTGTAAGGTGGTTCTGCTCATTGGCTGCACCAGTCATGTGCCATGCCACTGCTCATTGGCTGCATATGATGGTATGTTGTATGAGGTTAAAGGGCACCTCTCATCAAATAAACTTTTGATATATTTTAGATTAATGAATGTTGAATAACTTTCCAATAGCATGTTAATGAAAAATATGCTTCTTTCTATTGTATTTTTCCCGATCAGTCCTGTCAGCAAGCATTTCTGACTCATGCTGGAGTCCTAAACACTCAGAGCTGCCAGCCTGCTTTGTTCACAGCCAAACAGGCTGTGAACAAAGCAGGCTGGCAGCTCTGAGTGTTCTCCTTTGTGAACAAAGCAGACTGGCAGCTCGTAGTGTTTAGGACTCCAGCATGAGTCTGAAATGCTTGCTGCCAGGACTGGTAGGGAGACCCCTAGTGGTCATTTCTTCAAAGTGGAAAATTAAATAGAAAGAAGCATATTTTTTAATAACATGCAATTGAAAAGTTATTCTGCATACATTAATCTATAATATATCAAAAGTTTTTTTTTTATGAGAGGTACCCTTTAAACACACGTCTGCTTTCTTCTAGAAATAGCACCACTCTGGTCCACAGGCTGTGTTTGGTAATGCTCCTGTCCAGCACTGCACTAGACTGCACTAGTTCATTGCTCTGGTCATTTAAGTATTTGTCTTCTTAGTCTATCTGCATTATTCTGTACCATGATGGACTGAATATATACTGAGACTCAGTGGTGTCTACAATATCTACTACTACATCACATAATACGGTCAAGTGCGCTCCATGAACGCCAGGCCTGCCAGGGCCACAGTCATGTGGTGAAAACGGTTTAGAGAGAAGTAAAAATAGGCCTGGTGTTTATTTATGAGACTAGAAAACATCATGTAGAGGAAAACATAAAGATGGATCCACATAAGGAATAATGTGGGTAAATAAGTGTTCAGTGGAATTATAATGGAACTGATATCAATTCTAATCATCTGTTATCACCAATCCTAGGAAATAGAACCTCTGAATCATTTATATCTAATATCAGGTAATATGAAAACTAAGACTGGTAACAATTCTATTTGTAAAGTTATATGGGTAATATTATCTCTTTATTTTGTCTTCTATCTATCATCAATGAATCTGTCTACCATATGTCTATTTATTTCATATGTATCGTCTTTCCTTCTATTGACCATCAATTTACATGTTTACTATAAAAAAATGGAGGCTCTTACCGCACTTTTTGATCAAAACGTGTCCATGTGTCCCTATCTATCTATCTATCTATCTATCTATCTATCTATCTATCTATCTATTGATCTATCTATCTATCTACAATAGGGAGAACAGCATATCTGGGTAGTAGATAAAAACTGGTGGTGCACACAGATTCTGGGGCTGTGGTCAGAAGCCCCCCATTTGTATAACAAAAAAAGGATCTTTCCGCAGAACACAAAGTAGGGTGAAAAAAGTTGGTGATTTATTCCATATTAAAAAGTGTTTTCACAGCAAGCGACGTTTCGACTAGGCTCACCCAGTCTTGAAAAAGACTGGGTGAGCCTAGTCGAAACGTCGCTTGCTGTGAAAACACTTTTTAATATGGAATAAATCACCAACTTTTTTCACCCCACTTTGTGTGCAGCGGAAAGATTCTTTTTTGTTTATCTATCTATATATCATTTTCCTATTTCTATAAGATATCTATCTATCTATCCCATATCTATCTATCTACCATACATCCATATTGTCCTATCTATCTATGTATCATGCTTTCTTTCTTTCTTCTATCTGTTGTTTTGTAATCTATCTATCTTTCTGCATGTCTCATATCTATCTATCTATCATCTATCTATCTATCTATCTATCTATCTATCTATCTATCTATCTATATATCTATATCATATACCGTATTTAAAATTTTTAGCCTAAAGTCTGTGTGCGTGTTATACGCCGATACACCCCCAGGAAAGGCAGGGGGAGAGAGGCCGTCGCTGCCCGCTTCTCTCCCCTGCCTTTCCTGGGGTCTAGAGCGCTGCTGTCGGCCCTTTTCACCCCCTGGTTATCGGCGTGCGTCCCCGGCGTCGTTGCTATGCGCTGAACAGCGCGGCGCATGACGTCAGAGCGCCGCGCCGTGCATAGCAACGACGCTGGGGACGAACGACGGAGGCCTGGAGCAGCGCGGACCCGACTCAGGTAATTATGCCACCGGGGATGGGGGGAGGTAACGGGGCAGCGGCGCTGGCAATGGGTGCCACTGCCCCTTCTCTCCCCCTGGCTGTCGGCGCCGCTTCTCTCTCCCTGGCTATCGGCGCCGGCACCGATAGTCAGGGGGACAGAACGGGCAGTGGCGCCAATAGCCAGGGGGAGAGAAGGGCCGACAGCAGCGCTCTAGACCCCAGGAAAGGCAGGGGGAGAGAAGCGGGCAGCGACGGCCTCTCTCCCTCTGCCTTTCCTGGGGGTATATCGGGGTATACACGCGCACACACGCACCCTCATTTTACCATGGATATTTGGGTAAAAAACTTTTTTTACCCAAATATCCTTGGTAAAATGAGGGTGCGTGTTATAGGCCGGTGCGTGGTATACCCCGATAAATACGGTATATGTATCTATCTATCATCTATCTATTTATCTGTCTTTCTGTTTGTCTGTCTCATGCTGTGACAAGTAAACTATCACAGCAGCACTTCTAGACAGTGGTTAAAAAAAGTGAAAGAACTAGGACAAGTCCCTAATGGATGGTTGAAGGGTTATGTGTGAGTTAATAGAGATCCACTGAGAGTGTTGTCCTTCTTCCATGTGTCCTGTGGTGTATCATCTCTTTTAGGATGGAGCCAAAAGAAACCCCACAATATTCTGATATTGATTCTTAGAGACTGAAGTGGAGCAAACAGGAGCCAGTGACACAGAATCAGCACTGTAGGTTAATAGAGCACAATACATACTTACATCCAGTCAGTTCTGCTTATTTTTAGATAAGCGCACTTACTGTGCCGATAAGTGGCCACCAGACTCCTCTGGCATAATTTTTGACAGGAAAGCGGTAGAATAGGCAGATTAACCCCATCCTGTTGTACCTATTCTATCCCTGACATCAGACAGTGGCGGAAGGTCTGGGGCCCCTTGTAGATATTAGACTGTTGACAATACTGTGTATGCCTAGTGGCTTATATATGGTTTATGAAAAACAAGAACATACAAGCACTCCGTAGTGCAATAAGCCTTACACACAGTTGTCCAAAGGAAGAAACAACTTGCTCCCCTTTAGGTATTGGGCTGAGGGCACCACACCTGTATTCACATGTAGTCCATGAGATGGACCTAACGAAGAAAGATGGAATCCATGTGATGCTATGATAGTGCGGGAGGTCGGGGTCTCGAGGCCCCGACCTCCTTCACTTTCATAGCATTATATAAAATTGTAAGATACTACACCTACCAGATTATACCCCACTGTCCCTACCTACAGTAATAGATCAACTCTCGCAAAAACTAAATTTTTAAAACACTACATTCCTGTTTTTACTATCCTTAGACCTACCTAACATAAGGTATGCCCATAACTGCTCCTCCCCTCATTAAAATAGTATAATAAATACTATGTTCATCCTCACATATTCATCACAGTCTCCCATCCAGGCCTTGACCATGACACTTTTGTACAGCAGATAACTAGCACCACACTGCCTACCTCATCGGCCAACATAGCCCTTGATTGCTAGGGGCTGAAACTACTATAGTTACACTTAATCCCCACATGGCTAACCATAGGTCTGCCTCCTCTCCTCCCACCACTTTTGTTAACAAATACACACTGTATATAAAACTGTCACTTTGTATTACTGTCATGGACCTGAGGAAGAAAGGGGCTTACCTTTCGAAACGCGTTGTTCTATTGTATCCTGTTTGCTGACTTCTGCAATAAAATTATCTTTATTTGTACAATAACCTTCTTGGATGCCGTTCCTTAGAAGCCATATTGGATTTTTCACTTTGAGGAATCCCTGTCAGAATCTTCCCCTACACTTCAGAAGCAGGGATTATATGTAGCTTTTGGAGTGGGGTCAAAAATGCTTTAAAGGGGTACTCTGGCCCTAAGACATTTTATCCCCTATCCACGCCCCCTCGCATAGACTTGCATTGCGGGGGCAGGGCGTGACGTCCACAGGGGCGGAGTTGTGACATAAAAATACTCCGGCCCCATAGTCGTGACCAGGCAAACTCCGAGGCTGCATCACTGCGTGCAGCTCCCAGAGGTAGGTGCTGCATGCGAGATAGCGGGGGTCCCCAAAGGCAGGACCCCCGCAATCAGACATTTTATCCCCTATCCTTTGGATAGGGGATAAGATGTCTTAGGGTCGAAGTACCCCTTTAAGGTTTTTTTTATTTTTTATTGGTGGCCTATTTTCTGGATAGGTTATCAATATCTGATTGGTAGGACTCCGACACCTGGCAACTCCGCCAGTCATCTGTTCCCCACAGCTGCAGCACCCACATACACAGTGCATGAAGCCGGAAGCTGGCAGCTCCTTACATTGTATAGTGCCATGCTGGGTAACTGCAGCTTAGCTACAATTCCCTTCAATGGGAACTGAGTTGCAGTAACCCAGCACAGCCACTATACAATATATGGCGCTGTGTATATGACAGTGTCGCGGCTCTGGCCAACAACTGATAGACAGAGGTGCTGGGTGTCAGACCCCCACCAATGAGATATTGATGACCTATCCAGAGGATAGATCATCAATGAAAAAGCTTTTTCATTTCATCATATATTATTGTAAATTCACCAAAAATAGAGAGAAGTATTTAGTAAAGGTTGCAAGATGCTGCACACAAGTCAAAAAACGGAAGTTACCTCATGATCTAAGAATTTTTTTGTCTCATTTATTTTATAACATTCCCTACGTGTGCGATGGGAAACTAGGGTCAGAATTCCTCCATGGTCCCCGTATGCTGCTCGCATTAAGCTACTTTCATCTGATTAATCTTGCGATTGCAGCTACACATGTTTTTTTCCCTTCGGTTACCTTCTAAACCCGACATTAATCATTCACTATAACAGCCCATTAATGTCTCCTAACTTTTTAAAGATGACAAATTTGATTTGACTGATTTCAATCAGAGTTAGAGGACAGTCCCTCAGGGTCCGGCGGCCACTTAAACGCCTTAGTATTTCCCATTCTGATTTGTTACAATCCAGGCTCACAGGCAGTTAGAGAGTGTGATAACTTTTTTACTGCCGCTCACTTCTAAGTGGCCTGACTTTTGATCATTGACTCTCTGCAGCACCAAGTACTTCTCTATAGTGGAAAAGGTTAAAGGGGAATTCCACTGGATTTCTGAAAATGAATTTTTGTAAGAAAATAAATCACGATTGGTGACGGTCCCCAATACTAAGACAGAATCTCAATGTTTTTGATTTATAGTAGTGTTTAACCACTGTACCAAAAATGTTTTGGGGTGGAATGTACATTTAGTCACTCATACTCAAACTCAATGTTTTGGATTCATTGTAGTGTTTAACCACTGTACCAAGCAATTTTTAGGGTGGAAGATACGATTAGTCCCTTATACAGTATCTCAATGTTTTTGATTAATAGTGGTGTTTAACCACTGTACCAAGCTATTTTTTTTAGGTTAAAGGGGTTATCCACCATAAGGTGATTTTAGTACGTACCTGGCAGACAGTAATGGACATGCTTAGGAAGTATCTGCGCTAAATGGCTATATTGTGAGATCATAACACTGTGGCTAGTTTTTTGTGAACTGGTATTTCCATCTAAGTTTCCTTCTTTGCCTACAAATCCCATGATTCCATTTTCCTCCCTCCCACACATCAACCACCCCACCCATTGAAACATAAATGAGCTACATCCATTCAAAAGACCTGTGGTTTTCAATCAGGGTTCCTACACCTGTTGCATTAGTTGCAGATTGATCTCTCTCCCACCAAGCAATCGCTCCACCCATTGAAGCAGACAGGTTCCCTGTCATCAGCTGACTAGTGATTCAGGTCTCGGCCGCATTGCAACCTGGGAAAAATCTGAGACAACAGTCATTTTGTATGCTGTTAAAAATAAATATTGGGGTGAAAATCACAGAAGAATTGTGAGAAAATCATCACACACAGGTACAGACACAATATTATGAACTACACTAACTTTACAGCCCCTGTAGCATAGTCAAATAAAAAAAATCCTGGAATACCCCTTTAAATATAAATATTTAGTCCCTCATACCGCATCTCAATGTTTTTGATCTATAGTGGTGTTTAACCACTGTACCGAGCAATTTTTTTGTGATACCAAGGACCATAACTTTTTTCCATTGATATATCTGAAAGAGGGCTTCATTTTTTGTGGGATAAGTTGAAATTTTTTTAAGGGGAAACATAATTTACTGTATAAGTGTATATTGACTTTTGTGATTTAAAAGCTCATCTCTTTTTACATTGCTCATTGTGCAAGATAGATAACATGATAGTTTTATTGCTTAAGCCATTATGGATGCAATTATGTGTTGATTTTTTTTCACGTAAAAAATAATAATTTCACCTAAATTTCACCTAAATTAATAATAATAATTTTATTTACTTGTCTTTTTTTATATTATTAACACATTTCTTTCATGGTTCCTGTGGGGGACTTGAACATGAGATACTTTGATTAAGATCCATTGCAAAATCTCTGTATTATGGCTGTCAGACTATGAGCAGTGTTTCAAAATGGGCAGAATATGTCAGAAGGAAATTTGCATCATTTTCAATGCATTTAAAATTTTTTTAATATAACACAGAAATACTGAAAATTTTGTATAAAAAAAAATAAAAAAGGAAAATGTTTTCTTCATATTGTATATAATAATTAAAAGGATTGTCTGTGTGGTAATGGACAGGTGTGAGGTGCAGGGCAGATGTTATTACCCTAGGGGCAGATGGTATTAACCCCTTGTGTTCGTGATGCCAGGTTTAGCCTTAACCACCCTAAGGTATAGCCCTGGATCCTGGGCTAGGCACGGGGCAATGAAGACAACGTTATGGAACAACGGTAGCTTAACTGAGGGTAGACAGTTGTTACAGTCTATGCAGTACAGCCAAGGCCCATGGAGGTGACCAGTGACACAGAGACCTCGCAGGATTGCTGGGACTTGTAGTGGACAGGAGAATTTAGTGCCATGCTGGGTAGACAGAAGACTTGACTTGACTGACAGGACTGTGACTTTAGCTTACTGTTGACTTGACTTGAGCCGGCAGAACTTGACTTGTGGCTGCAGGACTTGACTTGTGGCTGCAGACCTTGACTTGTGGCTGCAGGACTTGACTTGTGTCTGCAGGACTTGACTTGAGGCTGCAGGACTTGACTTGAGGCTGCAGGACTTGACTTGTGGCTGCAGGACTTGACTTGTGGCTGCAGGACTTGACTTGAGGCCTCCACTGCTCTCCACACACACAGGTGACTTGACTGAACTGGACCTCAGCACAAAGAGCATGGAAAGAGAGAGAGCTAGCTCCACCCAGGGTTTATATGGGGGAGACTAGCAGAAAACCCATAGGTCACCTTTGGGGTCAGCTGGTCACTAATACCTCCTGGGTAACAATCACATGGTACATTTATTAAAGTCACAACACACAATAAAATATATAACATATTTACATGGGGGAAAACAACTGCAGGGGGCCCCGGGGACACTGACAAGGCAGGAAAGTATGGGGAAACCCCATCCCGTACTCGGATTGGATTGGTTAGGAGGGTCCTAGCAATAGGCTGATTACAAAGTGTCCCATTGATCAGCTATAATCTGTAGAAAAAATTATAAGCACATGTTAAATTTTGCTACAGCGCCACCACAGGAGAAATAAAGGATTAAACAATGGCCATTCAATTAGTGGGCTGTCTGAATGGTCGACCCCCTCTATTAACTCAGAATTACCTAATGAACTATTTGTAGATAGGTCTCTAGATTGGACACCTGCTTTTAAGCTTTCTTTACTCAAAACCCTTTAAAAGGAGTACTCCAGTGCAATAAAACTTATCCTCTATGCAAAGGATAGGGGATAAGTTTTAGACTGTGGGGGTCTGACCGCTGGTGTCCCCTTTGATCTCTTGCGTGACACCCCGACAGTCCCCATGAAGGGGGCATACCACCCCCCTGCACGAAGCAGCGGCCAACATGCCCTCTCCATGTATCTGTATGGCAGAGCCAGAGATACAGGATTTGGGTATCTCCGGCTCTGCCATAGAGATACATGGAGGGGACATGTCGGCCGCCGCTTTGTGTGTGTGTGTGTGTATGTGTGTGTGGGGGGGGGGGGGGGGAGTCGACATGCCCCCTTCCTGGGGACTGCCAGGGTGCCATGCAGGAGATCAAGGGAGATCCCGCAATCTAAAACCTATTTCATTTACTTCACTGGAGTACTCCTTTAATAGCTCCTAATTCAGGAAGCAATTTGGATTGTAGATTAAATATTGATAAGTACACATATGTGACTCTTTCCCATAATTTCACTCATAACATTGATCTGCCATGTAAAGGGTTACACCAAATCCAATATCCAGATCTTACATTTGTTCCTCATTAAACAAACCTTGGAAAGACTGTGGACTCGATACTGGTTGTGTTAACTATAAAAAGTTGAATCCCTCCCAGAACTTTTTTTTTCTCTCCCACTTCCCAGTTCCATCTGAAAATAACCTCATGAAAACTTCAGTTCTCAGAGGGGCAGAGATGGTTTTCATCAGGCTTTTAGTCAAGTTTTGGTGGTTTTAGGGTGTGTAGGAAAATTAACATGAAACACAATGGTTGGTTAGTCTCCATAGGCACCATTAATAAAGTGTTACAGAATAAATATTTAAAGGGTGCCTTTCATCAAAAAAACTTTTGAGATATTATAGATTAATGTATGCAGAATAACTTTACAATTGCATGTTATTAAAAAATATGCTCCTTTCTATTTAATTTTCCACTTTGAAGAAATGACCACTAGGGGTCTCCCTACCAGTCCTTTTTTTAATAGATTTCAGACTCATGCTGGAGTCCTAAATCTCAGACTGCTGCTGGGACACACGCAAGCACAGCAATGTTCCCTGGCAGTGTGCAGTGGTGAGTTTGTCTGTGTTCCGGCTGCAGTTTGAGATTTAGGACTCCTGCATGAGTCTGAAATCTATGAAAAAGGACTGGTAGGGAGACCCCTAGTGGTCATTTCTTCAAAGTGGAAAATTAAATAGAAAGAAGCATATTTTTTTATCACATGCAATTGTAAAGTTATTCTGCATACATTAATCTATAATATATGAAAAGTTTTTTTGATGAAAGGTACCCTTTAAAGTGATCTCATGATGACAACTCATGTCCACCTCTATATATGACCTAAGGAGCCACCACTATGTACCAGAACGCACTCGATAAGAGTGACTTCCATTCTGAAGGACTCCAGCCTTCCTTATCTAACTTGGATGACCGTCTGTATGACTGCTGTGCAATTCTCCATTCCCTTTGCTGCGGTGCCAGGAGCAGCATTGCCATGGTGAATAGCTGACTACCACATTCTGTAAGGGGTTTTCACTTGTAAGACAATGCCTTTCAATTCACCAACTACATTTACATAGAAACGACACTTATCATCTATTAGCAGTATAGCTTATAAGTGTCTGACTGCCGAGACCTTCCACGAATCACGAAAACCTGTGATCCCTTGTCCACCTGGTTAAATGAGGCTCCATTGAAATAAATGGGTGGTATGGAAACCACCATTCTTAGGAACAGGCAGTTTCTCAGTGTTTAAACCCCATCTAAAAATATCATTAGTGAACCTGGCCTTAGTATATGGGCAGGTCCCCATTCACAATAGAGAGAATTCGGCTAAACCTGCCAATTGTAGCAGGACTAGCCACCTGTCTAATGTGTATGGAGGTCTCCCAACTCCCTGATAGATGATGTTGAGGGAGAGAAGGATCAGCCATGCTGGATATCAGCTGCCTGATCCTTTTGTTTTCCTCTAGATAAACCACTGCCAATTGAGTTTGCTAGTGGTGTGCCTCCCCTTTCCCCATTCAAAACTCATGAACGCTTAACTTAGTCAAGCCTTAATGCATATGGGGTGAGCAGGAGACAAAGCTGGTGGTGAAACCAACATTCAAATGACAGTTATTGTAGGTGTTATTGTAAATGCCACCTTATAGGGGTACTTCGGTAGAAAACATATATAGTTTTTTTTTAAATCAGCTGGTGCCAGAAAGTTGAACAAATTTGTATATTACTTCTATTTAAAAATCTTAATCCTTCCAGTACTTATCAGCTGCTGTATGCTCCACAGGAAGTTGTATCTCTCTGGCATTATTTTCTGTCTGTCCACAGTGCTCTCTGCTGACACCTCTGTCTGTATCAGGAACCGTCCAGAGCAAG
Source organism: Hyla sarda (assembly GCF_029499605.1). Taxonomy (NCBI): domain Eukaryota; kingdom Metazoa; phylum Chordata; class Amphibia; order Anura; family Hylidae; genus Hyla; species Hyla sarda. The sequence continues at coordinate 373,277,950 of NC_079192.1, read as the reverse complement.
AGATGTTTGCTAAGGGCATTTGCTTGTACTCTGGACAGTTCATGATATGGACAGAGGTGTCAGCAGAGAACACTGTGGTCAGGCAGAAAAGAACTCCAGAAAGAAATACAACTTCCTGCGGAACATACAGCAGCTGATAAGTACTGGAAGGATTATGATTTTTAAGTAGAAGTAATTAACAAATCTGTTTAACTTTCTGGCACCAGTTGATTTGAAGATTTTTTTTTGTCCACCGGAGTACCCGTTTAAGGTCTCATGGACATTGCAGAGGTGTGTGAGAGAGGCTGCATGATGGTGCACAGAGTATCCTATGAGCCTACAGGTACCCATAGACATAGTGAGGGACTGGCTACCTGTCTAATGTGTATGGGGCCTTCTGACTCTCCCCTGAAAGATGATGTTGTGGGAGATAGGGATTGGGAATATTCAACTTCACTGGCCAGATCCTTTTGTTTTCTGAGTGATAAACTGCCAAGAGAAAGCCGAGTGTTCCTGTGTACTGTGGAATAGGGAGGGATAGCTTTGGTGTATGGCTACCTTTAGGGACTCTGTGTGCCACCATATATTTAAAGTGTACCTGACCTGTTGCTTTAAAAACTCTTCCATGATCGGTTGGGGTCTGGATGTTCAGACCCCGACCAATTGTTAGAAAGTGTGGGAAGAAAAATGCAGCTGACCGAGATAATCCCATAGGATTACTTTGTAAATTTGTTTCACAAAGCACACGTAGTCTCTACAACATATCAAAAGTTTATTTTAAAGTGACAGTGCCCATTAAAGGTCTATTGTGCAATGTTCAGTGTACATGGTGAAATAAAGGCATGCAGAGGTATGAAAAAACCTCTTAGATGGTCCTACTGGGCCCTTTCGGGACTCAGAAGTTGTATGGAGCCTTATATGGCCATGTGCCTGGGACCTAAGGGCTCATGCACAGGGCTGTATTGTTGCTCCATTTTGAGCAGAGTCATAATTGCCATAGAGGTGCATAAGGTCTGATAGAGGGAAACCCTAAATAATCCTTAACCCTTTAAGGGATTGTCTAATGCTTAAAGCCTGTTCTGTGCAAAATATAATAAGATTGGATCAAAGAGTAAAGTACTCACATTATACATTAATGAATAGGAATAATACAGGATAATTGTAGACAGCCCGAAACCAGTTCCTGTTTGGATCATTCTGAAGATATTTATTAAAAAAATCTGCCGTCCCATGGCCTCTAATTGATCGATCCCATTAACTGTGTCATGTAAACAAACCAATAGTAAAACCCTAATGATGTTGCATTCATGGCAAGTCTTTCCCTGCATGGAGGAAGAAACAAAATGGCTGCTCCCTTAGGCATTATTCTTTCTTAGCTTTCACAATAAATCTACTAATAAAATAACTGCACACATCAAACAGCCTGACATGACAGTGAAATACTTATGAAGCTAGAAATGTTGCATTTCTGCTGGTAATTATTACAAGGAGCTCATAATCTATGTCTTCCAATCCGCCCGTCATGCGATGCATTACAACAAGGACTCATGTTTGGACCAGCTGTTTGCACATTTTTTCCCCAAATAATCCCTTTCTGTATTCTTATATTGACTTATAGGACAAAATTATTGTATAAGTCATAATGCAGCCTTTATAAATCAATGAGGTAGCTGCTAAGGGGATGTCAACTGGAGGCTCATCTCGAACTAGAGGTCCAAGACTACCGATACCTTTGTAGATCAAACCCATGTTGGTTAGGGATCCTCAGGCCTACATGAGTAAATGATTCTAAAAATTAAAAACTCTCTAAGTAGGAATTTAAGGGGTCTCAGCACTGCTTAAAGACTAGACACTTGTGGCAGTACAAATTATTAGTGTTGCTCTCAACTTGCAGTCCCGGTATAAGATTCAAAGTCGGTGCTTCTACGTCTGGTATATCTTGAAGAAAGGATTTGGTCTGGTATATCTTTAAGCAAGGATTTCTTTATTCGTAAATGTGGTGGTCCCTTTTTCTCATCTAGTGTACAAAAATAGGAAATGTCCAGCCAAATTTCTTTTGGTGTGGGGAGTTTGGTACTCCTCTCCCTTAACCCAATGCTCATATTCCATGACTACACCTCAAAACTCCTAAACTGCCATTTATATGGAGTTTTTTCCTCCTTTCTCCCCCCCCTCCTTTTTTTTCTTCTCGCTTTTTGGCTTTATTTCTGTGTATTTAGATTGTGTCCCTGCCTGTCCACTTTGTGGATCATTTTCTCTTTTTTCTACTCATGCTTTCTTATTTACTGAGGTGCAGAGAACTACTGGATACTTGGCTGATATACGATGTAGGTGGCTGGCCGCCGCCTGCTGATGTTATATTTTTCTGTGTTCTTTTGTTGGTTTTATTTGGTTTATTTTGTCTCGGTCCATGTGGTCCAGTCTACTTGAAACTGTTAACCTGCTACTACACTATTACTTTTGTGTGTGGGTGCTCCTGCACCTAATGTAGTATATGTGTGTTTATGCCTTATATATGGCCACATAGCCGATGGGGGTTTAATCTTCAATAAAATGAATTTAAAAAAAAGGCTTTCTTTATTCCATCTACGGGTACATCGTGCACAGGGGAGCGGACACGCAGATAACTTCGGGCAACGTACTGTATTGCGCAATATGACATAGCAACTACACGAACGTGTACACTGCCCCTTTCTATTGCATTTTAATCCTTGTTGTTATCATTGCACACACAGGACATATCAATGGTGTCTAATATCCGAAAATCATCACATCCAAGCAATTGGATCTAAAGTCACCAAATTAGGTTTTCTTCTTCTAGACTTTGGAGAATGACAATTGTGTCAAAGCCTCGGCCCACCAGAGTATCTCTTGTTCTGATGCATGTAATACTTTTTCTTACAGAATTCTCGATATTTATCAGCAATCTTTCAAACATTCCTTGCAAAAAATCCAAGTATTTTTTTCAGACTTTACCAACCATGGTGTCTTATTAGTAATGCTGGCAATACACATTATAGTAAAGGTGAGTTCCTCGGGATCAGCCAACCATCTAATGTGTATGGTGCTTCTTACAGAGATGCATAAGGAAAGCAACTTCCGATCCATACTGCAGTAGCTGGGAGAATTGTCACAATGCCAGTCATATAGGCAATCTACGGGACCAGAATGGCATTGTAGACGGCAACAACACATCTATATGAGGAGCGTAAGCCTGAATGTACAATTATAGTATCTTACGGCAGTAAAATAAATTGTGTCTGAGTGGTTCATTATAGAACTTCCCACAGAGTCCCCCTGTGGTTGCCATCCAAGGTAACTGAACATTTAGTCAACAGTACGATATCTAGACAGATTTGTGCAACTGTGGCAGCTTTAATGGCAGCCATATTGGTTATCACAGTTGGATAGGAGCATGCATGAACGTGGCACCACAAAAAAGACATAAAAGACAGGTACCAGTGCCCCAGACCTGATTAGGGTCCATACATGAAAGGAATGAATCTCACAGCACTAGATTCAGTGGAAAAAAAAACATGACTAGTTTATTTCTTCATATCTCAGCAAGCAACATTTCAGTCCACTCCATGGGACTAGTATCAAGACTGTCATCCCCATTGGATTGAAGGTAACCCTTAAACAGACTCTGTCACCTTTTAAAAACCCCTTAAAGGGGTACTCCCACCCTAGACATCTTATCCCCTATCCAAAGGATAGGGGATAAGATGTCTGATTTCGGGGGTCCCGCCACTGGGGACCCCCGCAGTATTGCATGCGGCACCCACCTGTTTTTTGTGCGGAAGCGCTGGAGGGTCACTTGAGGGGACGGGCGTGATGTCACACGGGGGCGGAGTCATGACATCATGGACTTCCGTTCCCGTAGTCGCGACTCAGACCCTCCAGCGCTTCCGCACAAAAAACAGGTGGGTGCAATACTGCAGGGGTCCCCAGCGGCGGAACCCCCTGAGATCAGACATCTTATCCCCTATCCTTTGGATAGGGGATAAGATGTCTAGGGTGGGAGTACCCCTTTAAACTTTGAATCCAAATATAATTCAGAAGTCCTTTCTTTGCATCAGCATGCCCCATTTTGCAGGCTTACAGCAAAGGAATGCAAGTGAGTAGAAAGATAAAACGTACAGATTCGGAATAAACGTCTTTTATTCTGTTTACTGATAGTTTAGGAGGGTTTTTGGAGGTTACAGAGTCCTTTTATGTTCTTTATGGAGGCTCCTTTGATTTTCTATGTAGTTTTCTGCTCCCATCTCTGTTCTTGGTGATCTGTTTAGTTTGAGCTTTAAGGAGTCAGTGAAGCTACCAGATGCGATTAATATGTTGTATTCCACAGATTGTATGACTCCGATGAGTCACATGCATGAAACAGCACAATCGTATCTAAAATCTTGTTCCTAGTTCTATGTATAGCAAATATTCAGATTCCAGATCTTATTTCTGGAGTTCTGCCGGGAGATTTTATTGGATGCTCTGGACAACGCCTCTTCTTTAGCCTTACACTAGTTTTCAGAAAATTTCCCTTGTTGTCTGGCGGCTGGAGCTTTTCTTTCATGGTGTAAGACAGTCAATTCCATTTTGGTTCCTAAATCCAGACATTGTATAACCCTAAGTGACCATTCCAAATGATTACATTGGTCGAAACCACATGGTTCTGGCAACATATCTAGCAAAACAGCTTTCTTTATTGAACACAACGATAACAGCTTGTCCGCATACAAGGCAATAAGAAACACACCAATGCATTTCAAACATGACCAAGAACTTTCAAGTTTGTAAAATTCCCAAGTGTGGTTTGGCTGTGAAGCAGTAGTCGAGTGGATTCTGGTCAGGGGGGCATACATTTGTTTTCTGCCGCTTTCTTTTTTTGGGGTTTTCCATGGCCAGCACTCCACCCATTTGGCTCAGGCATTTTTGCACTGGTGTGGTGCTCTGTGGCGGCCATTGTTGCCGTGATGCTTTGTCTGTGGGGTGGTGTGGCCAAGAGCCGGGAACTTGATCGGACAGCAGTAGGGCTTTCTGTCTGCTGGGTCGTTCCCCCTTTGGGCTTGGTGTCGCAGCAGCGGCAGTGAATGCCACCAAGTGCTACGCTAGTGTTAGTTTAGGGACCTAATCAGGTGGACTTAAGGTGCCTAGTGGGCCTCCATGTTTTGAACAAAAGGTACTTTAACAACCTGTTAGTTATTGAAATAATGTGGAGAAGCAATTAGATCATAGTACATATCGTGGATGTGCGGCCAATACAATTCTAAATTAATGTATTAAAATAAGATAAAGAATTATTGATTCTGGATGTTACAGTATCAGAAAGGGACAACAGCTACATTCTTTCTGGTGTGAGTAGTAGCAAATATAATACTAGCGAATATAATAGTAACAAATATAATAGTAAGGAATATAATAGTAGCAAATATAATAATAGCGAGTATAAATATTTCCACACAGATTGTTTGTTTGTGATTGTTTTTTTTTCTTCACAGGGTCTTTATGACATCACTGCACCTAAAAAACAGAAGAGGAAGTATTGAATATAAAATATTGCAGTTGTGTTTACTCTTTTTCTATTTTTAAAGCTTTTTCCATTTAACTTATCATACTTTATTAACCATTATTTGTCCTAGTGAAGAGATTGCTACCATGACAGTCCTCTGTTCAGACATACCTAAAGGCTTCCGATCGTGGTGCTGGCTGGATGGGTGCTTTGGGTGAGCAGCGGGTGCTTTGGATCCTGGCTGGCTACTAACTTTATTGCTGCGGGCAGAGTGGCACCCCCATCAAGAGGGCACTCTAGGCGGCTGCCTATTTTGCTTATAGGCAGAACCGGCCCTGCTGACAGCTATTCTTCCCCATACATGTGCATGGTCGCTTTGGCTCAGCATGCATATATTCTCACAGGGAAAGGGGGAATAAGGCTCTGCCAGATACATCTGGTGTAAAAAACAAAACAAAAAAAAACTGTGGCAAGTTGAAATTTAACATTTCTGATACTTCTTTCTTTGACATGCCCTCATACACAGGGCCGGCGTTAGGGTGGGGTAAACCAGGCAATTGCCTAGGGCCCCCATCTCCCAGGGGGCCCCCTGCCGGCTGCTCAGCATAGGCGTGCGCACGGGGTGCTAATCAAGCCTGGATTCTGGACATCCCTGTTTCCCAAAAGATCTTTTTGGGACACAAGGATGTCTCGGTTACCTTTCTGCGGCGGCCCCCGCGTTAACTTTAAAAACGCAGGGGACCGCCAGGAAGTGATGCAGGGACATCACTGATGTCCTGTGCATGCGCCCATAGCAACAGAGGAGTGGAGCATCGACGAGGAGAACACGCAACGGCTGGCATGGTAAGTCACCAGCACCAGCTGGCAGCATGTGATCTTCAGTGTTCCGACCACCGCTCCTCCAGTTCCAGGACCTACTGCTATGGTCTATAGGCCATAGCAGTAGATCATGATCCCGGATCGGAACACTGAAGTGGCGCAGTACACAGACATACAGCCTCCAGCCATACACTGTATGTGGCTGAAGGCTGTATGTCTGTGGGGGAACTATACTGCACCTAATGTGGGGAACTATACTGCACCTAATGTGGGGAGCTATGGTGCACCTAATGTGGGGGAACTATACTGCCCCTAATGTGGGGAGCCTATACTGCACCTAATGTGGGGGAACTGTACTGCACCTAATGCACTGCACATAGTTAGAGCCCCCCTTGAGGCAGCACATAGTGGGATTTGAACACAAGGCCCCAGTACTGCAAGGCAGCAGTGCTAACCTCTGAGCCACCATGCTACCCTTAGCATACATTTAATATCCACGGTTGCAAAAATGGACAGAGATGTCAGCAGAGAGTACCTGAAAAATTAGGCATGTACACCTGCCTGAAAAATTTGGTATTGTTACAGCCGCTTCTGTAGCAGCGGCCATAAAAATTGCAGCACCATAACAATTGCAGCAGCAGAGGACAGAAAAATTAGGCATGTACACATGGATGAAAAATTGGGTATTGTCGCAGCCGCAGCTGTAGCAGCAGCCAGAAAAATTGCAGCACCATAACAAGTGCAGCAGCAGAGGCCAGAAAAATTAGGCATGTACACCTGGCTGGAAAATTTGGTATTGTCGCAGCCGCTGATGTAGCAGCGGCCAGAAAAATTTCTGTTTGTTTTGCCAGGCAGAAAGTGCCCTAAAACATTGCGGCTTGAACCCTAGTTGGTGGCGGATAAATCACGCAAGTCATCCGGCATTCAGAGTTCAAATACAGCAGCGTGTGGACCATTTTTAGGCCAAGGCAGCTCATCTGATCAGGCCTTGTTCAGTCAAATGTATCGCCCAGTGTCAGTCCCTTCGGGATCCATCCCTCATTCATCTTAAGAAAGGTGAGGTAATCAAGAATTTTTTGACCAAGGCGACTCCTCTTCTCAGTGACAATACCTCCTGCTGCACTGAAGGTCCTTTCTGACAGGAAACTTGAAGCGGGACAGGCCAGAAGTTCGAGCGCAAATTGGGATAGCTCAGGCCACAGGTCAAGCCGGCACACCCAGTAGTCAAGGGGTTCATCGCTCCTCAGAGTGTCGATATCTGCGGTTAAGGCCAGGTAGTCTGCTACCTGTCGGTCAAGTCGTTCTCTGATGGTGGACCCCGAAGGGCTGTGGCGATGCGTAGGACTTAAAAAGCTCCGCATGTCCTCCATCAACAGCATGTCTGTACAGCTTCCTGTCCTTGCCCGCGTGTTCGTGGGAGGAGGAGGATTACTTTCACCTCTTCCCCTGTTAGATCCCTGTTGTGCTGGGACATGACCCTTATACGCTGTGTACAGCATACTTCTTAATTTATTTTGGACCTGCTGAATCCTTTCTGCCTTGCTGTAATGCGGTAACATGTCAGGCACTTTATGTTTATACCGGGGATCTAGTAGTGTGGACACCCAGTACAGGTCGTTCTCCTTCATCCTTTTTATACAAGGGTCCTTCAACAGGCACGACAGCATGAAAGACCCCATTTGCACAAGGACGGATGCCGAGCTACTCATGTCCCGTTCCTCGTCCTCAGTGATGTCAGGGAAGGTATAATCTTCTTCCCCCCAGCCACGTACAACACCACGGGAACCAGTTAGGTGACAAGGAGCACCCTGGGATGCCTGCTGTGGTTGTTCTTCCTCATCCTCTTCAAAGCCACATTCCTCCTCTGACTCCTCTTCCTCACAATCCTCTTCCAGCGTTGCCCCAGGTCCAGCGATGCTGATGAGGCTGTTTCTGGTGGTGATGGTGTCCACAACTCTTCCTCTTCACGCTCATCTACTGCCTGATCCAGCACTCTTCTCAGGGCACGCTCCAGGAAGAAAACAAACGGTATGATGTCGCTGATGGTGCCTTCGGTGCTTGAGCCTACAGGCATTGCGCATGAGCTTCCAGTAACGTGGCAAAAAAAATTCCCAGCTCCGCAGATGATGTCCTAGCACCCTGGTCATACAAATATTCGCTGACGGCTTTTTCTTGTTGGAGCAGGCGGTCGAACATTAGGAGTGTTGAATTCCAACGTGTCGGGCTGTCGCAAATCAAGCGCCTCACTGGCATGTTGTGTCGCCGCTGGATATCTGACAAGTGCGCCATGGCCGTGTAGGAACGCCTGAAATGGCCACACACCATCCTGGACTGCTTCAGGACATCCTGTAAGCCTGGGTACTTAAGCACAAAGTGTTGTACAATCAGATTACACACATGTGCCATGCACGGCACATGTGTCAACTTGCCCAACATCAATGCCGCAAACAAATTTGTTCCGTTGTCACAAACCACCTTGCCGATCTCCAGTTGGTGCGGAGTCAGCCACTGGTCCACCTGTGCGTTCAGGGCCAACAGGAGCGCTGGTGCGGTGTGACTCTCCGCTTTGAGTCAAGTCAACCCCAAGATGGCGTGACACTGCTGTATCTGGGATGTGGAATAGCACCTGGGGAGCTGGGGGGGTGCCGGTGATGTGGAGCAAGACACAGCAGTGGAAGAGGACTCGGCCGAGGATGTTATGGAAGAGGATGGAGTAGGAGGAGTAGAGGAGGTGGCAGCAGGCCTGCCTGCAAGTCGTGGCGGTGTCACCAACTCCTCTGCAGAGCCACGCATTCCATGCTTGGCAGCCGTCACCAGGTTTACCCAATGAGCAGTGTAGGTGATATACCTGACCTGACCATGCTTTGCCCTAGACTGTGTGCCAGACATGCCATAATTTCCTTTTGCACAATGGAGTAAAGGTTGGGGATTGCCTTTTGTGCAAAAAAATTTCGTCCGGGTACCTACCACTGCGGTGTCCCAATGGCTACAAATTTTTTAAATGCCTCAGACTCCACTAGCTTGTATGGTAAAAGCTGGCGGGCTAGCAGTTCCGACAAGCCAGCTGTCAGACGCCGGGCTAGGGGGTGACTTTGAGACATTGTCTTCTTGCGCTCAAACATCTCCTTGACAGACACCTGACTGTGGGCAGATGAGCAGGAACTGCTCAAGGCGAAAGACGGAGAGGCGGATGGTTGAGAGGGGGAAAGGAGGGCAGCAGTGGTTGACCTGGCTGAAGATGCTGGACCAGGAGGAGGATGGCGGCTTTGACTTTGTGTGCTGCTTGTACTGACGTGTTGATCCCACAGGCGTTTGTGATGTGACATCATGGGCCTTCACAAAGCAGTTGTGCCTAGGTGGGTGTTGGACTTCCCACGACTCAGTTTCTTCTGGCACAGGTTGCAAATGGCCTCGCTGTTGTCAGAGGCAGACACACAAAAAAAATGCCACACTGCTGAGCTCTGCGATGACGGCATTCAGGTGGTGACAACAGCATGCGTTGATTGGTGTCCCGTCTGGCTGACCCCGGGTGCCGATGCATGCTGTCTGACTGTGCCACTAGCTCCTTGCGACGACCGCTCCCTGCTTCCAAATTGTCTCCTCCTCCTCTCTGTCTCTCCATCTGAACTTTCCCACTCTTCTTCTCTTCTAGCGGGCACCCACGTGGCATCCACGGACACATCGTCATCATCAACACCTTCGCCGCTATCTGACACCTCAAGAAAGGAAGCAGCAGCGGGTACAACATCATCATCACACCGTACATCCATGTGTGTAATGCTGCCTGACTGAGACATATCCTTGTTAACTACATCCTCTGGCAATAATGGTTGTGCATCACTCATGTCTTCAAACTGATGTGTAAATAACTCCTCTGACGGATCAAGTAAAGCTGCTGTGGTGCTAGTGTTGGTGGTGGCGGCAAGCCGGAAAGTGGTAGCATGAGAGGTGCCCGAAGCTAAGCTAGAGGAGGAGAAGGACAGTGCGTCAAGGTTCCGAACGGAAGCTTTAGTAGTAGATTGGGTGTCTTGTGATAGCCAGTCAACTAAGTCCTCAGAACTTTGGGGGTTCAGGGTATGTGGCCTCTGAACACTGGCCATTCTAGGGCCAAAGAGAATCCCAGCACAACGACGGCCCCTGCGGGGTGGCCTTCCTCTGCCTGTAATTTTTTTGGTTAAATTTGCACAAGTGTCACACCTAATGTGATTTGCACTAGGGTGACACAATTTGCCCTGCAGGCAAGAAAAATGGCAACTGTGACGTGAACTAACAGTGATGACTGATTTTATTTAACAGCCAAAAAAGGTATTTTTTTAAATTTGCACAACTGTCACACCTAATGTGATTTGCACTAGGGTGACACAATTTGCCCTGCAGGCAGGAAAAATGGCAACTGTGACGTGAACTAACAGTATTTTTTTTTTATTTGCACAACTGTCACACCTAATATGATTTGCACCAGGGTGACACAATTTGCCTTGCAGGCAGGAAAAATGGCAACTGTGACGTGAACTAACAGTGACGGCTGATTTTATTTAACAGCCAAAAAAGGTATTTTTTTTTATTTGCACAACTGTCATACCTAATGTGATTTGCACTAGTGTGACAATGAGCAAAAAAACTTGCCAGCGGAGTTCCCCTTTTATGCAGTGGTCCCCAACCAGGGTGCCTCCAGCTGTTGCAAAACACACAAACTGATATATTTCAGCCCTTTGAATACTGTAGTAGTTAGTTGCTTTAAAGAAAAAAAGCTTGCCAGCGGAGTTCCCCTTTTAAGCAGTGGTCCCCAACCAGGGTGCCTACAGCTGTTGCAAAACACACGGACTGATATCTTTCAGCCCTTTGAATACTGTAGTAGTTAGTTGCTTGAAGGAACTTAAGTTTGATTCTGGAGTACCCCTTTTAACCAGCGGTTCCCTCCCAACCAGGGTGCCTCCAACTGTTGCAAGACTCACGGACTGATATCTTTCAGCCCTTTGAATACTGTAGTAGATAGTTGCTTGAAGGAACTTAAGTTTGATTCTGGAGTACCCCTTTTAGGAGTAAACTGGACCCTGAATACACCACCTAGCATCAACCTAGCTATCGCTTTCCCTATACAGCAGGAGCAGCTTCTCTAACCCTCCACTTCCCAAGCCTGCAGCATGCTGAATGAGGCTAAAATGGCGTCCGTGCAAGAGGTAGGAGGGTCTGGAAGGGAGGGACTGCTGCTGATTGGCTGTAATGTGTCTGCTGACTCTGAATCACAGGGTAAAAATTTACTGCAATGTTAAAGTATAGGGGGCGGATTGAACTTCACATATGTTCGCCCGGCGATGTGAACGCGAACATGAGAAATTCGCCGGGAACTGTTCGCCGGCAAACAATTCGCGGCATCTCTAACCTAATGTGGGGGAACTATGCAGCCCTATAACTCTTCGTTTTTTTTCTGTATATGGGGATGTATGAGGGTCATTTTTTGCTCCTTGATTTTAAATTTTTTTCAGTACCATTTTTGTTTTGATGGGACGTTTCAATTGCTTTTTAGATATTTTTTATGGTATTTGAAGTGACTAAAAATGTGCAAATCTGGTTAGTGCACTATTACGACTTTTGGGGCCCTCTTTCGATTTTGCCCAAGGCCACGCTAAGCCTAAAACCGGCCCTGCCCATACACATTAAATCTGGTCCCAATAAAAGTGACGTGCTCACACAACTTTACTCTTTAATGTGCATGAGAGGAGTTTGCATTGTTAGCTCCCAGGTTGCATGTGGGCTGACATGAGGGGGTTTCTGACTATGAATAGCAATGCCTTCACTTGGACATACCGTACATATACTGTAGAGCTTGGAAGAATTAGAGTGGTTCGAGAGACCAGTAAGTATGTGTGTATAGATCATGCACACTTACCATTACTAGTCATATGGTGTCATCTGTTCTATTTTTGGCATTTTTTTTATCTGCATTTATGTGTTTTATTACTGGAACTGAATCATGTGATCACCAACCTGACCCACAGAAAATCAGTTTAATGCATCAGAGGAATGCATCAGAGTCCTGGGTCAGCTGTCTTCCTAAAAACTACATAAGGACATCATCATCTATCAGATCTCTTTGGCTGCTCACAGATTCCTCCCCACCCAACTCTATCTGTATACTGCTGCTGCTGCTATCTCTATGTGATCAGGATATATAGTAGTTTTAATCCTCCCCGAAGCTGTGTTTATACATTGTGGATGTTCCCAAAAGCGCAGAAAAATGTAACTTTTTACTGCAATTGTACTAATCACAGTAAAATCCCTTTTGGACAAGTAAAAAAAAAAAAATGCCCAGCAAAAACACTGCCAAAATGCTTTAAAACACTACAAAAATGCAGAACATGCTGGTGCTGGGATCACTTGGAAATGCGCTATCTCATAGACGAAAATTCATTTCTGTGCTGACTCTGCAGATAGAATAGACATGTCTTTTCTTTCTGCAGACTCTGCTGCACATTCTGCAGTGTGCACAGCGCAGCCGAATTCCATTGAAATCAATGTCCATGCGGAAATTCCATTGTGGTAACACTTTGAATCTTAATAAAAAAAAACATTAATAGTAATTATAGGTCAAATCACTTTCACCTCATAGCAATTTTTAAAGATGCTTTTTGAATAACAAAATGCACCAAAACTGCACCTGTAACTGTTCCCAACACACTAATGAGTCTTAGCAGTTTAGGCTGCTGGTGTCAAGCCAGGTGATTAGATTACCAGGTGATCTCATTAGGTGAACTGCAGTGACGAGACTTCCCCACCTCTCTCTGCAAAGCCAAAGGATTCATAGGAAATGTAGACAACATTAGGAAATTATTTCACTAATGAAATTGAAATCGGTATGACTGAAACCCTATGCCTGCCACATACACAAGAACCTCTACATTATTTTCTATTAATAGTCTACGCTAAACTATATAAGCAAAAATAAAAATAAAAAAAATAAAACATTTCTGCAGTGCTTCTTTAATTTGCAAACTAGCGACTAAAGTTCTGTTTACACTATACTTATACTACAGATCGCATTCTTATACAGGTAAAAAGACATTTGAGGTATACAGCAGCTTAACCACAGCACATCCATTTGATTTAATACACCAAACATAGTGCACTAGGGAGCCTGTTAGGGCTATGTTCTGTTTGCAGGACTTAAAAGTGTAGTAGACTCTTTTGAAATCTGCAAAAAAAAAAAAGATAAAAAAAATATATATATATGTACAGGATAAAAACAGACATAGTCAGTATTAGACTTTGGTGTATTAAAGTCTATGGGGGGAGATTTATCAAAACGTGTCCAGAGGAAATGTTGCCCAGTTGTCCATAGCAACCAATCAGATCACTTCTTTCATTTTGCAGAGGCCTTGTTAAAAATGAAAGAAGCGAGCTGATTGGTTGCTATGGACAACTCAGCAACTTTCCTTCTGGAAAGGTTTTGATAAATCTCCCCCTATGACTATACTGTGGTATACATTAGAATACCTACCGTATATACTCGAGTATAAGCCGAGTTTTTCAGCACGATTTTTCGTGCTGAAAACACCCCCCTCGGCTTATACTCGAGTGAACTCCCCCACCCGCAGTGGTCTTCAACCTGCGGACCTCCAGAGGTTTCAAAACTACAACTCCCAGCAAGCCCGGGCAGCCATCGGCTGTCCGGGCTTGCTGGGAGTTGTAGTTTTGAAACCTCCGGAGGTCCGCAGGTTGAAGACCACTGCGGCCTTCAACATCATCCAGCCCCCTCTCACCCCCTTTAGTTCTGAGTACTCACCTCCGCTCGGCGCTGGTCCGGTGCTGCAGGACTGTCCGGAGAGGAGGTGGTCCGGTGGGATAGTGGTTCCGGGCTGCTATCTTCACCGGGGAGGCCTCTTCTAAGCGCTTCGGGCCCGGCCTCAGAATAGTCACGTTGCCGTGACAACGACGCAGAGGTGCGTTCATTGCCAACGTACTTCTGCGTCATTGTCAAGGCAACGCCTCTATTCCGGGCCGGAAGCGCGGAGAAGAGGCGCCCCCGGTGAAGATAGCAGCCCGGACCACCTCCTCACCGGACCACCTCCTCACCGGACAGCCCTGCAGGACCGGACCAGCGCCGAGCGGAGGTGAGTACTCAGAACTAAAGGGGGTGAGAGGGGGCTGGATGATGTTGAAGGCCGCAGTGGTCTTCAACCTGCGGACCTCCGGAGGTTTCAAAACTACAACTCCCAGCAAGCCCGGACAGCCGATGGCTGCCCGGGCTTGCTGGGAGTTGTAGTTTTGAAACCTCTGGAGGTCCGCAGGTTGAAGACCACTGAGGGCGAATGATGAGAAGAGGATGATGAAGGGGGGGTGTGGGGATGATGAAGGGGGGTGGGGATGATGAAGGGGGGGGGGGGTGTGGGATGATTACAAGGGGATGATGAAGGGGGGATGTGTGGGATGATAAGGGGATGATGAAGGGGGGATGTGTGGGATGATAAGGGGATGATGAAGGGGGGATGTGCGGGATGATAAGGGGATGATGAAGGGGGGATGTGTGGGATGATGACAAGGGGATGATGAAGGGGGATGTGCGGGATGATAAGGGGATGATGAAGGGGGGATGTGTGGGATGATGACAAGGGGATGATGAAGGGGGGATGTGTGGGATGATAAGGGGATGATGAAGGGGGGATGTGTGGGATGATGACAAGGGGATGATGATGAGGATGTTAATGACGGGTCTGGATGATAACAGGGGGGGATGAGGTATTTCCCACCCTAGGCTTATACTCGAGTCAATAACTTTTCCTGGGATTTTGGGTTGAAATTAGGGGTCTCGGCTTATACTCGGGTCGGCTTATACTCGAGTATATACGGTAATTGCCAGTATCCTGACAAATAATGGCTAAACTTGATGTAAATGGGGCCTTAGTGACTAAAGTCCTCCAGAGCCTCCAAAATGGCTGACAATGGTTATAACCACCTGTCCCAGGGAACAGTAAGGCTATGTTCACATGGAAGAATGTCCGCACGGAAAATCTCAGTGCAGACATTCCCCTGACAGCAGAGCCCCAGGAACATGGCAGTGCTAGGACTGTTCGGAAATTCGCCGTCTCATAGACAGCAATGCATTTTCGTGTAAAGTCCGCAGAAAGAATAGACATGTCTAATCTTTCTGCAGACACCGAAATTTGAATTTCCGTGGAAATTCTGCTATATGAACAGCGCAGTAAAATCTCTTTGAAATCAATGGGACTCTGCTGCTGCTGCGGAATTTCCATGCGGAATTTTGCACGGAAATTGCATCGTTCACATGCCTTACAAGAGCAACTCCGGAGCACAAAGTGCTGCTCTAACATATGAAGTACTGTGATGGTTAATAGAAAGGAAACATTCATGCATACAAATAAGTTTTACTATTTGCTCAGACATGACATTTTCCTTGTGCTTTCCATAGAAGAGAACTGTAACAAAGCGAACCCTGGCAAACATTAAACATTATATTCAAGACTGATTAAATAACAATAAAAAATGTAAAGAAGACCGTGTCCATTGGAGCTTGTACTCTATGGCTAGGTTGACACTACGGAATTTTTGAAATTGCAGACAGAAATTCTGCTTACTAAAGTGTACATGGGAGTCAATGGGTTTTCCGTGCACACATTCACACTTCGGAATTTTTGAAGCGGAATTTGTGAGCAAAATTTTCGCTTTCAAATTTCCCCCTGAAGAATGGTGGTGCTCTTTCCTCAGGTGGATTTTTGCCACAGAATCCCTTTGATTTCAATGGGACTCTCATTTGAAGGCGGATTTTTACCAACGCGAAATGGAGGCAGATTGGAAGCGGATTGCAGGTGGAATTTCCGTATGGAGTTTAGTCAGAATTTTTATTTGGTTCTGGTCATGTGACCAAATGGTCCAAAAGGGGCCGAACTTTGGTCCTTAGAGCACTCCCACTGTTTTCTGCTTAAAATTTCCGTTTTGAATTGGGGCGTAAAATCCGTCCTGAATAGGGGCAGAATACTCGCACAAATAACAAATAGGCTTTGGAGGCGGAAATTGCTCTACCAAACTTTTGCAAGCAGACAGGCGGAATTTCAGTAGTGTGAACCTAGCCTAAGGCTAGGTTCAGACTACGGAATTTCCGCCGGAATTTTCGCTTTGAAATTACCGGCAGAAATTCCGCTTACTATAATGCATAGTGTAGTGAATGGTTTTCCGTTCACAAATTCACACTTCGGAATTTGTGAAGCGGAAAATCCAGATGAAAAATCCGCTATAAAATTTCCCCCTGAAGAAAGGGGTTGCTCTTTCTTCAGGCGGAAATCCTAGCGGAACACATAGCAGTCTATAGGAGACTGCAGTGTCCGCGCGGTCCTAGCGCCGACTAATTCAGTCCGCGCAGGCGGAACTCGGAATCTCCGGGCGGAAATTTTCTGCCTGGAGATTCCGTAGTTTTAACCTAGTTTAAGGGTCTAGTCACGTGGTAGAATTTCTACTTGCCGAATTCCGCCTCAAATTAAAGCCCATAGACTTCTATGGGAATCCGCACTAGCATTCACACTTCTGAATTTTTGGTTGCGGAATTCCGCAAGCGGAAATTCAGAAGTGTGAATGGGAGTGCAGAATCCCTTAGAAGTCCATGGACTTTAATTTGAGGCAGAATTCTGCAAGTGGAAATTCTGCCCGTGAATAGACCCTTATACTTGGTTCACACTACGGAATCTCCGGGAATAAAATTTCCGCCTGGAGATCAGTCGGCGCTAGGGCCGCGCGGACACTGCAGTCTCCAATAGACTGCAATGTGTTCCACGAGTATTTCCGCCTGAAGAATGAGCACCGCCATTCTTTAGACGGAAGTTTTCAAGCAGATTTTCTGTTCACAAATTCCGAAGTGTGAATTTGTGAGCGGAAACCCATTCACTATACTATACATTTTTGTAAGCGGAATTTCTGCCTACAATTTCAAAGATTATTTGCAGGCGGAAATTCCGTAGTGTGAACCTAGCCTAAATCATGTTGTGAATGCTTGTGTTGTTTTGTGGTTTTGTATAGATGCAGCACTATACTAATATAAAAAAATGAATCCGCACATTGACACCAAGCAGAGCAGCATGCTAGCACCATCTCTGGCACGCAGCACTAAGGGCACATGCCAGTCACCCTCATTTTAGTTTGCAATCTACAGCAATAGACCAAGAAATACAACGTGGCACAGTCTTCACAAACAGTAGAATCCCCATTCATACTAACTCAGTTCAGGACATTTCCACTGCAGCTCCTTAACTAAATATAGCTGTAAATCGTCCTGCCTGTCAAATGCCATGGAATTACATGAAGCCATAAAAAGCATCTCTGCTCTACTGTTTACATTACTCTGCAAGCCTAACCCTGACCTGTCTCTTGTATTCATACTTTCCTTGTAAAGACAGAATAAATCTCCCCTCACACAGCTGAGGAACACTTGAAAAATGGCCCAGGCTGCAGCCGGCAGATAGATGGTGCTGACATTATCACCTGGATGTGGACTTTTAGAGGTCATCATAAATTGTACTAGTTCTTATTCTGGATGTTATAAAACTACAATGGTAGGATGACTCTCCTAAAAGGATCTGCCCTTATTATTTTAATCAGTTATCCATTAAGGGCGTAAACTGACGCATTTCGGACGTGTCAATATGTTTGAATTGAGTTCTGAATTGAATTGGAACAAATAAACATTTTCGCTGAGCAATGGGGGGGGGGGGGGGGGGGGGCTTAAATCGAAGATAGGCTCGACAGTCAGTCTTCAAAAATAAAATTGTGATAATTCTGTCCCCGTTCTTTTTTGCCCTCATCAGGAGTGTCTTTCTCTGATGGGGAAAGGGGGAATAGAGCAAACAACCTTGGAGACAGACATGTCCCAACTTTGATCTATCACTGACCCTGACATGGATGACTGATCTTGGAAATAAAAAGGTTGAATTTACTCTTTTTATTATTTTATTTAAAGTTTATTATCTCTTAAAATAAAAGATAAAACATTTCAAATTGTACATAAATCAACAAAATATACAAATAGGCACTCTGTAGGCATGTTTAATGTGCAAAGGGGAAAGGGTAGAGCAAAAAGAGAGAAGGCGGAGCCAAAAGGGAAAGGTGTGGTGTTTGCAGAGAAAGGGATGTGTCTTAAACAGGAAAAGGTGTGTCTCTCATAGGGGCAGAGAAATTTAGAATGTGTGCATGAGTTTAGTTAGGCCCAGGGCAGCACAAAACCTAAATACACCTCTGCTGACAAGGAGCAATGACCTTGAAATACAACAGATGGGTAATATTTCCTTCTTGAGATCTTTCTGGCTTGGCATAAATCCCTGGTCATGGTCTAAGGCTCCTATAGAGCTGCTTTGCATATCTTCCCAGAAATATTGTTCATCTATCACCCAGTGTCACTGATCATGTATCGCAAGTATGAACAACTGTAATGGCTAATATAGTTTAAAATGTAGCTGTAACTGTGATCTATTGGCCAAAAAATTCAAACTTGACCCATTTCTTTTAGGTGAGACACACTTCTTTTAGGTGATAACAGTCTGCCATTGGTCAGTTATAATGATTGCTCATTGTTTAATTTTAGCTGACAAACAATTGTTTTGGTTGCCATCGTCCATTTTTATCAACTTCACTTTAATGCGTATGCTTACCTTCAAACAACTGTTTCTACAATGGTTGTTTAAAGTGGTCATCCAGCAATAGAAATGGAGATAAGCAAAAGCAGAAAAACAGGGTCTTGGTAGAATGCTACTGTTCATACAAGAATACTCAAAACGTTACAGTGCACAGGACACTTTATTCACAGTTACTGGACAACATGTTTCGGTGCTAGCTCGCACCTTCCTCAGGTCCACAAGAGGTTAAGGCTTGGGCGTCCTGATGCGGCTAACTGTGCGGCAATTAATAAATTGTCCTGTGCACCTGTGGCGCTTCGAGTATTCTTGTATGAACATTAGTGCTCTACCAAGACCCCATTTTACTGCTTTTGCTTATCGCCATTTCACATTCTGTACCTTCAGGGACACGGATAAGGGCCATTGAGCAGCAGGCTGTATCAGTCTCCTTTACCCTAAAGCCTACCATAGTTTTGGGCCTATCCGAAAGCACAACCAGAAAAGTTTAGAATGACACTAACTCGTTTAAAATAATACAATAGGGAGCACCCCGGTGTTTTAGTTTTTTTGTTTTCTTGTACCTTCCCAGGAATAGAAAAACAGAGCTAATTTCTTTCAAAAACAGCTTCACGTCTGTCCCCAGGTTGGGTGTGGTATTATAACTTGGCTCCATCCACTTCAAAGGAACTGAGCTGCAGGACCACACCCTTTAAAGGGGTACTCCGTTGAAAAACATTTTTTAATCAACTGATGCCAGAATGTTAAACAGATTTGTAAATTACTTCTATTTAAATATCTTAATCCTTCCAGTACTTATCAGCTGCTGTATGCTCCACAGGAAGTTCTTTTCTTTTTGAATTTCCTTTCAGTCTGACCACAGTGCACTCTGCTGACACCTCTGTCCATGTTAGGAACTGTCCAGAGCAGGAGAGGTGTGCTATGGGGATTTGCTCCTACTCTAGACAGTTCCTAAAATGGACAGAGGTGTCAGCAGAGAGTACTGTGGTCAGACAGAAAGGAAATTCAAAAATAAATGAACTTTCTGTGGACATACAGCAGTACTGGAAGTATTAAGATTTTTAAATAGAAGTAATTTACAAATCTGTTTAACTTTTTGGCACCAGCTGATTAAAAAAAAATGTTTTCCAGTGGAGTACTCCTTTAACTTCTTAAGGACGCAGGGTGTACCTGTATGCCCTGCGCCCACTCCCCTTCTATGACACAGGCTCAGGAGCTGGGCCTGCATCATAGCGGGTGGTCTTGGCGGCCCTCAGCAGACAGGACCCATGTCTAATGCCGGACATCACCGATCGCGGTCATGTCCACCATTAACCCCTTAGACGCTGCAATCAAAGTTGACTGAGGTGTCTAAAATAAAATAGAAAACTGTCCTGGCAGCTCAGTGGAGCTGATCGGGACCACTGCGGTAAAACCCAGGTGACCCAATCAGCTGAGAGGATGGCAGGAGGGCCTTTACCTGCCTCCTCGCCATCCCATCAGGGCTCTATGCTCCAGGAAGCCTCAGCAGCCTGGAGCAATAGAACACCGATAACACTGATCAGTGCTATGCTACGGCATAGCATTGAACAGTGTATGCAATCCATGGATTGCGTGTAATAGTCCCCTATGGGAACAAAAAAATTGTGTAAAAAAGGTTTAAAATAGTTAATAAATGTCAATGAACCCCTTCCCTAATAAAAGTTTGAATCACCCCGCTTTTCCCATTTAAAAAAAATATATATATATATTCCAAAGTTGTAAGCAGCACAACCCAAAGGTGCAGTAGTATGGTGGGTGCCGTCGGCACAGTCCAGGTCACAGTCTGTCTGTTAGATACACACAAAGAGGCTCCGCAGCACTCCAAAGTCGTTCAAACAGTGATTTATTTTCCCATACGGTAGTGATACAACGTTTCACCGTTTTCACACTGGCTTTTTCAAGCATACATGAGGTTGAAAGTGGCACACATTTATATGGTGTAAAAACAATCTATTCATCAATCCATTAATATAATATTTAGTGATAAAAAATATTGTACAATAAAAAATAGTGAATATATACATGGTGAAAAATACAGTGCATGTTATCAGTGATACATAGTATCATAATTAATGTGTCGATCGCTGTATGAAAATATTGTACACATTACATTTCATAAAATTACATAACCCAAAACATGTGCAACAGTGTTTGGTAATTAAAAACAATTAAAAAGAGAGAGAGAGAGAGATAAGCTTCACTCGCCATTAAGTCGCCATTACAGCGTCTCCACATGTGCCAAACACACTGGCCCGGATTTACTAAAATTCGAGTGTTCTTTCTGGAGTGTTTTAGATTGCACCCCTCTTTTTCTGGGAGCTGATTTACTAATGTTTTGCACGTGTCAGTTAATTTTCTGTCGCATGTTTTTTTTTTGTGGCGCACGGGAAAATGTGTCGCACATACTCTTAGTTAATAGAAAAAAACAAAAAAACATGGGTATAGAATACAAATCATCAATAGCATGTGCCAAACCAAACAAGCAAAACACAAGATTTAATGAGAATTAAAGGAGTACTCCGGCCCTAAGACATCTTATCCCCTATCCAAAGGATAGGGGGATAAGATGCCTCATCGCGGGGGTCCCGCTGCTGGGGACCCCCGTGATCTTGCATGCAGCACTCCGTTATAATCAGTTCCCGGAGCATGTTCGCTCCGGGTCTGATTACTGGCGATCACGGGGGCCGGAGCATTGTGACGTTACGGCTCCGCCCCCGTGTGACATCACGCTCCGCCCCCTCAATGCAAGCCTATGGGAGGGGGCGTGACACCAGTAATCAGACCCAGACTGAACATGCTCTGGAAACTGATTATAACGGGGTGCTGCGTGCAAGATCACGGGGGTCCCCATCGGCGGGACCCTCGCGATTAGGCATCTTATCCCCTATCCTTTGGATAGGAGATAAGATGTCTTAGCGCCAGAGTACCCATATATAAATATATACATATATATATATATATACAATTAAAGGCATATTTTAAAGTTTAAAATGCATTGCATATACTAAAAATCCTTGTGTAGAACTGTACAACAATGGGGAAAAAAAAAAGGAAATAGGTTAAGCACTCCCCACAACGTTAAGCTGTGCCTTTGCCAAAATCACTCGCTTTTGGTAGTTTTTACACATCCTCTTGGCTGTCGGTTATTCTGTGAGCCAAACTCACACTTTTTCAGGAGTGATTTTGGAAGTACTTTCTGCTTTTTGTCGGGAACACGCCCACTTTTTGGTTTATCACGCCAATTTTCTTGTAGTTAAAAAACACTCTGAGTGTTTTCAAAAGTGTAGGTTGTGTGATGTAAAATTTGGGAGCAGAATTAGTCGCACGGATGATGCGACATAAATTTATGCACATGAACCGAGAAAAAAAGTTGGTTGGACTTTAGTAAATCAGGGTCACTGTGTTGGCCTGGGAATGAACCAACCAATAGCGCACCTGATCACACGCACCACATAACCGGAGCATTCACGCATGCATATTAGCTGCAAAGTGCTCGCGGCGGCCATATTGGTGTAGGGAAAAGATGCCCACTGGCTGTATACAAAATGCATATATAAATCTAGTAACAAATAGCACAAGATTATGCGATGAATACATTACAATTGATAGTACAGTATAATTAATGACTAGTAAATAGATCACTTTTACAAATAGTTGGTGGATCGCATTTTCTGATATTACTGACGGTGAGTATAAAGCGTTCTCAATCTTCTGCTTGATCTAAAGAAAAAAAAAAAATAGTAGTTCGACACTTAATAATCCCTTTGACTATACTCTGCTGGTTATTGCATAGAATAAGTATGATATTAACCTGTTAAGGACCCAGGACGTACCGGTACGTCCTGAGTCCTTCCCTTTCTATAATGCAGGGCCACAACGCTATTAACCCTTTAGATGCGGCGTTCAAAAGTGAAAGTAAAACCATGCCGGTTAGCTCAGGGGGCTGTTTGGGATGCATCCCGAACAGCTGTGGGACACGAGGAGGGTCTCCTACCTTGCCTCCTGGTGTCCGATCGCTGAATGACTGCTCAGTGCCAGAGATCCAGGCATGAGCAGTCAAGCGGCAGAATCATTGATCACTGGTTTCCACTGTCCGAATTGTAAAAATATATAGTTAATTAAACCGCACGGTCAATCGCATGTGTGCAAAAATATTCCAAAGTCCAAAATAGTGCATTTTTGGTCACTTTTTATATCATGAAAAAATGCGATCAACAAGTCCGATCAATACAAAAAGGGTACCGCTAAAAACTTCAGATCACGGTGCAAAAAATGAGCCCCCATGCTCGGTAAAATAAAAAAGTTATAGGGGTCAGAAGATGACAATTTTAAATGTATACGTTTTCCTGCATGTAGTTATGATTTTTTTCAGAAGTACGACAAAATCAAACCTATATAAGTAGGGTATCATTTTAATCGTATGGACCTACAGAATAAAAAGAGAATGTGTCATTTTTACTGAAAAATGTAATGCGTAGAAACAGAAGCCCCCAAAAGTTACAAAATGGCGTTTTTTTTCAATTTTGTCTCACAATGTTTTTTTTTTCCGTTTCGTTGGGTAAAATGACTGATGTCATTACAAATTAGAATTGGTGGCGCAAAAAATAAGCCATCATATGGATTTTTAGATGCAAAATTGAAAGGGTTATGATTTTTTAAAGGTAAGGAGGAAAAAACAAAAGTGCAAATACGGAAAAACCCCTGGTACTTAAGGGGTTAAGGGATGCCAATAATTCCATATCAGGGATTTCCTACTTATCTTAATTTATTCACCCCCGGGGTAATGGTAAAATCAACATTAAGCCCCTGGGGTTTTAGTGAATTTAATTCATGTATCCAAAAGAGTTCTCGCCTTTTTAGTAAACTTTTTCTATCCCCTACTCTTTTGGGCATTAGTACATGGTCAATTATTTTCCATCTAAGATCCCTTTCACACTGACCTACCTCACAAAAAAATTTTGATACTGGCAGGTAAAGGCGTTTTTTTCTAATACTATATCGGTGTTGGTTTAGGCGTGTTTTAAACTCAAGGGTGGTTTCACCTACATATATAAGCTGGCACGGACAAGTAAGAACATAAATGACAAAGGAGGAAACACAGTTTAAGTAACACCTAATCCTGTATTCCCTCCCGGTCATGGGATGTCTAAACATTGGCCCTTTATCCATATACATATACAATTTACGCAATTTCTGCAGGGGTATGACCATTTGTTGACCACTGTCAGATATTTTTGTGTCCCGCCCACCTTTTTTTAGAGACACGTCCGGCTTAACCAACTGTCCATTAAATTCGGTGCCCTCCTGCAAGACATTAATGGTTTGTCATTAAATTCAGTAATGTTAGGAAAAGATTCTTGTAAAATAGACCAATGTCTGTTCAGGATATTAGCTATAGCCCCAGAGTCATAACTATAAGTGGAAACAAATGGTATTTTGGACTTATCTTTCCTTTGTTTTAGCTGCAACAATTCCTCCCTTTATACCTGTCTGAGGTTTATACCCGTATTTTACTTAATTGTACTAATTCCCTTGGATAGCCTCTTCTCCTGAAATTATTCATTATTTTTGTTAGTGCAGGTTCAACCTTTTCTTCTAAGCTGATTATGTGTCAAGCACGTAACATTTGGCTAGTTGGTAGTGACTTAATGATGGACCGGGGATGATGACTGTCGTATCTCAAACAGGAATTGCTGTCGGTCGGTTTGATGTATAAATCAGTTTCAAATTTTCCTTCTTTGACAATTACCAGTGTATCAAAATTTTTTAGAGAATTTGGTGAGTCATTTAACGCAAATTGAATATGTGTGTTGATGTGGTTTAAAAGTTTTAAAAAATCCTGTAGTTGTTGTTGGGAGCCTGTCCAGATGAGGAAGACATCATCTATGTATCTCCACCACCTCAGCACATGGCTGAAGTGGTGGGACACATAGATGGATGTCTCCTCCAGGTCTACTATAAACACATTGGCGTAAGTGGGCGCCACATTCGTGCCCATGGCAGAACCTGTTATCTGTAAATAAAAATTGTCATTGAAAGAAAAATAATTATTGGTGAGAACTGTGTGTAATAATGAAAGAATGCTGTTCATCAAGTATTTATGTATTTTTGGCAGAAAATTCATAATGGGTACAACTGGATGTGTAACTTTCAAAAAATCTAATAATTTATCATCAATCTCGACTTAAAAGCTTGCTTTAGCTCAACATTTATCCTGTTTGAAACTTCAACAGTCGGATCCCCTCTTAAAACAGCGTAAATATATGTATCAGAAAGTTGTTTATTGGCTTCCGACAGATATTTTGACCAATCCATGACCACAACCCTACCACCTTTATCAGCTGGCTTTATGATATGGTTGTGGTCATGGATAAAATAAATAAAATTTTTGTTAGTATCTCTCATTTTCAATTTTGCTATATCATTCTTTACCAACATGCAATATGTATCAAATACACAGGAGTTGATCTGGGGGTTAAAGCCGCTACTGACCTTTAGGTCATATTAAGAGGCCCTAAACCCCACATCCTCAATATGGACAAGAACAGTATTATTCACAGGATTAGAATCGAACCAAATCTTCAATTTTAATTTACAAAAACATTGTTGACAGTCTAATTCAAGCTGGAACCAGTCCATGTTATTAAAAGGACAGAAATTCAAGCCTTTTGATAGCAACTGTGTTTGAGTGTCAGTCAATTTTATTGAAGAAATATTTACCATTTCTTTTTCTTCAGTTGTGATGTTTTTGGTGTCCTCTGACTTCTCGTTTTGGTTAGGTCTCCGATGTTGCCTCCCTCTGCGCCGGGTGGGTCTTTGTCTTTGTCCAGACTCTCTTGTTAATTGTTTTTAATTACCAAACACTGTTGCACATTTTATGAAATGTAATGTGTACAATATTTTCCTACAGCGATCGACACTTTAATTATGATACTATGTATCACTGATAACATGCAATGTATTTATTCACAATTTTTTATTGTACAATATTTTTTATCACTAATTATTATATTAATGGATTGATGAATTGAATGTGTTTACACTATTTAAATAGCTGCGTGTGTAAATGTCCAAACTATAAAAATACAACATTAATTTAACCGCATGGTCAATGGCGTATCCGTAAAAAAAAAAAGTCCAGATTTGCATATTTTTTGTCACTTTAAATACCCTAAAAAAATTTATAAAAAGCGATCAGAAATTCCTATCAAAACAAAAAAGGTACCAATAAAAACTTCAGATCACGGCCCATAAAATTTGATATGGGGGTCCGAAGAGGACATTTTTAAGCATACAAATTTTTGTGCAAAATGTTGTAATTTTTTAACAGAAGTAAACACAATCAAACCTATATATAAGTTGGGTATCATTTTAAGAGTATGGATCTACAGAATAAAGATAAGGTGTCATTTTTACCAAAAAGTGCACTGCATAGAAACGGAAGCTGCTAAAAAATAACAAAATGGCGATTTTTATTTTCAATTTTGTCCATCAATAAAAAAATTTTTTTTTGGTTTCACCATTTTGGGGTGAAACGATTGATTCCATTACAAAGTAAAATTGTTAATGCAAAAAATCAAGCCCTCATATGGGTCTGTAGGTGAAAAACTGAAAGCGTTATGATTTTTACAAGGTGAGGAGGAAAAAACAAAAGTTAAAAAATGAAAAAAACATGAGTCCTTGAGGGGTTAACCATTAACCTTCTGGTATCTAATGTGTATGGCCACCTTAAGGATGTGAAAGACATAGATGAAAGCCATCCCATAAATGATCTGATCACTATTATATAGGTATCAAAGGCGGCCAACCATGGATTAACCAGGTCCAATAAAGCAGCTCTCCATTCTGGCTCATAGCAGGGAAGCCTTCTATATGATATTCATATAGCCTAAAAGGTATTATTGATAGGGGTTTTTATGAAACAGCCCCTTTAGTTAATTAGCAGAATTTTTTTTTCATATAGATGATATGGTATTAGAAGCTTTCCAGTATAAATACATACAATGATAGGAGACAACAATTCATTTTCCATAGCACTGTAATCTATTGTAAGCCACAATGGGCAATGGAGCTATTGTGAGTGAATCTACAATATAGAGGAAGCCCCTGTGGCAGCTCTAAAGAAGGTTGATCCTATTACAGGTTGGCCTTATCTTCCAATCCAAACAGCCAGACACAATATGTGACAATAACATTGTATGGGCCAGCACCAGAAGTGGTTCTTCTCCAATCCAAATGTTTTAACATGCACTTGCCTGAATGTAATACATGTGGAGTACGGCACAATGGAGTATGTCAGAATTTGTATTATTTCCTGTCTAGGATGCTGCATGGTTCCAGACATCATGCCAGTTTCTATATGTGTATATTAAACTAATTGCATAACGTAATGATATAATTCACATACAATATCCAAATGGTTAATATAGAGCAGCATGGATACTAAGAATTTGCCCATCCCCCTCCCTCCCTTCGATACGTCTTAAAGCCCCCAACCTTAGAAGTTCCTGGATTGTTAACCAATCCCACTTTAGTTATTGGTGATTGTGTTTACAGAAAATGTCCATCTGCGTATTGTCTGTGTAATAGAAACCAGGGCAAGGAAGAAAATGAGATATTCGTCTTAATGTATCTTTCCTGGGTAAGCCTTCTAAATAATCCTTACAGTCAATGCTGTATGGTAAGAGCTGCATCAGTCCGAGTTCACATTTCATGCCTCTGAGGCACAGATACGTCAGCAAACACTCAAAATCGGCTGCCGATTCAATTCAATGACCTGAATGTAGCCGGCCAGTGACTTTTTAGGGTTATTTTTGGTCTGCTATGCTTTTTGAGTCAGAACTCAGACACGTTCAGAAAATTACCCAGACGTCATCACTCGCTGACTATGTTCAGGTCATTGAATTGAATTGGCCTTTGCCATTCTCAGTAAAAAATATGTCGGCAGCTGATTTTTAGAATTTGCCGATATATCCATGCCTCAGAGGCATGAATCGTCATGTGAACGAGACCTCACCCGTCCTGAGTTGTTCATAGATGTGTTTGTTGTGGTGAGCTTGTGGGTATGTAGGGTAGGAAGGGTGTAGCTGTGCAGTGATGAAAAGGTGTTGGATTAACCCTTAACTGTCGTGATACCAGGGTGCGGGTTCTTCCTCTATATATATATATATCCTACCGCCACCCGTCCCCGGAACGATAGGGAGGAATAAAGGATTGTCCAGAACCAGAGGTTTAGTAAACTGGAAATAACTTTACTACAACTTTTATGCAGGATAACAGGAGTAGCAGTGTTTACAGAGGACCGGACTTTAAGTTCCTCACAGTTGGTTGGAAAAGAGAGAAAAGGCGGAGGCGCTCCTTGTGGAGTAAATTCACTTCAATATGAAGGGGAGAAGGGGGGAAAAGATCACCGCTCACCCGACATAGTTGTGTAGCCCATACACAACAATGGAGATCGCGTAGGTTGACAATCCGGGGTCTGCAGCCTTCCTGATGTATGCAGTGGTAGACAGGGCGGGCTTCTGATTCAGGAATTACTCGGCGCTGACCGGGATAAGGACACCATACAGGTAGGATACCATCAAGGAGGTTTTTATTGTAGATAATGCAACGCGTTTCACCACGCATGCGTGGCTTCCTACGCCCTGAATCCGCTCCTGTTCTATAAGTGGGGCCACGGCATGGCCCCGCTGCATATCGGGTCGGGCTGGCCTCTAACAACGGCCGGGACCAGTGGATAATAGCGCGCAGCACTGATCACGGTGCCGCACACTATTAACCCTTTAGACGCGTTCATAGTTGGACGCCGTGTCTAAAGTGAAAGTAAACCTATGCCGGTCAGCTCGGGGGGCTGTTCGGGATCGCCGCGGTGAAATCGCGGCATCCCGAACAGCTTACAGGACAGCCGGAGGGTCCCTACCTGCCTCCTCGCTGTCTGATTGCCGAATGACTGCTCAGTGCCTGAGATCCAGGCACGAGCAGTCAAGTGGCAGGGTTTCCAATGGGAAACCATTGAACAATGTAAAAGATCATTGTGTTCAGTCTTATTGCTATAACACTGCAAAAAAAAGTGAATAAAGATCATTTAACCCCTCCCCTAATAAAAGTTTGAATCACCGCCCTTTTCCCATTTAAAAAAAAAAACTGTGTAAATAAAAATAAAAATAAATATATGTGGTATCGCCGCGTGTGGAAATGTCCGAATTATAAAAATATATAATTAATGAAACCGCACGGTCAATGGCGTATCCGCAAAAAAACTCCAAAGTCCAAATTAGTGTATTTTTGGTCACTTTTTATATCATGAAAAAAGGAATAAAAAGCAATCAATAATGAATACCGCTAAAAACTTCAGATCACGGCGCAAAAAATGAGCCCTCATACCGCCCCATACGCAGAAAAATAAAAAAGTTATAGGGGTCAGAAGATTACAATTTTAAACGTATCAATTTTCCTGCATGTAGTTATGATTTTTTCCAGAAGTATGACAAAATAAAACCTATATAAGTAGGGTATCATTTTAATTGTATTGACCCACCGAAAAATGTACTGTGTAGAAACGGAAGCCCTCAAAAGTTACAAAATAGCGTTTTTTTCCAATTTTGTCTCACAATTATATTTTTTTCTGTTTTGCCGTAAATTATTGGGTAGAATGACTGAAGTCCTTACAAAGTAGAATTGATGGTGCACAACATAAGCCATTATATGGATTTTTAGGTGCAAAATTGAAAGAGTTATGATTTTTTAAAGGTAAGGAGGAAAAAATTAAATGCAAAAATGAAAAAACCCGGGTCCTTAAGGGGTTAAGAACTAGAATCAAGTGTAATATTACTTCTCCCCAAGACTACATGATTACCAACTGATCACTTTTTCATAGATAAAAGGGACACCATTAAACAGGAACATTGAGATAATGTGGTTGTCAATTCCCTAGTAAGCAGACAAAAAAAAACAACAAATGTTGCTAAGGCATTATATATCACGTGTCCCAATCACAAGCATACAATGAAAAAATTCTGCTATATGGCAACTGAATGATAATAACATGATACTATGCTGAATGGAAGTGCCATAAAGTAGCCAACTAAAAAAAATCATGTTGTGACAGAATAACACCATTATACAGGGTCGGCCATTTATATGGATACACCTTAATAAAATGGGAATGATTGGTGATAACTTCCTATTTGTGGCACATTAGTATATGTGAGGGGGGAAACTTTTCAATATGTGTGGTGACCATGGTGGCCATTTTAAAGTCAGCCATTTTAAATCCAACTTTTGTTTTTTCAATAGTAAGAGGGTCATGTGGGAATTTCACAACTTTATTCTTTCATGAGTCATTTACAAGTTTCTGACCACTTATAAAATGTGTCCAATGTGCTGCCCATTGTGTTGGATTGTCAATGCAACCCTCTTCTCCCACTCTTCATACACTGATAGTAACACTGCAGGAGAAATGCTAGCACAGGCTTCCAGTATCCGTAGTTTCAGGTGCTGCAAATCTCGTATCTTCACAGCATAGACAATTGCCTTCAGATGACCCCAAAGATAAAAGTCTAAGGGGGTCAGATAGGGAGACCTTGGGGGCCATTCAACTGGCCCACGATGACCAATCCACTTTCCAGGAAACTGTTCCTCTAGGAATGCTCGGACCTGACACCCACAATGTGATGGTGCACCATCTTGCTGGAAAAACTCAGGGAACGTGCCAGCTTCAGTGCATAAAGAGGGAAACACATCATCATGTAGCAATTTCACATATCCAGTGGCCTTGAGGTTTCCATTGATGAAGAATGGCCCCACTATCTTTGTACCCCATATACCACACCATACCATACATTTTTGTGTTCCAACAGTCTTGGAGGGATCTATCCAATGTGGGTTAGTGTCAGACCAATAGCGGTGGTTTTGTTTGTTAACTTCACCATTCACATAAAAGTTTGCCTCATCACTGAACAAAATCTTTTGCGTAAACTGAGGGTCCTGTTCCAATTTTTGTTTTGCCCATTCTGCAGCACCTAAAACTATGGATACTGGAAGCCTGTGCTAGCATTTCTCCTGCGGTGTTGCTATCAGTGTGTAAAGAGTGGGAGAAGAGGGTTGCATTGACAATCCAACACAATGGACAGCACATTGAACACATTTTATAAGTGGTCAGGAACTTGTAAATAACTCATAAAAGAATAAAGTTACGTTAAAACCAAGCACACCATTGTTTTTCTTGTGAAATTCCCAATAAGTTTGATGTGTCACATGACCCTCTTCCTATTGAAAAAACAAAAGTTGGATTCAAAATGTCCGACTTCAAAATGGCCACCATGGTCACCACCCATCTTGAAAAGTTTCCCCCCTCACATATACCAATGTGCCACAAACATGAAGATAATCTTATCAACCATTCCCATTTTATTAAGGTGTATCCATATAAATGGCCCACCCTGTACAGTGACCTAATAATGTCAACATATTGGGAATAAATAATACCACCATACAGTAAATGCTTAGTAGCACCATACTGTGCTTTTATATTTTTTTGATTGAAAATAACTTTATTAGTAATCAAACGTCAATCACTTATACAATATATAATACATTCACCATACATAGCATGATAGCACAATATACAGCACAGGTCCCCTACACCAGTGGTTCTCAACC
The DNA here is from genome assembly GCF_029499605.1 of Hyla sarda. Lineage (NCBI taxonomy): Eukaryota > Metazoa > Chordata > Amphibia > Anura > Hylidae > Hyla > Hyla sarda. Next base: position 373,246,336 of record NC_079192.1, on the reverse strand, counting down.
GTTTTGGTGACTGTACCCCCAAAGACTGAAAGTATGTCCGTGGGTATCCCCTCGCACGGAACTTGCGTGCGAGTGGTACCCGCGGACAAAAGACTTGTTCTTGCCTTTATACTAATGCATTCCCCCCCCCATCTTAATCCCCTTGTGCTATTATTCCCCCCATCTTAATCCCCTTGTGCTATTATTCCTACCTCTCTCTTAATCCCCTTGTGCCAGCCATTATTCCCCTCCCTCTTAATCCCCTTGTGTTATTATTCCCCCTCCATTTTAATCCCCTTGTGCCATTATTCCCCCTCCATCTTAATCCCCTTCTGCTATTATTCCCCCCATCTTAATCCCCTTGTGTTATTATTCCCCCTCCATTTTAATCCCCTTGTTCCATTATTCCCCCTCCATGTTAATCCCCATGTACCATTATTCCCCCCTCCCTCTTAATCCCCTTGTGTTATTATTCCCCCTCCCTCTTAATCCCCTTGTGCGATTATTCCTCCTACATGTTAATCCCCTTGTGCTATTATTCCCCCTCCATCTTAATCCCCTTGTGCTATTATCCCCCCTCCATTTTAATCCCCTTGTGCCATTATTCCGCCTCCATTTTAATCCCCTTGTGCCATTATTATCTAATATGGCACAAGGGGATTAAAATGGAGGGAGAATAATAGCACAAGGGGATTAAGATGGAGGGGGATAATAACCCCCCCCTCCATCTTAATCTCTTGTGCCATTATTCCTCTCTCCCTCTGATCCTCTTGCGCCATTTCCCCCCTCCATCTTAATCCCCTTGCGCCATTCCCCGTTCCTCGGATCCCCCTTTGCCATATCAGATAATAGTGGCACAAGGGGATTAAAATGGAGGGGGATAATAAACCCCACCTCCCTCCATATTAATCCCCTTGTGTCATTATTCCCCCCTCCCTCTAATCCCCTTTTGCCATTTCCCCCCCCCCTCCCTCTTAATCCATTTGTGCCATTATTATCCGACATGGCAAAAGGGGATCAGAGGGAGAAGGGAATAATAGCACAAGGGGATTAAGATGGAGGGGGGGGGGAGGGGATGGCACAAGAGATTAAGATGGAAGGGGAGAGGGATAATGGCAGAGGGGGGATGGGGAGTAAATTTGAATGCCTTGTGCTTTATTACTCCACATCCCTCCTCTGCTATTATCCCTCTCCCCCTCCATCTTAATGCCTTGTGCTCCGTCCCATATAGTCCCCCCTCCATCCCATACAGCTTTCCCTCCATCCCATACAGTCCCCCCTCTGTCCCATACAGTTGTTTTTAACTTTTTATTTTTATTTACCTGGCGTCCTGGGGTCCCATCGCCTGCTCCTTCACGCAGCGCGTCCCGTTCGGCGGGGCTGCACTGATGTGTGACGTCCTCCTGCGCTGTGCGGCAACTCCCTGCAACATCAGGGGAGGTCACACGTCTCCCCGGCAACCACGCAGCCCACTTACAGTAGCCGAGGCCGCAGCTCGGGCCGCGCTACTGTACAGTGAGCTGCCGTGGCTATGCGCTTACAAATACTGGCCAATGCATGGCCGGTATTTGTCAGCACTTTGTGTACCCACAAACAACCCCTGGCGTACCCAAGGTTGAGAACCCAGGCCCAACACTATAAATCATACCACATGCTACACTAACACTCTGGAATACATTTTAAAACATTATCAAAAACAACAATGTCAAACAACAAGGCATAGGGGACCACGATAGAGGAAGGGGGTTGGGAGAACAGGGGATAGGGAGGGTTATTGTGGCTAAATTATTCAACCATATATTGACCGATGCATGCACCATACACAGACACATTACATACCAGGTTATAGTGAGTGTCTGCCAGTTGCCCTACTATATCATGGCTTTTTTGTGTTTTCATTAACAATGTCTTGCCATGAGTTCCTTGAACAGTGTCTTAGGTGCCCAAAAAGTATCTTTCACGAAATGTCATGTACACCTATCAACAATGCCTATAAGGTGTCCAATAAAAGCACTGTCTGTAATGCTTTATTGTTAGACTCTGCTTCATAAAGTGTGCAGGAATGTTAGCGTAGCATGGGTTATGATGTATAGTGTAGGGACACCTGTGCTGTATGTTGTACTGTCACACTGTGTATGGTAGCTGTATTAATTTATTGTGTGCTGTTTCATAGCCTGTGCTGTGTCACAGTATTGCATGTATGTGTAATGACGCTTGATGCTAATAAAGTTATTTTCAATTTAAAAAATTAAAAGCATTGTGATCTGGGTATCAGCTTCAGTTTTGGAAACCGCCCAGAAGAGGACAACTCAAGGACTTAATATAAAGATTTTTATTAGAGTTTAATTTCTTATATTCCTTAGTTTGTATGACATCTGTTCTTGTCGCTTTAAGTCCAAAACAATTATGGTTGCATTTCTATATCTGCTTTCTCTCAGCTCCAAATAAACTGAAGGTCGGGAGTGGAAGAAACAACCTGGTGCAGATCATCTCCGCAGTGAGGAAACGTGTAAGAGAATCATGGTTACAGAAAGGGACATCTTTCCATCTTTTGTTGAGGGACAGACCCGTCAAGAGTAGCTAATGTTCACGGAGTGGTGCAAGATGACATTGTGTTTAGAATAGGACTTACACGTCCCAAGCCCTGTCACAGCTTAACTTCCTCTTGTATACTTTATAGAGATGGATGTGTCTCCTATGAAACTAAAAACCCAAACATTACAGGAGCTCTTGCTTAATGTATTTATTTGAAAAAAAAACTTAACTCACTTTCTCTTAGGTAAAAGCAGGCTTTAAAATTTATGGCTGGCTTATCGTCTGCCACTAAGATTTGCTAAACTAAGCAAATAACAATTATGCAAGCTTTCTGTGGGGAGGTAAGGGCTACAAGCACTGTTTAATAATATAGAACCACTAAAGCTATGGGTGAATATAGTTAAATGGGTTTTCCCATTTTGGACATTCATGGCATCTCCACACTTCTGGAACCCCTACCTAACAGCTGGCTGTTTCTGTAGACGTGAATGAAGCCATATACATGAACAACCTCCTCTCCCTTCAGTCTCCACTTGGATGTGGCCTTCTTACCTGGTGGATTGGGATTACAATAGTTACTATTTATTATAAACCCAAAATATATTGGAATACACAAAAAAGGCGGATTAGCCGATTGGTAATGATAGTGGTCCACACCTTCACCCCTCAAGTTGCTGATGCTGATAAGTGTACGGCATCGGATGACTTTTCATTCAAGACTTATTTACTCCTCAGTCACAGATTTCATTGTTTTTGTTTAAAAGATCATTGCTGTCTAGTTTTTTATTATACCCATAAGCCATTTATTTATTTTCCCACCTCTGTGTATTGTTTTTGCCCCTTAATAAAAAGTGCATGTTGTGTCTTCTCCATAATATATTCTTTATACTTATCTGGTGCCCTTACTAATTTATCCCACTCTTTAGCCTCGCTAGTTTGTGCAAATATAGTTTCTATTTCCTTCATTTGCCTTATCAATTGTTTCTCTTTTTCTCTACATTTTCTCCTAAGCAAGGTGAGGTACAAACAGTATAATTCATTTCGGGGGACAGTACCCCTAAGAAGGGGGCGCTGTCCCCCGAAACGCGATATCCTGTTTGTACCTCACCTTGCTTAATAAATTGATCTAGCGTGGTTCTACACTACATTCTCCTGCTTGATCATTTCCACTTCGACTCTGGACATCTTTCCCACTGGACCTCAGCAGCGCCTTCCTCAAAAGGGTTTTTTCCGCTACTTCCTGCATAAGTCTTCCTCCAGGACGGGTTACGCCTCTCCTGCACCCTGGGCCAAACAGCTGTCTCCAGTCTCTTTCCCCGCTGTGGGTTTACATGCGAGTATCCTACTCGCCTCAGGTGAGTACCCACTACCTACGGGCTCTGGAGGCCCATATACGCCTTGTCTGTTTTCCTGGCCATCTATCCTTACGGTATCACACTAGGCGCCTCTTGCCGGTCTCCCCCTTTTTCTCTTATTTTATCCTTTAGATAGAGATATCCAATAGGTAATATAACCATTCATAAGTCAAATGAGGCATTGGAATATTTGGGAATAAATATTTCTAGAAACATGTCACAATTTATTAAGCTTAATATTTGTCCTATAATAGAAAAATCTATGGTAAAATAGGTATATGGAATAAATTACCTTTAACCATGGCAGATAGGGGGGTATTAATAAAAAAGTGTTATACTCCCCATGTTATTACATTTTTTGAGAGCAGCCCCAATCTTGATCAGCGATAAATATTTAAAAAAAAATGTAAATGATCTAATTTGGGGGCGCAAACTTATTAGAATTAAGCAAAATATGATCAACCCCCCCCCCAGTAAATTTGGGAGGGATGGGGATACCTAACTTTCAGATCTATTATACAGCGGCACAACTTAATATGTTCTGTCTGGAGGAAGGGATGATAAAGAGTTTTTTGGCTGTGTTTGGGAAGGAAAATAACTCGGTTTGGGAAATTTTAGAAGGGATAGGTCATGCTGATGTTATTTTGGCAAATACTTGTTTTTTTAAGCTGATTATTAAAATTTTGAAATTTACAAATAGACTTTTGGGGGTTCCATGTAGTTTGAAGTTTACGAAGATATGGGGGGATGTTTTTTTTCCCAGAGATATATAAATTAAGAGAACACGTTAACTGGGAAAAATATGGGATCGCTAGGGTAGAACAGTTAGTGAACAATAAGCATCTCCTTCCTTGGAACTATTTCCAAACCCAGTGTAATTTAGATTTGGGGTGTGAATTTGCATATAGGCAGATATAAAATGCATTTATTGCAGATATAGATAATCCTAGATGGGAAATTGGGTATCACAAATTGTTTGACTTTATGATAGACAAGTAGCTCCAGGAGAAAAATTGGAGCAGATTTATAAGATTAAACACAAGGCATCAAAGAATATTAGAATAATTAAATCAAAATGGGAGAAGGAAATAGGAGTGTTGGAGGAAGAGGAGTGGTGGGAAATATTTAGAAATATAGATAAATCATCCCACAGCAAGCAAAGAAAGAATGGAACACTCACCAGATCTTCATGGATAATTCAAGCTTCTTTTATTTCATCTTGCTTGATAGTGTATACACATACATGGGAGAGCGGACATACAGACAGGTGGGGGAGAGGCTGAGGGCGACGGTCCGTGTTTGCGCATGTAGCGCTTCGTCAGGCCCATACGTGTGCGATCACAGACCGTCGCCCTCAGCCTCTCCCCCATCTGTCTGTATGTCCGCTCTCCCCTGTATGTGTACACACTTTCAAGCAAGATGAAATAAAAGAAGCTTGAATTATTCATGAAGACCTGGTGAGTGCTCCATTCTTTCTGTGGAATTATCACTTTCACTTACCTGATGTGAGCACCTGGAAGGTCAGATAGAGTATAGCAGTAGCGGTTTAGCGGACAGCTATACAGCAGTGCCGGGTGCCTTTCTATTTAAGGACTATATAGATAAATCATCTATTAGTAAAAATCATAACATTTCACAAATTAAATTGATCCATAGATTGTGTAATACTCCATATGGACTGTTCAGGATGGGAAAAAGACAGGATGCAAATTGCCCCCGATGTAGTGGGGAAAACGTGGATCTTATACATATGATGTGGTGTTGTAAAGAGGTACAAACACTATGGGATCAGGTTCATATAAAAATCGAGGAAAATCTTTGGGTGAAAGCAAAATATAATATGGTCACTGCGGTATTGGGGTTGGAAATTGGAGAATATAAAAACTTAATTCTTAAACTTTTTGGGTTGAGTAAAATTTTGATCCTAAGGAAATGGTTTGCGCCAAAAGCGCCATATATTAAGGAATGGAATCATTTAGTTTAAAAAGTTAAAAAATATGAATCTATATACTACCATGGGGAAAAAAAGAGTGCCTTGAACAAAAAAGAATGGGAGAAATTGAAGTAAAGAAAGATATGAGGTTGTGTGGTAGAATGGCAACAGGCTGGCGGGGAGACCTCAACATTACCTAACTTTTCCCATCATAGTCATGGGTTGGTTTGGTGCCCTTGGTGTCCGTCATGCAATGGACCCATAACTAGTTTTACATTAATAATAGACACCAAGATCCAGATCTGAACAAAAAAGGATTGTAAAAATGGTTTACCTCTTTACGGTAAGTTATTTTCAAGACTGGACTACTCTTTGAGGTAAAGATATTTATAACAATTATGTCTACCTAGTTGATATGGAATCCATTCTGTTATCATAAATTTTCGCACAGTACGGTGCATCAAACTGACCCAAGTGTGAGAATAAGATGTGGATGAAGAGAAAGGGTATAGGTAACTTCAGAACCTTATTTGCTCACATTAATCCAAAGGCAAGTGATAAACCATAGGATATGAACCAATGAACCCTAGCTAGAAAGGGAAAAATTCCATCCTGATCCGGGTAGATCAGTAGGTCAAAATTCATTAGACTGCTATAGAAAGTTTAAGACATGTTATCAAGTCCTGTAGATATTCCCCTAGCATATGGAAGTGATGTGCAGGGGTGTAACTAGGGGATGCAGGGTTTGCAATCACCACTCTGGCCCAAAAGTTCATGGCATCCTGAAAGGCACTTGTTCTTACATCAGGAGACTTGGGCTATACTTAAAGGGGTACTCCACCCCTAGACATCTTATCCCCTATCCGAAGGACGTCACGAGCCTCTGCCCCGCATCGCCAGTCATCTGTTAAAGGAAGCTGGGGAAAATGTTGTCCATTTTACTCTCCAGTTGTTTTTCTGTCATAAATCAAGTGTGTAGTAAGGATTATCCCCAGAATAGAGCTGAAATAGACGATGGCCGACACATGAAAGGAAAGGTACTGTATGTAACTATTTTATAGATAAAGCAAATGGCTGAGCTTTTCCTGTATCCCGAATGATCTCCACAGAGCCCCCAGTAAATGTTTGGTTCCCCAGTGTTATGATGCAATTAGGAATTACATTCTTGTAGCATTCGTAATTACTCTGTGGAGCAGATGGAATACATAACTTAAACAGCATGTTCACAGCTCTGCAGAGGGACGCAGAAGAGGAGGAACATATCAAAGCCCTCAAGCTACCCAAATCTTATAACAAGTGATGTCCGACAAGCATAGGTAGAATTACTGTAAACGGCATAGAGGAGCCCTTGAAGGTACAGATGAAGGAATGCTAGTCTTTGGTAAATTCCTCATACTTCTTTGGCAAACAGCCTGTTTTTCTCCCTGCTGAGTGGTAGGGAGGATATTTCGGACATGTTTCTTTGATTGGGGGGCCAATAACAAAAATAAAGGCATTCATCATACTTGGTGGTTGTATCTAATCAAGATAAAAGAATAGTGAAATTACACCACTTACAAAGCCTCCATGGAGCCTGGGAAGGAATTCTTTTTTTGCTTAGACCCCCTAGTAATAAGAAGAATAATTTACGAACCATAGGGATTTTTTGGATTTTAATTTCCAATATTTGTTTGTGACTGTTTCATTAGATATAATGGCCCTGATTTACTGAGAGTGTTGTGTAGGTTTCTTTGTGGGTTTTAATTCCCTACAATTTTTTTTCCACGGTATTTACTAAGATTTCCCTACATTTTCCATTTTCCCTACATTTTGCTTTTTTTTACACCTGCTCTGATCTGTAGGGTTTTTCTCAGCTCAAATCCACCACATTTTCTGTGCAAACCTTAGTAAATATGTTGGGTTTTTGTGAAAATGTTGGGAACACGCCCCTTTTTTGTGAACACGCCCACTTTTTCAGATGACCATGCCCTTTTTCAGGTTTTCACAGTAAAATGGAGAGTTAGTCAGGTTTTTTTTCAATTCTGGTGCAAATTCTGGCTTAGACAGGTTTGCAATAGTAAATGAGGGCCAATGTGTCCTGCATTGTATTTATGTTTTTCATTTTTGGGAAATCTCCCAGCTGTAAGACAAGTGTATAAAAATATCTCACTAGTTGCTTTGACATTTTTTTTTTGTGAATTTTCAACAGGTTTGTGAACCTGGAAATATCTCTATATGACATACAAATAGTTTGGGTGAGTAAAAAAAATTGGAATATCCAAGAGAAAACCTTGAAAATACAGAGGGAATACAAAATCCATGTGAGCATTAAATTTAAACTCAAGGGTCCCATGACTTTGTCCAATGGCTGCCATCTGTGAGCTGATACAATTACATGAAATCCACATACACTCACAGTGTAGCTGCTACACAGTGCAGCTGGGTGTATGTGCTTTAGGGGGGCTAAAACAAATTGTGATTGATCTACATAAATATGTAATAGATTATTACGGTCTCAATGAAGTAATAAAACAAAGTCCAATCCTCCTTCAGAGAACAGGGAGTCTTACCACTGTGTATAGTGTTACAGGCCTTCAGCAGTACAGTTATGAGATAACTCTGCTGAAACTGCACCATTCTATACAGCAAAGCAAACAAGAGATCTACAGAAAACAGGAAGAATTTGTTTTATTGCATCTTTTCTTGCTTGCCTTTGTGATAGCGGCCAAACGTCTTCTGCCTTGACTAACTTGCCTGACTAAAAAAAATAAACCATTGGCATAATTTTTGGCATCTAAACTGGTAATTTCCTATTATTATATTCCGAAGAGTTTTTTTTTTAATATAATTGTGCATTTATATTGATCCCTGTTTATACCGAGAGATGTACAATTGTAAATAAATGATGAAGACCAATGACTTTCGGTACAATGAATGCAATGCAAAATGTCTTTGTGGTACAATGCCTCATTCAGTCATCCAGTCCTCACACATCTGCTCTGAATGTACAAGATACATCTTCGGACTAAGAACCCAATAATTGTTGTGGAAACTTATGGTTCATTTCAACAGTTTTTCATTACCTCACAATATTATGACACCTTTAAGGTCTCGTATGAGAGGGTTAATGCATCATTTTAATCTGTATCCTGTACTCATCCATCCGCCTGCCAGATACGGCCATTCTCTGATGATATTCTGCATGTTTCCGCTCTAAACATAACACAGGAAGGTCACGCATAATCTGAAAGGTCATATTCAGCTCATTGCAGAGATTCAGGGTTTTATGTATGTCTGGGGCTCCTGGAATCAGATAAGATTTTTCTCACACTTTCCAGGTTTACCTTTACTCTCTGTGTTATCTTTAGCGCACACTTAGGTTATTTTCACAATGTGTTTGCAGTGCCGGTTTACAGAATGCGCCAGGAATGCTTATAGTGTATACAATAAACATATATGCAGACCCCCATTACCAAATAGAAGCAAAAATAGTGTCATTTTGTCATCGATTGGGGTGGTATATATCAGGGTTTGGTGTATGGAAGGGCTGCCTTGTTCCAAAGAGCAGCGTACAGTAATAATACGTATACCAACAAAAATACGTTTTTTTTGTTAACATGGGTGCCTATGTATGATAAATGTCACTACGTGGAATCCATCATAGGTATACAAAGGGAATACTTTTGGGATTTCAAAAACAATAGCTCAGACAGACACTGTGAGACAAAGTATACAAATAGCCTTGAAGGGAACGTGTATCATTATGTGTTATAAGTCTATAATAATGCCTTTTTTTATTATTATAATTTTTTAATCCCCACATTTTTTATATTCTATATTATATTTATATATGTTGTTAAAATAATATTAAGTACAACAAAGAAATTAAGAGAAAAGTTTAAAAATATGAGTTCAGGGATGGCTTGACAAAGGAATACTTTAAAGGGAATCTGACACAAAGGTGACCCACACTAACCTAATGATAGCGCCTGTGATTGACTGAAGCGATCGTATACTGTTGCACCTCACGGCAACTTTAGCCAATGTAAATAGACTTTACATATGCCATTTTGTCAGACGTATACCATAATACATGCCCAGTGTTTCATCAAAAATGTATTCACCTTTGAGCCATAAAGCAAAGCTTAAGTGTCATTAGAAAATCACCTTTTGTTTAAATCAAGTATTTATGTTAAATATATTTTTGAATTTTTGATGAGATCTTTTCTTATTTTCCATATTACTATTTATATTTATAATCCTGAAATCTTTTTGCCCACTAGGCCTTAACTAAGCTGAAACTTCCTGTTCTGTCTGTGATGATAAGGAGGAGGTTGCTGGAAAATAATCTGTATAACATTGCAGTAAAAGGTGACACTAGTATAAGATACTAGATAAGACAGGATTTTTATAATAGCTGAAGCTCAGAGCTCCCTGTCAAATTACCTCTTCAAAGGTCACAGGGCAGTTTTCTGTAAAGCAAATCTCTAAATGCTGTAAAAATTGGCAGACCCCATAATAAGGCATAATAATGTGGTCTTGTTTATTAGGCTACATTCACATTCTCAGTTGTCTTGCACCTAATAAAATAAATAGCTGTCCATACGTATGGATTCTGTACAGTTTGACAGTATACGCTAACAATCTAATGCCTCATTCACATCTCGGTGTAGGATTCCATTGTTTTGCTCCAACCTGCCGGTTTCGCACCAAAAAGACCCATCTGACTGTACTTTTGAAGCATGGTTTCTGCCATTTAGCTCTACATGCAGCCAGAATTTGCGAAGCCAGTGCTTATGGGACTTCTGATGTAGATGTGAACATGGGCTAATGTGTATGTGTGATGTCCCAGTATGTGATGATGTGGCCCTGAACTGTCCTCCTGCCCTGTCAGGCAGAGTCCCTGCATGTCCCCAGGGTCCCCCTTATAGTATCACCATAATGCATATATGTTTGTATTATAAAAGCGTACTGTTTCTTTAATGTTTGTACCACATGATTGTTACCCAGAGGGCTCCAGTGACCAGGTGACCCCCCAAGTGACCTATGGGCTCCTTGCACTGCCCCCCTATATAACCAGGGGAGGGGCTGCAATCTCACTCTTAGCACATTGCTATATCTGATAAGTCCTGCAGCCACAAGTCAGTCATCAGTAAGTCAAGTCATCTTATTGTCAGTTACCATCTCTGTCAAGTCAAGTCCATCTGTAGTCACCGTGGCCTGCACTAAAGTCGTCTAACTACTGCAAGTCCCAGCAAACCTGCGAGGTCCCCCTGTGTCACTGGTCACCTCCCTGGGATATTTGGCACTACTGCAAAGACTATATCACCTGTCTTGCCTCAGTAAAGCTGACGTTATCCTGGTGTTGCTGTCTTCACTGCCTAACCCAGGATCAGCGGTATTACCTTCGAGTGGTTAAGGCTAAACCACGCCCTGGCGCCCTGCCCCTTGGGCCATAACATCTGCCCTGCATCTACCCTGCACCTCACACCCTGACACCACAACTTTTTGGCATCACGAACAGGATACGGGTGTGTGCCATTTACCACAAGCCACAAGTCCTCCCCCTAGTCTGAACTGTGTCTGGTCAGTGCTCCTCAGTTTGCCGGAAGTCTAAGAGAGCAGTAGGATGGCGGAGCAGGCAAGTGCACGCTTGAAGATTACAAAGATGGCGCTGGAGGACCGGCAAGTTGCCATGGCACTACTTTTCTAAGACCTCGCTGACCGGTTGCAGCAGTTGTCCCTAGGGGGCAGATGAGGCCTGTCACCTGATCCCACTACCGGATGATGACGACTGGCCAGCAACTTCGGAAGGAGGAACTTCTAAGTCATCAAATGCATCATCGCCGGTGAGGCTGTCCCCTCACAACTGGACCTGGGGGTCCTGGGTCGAAATACCGACAGAAGAATTGGAAGTGAGTACCTCGGCTGAGGCCGCTTTTCTACCCTTCCATCCACCCCTAGTCCAGAGCAAACCCCCCAGACCCAGAAGTCTGCAGAGTCTACTGCACTTCCGCAGTCAACACTTCTTCCCTTGCCAGGGAAGTCCCTTCCCCCAGTTCCTCCGGCCTAGTCCGAAAGGGACAAAAGAGATGCTGAGGTGGCTGCAAATGTGGAGGAACTGAGGGCCCAGAGGATGGAAAGATATGGGCAGAGGTGGCTGCCGTATGAGGTGTGACGGGAGCAGCAGCAAGACACCAAGAATTTGGAGGCCCTGTATATTCGAAAGTTAGAGCACCCCCGAGAGGGTGAGCTACCCCTGGAGCGCAGTCGTGCAACTGAGGGGGTTTGGCACCCTTATGGACTGCTGACACGGGGGCACCATTCTAGTGAACAGGAGGGCAGTACAAAGAGACTATCTCCCCCCATCTATGCATTTTCTGGAGAGCAGGGAGATTGTAGAGTACACACCTGTGCAGAGCATAAGAGGAGAGTGGGCGGCAGCGGTGATTCGCCCGAAGAATCCTACTTAAATCCAACTTGCCTGCTTCCCATTGGATGACTGGGACGCAGATCCCTTTGCTGTCAACAAAAGCTAAAGACACTGTCCGAGAGGAGGAAGTCTACCTTCCCGAGATGCCTGCCTTGGCTCCAAAATACCTGCCCAAGTACTCTGAAGGTGTGCCCAGGTCTACTCCTAGGGACGAGGAGGTTTGGCCTAATCAGCGGGCACCAACGAAAGTGCCTCAGCCAACTCCAACTGTTGCGAGGTTTGGCCAGCCCAACAGGCACCGACCTCCATCCCCCAGTAGCGCAAGCTGCTGCGGTACAAGTAGTAGTTACAGTGAGCCCCACCATCACCAAATCCCAGTTTTCCCAAGTCTCTTGGAACACACATAGGAACCCCATGGAGGGAGCCCAGTCTCGCGGTCCTAGGTTTATGTCACAACCTAGGAGCATCTTGTTAACTAATTTTACCATTGTGTACATTGAAGCAAGATACAAAGATTAAGTGTCAAGTAACCGTTGGCATCACACATAGAGTCACTGAGTACATCCCTATCCCGTTCTCCTATCCCGTCCTTCTATCCCGTCCTCCTATCCCGACCTCCTATCCCGTCCTCACATCCCGTACTCTTATCCCGTACTCTTATCCCGTACTCCTATCCCGTCCTCCTATCCCGACCTCCTATCCCGACCTCCTGTCCCGTCCTCCATCTTGACCTCCTATCTCGACCTCCTATCTCGACCTCCTATCCCTTCCTCCTATCCCGACCATCTATCCCGACTTCCTATCCCGTCCTCATATCCCGTCCTCCTATCTCGATCTCTTATCTCGATCTCCTATCCCGACCTCCTATCCCAACCTCCTATCCCGACCTCATATCCCTTCCTCATATCCTGTCCTCCTATCTCGACCTCCCCGACCTCCCCGACCTCCTATCCCGACCTCCTATCCTGTCCACCTATCTCGACCTCCTATCCCGACCGCCTATCCCGTCCTCATATCCTGAGTTCCTATCTTGACCTCCTATCCTGACCTCCTATCCCGACCTCCTATCCCGTCCTCCTATCCCGTCCTCCTATCCTGTCCTCCTTTCCCATCCTCATATCTCGACCTCCTATTGGGACCTCCTATTCCAACCTCCTATCCCGACCTCCTATCCCGTCCTCCTTTCCAGTCCTCATATCTCGACCTCCTATCCCGACCTCCTATCCTGACCTCCTATCCCGACCTCCTATCCCATCCTCATATCCCGACCTCCTATCCGGTACTCCTTTCCCATCCTCATATCTCGACCTCCTATTGGGACCTCCTATCCCGACCGCCTATCCCGTCCTCATATCCTGACCTTCTATCTCGACCTCCTATCCTAACCTCCTATCCCGACCTCCTATCCCGTCCTCCTATCCCGACCTCCTATCCAGTCCTCCTTTCCCATCCTCATATCTAAACCTCCTATTGGGACCTCCTATCCCGACCTCCTATCCTGACCTCCTATCCCGACCTCATATCCCGTCCTCCTATCCCGACCTCCTATCCAGTCCTCCTTTCCCATCCTCATATCTAAACCTCCTATTGGGACCTCCTATTGGGACCTCCTATCCCGACCTCCTATCCCGACCTCCTATCCTGACCTCCTATCCCGACCTCATATCCCGTCCTCCTATCTCGTCCTCCTATCCCGACCTCCTATCCCGACCTCCTATCCCGTCCTCCTATCCCGACCTCCTATCCTGTCCTCCTATCTTGACCTCCTATCTCGACTTCCTATCCCGACCTCCTATCCCATCCTCATATCCTGACCTCCTATCTCGACCTCCTATCCTGACCTCCTTTCCCTACCTCCTATCCCGTCCTCATATCTCGACCTCCTATCTTGACCCCCTATCCTGACCTCCTATCCCGACCTCCTTTCCCATCCTCATATCTCAACCTCCTATCCCGACCTCCTATCCCGACCTCCTATCCCGATCTTCTATCCCGTCCTCCCATCCCGTCCTCCTATCCCGTCCTCCTATCTCGACCTCCTTTCCCGTCCTCATATCTCAACCTCCTATCCCGACCTCCTATCCCGACCTCCTATCCCGACCTCCTATCCCAATCTCCTATCCCATCCTCCTATCCAGACCTCCTTTCCCATCCTCCTTTCCCATCCTCATATCTCGACCTCCTATTGGGACCTCCTATTCCAACCTCCTATCTCGACCTCCTTTCCCGACCTCCTATCCCGTCCTCATATCTCGACCTCCTATCTCGACCCCCTATCCTGACCTCCTATCCCGACCTCCTTTCCCGTCCTCATATCTCAACCTCCTATCCCGACCTCCTATCTCGATCTCCTATCCCGCCCTCCTATCCCAACCTCCTATCCCGACCTTATATCCCGACCTCCTATCCCTACTTCCTATCCCGACCTCCTATCCCGACGTCCTATCCCATCGTCCTATCCTGTCCTCCTCACCCGACCTCCTATCACGTCCTCATATCCCATCCTCATATCCCGACCTCCTATCCCGACCCGCAATATGTGTACCAGGTATTGAAATATCTACAGCCGTAGGGAAGTTATGTGGGAACATACATTTTCCATTGATTTGCATGGGACTTTAAACAAAAACCCCAACCCTCACAAATGGGAGTAGTTAAGGGTTAAATTAACTATCCTATATTTTAAGTGGACAATTAAGTAACATGTGACCAAGTATTATCGAAATATCTCCAGCCGTTTGGAAGTTATGCAGTAACATATATTTCCCATAGACTTGTATGGGACTTTAAACAAAAACCCTGCCCCTGGCAAATGGGGGTGAGTAAGGGTTAAATGACCCATCCTATGTTTGTTGTTGACATATAAGTAACATGTGTGCCAAGTTTCATGTTAATATATTTAGCCGTTTGGACGTGATACTGGAACATGCACACACATACACAAACAGATTGGCCCTCATTTACGATTGCAAACCCAACATGTTTTGTCGGGTTATGCGCCAGATTCTGTCTGCACTAGATTTTGCCCCAGAATTGAAAAAAACCCAACTAACTCTCCATTTTACTAAGAAAACCCGAAAAAAGGGCGTAGCCTGCAGGGAAAGGGGGCGTGGTCTCCAAAAAGCGGCGTGTTCCCAACATTTTCACAAAACCCCAACATATTTACTAAGGTTTCCACATAAAATGTGGTGGATTTGAGCTGAGGAAAACCAGACAGATCAGAGCATGTGTAAAAAAAGCAAAATGTAGGGAAAGTGGAAAATGTAGGGAAACCTTAGTAAATACCGTGGAAAATAAATTGTAGGGAATTAAAACCCACAAAGAAACCTCCACTCCACTCTTAGTAAATAAGGGCCATTGAGTTTTATCTATAGACTAGTGGAGTACCCGGCGTTGCGCCGGAAGCTTTTGACTTCATATCCCGTCCTCATATATTGTTGTCATATCCCAACCCCATATCCCGTCCATATATCCCGACCTCCTATCCCGACCTCCTATCCCGACCTCCTATCCCGACCTCCTATCTCGACCTCCTATCCAGACCTCCTATCCCGTCGTCCTATCCCGTCCTCATATCCCGTCCTCCTATCCCGACCTCCTATCCCATCCTCATATCCCATCCTCATATCCCGACCTCCTATCCCGACCTCTTATCCCGACCTCCTATCCCGTCCTCCTATCTCGACCTCCTATCCCGAACTCCTATCCCATCGTCCTATCCCGTCCTCATATCCCGTCCTCCTATCCCAACCTTCTATCCCGACCTCCTATCCCATCCTCATATCCCGACCTCCTATCCCGACCCGTAATATGTGTACCAGGTATTGAAATATCTACAGCCGTACGGAAGTTATGTGGGAACATACATTTCCCATTGATTTGCATGGGACTTTAAACAAAAAACCAACCCTCACAAATGGGGGAAGTTAAGGGTTAAATTAACTATCCTATATTTTAAGTGGACATGTAAGTAACATGTGACCAAGTATTATCGAAATATCTCCAGACGTTTGGAAGTTATGCAGTAACATATATTTCCCATAGACATGTATGGGGCCTTAAACAAAAACCCCGACCCTTGCAAATAGGGATGAGTAAGGGTTAAATTACCTATCCTATGTTTGTTGTTGTTGACATTTAAGTAACGTGTGCCAAGTTTCATGTTAATATCTTTAGCCGTTTGGACGTGATGCTGGAACATACACACATACATACATACATACATTGGCCCTCATTTACTAACAGGATCCCGACACTTTTTGTCGGGCTTTGCGCCAGAATTCTGTCTGCGCCAGAATTTGCGCCAGAATCTGGCGCACAACCCGACAAAATCAAAATCACTCAGAGTGGAAAAAAAAAAAACAAAAGGGGTGTGTTCCCGAGAAGAAAAAACAAACACTCCGAGTGTGAAGAAAACTCACAGGAGAACCTGTGAGTTTTGCTTCACAGAAAATCGACAGCTCAGAGCTGTCGGTAAATTCCTCAAAACGGAGTGAATCCTGCTACCCCCAGCTTGGAACAGGGTCTGTTCCTTGTTGGGGGTAGTAGTAGAGTAGAGGGATTGATCGCACCGGGTCTCACTTCTGAGACCCGATCCGATCAGATGTTATTAAGCAGGGGAGCGGGCGGGATGTTCCGATCCCCTGCAATGTACAGTAAACTTTCATTTTTAAATTCCCCACCATGAGCCCTGAATGGCCGGGACCGAGGAGCCAATCAGGGCTCCTGGCAGGGTTTTAATATAGAAGCACTGTGGTGGGCAAAGATGTATAGAATCGCTCGGGGGGTATATATCTGGCCCCTCCAGCGTTTCTATATATCTTTCCCCCTGCTGCACTATATCAAACTTAGTGCCCGCTGCGCTTGAATAAATGTACTGCTCCCCCAGCGCTATTATATATCTATACTGACCAGGGGCGGACACAGACAACAGAGGGCCCCTGTGCAAAGAATGTGCCTGGGCCCCCCCCCCCCCCCAAAAAAAAGTAATATGCCATAAAATTGCACTGCAACTCACATTAATCTGCATTAGGTAGGCAGAAGTTCCCCCACATTAGGTAGCATAGTTTCCTCACATTATGTAGCATATATTCCCCACATTAGGTAGCATTGCATAATTTCCCCACATTAGGTAGCGTAGCATATATTCCCCACATTAGGTAGCATAGCATATATTCCCCACATTAGGTAGCATAGATTCCCCACCTAAGGAAGTGTAGGATAACCCCAACAAACAAACACACACACACACTCTCACTCACCCACACACTCTTACCTTGCCTGCACTACTTACATCTGCCTGAGAGGACTTCCTGGCAGAGGTGCGCGCTATAAGTGACGTTATCGAACGCTCTGCGCTGGACGTCAGCGTCCAGGTGCTTGCGATGACGTCACTCACCGCACGCACCTCAGCCAGGAAGTCCCCATGGGCAGATGTAAGTAGCAGTTTAGTGACTGGGCAAGACTGGTTTCCCTGTCATATGTGCACTGGCAGGGCTGCCATCAGAAATTTCGGGGCCCCTTACAAAACTCAAGGCCTGAGACCCCCACCGATCACCTTGGTTGAAGTGGTTCTCCAGCTGTTGGAAAGCTAAAACTCCCATCATGTCTGAAGAGCCTCTGGCAATGGGAGTTGTAGTTTTGTAACAGCTGAAGAGACACAGATTGGACACAGTTTTACCCATCATCACTGCAGAACTTACAAGTGACTACAGCTCTGATGGGACAGTCATAAGAACACACAATGATGTCAGTGACCTGAGTGACGTCTTCTGACTTAAGTGATATCTTCTCTGTAATCTTTTCTTCTTCATCTCGTCCAGAGACCAGGTCTTCCTCCAGCTCCATCTTCTCTGCAGAGTCTGACATCCGGACATCATTGGCTCCTCACTTTGTCAGCAGATCCTCATCCTCTGCATGAAGACAATAATCATTATAACCTTGCCAGAAAGTGTAACCTAAATAAAATACTGCCCCACACTGTACCCTGAATATAATCCTGCCACACACTGTACCCTGAATATAATACTGCCACACACTGTACCCTGAATATAATCCTGCCACACACTGTACCCAGAATATAATACTGCCACACACTGTACCATGAATAGAATACTGCCATACACTGTACCCACTAAATATAATACTGCTATTCACTGTACCTACTAAATATAATACTGCCCCACACTGTACCCTAAATATAATACTGCCAGACACTGTAACCTGAATATAATACTGCTGTACACTGTACCCACTAAATATAATACTGCTATACACTGTATCCACTAAATATAATCCTGCCACACACTGTAACCTGAATATAATACTGCCACACACTGTACCCTGAATATAATACTGCTATACACTGTACCCTGAATATAATAATGCTATACACTGTACCCTGAATATAATACTGCTATACACTGTGCCCACTAAATATAATCCTGCCACACACCGTACCCTGAATATAATACTGCTATACACTGTACCCTGAATATAATACTGCTATACACTGTGCCCACTAAATATAATCCTGCCACACACCGTACTCTAAATATAATACTGCTATACACTGTACCCTGAATATAATACTGCTATACACTGTACTCACTAAATATAATCCTGCCACACACTGTACCCTGAATATAATACTGCTATACACTGTACCCACTAAATATAATCCTGCCACACACTATACCCACTAAATATAATACCTCTTATCCTCTGTGTCCTCATCATTCCTCATCACCCCCATAAGCCCTGCCAAACCTCTCCTCAACACTACTATAACCACCCCCGCACCTCTCCTCATCGCTACTATAACCCCCTGCACCTCTCCTCATCACTACTATAACCCCCCACACCTCTCCTCATCACTACTATAACCCCCCCGCACCTCTCCTCATCACTACTATAACCCCCCCAGGCACCTCTCATCACTGCTATAACCCCCCCACACCTCTCCTCATCACTACTATAACCCCCCACACCTCTCCTCATCACTATTATAACCCCCCGCACCTCTCCTTATCACTACTATAACCCCCCCACACCTCTCCTCATCACTACTATAACCCCCCGCACCTCTCCTCATCACTACTATAACCCCCCACACCTCTCCTCATCACTACTATAACCCCCCCCACACCTCTCCTCATCACTACTATAATCCCCCTGCACCTCTCATCACTACTATAACCCCCCCTGCATCTCTCACCACCCCCATAACACCCCCCTGCACCTCTCTTCACCCCCATAACACCCTCCTGCACCTCTTATCACCCCCATAACCCCCCCTGCACCTCTCATCACCCCATAACACCCCCCCTCTCATCACCCCCATAACACCCCTGCACCTCTCATCACCCCCATAACACCCCCTGCACCTCTCATCACCCCCATAACACCCCCTGCACCTCTCATCACTCCCATAACCCCCCTGCATCTCTCATCACCCCCATAACCCCCCTGCATCTCTCATCACTCCCATAACCCCCCCTGCATCTCTCATCACTCCCATAACCCCCCCTGCATCTCTTATCACCCCCATGACCCCCCTCTCATCACCCCCATAACCCCCCTGCATCTCTCATCACCCCCATAACCCCCCCTGCATCTCTCATCACCCCCATAACCCCCCTGCATCTCTCATCACCCCCATAACCCCCCCTGCATCTCTCATCACCCCCATAACCCCCCTGCATCTCTCATCACCCCCATAACCCCCCCTCTCATCACCCCCATAACACCCCCCTGCTCCTCTCATCTCCCCCATAACCCCCCCTGCATCTCTCATCACCCCCATAACCCCCCTGCATCTCTCATCACCCCCATAACCCCCCCTCTCATCACCCCCATAACACCCCCCTGCTCCTCTCATCACCCCCATAACCCCCCCTCTCATCACCCCCATAACCCCCCCTGCATCTCTCATCACCCCCATAACCCCCCTGCATCTCTCATCACCCCCATAACCCCCCCCTCTCATCACCCCCATAACACCCCCTTGCTCCTCTCATCACCCCCATAACCTCCCCATGCACCTCTCATCACCCCCATAACACCCCCCTGCACCTCTCATCACCCCCATAACACCCCCTGCACCTCTCATTACCCCCCATAACCCCCCTCTCATCACCCCTATAACACCCCAAGCACCTGTTCCCCTGCACCTCTCATCACCATTGTAGTCTGCAAACAACATAGCCCCCATCCAACCCCCCCCCCCCCCCCTTTCACTTACCCTGCCGGGGTTCGGTGCAGCTGCTGCTCCTGTCACAGTGTTCCACTGCAAGGGGAGGATCCGTCGGGAGGCTGCTGGACTGGAGATCGCGCCGGGACAGGTCAGGTGACTGGAGTAGACTTGCGTGCCTGTGCGGGGCACGTCGACTCCCATCAGCCCCTGGCCTGTCCGGCCCTGCCGTACTTCTTAAGGGGCCTGCGCCCTAGAAAGAGCGGGCCTCATAGTCCTGCGGGCCCCCCAGACTATGAGGCCCGGTCATAGTTCTGACAGGTACCCAGCCAGGTGTCAGTGAGTGACAGTCGCAGTCACTCACTGACTAGCCGGAAAAAAAAAAGTACAGGGACGTCCGGGCCTCCCTGAAGCTCCGGGCCCCATATGTATGGGTTTACCCCCTGATGGCGGCCCTGTGCACTGGGTCCGATGGTAGGACCGGCCCAGCGTGTGAGGGCGGGCCCCCTCACACGCTGGGCCCCTGTGCAGCTGAACCTGCTGCACAGGCGATATGTCCGCCCCTGATACTGACCCCCGCTTTCATTCATTGGCAGCCAGGGGAGGGAGAGCATGAATATTAATATGCGCAGCTGTGGGGGGTCAGTATATATATAAATATGCGCATAGATATATAATAGCGCGGGGGAGCAGTACATTTATTCAAGCGCAGCGGGCACTAAGTTTGATATAGCGCAGCAGGGGGAAAGATATATAGAAACACTGGAGGGGCCAGATATATACCCCCCCCCCAGCGATTCTATACATCTATGCCCACCACAGCGCTTCTATATTAAAACCCTGCCAGGAGCCCTGATTGGCTCCTCGGTCCCGGCCATTCAGGGCTCATGGTGGACTGGTGGGGAATTTAAAAAGGAAAGTTTACTGTACATTGCAGGGGATTGGAACATGCCGCCCGCTCCCCTGCTTAATAACATCTGATCGGATCGGGTCTCAGTAGTGAGACCCGGTGCGATCAATCCCTCAGCCCTTCTACGACTACCCCCAACATGGAACAGACCCTGTTCCATGATGGGGGTAGTAGTACAAGCACTAATGTAGTCAGAATTTGCAGAGACTTTTTTCTGTCGCACAGAATACATTTTGTGCGACAGAAAAAAAAACTGCAACAGAAAGAAAGGGAAATTGGGCGACAGATTAGTAAATAGCATCAGAAAAAAATAGGGAAAAGACAAGTAGAAAAACCAGCGCTCGGAGACAGTTCGAAAAGTGATGACAGTCAAACCATATTGTAGTAAATTATCATTGAGATGAACTTACTTCACTAAGGGAGATGTGTAGGTGGAATTACCTTTCACATCATCCCCTTCCAGGAGAGTATTACAGAATGGCCGGGAAGCCCGTGGATAAGTAGAATAGGGTTTATTGCGACGCTTTTCGGAGGGCTTACAGAATCGCCTCCTTCCTCAGGCATACAACAAGACAAAGTGATAATACAATCCTTTTATATACATACCATGTCCGGGGTAGAAGCGTGTTAATTGGCTCTTTGTTTCTTACAGAATTGTGGTTTGAGGACCTGCAGATCCGGTTCTGCAGGTCACATGTTCTATAACTGGGTCACGTGATCATAGATCACGTGATACCCAGTAGTATGCTGATTTCCTCCTAGGGGAGGAAGACCGGAAGTTTCAGCAATGGGAGCCGCGACCACGTGACGAATATCGCCACGTGATCGAGGATCACCCGTTGACCTTCCGGAATCATGCGTTCCACAATGGAGCGCATACCTCAAATGCGCATGCGGAGAAAGGTAGAATGCTCAACACCTGCGCACCTGGTGTCTCGAGAACCCGATGCGTTCCAGAATGGAACGCACTGCAATTTCTATGGATAAAATGTTTAAGGACTAAAAACCGCTTATCCTACGGACATGTTTACACAAAGGAGGTATATAATACATAAAGAAAACATATTCAATTAAAGACATGCAATAATGATAATAATAATAGTATAAATAGAGTACAAATGTAAAAAATATATATTATATATATATATATATATATGTATTGGTGCATAAAAGTATACACACACACGCGCACGTATGTATGTACATATATACATCTACGCACTCAATACACACACATATATACCAACATACGCACTAATACTCACATACATATATACACAGATATATATACATACACACACCCACACAAATTTAATGTATACACATATATATGCACACATACACACACACATATACACATGGATAATATGCATACTAGTACATACACACACACGCACGCACATACATATCATAAAACATATAGGGTATATTATAGTATATTACATCTCAATCAAAGGTGTATACATGATTTAACATTAATCATTGTAAAAGAAAAAATAAATAAAATGTATATATACATACATATATCCATGTACATATATACACACACATGCCAACGCACGTGCGTGCACATACACACATACCCACACTCTTACATATAAAAAAGTTACTTTAAAATATATTTCCTAGAATAATATATTTCATTTTTTCTACTTGTCTTTTCCCTATATACACGGACCACGGTTCTGTGATTCCGGCTCACCCTGCGCCCTCCCTAAGGGATGTCCATATGACGGAGATCGTCTCAGTGTATAAGCGAGAAGAGGACTCTAGGTGTTAGTGGGGGATCACTGTCTTGTGACCTCCCACATACACCGGGTGAGTACACACCTCTTCTACTTCCATTTGTTTTTTGAGATTCGAGCGCCGCCTTTTTTCATTTTACCTACTATATTATCAGAAAAAAATAGGAGTAAAGGACTTGCAAAAACCCAAACTGACACTCCACTCTTAGTAAATGAGAGCCATTGAGTTTTATATATATAGATATATATATTCATGTATACATATCCGTCATTTCACTAGGGCTGTAGCACTAACCATAAAACAGTCCACACTAATGTCTCTATAAATTGTCATTTGTCTAAATGTATTTTTTCTTTTGTCCTAGTACTCAGGATACTTTCCTGGCCAGAAGGTATACCTGTAACCTGCTATGCATGTATCAAACAGTCAAAGGTAATAAATGCCTAGAAATGTCTAGTCTAAATTATATATCTAGTGTTCTGGGGGAGAAGTGTGTTATGCCAAGGGACCCCAGTAGCCAAGGCATTGGGTAAGAAGCCTCCGGCAACCCAATCCATCTTATATTGCGTCAACAGTTGCATAAAGTGTGTTATAGTCAAGTGTAATGTTATCGAGTCATGCTCCTAAAATAGTCATAAAAGTTTATAAGTCTTCAGAGAGTGTATGGACATTATTCAAGAACTCTTTATTTTCATTGGTCATACTAAGGTTCAGCCTGGAAATGGATGTTAAGTGCACTGCTCCAGGACTGCATGCAGCTCCTGGGGCCATTTTGCTCCTCCGCCATCCCTGACTGGGCATCGAGGGTGACTTTATTCATGTCGGGGAGTTTGTGATGTCCTAGTATGGGATGATGTGGCCCCATACTGTCCTTGTGCCCTGTTAGGCAGAGTCCCTGCATGTCCCCAGGATCCCCCTTATAGTATCACCATAATGTATAGATGTTTGTATTATAAAAGTGTA
This sequence comes from Hyla sarda, assembly GCF_029499605.1. Taxonomy (NCBI): domain Eukaryota; kingdom Metazoa; phylum Chordata; class Amphibia; order Anura; family Hylidae; genus Hyla; species Hyla sarda. The sequence goes on along the minus strand of NC_079192.1, from coordinate 373,222,312 downwards.
CTGATTCTTTAATGTTTGTACCACATGATTGTTACCCAGAGGGCTCCAGTGACCAGGTGACCCCCCAAGTGACCTATGGGCTCTTTGCACAGCCCCCTATATAACCAGGAGAGGGGCTGCAATCTCTCTCTTAGTACATTGCTACTTCTGCTGAGGTCAAGTCCAGTCAAGTTGTTCCAGTGTCAGTGTCCAGAGCATTGGAGGGCTCAAGCCTAAAGTCCTGCAGTCACAAGTCCGTCATCAGTAAGTCAAGTCATCTTATTGTCAGTCACCATCTCTGTCATGTCAAGTCCATCTGTAGTCACCGTGGCCTTCACTAAAGTCAGTCTAACTACGGCAGGTCCCAGAAAGCCTACGAGGTTCCCCTGTGTCACTGGTCACCTCGGGAATATTTGGCTGTACTGCAAAGACTATATCATCTGTCATGCCTCAATAAAACTGCCGTTATCCTTAATCTGGCGTTGGTGTCTTCATTGCCCCTGCCTAACCCAGGATCAGTGGTATTACCTTCAGGCGGTTAAGGCTGAATCTAAACCCGTCACGACCACGGGGGGGAACAGTACATCAGAAAAATGTCTGTCACCTGCCTATGAAAGCCAAAGCTCCACTGTTGATAAAATGAAGATATTGCCAGCCATAAACAAATCCAGCTTTATAGGGGTTAACAGTAGACTAAATTTCTTTCTCAAGCTTGAATTTTTCAAACTTGAAAATGTCATTAGTTTGTTTCTTCTCTGACATCGTGTTCATGTAATCGTCGCTCTTTTAGCCAGGAGATTGCGATATTTATAGCGATTTTTGGGTCAGACCTGTGATCCTGGGAAGGAGAGGGTAACAGGTAGTGCAGTTGTGTGACAGTTTCTATCTCTTGATTTACAATGTTGTCTCAAGGAGATGATGAATGTCGCAGCGGGAGAGAAGTATGTGCGCAATGCTGGTTCACTGCTTGTGTTTGGAATACATATTCTGACTGTCAAATCTCTCTTTTTTTTCTGGCCTGCTGGCTCCTCAACTTATTACAGCTCTGTACCTGGCTGATGCATAATGTTTCCTGGCTACTATTTCTGTTGACCCCTCTGCCTGGAAAGTTTGGGATACATGCTAAAGGTCACAGATCAAAGTGACCCCTGAGCAGAAACAGTGGTCTGAATGTGAGGCATGAGGCCTATTATCTCCATGGCTCTGTAGTTGTAAAATCGCCTCCAATAAAACATTGTGGAGCTCATTAGGCGTCTCTGTTGTATCTGTGACCACCTACAGTCTCTGAGATATGGAGTGTCAAGGTGGTCTGTAAAGGTCAGCTCATTACTTACGACCTACAGAACGTCGGGCAGGCTACAGCTTAATTTTATATGATTTAACTTAGCTGAAGTTTAATGGAAATATGCAATTGTTAGAAAAGAAATGAGGATACTATTTTGGAATACATCATATGGTTGATAGTATAGTGGTCTAACACATTGCATTAAAGAGAGACAACCCCTGTTCATATAACCTATACAGATGTTACAGAAGAGGGGCCTCCTCTATGATCAAGAACTAAGAGAAGCTCTGGCATCTGGATGGACAGGAATGGCATCTGCCGAGGGCTAGAGAATCAGTATCAATGGAGTTATCCACTTATCCGGCTTCTATTGCTGCCCAATTGTTTAGTTCATATAAACAAAAAAGATTGTTGGCGGGAAAAAAATACCACACGGTCCTTTTAGTCTGTAAATAATCTGGTGTAAATAAAAGTGCTTCACTTTCAAGTGTTGTGTCCTTCACTACCTCATTTGTTTTACCTGTACACCCTGGTTTCCATCTTCTAAAGCATACACTATAAGAACTCCCTCTTTTCTGTGGTCATGTGCTGCCGACCATCATATTTTCAGTGGGTTACGGTACTTACAGTGGCAGTGGTCCCACTGCTGGGACCCTTGCAATCTTAAAAATGGAGATCCAAGTCTCCAATCACAGTGCCAATGGCTATCTCCGGAGGCTCTCATAGAAAATGAATAGTGCGACAGTGCGTATGTATGACTTCCGCTCCCGTCTGACAGGAGACTTATGTCCCCGTTCTCAAAATTACCGAGGTCCCAGCAGTTGGACCCCCACAATCAGACACTTATCATCTATCCTGTGGGGATCCTTTAACCAATTTTTTTTAAAGAATCCAATTGGATGGAATAGCATAGTCTACTATGCAATCGTGTACTTCATTTTTAAAGCTCTTTGGCCCCTATGGTGATGTTTAGTATGTACTCAAGAAGCCCTCAGATTTTTGCAGTGAGTCCACCCAGATTTAAAGAAGTGACATGTCATGGCCTTCTTTTTTTTACAACATGATTGTGAACTATGACACAGAATCTGTCTAAAATCTGTGTGAACAAGGCCTGAATTTTATGTGTATAAAACAGGGGGAAAAAAGCTTTAACACTGCTGTGTATTTGTGAAGCTGAATGTTGTTGTGAGACTGAAAACAAGGTGCAGTCCAGAGGAATGTTCTGGCCCGTATTGCTATATATACACAATCATTGATATTTTATCAAAACTGGAAATGGTTACACACATGTTTACAGCTTCTATTTTTATGCTAAAAAACATGGTGGACTTAATATTACGTTGAAAAGAGAAACGATGTGATGAAAATATCAACAACCCGCCAGATCTCAGTACAGTCATTCCCAAAATAGATGCTGTGATTTGCAGAGTATTGGTACCAGTTATTTAAAGGGGTACTCCAGGCCAAAACTTTTTTTTATATATCAACTGGCTCCGGAAAGTTAAACAGATTTGTAAATTACTTCTATTAAAAAATCTTAATCCTTCCAATAGTTATTAGCTTCTGAAAATGAGTTGTTGTTTTCTGTCTAACTGCTCTCTGATGACTCACGTCCCGGGAGCTGTGCAGTTCCTATGGGGATATTCTCCCATCATGCACAGCTCCCGGGACGTGACATCATCATTGAGCAGTTAGACAGAAAACTTCAGAAGCTAATAACTATTGGATGGATTAAGATTTTTTAATAGAAGTAATTTACAAATCTGTTTAACTTTCCGGAGCCAGTTGACATATATAAAAAAAGGTTTTGCCTGGAATACCCCTTTAATGTTATAAAAGGGACAATGAACTCCCTGATATTACAGTTAACCAGGGCTCGATCACCAGAGTACCAGATCATCCAGCAATGGAACCCTGGCATTGACATATATTGGGCCCCAAAAATTCAGCAGAAAACATCCCCATTAGGGTCTGTCTCCGGAGTCCATATTTTACAGTATGATCCACAAATGATGCATTGGATGATATGTCTTATGTGTACAGGCTCTGATTGGTCCATGGTGAAGCATGTGAATTCCCTACGTTAGAGTGGGCCACCTCTTGTGTCTAGTTTTTACAGAGACTTTCACTCACTGTGTCTCTGTGGCTTACTGACTGTGCAAGTGGCAAGATGACAACATACCAAGTCATCTTGCCACTTATGTTCTCTGTCAGCGTAGCAGTGGGCTCATCTTCCTCCGCGGACCCCCTCCTAAGCTCATACTGATGCCAGACATGCTCTCTTTACTGTGTCAGCCTGCAGTTTTTTGAAGCAGGTATCTTCTTCACCCAAGCCTACACAACACATTGGTTCCACAATACAATAGATGGTAAAAGGAAAGATGCCAATAACAAATACAACTTATTTCCAAAAAATAAAAAATAAAAACCCCAGTGGCTCTTAGTAGGAGGAAAAACCAGTCTGCAACATTAAAGGGGTACTCCGGTGAAAAACTTTTTTTTTTTTTTTAATCAACTGGTGCCAGAAAGTTAAACAGATTTGTAAATTACTTCTATTAAAAAATCTTAATACTTCCTGTACTCATTAGCTGCTGAATACCACAGTGGAAATTATTTTCCGTTTGAAACACAGAGCTGTCTGCTGACATCATGACCACAGTGCTCTCTGCTGACATCTCTGTCCATTTTAGGAACTGCCAGAGTAAAAAGAAATCCCCATAGCAAACATATGCTGTTGTGGACAGTTCCTAAAATGGACAGAGATGTCAGCAGAGAGCACTGTGCTTGTGATGTCAGCAGACAGCTCTGTGTTTCAAAAAGAAAATAATTTCCGCTCTAGTATTCAGAAGCTAATAAGTACAGGAAGGATTAAGATTTTTTAATAGAAGTAATTTACAAATCTGTTTAACTTTCTGGCACCAGTTAATAAAAAAATAAAAAATAAAAAAAGTTTTTCACCGGAGTACCCCTGGGTTAACCCAGTGGTCAAGTCCTGGGGAAAAAAGTGTGGGAACTCACCCAAGATTTCCACTCAAGGTCTGCTCCTGCAGGACTCCTGCCAATGGGAACAGTGTTCCTGCTGTGAAAAAAGTGCAGGAACTCTGTTTCCATGCATTCCTGCAGGACTTGAGCCCCGGGTTAACACCTTACCACACCTTGACATAACATAACAGTACCACAAGGGCCTTAGATAGAAAGCATACCATGACTTACAATTACGTCATGGTCATCACATAGTCAGTGCCTTTGTGTCTATTTGATCATCAAATCAAATGGAAAAACTGGTGATCCTTGGCCCCACAGTCTGGCACTGTGTATCTCTACAATGTTAACATAGTATGATGAAATAAAAAGTAGACAAATATATGTTCTGTGTAGATGGGTATTGACCCCAGAACTATCTTCTTCAGTGCACCTAAAGAACCCATTCTGCAGCTGTAGATATCCCTAAGCCTAATTGGTGGGGGTATCTTCCTGGTCGGCACCCCAGTGATCAGCTGTTAGCTTTGTTGTTGCATGGAACTAATTTGACACAATGGGGCAGATTTCAAAACTATTTAAATAAAAAACTGACTTTGCAACTAATCACAGGTTCAGCTTTATTTTGCAAAATGAATGGTGAATTGTGATTGGTTGCTATGGGCAACATTGATAGTTTTTCTTTAGACAGTTTAAAAAAATTTCCCTCCGTGGGCATTTTAAAAAACTGTTTAATAGTAAAGCTCTTTGCTGCCCATAGCAACCAATCACTGCAGAACATCAAGTAGCGCCTGCTTATATTTCCTGAAGAACCCAGAGCTCAATACAGTGACCCCCCGACCTACGATGGCCCCGACATACGATCATTTCAAGATACGATGGCCTCTCAGAGGCCATCGCATGCTGAAGGCAGCATCAACATACGATGCTTTTGTATGTTGGGGCCATCGCATAAACGGCTATCCGGCAGCGCAGACTGCTTCAGCTGCCACCGGATAGCCTTTTACGGTGCCCCGTGTGGTCCGCTGACGATCACTTACCTGTCCTCGGGGCTCCGGCGCATTCTTTTCAGGATCCCCTGCATCGTCGGCACTCTCCTCCAACGTCATCATGTTGCTGCGCACGTCGTCCCGTCATCCAATAGGAGCGGCGTGCGTAACGATGTGATGGCGGCGACGGAGAGCGAGGATGCCGGGGAAGCAGAGGCCTTACCGGAGCGTCAGGGACGCGGCGACAGCGATGGAAGGCGACCTCCAGGGCAGCGGTGACGAGCTGTGACAGTCCGGAGCGGAGGGGACAGGTGAGTATAACTTCCTCCAACAGTGGTCTTCAACCTGCGGACCTCCAGATGTTGAAAAACTACAACTCCCAGCATGCCCGGACAGCCGTTGGCTGTCCGGGCATGCTGGGTGTTGTAGTTTTGCAATATCTGGAGGTCCGTAGGTTGTAGACCACTGTCCTATACTTTACATTGCAAGGATCCCTCAACATGCGATGGTTTCAACAAACGATGGTCCATTTGGAACGGATTACCATTGTATGTTGAGGGACCACTGTCGGTGTCGGTCTCTATCCAACCAACAACTAGTAAAAGGTCTCTCTGTAAGGGTATGTTCACGTGGCGTAATGTCCGTGCGGAATTCTGCCAGAATATTCCGCTGAGGCATTCCACTACAGCAGAGTGCTATTGATTTGTATAGGATTCTGCTGCACTGTGCACACGGAGGAACTTCCAGAAATATCTGTCGTGAAAATCCCGATTCCGGCTTCCATAAAAAGAATAGACTTTGTCTATTTTTTTTTTGCGGATTTCACTCTGAAATGCATTGCCGGCGCCTTTCCGAGCGGTCCTAGCGGCCGCCAAATGAATAAAATGTGCGGACATTCTGCATATTTTAAGCTGCGTGAACATGGCCTTAATGGGTCAGAGGCTTTAGGAAATTAGAGTCCCCCCCCCCCCCCTTAATTAATGCTAATACATAATAAACATTAGAGAAGTGGAATATAGAGCACAGTGAATATCGCCAGATTGGAAATTTCCTAAATTCAGCTTCTGTTTCTACTAGGATCAAACTGCAAAGTGAACGAATTTTGGTCATTAACTTATTCGGCCAAATGGTCAGTTTGACCTTGTTTCTTACTTCCTACATTTTTTTTAAAGAAATGAATTTATTTGTAATTCTCTTACTTTCTACTTTATGTTTGAATCCTTGAGAAAATATAGAATCTGTGGAATGTTCCTTTAAACACATGATCCTAGCTGAACAATACAGCATTCCTGAAACGCTTCTCATATACTGCTTTACGTTACGCCAAGCACATGCGGTGGACTAGGCCATGATAGAGTTAAATGCCACAGATTCCAGACATGGCAATTTCTGCACTAATGTCTAAAAGGACTGAAGAAAGTAGGATTAGCTCAGTGATAATAATATCACAGAACCTTGTGCTCCTCCCCTTACATTCTCCTAATCATACAGTTCGCTTCTACCCCCCCCCCCCCCTCCTCTTCCCCTCCATCCCGGGTCTTGTCTTCTGAGGGGTCTGGTGCCGGCTGAGAGCCTGTGGCTTACTGCTCCCCCCTCTCCAAAGGCCTTTCACTTGTCTCTTTCCATAACAAGCTACAGAGCTGAGAGAAAACAGACTCCCTCCCTTCAGGGTTCACCCCTCCTTTCACCTTAGCGTTTGTTGCTCCCTTGGTCGTAGAAATATATACGGTCTTCAAATGGTCAAATACGACGTAAATTCTGCTGTAAAGCCAAGTGACCTCAGGACATGAAATGATATTGCTGTTTATATCTCCGTCATACTCTGCAGAGCTGTACAAAGTGCCGAAAAAGACCAATGCAAGATATGTCCATATATATATATATATATATATATATATATATGTATTACATAGACATTTGACTGATTTTGTCAGTATGTGAAGACGAGGTTATGTCTGTGGAGATTCCCTACTTTCATTCATACAAAGTCTATATGTGAAAAGAAAAGACAGCAGAGCTTCTCATTGCGCAGTATTTTAAAGCCGTAACAGGTTGGTGGACAAATTTTAATCCGCTCACCTGATTGTGTTGTGTATGCAAGACACGACAACTTATATCGCTTGTTCAAGAGATTGGGTAGTGCAGCCACCGGGTGCCGGATAGGGATCCTCCAATCCACCGGAAATTAACAGGATAAGGGATAGTCGTACAAACAAACAAAAAAAAAACAGGTCCAGGCGCAACTGCTTACTTCAGAAGGACGGAATGATGCTCGTATATATTTCTACATCAACGTATTTATTAAAGTTCCATAAATTAGGCAAAACATCATGCGTTTCTGGGCATACAGCGCCCCTTCCTCAGATGTGCAAAATGGCAAATTGCCATTTTGCACATCTGAGGAAGGGGCGCTGTATGCCCAGAAACGCGTTATGTTTTGGCTATTTTATGGAACTTTAATAAATACGTTGATGTAGAAATATATACGAGCATCATTCCGTCCTTCTGTAGTAAGCAGTTGCGCCTGGACCTGTTTTTTTTTGTTTGTACGACTATCCCTTATCCTACTTTCATTAAGGCTAGGTTCACACTACGGAATCTCTGGGCAGAATTTCTGCCGGAGATTTAGCCGGCGGCACTAGGACCGCACAGACTGTATTGCCAACCCCATAGACGGTAATACATTTCTGGGTGGATCTTTTGGCAGATCTGCTCAGAAATGCATTGACATCTATGGGAACAACAATGCAGTCCGCACGGTCCTAGTGCTGCCAGCTTAATCTCCGGCAGAAACCTGCCCAGAAATTCCACAGTGTGAACCTAGCCTAAATGTCAATGATCTTTTGGCCCATGAATATAGAACATTTACAGCCAATATAAGTGACCACCGACCAATACTGAAAGTAAGGGTCTATTCACACATGTTCTAAAAATCCTCTAGAGCAAAAGTCGCAGAAAAGTCGCACATATATAGACTGCGACTTTCTGTGCGACAAATTTAGACAGGAAAAACAGTCTAAATCCTTTGATAAATATCCCCCATAGACTTCTATGAGATTCCACACTTCCATTCACACTTCTGGATTTCCGTTTGCAGAATTCCGCAAGCGGAAATTCTGAAGTGTAAGGCTAGGTTCACACTGCGGAATCTCTGGGCAGAAAATTTTGCCCGGAGATTCAGAGTGCGGCCGGCGCTGACTGAATCAGTCGGTGCTGGGACCGCACGGAAACTGCAGTCTCCAATAGACTGCAATGTGTTCCGCGAGTATTTCCGCCTGAAGAATGAGCAACGCCATTCTTCAGGCGGAAGTTTTCAAGCGGATTTTCCGTTCACAAATTCCGCATGACAAATTCCGAAGTGTGAATTTGTGAACGGAAACCCATTCACTATACCAGTGGTCTTCAACCTGCAGACCTCCAAATGTTGCAAAACTACAACTCCCAGCATGCCCGGACAGCCAACGGCTGTCCGGGCATGCTGGGAGTTGTAGTTTTGCAACATCTGGAGGTCCGCAGGTTGAAGACCATTGCACTATACATTTTAGTAAGCGGAATTTCTGCAATTTCTGCAATTTCAAAGCTGTAGTGTGAACCTAGCCTTAATAGGAACCTTGCCTTAACTTGAGGCAGAATTCCGCAAGTGGAAATTCAGAAGTGTAAGGCTAGGTTCACACTGCAGAATTTCTGGGCAGAATTTCTGCCGGAGATCGAGCCAGCGGCACTAGGACCGAGCAGACTGCATTGCTGCCCCCATAGACTGCAATGCATTTCTGGGTAGATCTTTTGGGAGATCTGCTCAGAAATGCATTGCCATCTATGGCGACGACAATGTAGTTCGCGCGGTCCTAGTGCCGCCGGCTCGATATCCGGCAGAAATTCTGCCCAGAAATTCCACAGTGTGAACCTAGCCTAAATAGACCCTAAATGCTGATATTTTGGGCTTGCATGGTTATAAAAGGGATTGAGATCTGAAGCTCTTTCAAACCGTGTATTTGGGGGCGATCAGTCTAATACTGGATACTTAGTGGAAGAGACCTATCATCTAGGTATGGATTTTACTTGAAAAAATCATTAGCCCCTATAAAATAATACATTTATATAAGTAACTAAGAAAATGTTATAAAAATGCAAAAAAAGAAAAAAAAAATGTTTGTCTAGAGCAAGCATAGGCAACCTTCGCCACTGCAGATGTTCTGGACTACATCTCCCATGATGCTTTGTCAGCATTTTGGTTGTAAGAGCATCATGGGAGAGGCCTGCACTAGAGTGTGCACTGTATGGGGGGAGATTTATCAAAACCTGTGCAGAGGAAATATTGCCCAGTTGCCCATAGCAACCAATCAGATCACTTCTTTCATTTTGCAGAGGCCTTATTAAAAATGAAAGAAGCGATCTGATTGGTTGCTATGGGCAACTGGGCAACTTTTCCTCTGGACAGGTTTTGATAAATCTCCCCCTATGTGAATACTGCAGAAGTCAGGTCTGAATTTAGGGATATTAAAGGATCTTATTGTATCCGTTCCGGGCTGCAAAAAAAAAGAAAATAAGCTTTCTCTTACCTGCCTACGCTCCCCCGGTGCTCCGGTACAGGCGTTCGGTCCCCGGGCTGTATTCTTCTTACTTCTTGTTAGCCCAGCACGTCACACGGAGCTTCAGCCTATCACTGGCCGAGGCGGGACATCGCTGCGGCCGGTGATAGGTTGAAGCTCCGTGTGACGTGCCGGGCTAACAGGAAGTAAGAAGAATACAGCCCGGGGACCGAACACCGGTACTGAAGCACCAGGGGAGCCTAGGCAGGTAAGAGAAAATTTGTTTTCTTTTATTTTTCAGCCCGGAACGGATAAAATAAGAAAAGTGAGCACCGGACATCTCCTTTAAAGGGTAGCTCCCACCATCCTATTTTTTTGCTAGCCCGTTAACCCCCCCCCCCCCCCGCTACGGCACTAGCCCGTTCCCTCCTCCCCCGACCCCCCCCCACCCTGCCTACCCCGTCCCCTCATTACACTTGCAGTTACTGGAAGTTACTGCACGCTGTTACTGCGTGCAGGGACAGCGGCAGCAACAAAGCGGCGGCGATGTGCGGGAGGAGTGGCCTCCCAGCCAGTGGCCAGGGAGCCAATGCGCTCACTCCCGCCTGTCTGATTGACAGGCAGGGAGCGAGTGCAGCCCAACTGAAAAAGGACTGATTGCCACTCCAAAATCAGTCCTTTTTCAGTAGCCGGTTTTTAAATGTAAATTCAACCTTTTTAATGAAAAAAAAATAATAATAAAAGTATATTAGAGATATGTTGTAGTACATAAGTACTACAACATATCAAAAAATAAAGTTGGTGACAGTGCCCATTTAAGTCATGCCCCTGGCTCCTACTTATAATCTATGCCAGTTTACAGTTGCAGAGCCTGAAGATCTTTCTACTTAGGACAAGATCTTCTGGGTCTGACTAAAAATAGTAGTTATAATAGTGTATAAATGGTATATACAGTGGTCCCTCAACATACGATGGTAATCCGTTCCAAATGGACCATCGTTTGTTGAAACCATCGCATGTTGAGGGATCCGTGCAATGTAAAGTATAGGACGGTGGTCTACAACCTGCGGACCTCCAGATGTTGCAAAACTACAACACCCAGCATGCGCGGACAGCCATCGGCTGTCCGGGCATGCTGGGAGTTGTAGTTTTGCAACATCTGGAGGTCCGCAGGTTGAAGACCACTGTTAGAGGAAGTTGTACTCACCTGTCCGCGCCGCTCCGGACCGTCACCGCTCGTCACCGCTGCCCTGGATGTCGCTTTCCATCGCTGTTGCCGCGTCCCCGACGCTCCGGCAAGGCCTCTGCTTCCCCGGCATCCTCGCTCTCCGTCGCCACCATAACGTCGCTACGCACACTGCTCCTATTGGATGACGGGACGGCGTGCGCGGTGACGTGATGACGATGATGGAGAGTGCCGACGATGCAGGGGTTCCCGAAGAGGACGCGCCGGAGCCCCGAGGACAAGTAAGTGATCGTCAGCGGACCACACGGGGAACCGTAAACGGAGATCTGGCAATCACTATTGACATCATGGCAGCTCTGACACTGTATGCTGCCAGGGAATATGGGAAAGTAACAGTGCCTTGCAATGAGTTGGGTGATTTGCATTTACTGCTGCTACCACATATACTTAATATTCTTTTTTTATTATCATTATTTATGTTTGCATTAATAATTACTTTTATAGATGCTAGGGGCAAGACATTTTGAAGAAAAAATCCATACTTTATATTTCCCATTCCTTTTGAATACACTTCTGGCTTTGGCTCAGAAACGGCAATGGCAGTATTCCCCCCCAAAAATCCAGAGAAAAACCTGTGTGGAAACATAGTCTTAGGATGCGTTCCCACAGGGCGTATACGCAGCGTATTCCTTGCTCACTATACACACAGGGCTTTCTGGCGGCAGCCCTATGTGTGCAGTGAGTTTTGGGGGCGGGGCCGTGTGCCAGCGTGTTTGTGACACGCGGCTCCGCCTCCAAAACTCACTACACACATAGTGCTGCCGTCGGAAAGCCCTGTGTATAGTGAGCAAGGAATACGCAGCGTATTTCCCGCCGTAAATTTTGCGCAGCGTCAAATACGCTGCGTATACGCCCTGTGGGAACGCACCCTTAGACAGTAAAAGAAAGAGGTGAAAAAGCCCACGCCTGAAATCCATGTGATTTTTTTTTTATGTGGATTCTGATGCAGATTTATGTCACGATTCGGCTAGCTGGATGTGGATCCTCTGTGTCAGCGAGGGATTGGCGTGGACCGTGTCGGTGGACCGGTTCTAAGATGCTACTGGTATTCACCAGAACCCGCCGCAAAGCGGGATGGTCTTGCTGCGGCGCTAGCAACCAGGTCGTATCCACCGGCAACGGCTCAACCTCGCTGACTGCTGAGAAGGCGTGGGACAGAAGGACTAGGCAGAGGCAAGGTCAGACGTAGCAGAAGGTCGGGGCAGGCGGCAAGGTTCGTAGTCAATGTGAATAGCAGAAGATCTGGAAACACAGGCTTTGGACAATACTAAACGCTTTCACTGGCACAAGGCAACAAGATCCGGCAAGGAAGTGCAGGGGAAGTGAGGTAATATAGCCAGGGAGCAGGTGGAAGCTAATTAGGCTAATTGGGCCAGGCACCAATCATTGGTGCACTGGCCCTTTAAATCTTAGAGAGCTGGCGCGCGCGCGCGCGCCCTAAGGAGCGGAGACATGACAGCCGGGGGCCGGGACAGGTAAGTGACTTGGGATGCGATTCGCGAGCGGGCGCGTCCCGCTATGCGAATCGCATCCCCGCCGGCAATGTCAGTGCAGCGCTCCCGGTCAGCAGGTCTGACCGGTGCGCTGCAGAGAGAGGAACGCCGCGAGCGCTCCGGGGAGGAGCAGGGACCCGGAGCGCTCGGCGTAACAATTTATATGTGGATAATACATGATAGATTTTTATACAGAAATTGATTTTTATGCCCTGATGCTAAATTTGTTGCAGAATCTGTGTCTAAATCATCTGTGAGAACATGCCGTGACACGCAGTGGTCTTCAAACTGTGGATGCAAAACTACAACTCCCTGCATGCCTGGAAAGCCGTTGGCTGTTCGGGCATGCTGGGAGTTGAAGTTTTGCAACATCTGAAGCCCCACAGTATGGAGACCACTGCTCTAAGGAATATTGTTGTGTATGTTTTGGGAAATTAATTAGAAGAATTATTCAACAAATTGGCCTTTTGGTGGGTTGTGCTCTAGATTCTATAGCATTGTGCCGGAAATTCTGTCTGCGCCGGAATCTGAGTCAGAATTTGTGCCAGAAAAAAAACAAAACAGACTTACTCTCCATTCTACTGAGAAAACCCCCAAAAGGGGTGTGGCCATCTGAAAAGGGGTGTGGTTGTCTTAAAAAAGGTGTGGTCACTGAAAAAGGGGCGTGTCACAGACATTTTCGAAAAATCCCAACATATTTACTAAGGTTTCCACAGAAAATGTGGTGAATTTGAGCTGAGGAAAACCAGACAGATCACAGCATGTGTAAAAAAAAGCAAAACATAGGGAAAAGTTCAAAATGTAGGGAAACATAAGTAAATAGTGTGGAAAAAAATACTTGTAGGGAATTAAAACCCACAAAGAAAACTCCACTCCGTAAATCAGGGCCAATGTGTATTATGAAAGAATGTATTGAAACAGATAGATAGATAGATAGATAGATAGATAGATAGACGATAGATAGATAATAGATAGATAGATAAGTACCTCATATTTTCATAGTTTCATATCTTCATTTATTGCATTATAGCTGTATAGCTTTTCATGTTCTATCTATATACTCATGTTTTATCTATATCTTTGTGCTAGCAGTGTGCTGCTGTATTCTCCTATTGCTAGATAGATAGATAGATAATAGATGATAGATAGATGATAGATAGCAACAGGAGAATACAGCAGCACACTGCTAGCCCAAAGATATAGATGAAACATGAGTATATAGATAAAACATGAGTATATAGGTAGAACATGAAAAGCTATACAGCTGTATTGCAATAAATGAAGATATGAAACTATGAAATTATAAGGTACTTAGCTTGCAAATTTGGCGCCAAATAGCGTGGACCGTCCCACCACGGTAAGGTGACCTCATTCTGGGATGGACCCTACACTGTGAATATGCCTCTGTGGGAACAGTACAGCAGGCATGCAAGGTCTTCTCTATATACTCATGTTTCATCTATATCTTTGTGCTAGCAGTGTGCTGCTGTATTCTCCTGTTGCTGTATATTTAGCCCAGCAGCCTGCACCTGTAAGCCAGGTTTTTACAATAGTTTGTATCAATAGTGCTGGCCAATTTGTTCTTTGGTTAGATAGATAGATGATAGATAGATAGATATATAGATAGAGAGATATAGATAGATAGATGATAGATAGATAGATATATAGATAGATAGATGATAGATAGATGATAGATAGATAGATAGATAGACAGATGATAGATAGAAGATAGATAGATGATAGATATATAGATAGATAGATAGATAGATGATAGATATATAGATAGATAATAGATAGATAGTTGATAGATAGATATGAGATAGACAGATGATAGATAGATAGATAATAGATAGATAGATAGACAGATGATAGATGATAGATAGATAGATAGATAGATAGATAATAGGTAGATGATAGATAGATAATAGATAGATAGATAGACAGATAGATAGATAATAGATAGATGATAGATAGATAATAGATAGATAGATAGACAGGTAGATGTTTCTTATTCTTGTTTGCCAACTAGAAGGTTAGCTACAGCTATATTACCAGTTTAGCAGTATATATTTGTAATGAAGCTACAGGTTGATTTTATGCTCTTAAAATGAATCATTGCCTGTAACTGGACAAAGGCCCTTTATAATATGACCAGTTTATTTGTTGTGTATATGTTATCTACATAAAATTCAATAAAATATAAATAAAAAAAAATAAAAAAAAGAAGGCTAGTAATATAGTAAGATATTCTGCACAGCTCATTCTATATGAGTAATAAAAAGAATAAGAGACGTTTACAGATACTACACAAAATGAGAGGAATTGTTCCTACAAGATTTGGGGCTTACTGTGTCATTGACAATTGTTGTGGTTTTCCCTTGAAACGCTGATTTTACTAACATGACTGTTTTTCACAAGGCCTCACAAAGACATGACCCAGAGATTGTCCTGCAAGTACTACAAGTAATTCCTGTACAGCATTAGTCAGGCCAGAAAAGGGAAATGACAGCAAGCAGAACCAAGACCAGTTGTGGCAAGTGAACATGACAATAATATGTGCAACAAAAACATATGATAGGGATGTGGTCAGACAAACCAAATGTTCAGAACAAAGGAAAGACAGACAGACAGGCTAAGGGATCAGCCAAGCTCAGAGTCAAACAACACAGGAGCTAATCCAACCAGAAGACCAAGATAGGATCCAGGAGTGGAGTCCAGAAATGCCAAAACAGTAGCCAGGACCTTGTCATAGACTAAGAGGAGGGATTAAATTCAACACCTAGCAAGAACAATTACTTTACAATTTACAAGATGCCAAATATAAACCCAAAGAGACCTGGGTGGGCACTAGAGGGGAAGCTGGGCAGGCCAAATAGGGCTTTAAGTTAGTAGTTAGTTGTTCCTATTTTTTTAAGCTATGGGGGTAGTAGGCTGGGAATGTGCCTTATTTCCACAATCAAGGTAATATTCATTGGCCAGAATATTCTTATACTGGGGTAGGCCTTTTTCAGTGAGGGAAAGCCTAGTGGTTTGAGCATGCTCTGTCAATGACATCCACCTTTGGGAAAGAATCAGTCAGTGTTGGCAAAGTTAACGGATTTGCCTTATTCATCTAATCTGTATGGCCATTCTTTTGGCACCCTGAAACATAGTGACTAATGACTGTCTCCTAAAGCAATTCACTTAAAGGGGAACTCCACCCCTAGACATCTTATCCCCTCTCCAAAGGATAGGGGATAAGATGTATGATCGTGGGGGTCCCGCCGCTGGGGACCCCCGCAATAGAGCATGCGGCACCCCCCTGTTTCTCGTCCGGAAGCGCTGGAGGGTCTGGGTCCCGACCACGGGAACGGAAGTTCGTGATGTCACGCCCCCTCCCATAGACTTGCAATAAGGGGATGGGGCATGACGTCACACTGGGGCGGAGTCGTGACGTCACGAACTTCCGTTCCAGTGGTCGGGACCCAGACCCTCCAGCGCTTCCGGACAAGAAACAGGTGGGTGCCGCATGCTATATTGCGGGGATCCCCAGCGGTGGGACCCCCGCGATCAGACATCTTATCCCCTATCCTTTGGATAGGGGATATGATGTCTAGGGGTGGAGTACCCCTTCAAAAGCCCCCTACATTATGGATTTTATGATGGCAGAAGATTAATGGTGTTCTACATTCACATATTTCATTCCAGCAATCTACCTAACTGAAATGGAACTTAAAAAATGTAGGCCTCATGCACATTACAATGGCTTTGTACAACCTTTGATTGGCACAGTGTTGTTATAGAAGTCTACTGTATAGCCTTGTATGACTCCAACTAAGTACATCACAGAAGTCTACTGTATAGCCCTGTGTGACTAACTACCTCATGGGAGCATTGCTTCTAGGTCAGTGATGGCGAATCTATGGCACGCATGCCACAGGTGGCATGCGGAGCCCCCTCTGTGGGCACGCGGCCATAGTTCGCCAGGCGGGGCAAACCGGGACATAAGGATGTCCCGGTTACCTTTCTGAGGCCCCGCGTTAACTTTAAAAATGCAGGGGCCGTCGGGAGGTAGCACACGCGGGGATGACACTGACGTCCCGTGCGTGCACCCATAGGAACGGAGGAGTGGAGCATCAGAGCATCAAGGTGGAGGAAGCGTGCTGGCCAGCATGGTAGGTTACCATCTACACTTCAGCTTCGATGCTCCGACCACCACTCCCCCAGTCCCAGGACCTACTGCTATTGTAGGAGCAGTGGACGGAGTACTGTGAGGCAGTACACAGACATACAGCCTCCTGCCATACACTGTGATGGCTGAAGGCCGTATGTCTGTGGGGGAACTATACTGCACCAAATGTGGGGTGACTACAACCTAATGTGGGGGAACATACTGCCAACCTAATGTGCGGGAACTATACTGCCTACCTAATGTGGGGGAATTACAACCTAATGTGGGGAACTATACTGTCTATCTAATGTGGGGGAACTACAACCTAATGTGGGGGAACTGCAACCTAATGTGGGGGAACTGCAACCTTATATAGGGGAACTACAACCTAATGTGGGGGAACTACAACCTAATGTGGGGGAACATACTGCCAACCTAATGTGGGGGAACTACAACCTAATGTGGGGGAACTATACTGTCAACCTAATGTGGGGGAACATACTGCCAACCTAATGTGGGGGAACTGCAACCTAATGTGGGGGAACTACTACTTAATGTGGGGGAACATACTGCCAACCTAATGTGGGGGAACTACAACCTAATGTGGGGGAACATACTGCCTACCTAATGTGGGGGAACTACAACCTAATGTGGGGTAACTGCAACCTAATGTGGGGGAACATACTGCCTACCTTGTTATTTCTAAACTTAAACATCAGTATTCTGATTTAATTGCTGTGCTGGCACTTTGAGGGAAAAAAAAGTTGGCGTGCATTTCGGTTTGGGCACTTTGCCATCACTGTTCTAGGTTAAAGGGGCATTCACGGGGAATAAAAATTATATCAACTTGCTCCAGAAAGTTAAACAGATTTGTAAATTACTTATGTTAAAAAATCTTAATCCTTCCAATAATTATCAGCTGCTGTAGTTGAGTTGATCTTTTCTATCTGGCAACAGTGCTCTCTGCTGAACTCTCTGCTTGTCTCGGGAACTGCACAGAGTAGAAGAGGTTTGCTATGGGGATTTGCTTCTACTCAGGCCGGTCCCCGAGAACGGTGTCATCAGAGAGCACTTAGACAGAAAAGAACAACTCAACTTCAGCAGCTCATAAGTACTGAAAGTATTAAGATTTTTTTAGGAGAAGTAATTTACAAATCTGTTCAACTTTCTGGAGCCAGTTGACATATAAATAACCTTTTTTTTCCTGGATAACCCCTTTAAGAAAACCTTTTTTTTTTTTTTCTTTAAATACAGAACTATATAGTGGCACTTAAATTTTTTACATCTCAGTTTGTGGAAACCACAGCGACTCATTGTGCCCTATGAATTGTGTGCACAGGGCTCTGCTATGTACAGGAGTCTTCAAGAGAGTTTCCAGGAATAAAAATTTTAGCTATATATGGCTGGTGTAATAATGAAAAAGAAGTGATACTTACCCAGATCCCTGGTCGGTGCTATTCTGATGGTTTCTGGTCCCTCTTTTCACCACTTCTTTTTGGTTCCATTGATCCGTTGCACCTACAAGACTGACTGGAATGGGAAACCAGTGCGGCCAGTGATTGGCTGAGCAGGCAGTTCCTGCGGGGATGATGTCACTTGAATCAGGAGGAAGCTGTGACAAGCGGTGACCATGAGCCGCCATTGTGGCAGCTGTGGAGGATTGGGGTAGGTGAGTATTACTTATTTTTTACTGTTACACCACCCTCAGATATATATAAAAGGTTATCATACACACACACACACACACACACACACACACACATATATATATATATATATATATATATATATATACATATACATATACGGACCTCCCCTTTAAGCTGACTACAGACAATATATTTGTTAGGGGATCCTATGGGTTCAGGCAGTCCAGTCCTACTGATTTACTAGGGTAAATATGTCTGCCCACAAAAAGATTGTTTTTTTTAAATTATCTATTTCCACTCTTTTTAAGGATGTACTGTTCTAAATAAAATAAAAACTAGAAATATTCACATTGTTTATTTACTTTGTAATTATACATGGGTGTAAAATTTTACATAAATCAAGCTCATTGTTTAAGCAGTCAAAAAGCACGGAAAGAAATATTTTTGATGTATTCATCTCATATTACCTTGTAAGGAATTTCCCTTGTACATGGAGATACCGTATGTATACTGTATGTATATACAGTGCAGTAACAGTCTTGTGCACAAGTCTCTTCATAGGTTAACACAAAATGCTTATTTTTATTAGGATGGAACATATTATCAATAGATATATGTAAAATAGTCCATACTACCTCTATGCTATGTGCTTGTTCCCACCCGAAGAAATAATAACAATATAAAAATGTAGAAATCCATTTCTATGTTTAAAGACTTTACTATAACACAAAAAAATAGTGCGTATCGATTCATGTTCATGAGTAATTTATTGCAATTATATATTATTTCTATCTATCACAATTTATTACAATTACCAACTTATTTTTTCCCCCACATTAAGCAAAAATGGTTCCACAGAAAAAATAACCAACAGCATAAAATAAAGAAACTTCTCTTTTTTATTTAATAACTCTGCTGAAGATTTATCTTGCTCCTGAAGGCAAAATAAAATGTAATTTACACATAAATGTAATACAACTCTACAAACAAGTATTTTTAAAAATTGCAAACACTTTCCAAGAATTTTTTAAGGCTGAGGATTTCTGAAGATTATATATATATATATATATATACATATATATATATATATATATATATATATATATATATATATAAATATATATATATATATATATTCTTCTTCTTTAATGAAAGCATAAAATACTCAGGATTCTACATTCTTCTCTTTACTTAAGGTTTAACTGTTGAAGTTTATTTCAGATACATAGATCTTGACTGAGACATTTTTAGCTTTATATTTAAAAGGAAATTATTTCTTGTGTCATGATTTTTTTTTCTTTTCTTGTTTTAACGTTTCTGCTTTTTTTCTACCAAACTTCTCATGTTCTTTTTTATGGTATTTGATACTAATAAAAATAAAAAACTGTCAATATCCACATATTTGACAAAAACCCAAGCGCAGGTACAGAAGTAGGCCAGCTGCTGTAAATGTACCAAAAACAAGTTTCAGACCTTCACAGCTCGAGGCACAAGTAATGATCCAAGTGATGACAGTCAATATGTACACTTTTAATAACACTATCGATAGAGTACAACCTAATATGACACATTGCACAGTGCAAATGTGGTGGCCCAGTACAGGAGATGTTACCCCGTACCCTTGCTGCCCTGTCAGGCCGCCTCCTTCAGTGTCCCCAGGGTCCCTTGCACCTGTCCCCCCTGTACATATGTTCTGCAGTGTATTGTATTATAAAATGGGTTGTATCTTTAAGAGTTATGTCATGTGATTCTTACCCAGGAGGTACCAGTGACCAGGTGATCCCAAGAGTGACCTATGGGCTCCCTGCTCGTCTCCCCCATATAAGCCCTGGGTGGAGCTAGCTTCTCGCTCTCTGAGCTTCTCGCTTCCTGCTGAGGTCCAGTGCAGTCGCCTAGTCTGTGTGTCCAGAGTGTTGGAGGCCTCAAAGTCAAGTCCTGCAGACACCATCATTTCAAGTAAGCTAAAGTCACAGCTTTATGAGTCAAGTCTGTGTGGTCTGCATTCAATTGTCCAGTCCTACTACAAGTCCCAGCAAGCCCTTAAGGTTTCTGCGTCACTGGTCACCTCCTTGGGCCCTGGCTGAACTCTATAGACTTTACCAATTGTAAAGCTACCGTTGTCCGTAACTTGGTGTCGGAGTCTTTATTGCCCCCGTGCCTAGCCCAGGATCCAGCGGTATACCTTCGGGTGGTTATAGGCTAAACCACGCCCTGGCCTCACGAATACAAGAGGTTAATGCCATCTGCCCCTAGGGTAACAACATCTGCCCTCATCACACCCCGCTACCACACAAACATGGTTACTCATGGATACCGAGACCACTTTATAACTTCATATTGGCAAAACATGTTTCTTATACGTGTTATCCTGTAAGTGTAATAAATCTATCTTACACAGCGGCAGGGTTTCAGTGATATTTTCCCACTCTAGGGCAGTATGATCCTCTTCTCTTATTTAAGAATTATAACAGGACATAGTTAAAGAGTGCCATCAACCATGATCAGCCATGGTCCAGAGTGTTTTGTTAGGTTGAATTCTATCAAGATCGGAGAAGATCACTTGATTCATCGCCTATACCTTGAGCTCTGCAGGTCTGAAATGTTATATTGTATTTTAGCCCTATCAACTGTGAAAAGTAAAGAAACACACTTTTTTTTTATAATTTCATTAATATCCACTAAAATCTTATTAAGCTTCACCATTAGACTATAGTACTTTCTGCCACGTGATGTTGTGATGGTTGATTTATCGTTCAATTTTAAGAGGGTCCTTGATGACCTTCTTGAAAAATATTAGGATACAAATTATAGTTCGTAGATTTCTGAAGGTGGGACATTAATCTGGGGATTTATTCTGATTGCATATTTGGAGTCATGAGGGAATTTTTTCTCTGATATGGGGCATTTGACATCAGCCTCATAACGGCTTCTTTGCCTTCCTCTGGATCAACACAAAAGAGAGAAAGTAGGGTTATATCAACTATGTAACTATGTAATTCTGTTTAATTAAATTTATATGGATTTAAAATGGCCAAATCTAGGTCAATTTATCAAAAAGGATATTATAGAATTTACAAGTTTCTGAGACACCCCCTCACAAACTGTAACACCCAGCACCAGAGAAAACCAGATTTGATTTTTTGCATTTTGTTCTGTGAACACTAATTAAAAACTTACATATGTAACGTTACATGGTGCTAAAATGAAGACCTTATACACCTACCTCAATAAAAAAAATCTATAAAAAAAGGTTATGGCTTTCAAAATATGGGGTGGCAAAAACTAAAAATTCCTGTGGTCCAAAAAAGCCAAAAAAAAGTTCAGTCTTAAATATCTACCTCATAAATCTCACCTATTATGAGACTATTGCAGGCAATTATTATATGTTTCATGTTCTCAACACGATAGGTTGGTGTTATAAATTTGTTTAACTTTATTTTGCTCAGATTGAATTGTGTGGTTAAAATTTTGTGAGTCAGATTTACAAACTTAAACAAATAAGAATACTGGTGTACTCCATTTTATTCACATTTGAGGTATATATTTTGGGGTTACCTTTAGAGACTAAAAAGGGTTGTCCAGATAAAAAATGTTTTATATATATACAAACAACAAAAAAACGTGGTCTCAAATGGCTGGAGGTGCTCAACCCCAAATGCAGTTGTGCATTTATACTGGGGGAGCAGATCCTGCCCTTGTAGTCCGTTGCTAAGGGCGATCCCCAGCATAAAAATGCATACAATGGAGGATGCCTGCAGCGGACTACAAGTGCCACAATAGAATCCTACACCAGATAAACGGTGTGGATGTGTAACAATTAGAATACAATACAGGAATATGGGTGCACTACTGTGGTAGATGTAAACAATACAGGATCTGCTCCCCCAGTATAAATGCACAACCGCATTTGGGTTTGAGCACCTCCAGCCATTTGAGACCACGTTTTTTTGTTGTTTGTTCAAATTTTATATTTGGAGGTGTGCAAACTCCAAAATTAATGCGCCTTGAATATCTACAAGGCAGCATTAAGGTAGCACCTGTGAGGCCAGGCACCCATATTAGCCAACTCAGGTGGGGCTTGCAGCTTGCCTCCCTCCTCCCATTGCATGTGTGCTCAGTCACGCTGGAGGGTATCTGGGAGGAAGTTGTGAGTCAACCGAATGCTGCCGTAATTGCCCACTGGCCCCTGTTTTGCTTATCAAGCACAGGTAGGATTAGCGTTAGGTCTCGCACCAATTTGAGAAACCTTGGCGTTGGTGTGCGGGCTCTGGTGTGTCCTTCATAAAAGGATACACTGGCGAATGTCTCAATTTTAACATCAGTGTTGAGGGATTAGCCAATGTATTGTATACATCTACCACAGTAGTGCACCCATATTCCTGTATTGTATTCTAATTGTTACACATCCACACCGTTTATCTGGTGTAGGATTCTATTGTGGCACTTGTAGTCCGCTGCAGGCATCCTCCATTGTATGCATTTTTATGCTGGGGATCGCCCTTAGCAACGGACTACAAGGGCAGGATCTGCTCCCCCAGTATAAATGCACAACCGCATTTGGGGTTGAGCACCTCCAGCCATTTGAGACCACGTTTTTTTGTTGTTTGTTCAAATTTTATATTTGGAGGTGTGTAAACTCCAAAATCTAATGCGCCTTGAATATCTACAAGACAGCATTAAGGTAGCACCTGTGAGGCTATGCACCCATATTAGCCAACTCAGGTGGGGCTTGCAGCTTGCCTCCCTCCTCCCATTGCATGTGTGCTCAGTCACGCTGGAGGGTATCTGGGAGGAAGTTGTGAGCCAGCCGAATGCTGCCGTAATTGCCCACTGGCCCCTGTTTTGCTTATCAAGCACAGGTAGGATTAGCGTTAGGTCTCGCACCAATTTGAGAAACCTTGGTGTTGGTGTGCGGGCTCTGGTGTGTCCTTCATAAAAGGATACACTGGCGAATGTCTCAATTTTAACATCAGTGTTGAGGGATATGTATTGTTTACATCTACCACAGTAGTGCACCCATATTCCTGTATTGTATATATATATATATGTATATATATATATATATAGCTGGAGGTGGTGTAAAAATAAAGGAGTGATACTCCCATTACCCCAATCTTCCACAGCTGTGGCCCTGATGTCTCCTGAACCCTACTCGTCACTGCTTCTACTTGGTTCCAGTAAAATGCCATCTTCAGGCTATCACTGACTAAGGCTGGGTTCACACTACGTTTTGTCCCATACGGGAGCGCTCACGGCAGGAGGGAGCTAAAACCTCGCGCTCCCGTATATGACCGTATGCGCTCCCGTATGCCATTCACTTCAATGAGCCGACCGGAGTGAAACGTTCGGTCCGGTCGGCTCATTTTTGCGCCGTATGCGCTTTTACAACCGGACCTAAAACCGTGGTCAACCACGGTTTTAGGTCCGGTTGTAAAAGCGCATACGGCGCAAAAATGAGCCGACCGGACCGAACGTTTCACTCCGGTCGGCTCATTGAAGTGAATGGCATACGGGAGCACATACGGTTACATACGGGAGCGCGAGGTTTTAGCTCCCTCCTGCCGTATGCGCTCCCGTATGGGACAAAACGTAGTGTGAACCCACCCTAAGACAGGACACTGCTGCATCCATTGATTGGCTGAACTGACCAGTTCCTGCAGAGGAAGAAGTGGTAAGCAGCAGGGACCAGGGGTTGTCGGATGGGCAGTTGTGGGGGATCAGGTAAGTTAAGCATTGCTGCTTTATTTTTACACCACATCCAACCATGTGCAAAATAATTGTTCTTCCCTCACAACCTCTTTAAATCAAGCCACCACTGGAATGTCATAGACAAACCATTGTATTACAGTTTATTCTACTTCTTCTATATGATTTCCAGTAGGAACACAAAAATACATAAATAATATAAAAAATTATAAAAATCCCTACGGTCAACTCCTTCTACGATACTGTGAATAATTGTTTGCTAGATTTCATAATTGTACCGAATTGTTTTATATATTTTGTTTGGTCTACAGACCTCTTTGTTATATTACTGGAAGCTGCTGTATGTCTTGCTATTCTTTCTATAATAAAAACTTCATGGTTTGACCATTATAAAAAATTATAAAAATAGAAATTTATCAATATTTCCCCATTTTTTCCCTGTTTCTCTTCATATTCTCTTCTTAATTTTTTTTTTTCAAATTTCTTCTAATGGAACAAAATTGATAGATGTATAAAAAAAATTATCTTTAAACAATATTTGTAAGTAGGGTAATACATTCCTGAGACATACTGTAGAATTCTTGAATTGGATATCATCCTGCCTATTATTTATTTGAATTCTTCTGAAGAGAATATTGTTTTTGAGTTATTTTTGGAATTTTTGGAATGAGATCAAAATCACATTTTTCCAAATGCGATTTTTTAATTAATAGTATGTTATCTGTTATTACACAACAAAACACCACTGATGTAAAGTCAAGCTATGATAAGGTATCCAGGGATTGAAAAGTAATTACGTTTAGTTGTCCAGACATTTCTCTGACCTAAATTGAATGTTGTAAAACCTATTTACTGACTGTAGTTCGCAATCCAAATCAGTTTCGAGCCCCTCCTGCCCTTCCATGAGTGACACAGACCAGCTGCTGTAGGTATTGAAAGGCTTCTTAAGATGTCAGACACACTGCAATAAGGAACGAGGAAAATTCTCCAGACTGTGTTAAAAGGACGAGGGCTTGGGAGGGGCTGAATCTGTTAAAATTGCAAGAGTTCTGAAGGCGATGAGGTCCACAAGAGAGGAAACCATACCAGCATTACAACCACATGTCACCAGAGTATGCTCTGGGAGAGTCTGTGCAATCTGAAAAGAATTATTGTCTTCATAGCAAGATTACAAAGAAGCAACTAATCATTAAAGCCCAAAGGATTTGTAAAAGGTCAAAAATATAATACTTTTTTATGTTATTTATATAGCACCAACATTGTCCAGATCAATGTACATGGAAGGCACTGAAGGCATACACATGACTATAAAAAGAACCCCATGCAGATTATGGGGTCAGCAGAATATTTTTTATATCTGACATACTCACCTGTCCCGGTCACCCATTACTGCCTGTCCAATGGTTTCAGGTCATGGCTGCTTTTGGCTGTTCCCTATGATGTGTTTTCGCAGTTATGGGAAAACACTGTCTACTCGGCCAGTCACTGGGATTTTTTATTGGGGAGAAGAAGGACACAGTGTTTAATCTTAGAACACGATCCCATTATTCTAGGAAAAAAACTTGGTATGACCCTTGCACTGGTTCGTACTGCTCATATAGGCCCATAGCAGCCATTAAGAATTCTTCTATGTCTTTGAATAGAAGCCACAATATGCCCCAGTCCAGTACTGTGGACATGCAACATGTAATAATAAATACTCTCTCGTACAAATAGCTATTTTATGAATCCATCAAGGACTTAACTATGGTCTACACTTGGCTACATGCACTAGCCCACAATTTCCATATATTCTGACTGATACTAAGGATACTACCAATAATCTATATAATATTAATGATGTCAAGAAGGTGTTGCATGGTTGAGTGATTTAGGATCATTGCTTTTTCAATATATACTAGTAAGTAATACTTCACCTCTAAGCTCCTCTGAACCTGGCTGACATAGGTCAGTGCCCTCAGCCCATACATTTCTCTTTGACTGAAGAGGGGATTTCTTTGGGCATACTTTACAGGCATAAATTTAGCTGCCATGCTTTGATGTAAAGAATATGGACATTTGTTTTTGTTTGTGACTGTTGCTTATCAGCTTATTGCCTCATCCTTGTCTCCAAGAGTTGCTGCTTAGTCAGATTTCTTTGCTTGTGTCCTACCAAGGAGGGCAACCAGGACCACCTTAGCTGCCAGACTCTGCTGATAAGGATGATGGATGAAAGGGAGACTGGCTCCACTGATGGTCCTGAGGCTTCTTGGGATTTTAGTAAAGTCAGGATGGTCTATGGTCCCAATGAAATGTCAGATCACTTGGCAGAAAGAAAGGGCGAAGAAAATCTAAAGTGTCCACAGGATAAGGAGAAGGAAGCAGTATCATTATAGGTTTGCAAATAGCATTCATTTAAGGGGTAGCTTTTTTAGCATGATAGTATCAATTGCCTCTCAACTACAAGGGGGAGGGGATTTTGGAAGAGATAGCTGTTGGCCAAACATTGGCTAACAGCTATCAAACATTGGTAGTGGGGCATGGCGGGGTGTGAGGTCCAGGGCAGATGTTGTTACCTAGGGGCAGATGGTATTAACCCCTTGTGTTCATGA
This sequence comes from Hyla sarda, assembly GCF_029499605.1. Lineage (NCBI taxonomy): Eukaryota > Metazoa > Chordata > Amphibia > Anura > Hylidae > Hyla > Hyla sarda. The sequence continues at coordinate 373,195,716 of NC_079192.1, read as the reverse complement.
CGCCCGGGCATGGTTTAGCCTTACCACCCGAAGGTATACCGCTGGATCCTGGGCTAGGCACAGGGGCAATGAAGACACCGACACCAAGTTACAGACAACGGTAGCTTTACTGAGGGTAGACAGTTAGAACAGTCTATGTAGTACAGCCAGGGCCTAAGGAGGTGACACAGAGGCCTCGCAGGCTTGCTGGGACTTGTAGTTGGAAGGGAGAATTTAGTGGAGGCCACGATGGGTAGACAGATGACTTGACTGACTTGTGACTGACAGGACAGTGACTTTATCTTACTTGCACTTGACTTGTGGCTGCAGGACTTGATGCCTCCACTACTCTGGACATACACACTAGGCACGACTTTACTGGACCTCAGCAGGAAGCAAGAGAGAGCAAGAGAGAGAAGCTAGCTCCACCCTGGGTTTATATGGGGGAGACTAGCAGGGAACCTTTGCGGTCAGCTGGTCACTGGTAACACCTGGGTAACAATCACATGGTACATTTTATTAACCTCTTTAGGACATAGGACGTTCTGGAACGTCCCCACTACCTGGGGTTTGATGCCCAAGGACGTTAGAGAACATCCTGTTGTATTTCCGGTCTCTGCCGCGCGCCGGGCAGAGATCGGAACGGCATGTCTGCTGAAATCTTTCAGCAGGCATGCCATGCAAATGATGAGGGGGGTCCCGGGACCCCCGCATGTCGGCGATCGCCAAAAATCGCATGTCAATTCAGACATGCGATTTTCTCCTATTCCGGGCTGATCGGGTCTCTGGTGGCCCGATCACCCGGAAAATAGGGCTGCTCGGACCTGTGAGTGACAGACCCCAGCATCCTGCAGGGTAGGAGTGAGGTCGCAATGCTGCGATCTCCTCCCATCCCCTGCCATTGGTCAGAACTGATTCTGACCAATGGCAGAGCAGGACGGTGGGTTGCCATGGAAACCCCCCCGTTCTGCCCACCCCTGGATGTCAGGCAGAACGGGGGGAGAACATGGATGCCGGTACCTGGAGGAGAAGACTCGTAGGGCACGGCAATCATCGCAGATATTCATCGGAGATCCCGGCTCAGGTAGGGAATCGACGGTGGGGGGGGGGGGGGAGAAATGAAACTGAAAGTAAAGTGATTTTTACTGTGGCAACCACTAGGAAGGCTGAACTGCAACTCCCAGCATGCCCAGACAGCTTATGGCTGTCTGGGCATGCTGGGAGTTGTAGTTTTGCAACATCTGGAGGGTCACAGTTTGGGGACCACTGTTACAGTGGGGCCCAAACTGTAGCCCTCCAGATGTTGCCAAACTACAACTCTCAGCGTGCCTAGACTGCCCAGGCATGCTGGGAGTTGTAGTTCTATAACATCTGTCCCTTCAGATTTTGCAATTTTCATGAAATTTTTGAAAATTGCTGCTCTACTTTGAAGCCCTCTAATTTTTTCAAAAAGTAAAAAATTTCCATTTTATGATGCCAACATAAACTGGACATATTTTATTTGTGAATAAAAATAAAATTTATTTGGAATATCCATTTTCCTTACAAGCAGAGAGCTTCAAAGTTAGAAAAATGCTAAATTTTCATGAAATTTTGGAATTTTTCACACAAAAAAAGGATGCAAGTAACGCCAAAAATTTACCACCAAAATAAAGTAGAATATGTCACGAAAAAACAGTCTCAGAATCAGAATATTCGGTAATAGCATCTTAGAGTTATTAATGCTTAAATAGACGGTGGTCAGATGTGCAAAAAACGCTCTGGTCCTAAGGTGTAAAATGGCCTGTTCCTTAAGGGGTTAAAGGCATAACACATCTTTTAATATACAACATATATAAAATGGGGAAACAACTACAGGGGGCCCTGAAACACTGATGAACACTGCCTGACAGGGCAGAAAAGTTACGCAACAACACAATCGTGAACTGGGCCCCCACTGTGGCATTATGAAATGTTGTACTCGTGTATTTTGCTCTCAGAAACAAACTTTTGCCATTTAATACAATTGTGTCCATAAACCTTTAATACTAGACATTTGAATGTTCATTTAGCCAACAAATCTTTCTAGGCCGCAATCAGACTCCTCTGGCAGCAGATTTCCTCCCCAAGAACAAAAGGATCAGCCATAGAAACCCAACATGCCACAAACATTTGACGGTTGACCAGTTCTGCCAAAATTGGTGTACTTGGCCAACTTTATAGTGTATAGGGGCAATTAAGCATTGCTCTAGCCAACCACTGCCCTACTGTGTACTGACAAGTGGCAAGAACCCTGAAACAGCTGTCTAGAAGGAGATTCTGGTTTGGCTGCCATTATATAGGGGAGAAGGATTGGGCATGTTTAATTTGAACATCCCAAATCCTTTGTTCCTACAGGAGATAATGCCACAGGTAAAATAAGCAATAGCTTTTTCCCCTATTACCAATGCCATAAACATGCTTGCTGAGACCAGCATTTATGCATGTGGAGAATTCGCAAGAAATATCTGTCAATTGTAATGATTGACTTCTAGCTACTGAGATCTATAGTGCAGAAAATTCACATCAATGCCCAGTCCAGGTCAATATGAACCCCCTTTATACAGAACTTTTCCATAAATTCCATTTAAAGGATTTGATGTCCTAACCACCGGACAGGCCATCAATATCAGCAGTGGTCTGCCCCCTGGCACCTCCACCTCCAAGCTGTTTAAAGAGGCCACGGCACTCAAACAAGCATAGGGTTACTGGGTGTCAGCCCCCCATTGATCTGATATGGGTAGCCTATCGAGAGGATAGGCTATTAATTTTCAAAAATTTAAAAATCCTTTTAAATGGTCAACCTATGAAAGGTTTACCAATAATAGGCATAACTTGAAACTCCTAAGCCCTAATGCAAAGTCTGTAACATAAAACCCACCCCGTGTCCTTTTATAATGTTGTGTCTTCATATGAGGCTCAAGTGCGTCTGCCACCTCAACACCCCCTATAGCCATACCTTCATGTGGGACTCAATATTCTCCTTTATCCAATTTAAATTATGCCAGGAATATGAGCTATAGGGCTTTGTCTGGTAATAATTTGTTAGTAATTGATCTTCAAGTCACCTTCATCATTTTCTACCCATACTTCAGCCTGGTCTGCTTTATTCATGTGGTATCCCTTAATGTTAAGAAAAGTCACCAGTCAATAATCCAATCACGTAATGTCCCAGAAATACCCAGCTGAAATCTATAGGGGAGCCCATCAGGAAGACTTCACCTGCCCTGCAGCACCCCCACAGGGAAAATAAAGTATTACACAGCTTCCAGTGAAATCAATGGGCTGTCTGTTTAATGCACAAACAGTTGGGTCCTCCAGAGAATTAAACACATTTTGTAGTTGCTTTCTGTTCTGGCTGATAGATTAGGGTCCTGATTCCTGAACTCTGGATTCCATAAGAAGGTATTTAAAATTGGGATTTCTAAACCACACAACACTTTAAAGTATAACCACAAAAAATAAAATCCAGCTTTTCCCTAGACTTACAGCCCTGTATGCCATGAGAAATGTGTTTTATAATAGCTTAATTGTCATTGTGTATTACAAGCTAAAAGTCTAAGACTGCCCTACTCTTATGTCCTCGTGACAGTAATTCCTATCGATTTGTAACCGGCTGCATCAACTTGTCCATCCTGACAGCCTGAATAGTGAAAACGATGACTGTATAAGTATGCACATTGATAAACATGGTCATTTGGATGCGCATAATGTTCCTATAAAAATGCAAGAGCACTTGACAGGGAGAGTTGTCATCATATGGGCATAGAAGTAGAGTTGAGACAGTCAAACCTGTAAATTAATTTACTTATAACTATTAAGCTATTACAGGAGTGTTTCAGAGACACATTTCTTACTTTAAGACTGCTAAAAGTATGGTTGAAAGAAAAAGGAACGCGTACTTACCTGCTGCCAATCCCCACCTGTACTGTTCTATTGGCTCAAAAAATTGAGGCTCAAAAAATGGCTGTTTTTAAGGCCAAAAAAATTAATATTTTTTTATTTTTAACCAACTCTTAGCATTTTGGACAATATGGGCTAACCGCATTCTCTCCCATGTCTGTGCCATGTGACTAAGACGATCTCATAATGTAAGTCTAATAGATTATTTTGCTCACATAGACACAGTGTGGGGGCACGGAGAGAAATGTGTGACCAAACAATTACAGCCATAAAATTAGACATGTCCGAACAAAGCACTGTTTGAGTTTGATAGAGCTCATTGGGAAAATAAGACTTTTTTTTTTTGGCCATTTTTAGGTTGTTCTACAGCCAACAACAAAAAACGTGGTCTCAAATGGCTGGAGGTGCTCAACCCCAAATGCAGTTGTGCATTTATACTGGGGAGCAGATCCTGCCCTTGTGGTCCGTTGCTAGGGGCGATCCCCAGCATAAAAATGCATACAATGGAGGATGCCTGCAGCGGACTACAAGTGCCACAATAGAATCCTACACCAGATAAACGGTGTGGATGTGTAACAATTAGAATAATACAATACAGGAATTTAGGTGCACTACTGTGGTAGATGTATACAATGACATTGGCTAATCCCTCAACACTGATGTTAAAATTGAGACATTTGCCAGTGTATCCTTATATGAAGGACATACCAGAGCCCGCACACCAACGCCAAGGTTTCTCAAATGGCGAGGGACCTAACGCTGTTGTCCTACAGCCCCAGAAATAGGTAACAAATCTTTCTTAAAGGGATACTCCAGTGGAAACTTTTTTTTTTTTACATCAACTGGCTCCAGATTTGTAAATTACTTCTATTAAAAAATGTTTAATCCTCCCAGTACTTATCAGCAGCTTTATGCTCCAGAGAAAGATAAGTTGTTCTGTTCTGTCTGACCACAGTGCTCTCTGCTGACACCTCTGTCTATGCCAGGAACTGTCCAGAGTAGGAGCAAATCCCCATAGGAAATCTATCCTGCTCCTGGAAGTTCCTAATATGGACAGAGGTGTCAGCAGAGAGCACTGTGGTTAGACTGAAAAGAACAACTCAACTTCCTCTGTAGTATACAACAGCTGATAAGTACTGGAAGGATTAAGATTTTTTTTATAGAAGTAATTTACAAATCTGTTTGACTTTCTGGCAACAGTTGGTTTGAAAATTATTTTCCCCCTGTGTACCCCTTTAACACATAGGATATTCCCACTCAGCAAATCATTAGTTAAGGTGGGTTACCACTGTGGCCAGTGATTGGCTCAGTGGGCATGTGCAGTGTCAGTATAGATAAAAGGAAGCACTGACAGCAGGGATCAGCAACATCGGAACAGCACCAATGGGGAATAGGTGGCAGGTAAGTATAGATTTCTTTACTTTTTATCCATACGCTTAACAGTTTTAAAAGATAAAGTATGTATGAGGAGTGCCCCTTTAATTTTGCTTTTGTAACTGACAGATCATGATTTTTTTTGAGTCCAGACTATATTTTGCTTTTCTGTCATTAAAGTCGTTCTCAGACTGACTCCATTAATATGCTAATTTTGCATTATATCTGTGATTTGTTCCAGATTCCTACCTATAGTTAACAAAAACCAACCCAATTAAAATATCCATCCATAACTTTTATACTAAGCTAAATTGTAAACTCTTCTCACAAAAACAGTCTGAACCTAATTGGAACATTAAACCATAATATCTCTCAGCTAAAAGCAATTTATACGCAAGTTTTACAGCTTAGAAATGGGGGTAAGAAAAGTGCTATTTTTTTTGTTCACATAAAAATCCATGTGATAGCCACGAGGGGTTATTAATCACTTAAAATGCTTTCAAATCCTTGTATAAAAAGTGATCAAAGGGAACAGGAATATTGCATACATGTGTATGGGAATAGAGTGTTTATGGGTATTTTTCACTAACCCCTGAGGCTTTGCGTTCGTTTTCATTTTTTTTTTTTGTTAGGGTAACTCAACACAAAAAAGTCCTCTTCCATCAATTCTGAATCCACACATTTCATAATGCAATAAGGCACCATCAATGTAGTCCAGAAATCACAGCATTGCCTCTAATGTATCAACATCAGTTCTAGTAGTAGTTAGAGCAGTGGTCCTCTTTCTTCCCTTAGCACTGACATTAGGGTTTCCTATTTCACAATAGTGCTTTCCCCTTAAAGCGTCACAATTAGGCCGCATTTGCACCATGCGAAACCCTGCCTAAATTTATTGCCCATTAACTGTAATAGCATTCCGCAATGTCATTCACACAGCAGAATTTCTGCCGTATAATGATTGATGCGGAAATTCCAATTTCTGCAGTACGGAAAAATATACGTTTGGTCTTATGTTTTTCCGAAATTCAGCTGCAGAATCCCATTGAAGTAAACGAGGCTTGATTTCGACCGAATTCTTGTGGAATTTGCGCAGAATCCATGCAGATACTTTGACTGTTCTATAAAAAAAAAGTCTACTTACTGAGCTGTGGAATAATGTGAAATTATGCTGAAGTCATGCATGAATTCGGCAGGAATTCCGCAAATATACAAAATCTCAATGTGAATGTAGAATTCATGTAGATAGGCAGAATTTCGGTCGTGTGAACGCGGCCTAAAGCTATGTTCACACACCAGAGTTTCTGCATGGAATTTCGCATGGAAATTCTGCATGAATTTATAGCCAGTACACTTCAATGGGATTCTGCTGCTGCAGGAATTCCATTGAAGTGAATCGGCTATAAATTCATGCAGAATTTTCATGCAAAATTCCATGCAGAATTGAGTGCAGAAATTCTGCTGTGTGAACCAGGGTATTTTCACACGGAATTAAGGAAACAGGGTCCCGTTAATGGGATTCTGCTGCACCGTGCACACGGAAGAATTTCTGCCACATAAATCCTGTTTCTATTTCCACAAGGAAATGCATTGCTTTCTATAAGCCAACACATTTCTGAGCGGTACATGAGCCGGCATGTTCTGCGGGCGCTCTGCTGTCAGTGGAATGTCCACACGGGGATTTTCCGAGCGGACAATCCCATATGTAAACATACTCTAAGGCATCCCTTTTTTCCCCAGTAGTCACGACTATGCTTTTTCCCAATAGCTAAAAAGGCCCCACCTTCCCTAGTAGTTTGAGCAATGCCTTCTTTTCCTCAGTTGCCATGTTTCCCCTTATAAGTTGGTATAGCTGCTGATATCCTCCAACAAAAATCACAGCAAATTCTACGCTCTCCCCTAAATTGTACAGTGTGGTCCCTCCGTTTATTTTCAGTAGTGATCAGTTTCCCATAGCACCATAACTGCAATGCCCCCATGTCTCCACAGTAGTTACAGCAGCAGCCCCTCTCTTCCTTTAGTACTTACATTAGTGTTTCCCATTTCCTGTAGTCACAGTTGTGCTTTTCCTCATCTTTCACAGTGGGACATTTTCTGCTCCCCAGTAGCTGTAACAGGCCCCGGACGGTTCTAGTAGTCATAGCAGGGCCTTTCCTTAGTAGCTAGTACCACAGTAGATACCCTTTTATTGCCCATAGTTATGTGCCCACTGTGCCTAATGAGAAATCCAACCTGATTAATAAAATAAGCAAATAACCTATTAACATCACAAAATTTGCATAAATTAAAGGTACAGTGCCTTGTGAAAGTATTCGGCCCCCTTGAACTTTTTGACCTTTTGCCACATTTCAGGCTTCAAACATAAAGATATAAAACTGTAATTTTTTTTGAAGAATCAACAACAAGTGGGACACAATCATGAAGTGAAACGAAATTTATTGGATATTTCAAACTTTGTTACTTTCAGTGCAGCAAACTCTCTCCAGAAGTTCAGTGAGGATTTCTGAATGATCCAATGTTGACCTAAATGACTAATGATGATAAATAGAATCCACCTGTGTGTTATCAAGTCTCCGTATAAATGAACCTGCACTGTGATAGTCTAAGAGGTCCGTTTGAAGTGCAGAGAGCATCATGAAGAACAAGGAACACACCAGGCAGGTCCGAGATACTGTTGTGGAGAAGTTTAAAGCCGGATTTGGATGCAAAAAGATTTCCCAAGCTTTAAACATCCCAAGGAGCACTGTGCAAGCGATAATATTGAAATGGAAGGAGTATCAGACCACTGCAAATCTACGAAGACCTGGCCATCCCTCTAAACTTTCAGCTCATACAAGGAGAAGACTGATCAGAGATGCAGCCAAGAGGCCCAGGATCACTCTGGATGAACTGCAGAGATCTACAGCTGAGGTGGGAGACTCTGTCCATAGGACAACAATCAGTCGTATACTGCACAAATCTGGCCTTTATGGAAGAGTGGCAAGAAGAAAGCCATTTCTTAAAGATATCCATAAAAAGTGTCATTTGCCACAAGCCACCTGGGAGACACCAAACATGTAAAAGAAGGTGCTCTGGTCAGATGAAACCAAAATCAAACTTTTGGGCAACAATGCAAAACGTTATGTTTGGCGTAAAAGCAACACAGCTCATGATCCTGAACACAACATCCCCACTGTCAAACATGGTGGGGGCAGCATCATGGTTTGGGCCTGCTTTTCTTCAGCAGGGACAGGGAAGATGGTTAAAATTGATGGGAAGTTGGATGGAGCCAAATAAAGGACCATTCTCGAAGAAAACCTGATGGAGTCTGCAAAAGACCTGAGACTGGGACGGAGATTTGTTTTCCAACAAGACAATGATCCAAAACATAAAGCAAAATCTACAATGAAATGGTTCACAAATAAACATATCCAGGTGTTAGAATGGCCAAGTCAAAGTCCAGACCAGAATCCAATCGAGAATCTGTGGAAAGAACTGAAAACTGCTGTTCACAAACGCTCTCCATCCAACCTCACTGAGCTTGAGCTGTTTTGCAAGGAGGAATGGGCAAAAATTTCAGTCTCTCGATGTGCAAAACTGATAGAGACATACCCCACGCGACTTACAGCTGTAATCGCAGCAAAAGGTGGCACTACAAAGTATTAACTTAAGGGGGCTGAATCATTTTGCACGCCCAATTTTTCAGTTTTTTATTTGTTAAAAAAGTTTGAAATATCCCAAAAATGTTGTTCCACTTCATGATTGTGTCCCACTTGTTGTTGATTCTTGCTAAAAAATTACAGTTTTATATCTTTATGTTTGAAACCTGAAATGTGGCAAAAGGTCAAAAAGTTCATGGGGGCGGAATACTTTCACAAGGCACTGTATAAAATAATAGAAATGATACATTTGCTGTATTCTATCAAGTACATATTTAGATAAGAGGACAGGGCAAGTTAGATACTAAGAAGTCAGAAGAATAAGAATATTCAGACACCATAGTAGAGAGGGAAGAAGGCATTCAGATCTCAGATTCCAGGCAGACCTCTGACAGGTTGAGGTGTAGGGACCAGGGCGATGACATGACTGAGTCTGTAAGCTTTCTGATAGGAAGAGAGGGTGCTGGGTGATGTGCTAAGAGCTGAGGTTCCTCAGTGGGCCCTTATCTTTCAGCCAAGGCCTGCTACTAGCTATTAAAGGGGTACTCAGGCCCTAATACATCTTATCCCCTATACACCTTTGTGAGCTCTCCGAGTGTGAAGCGTGATGACCACAGGCCCGGAGTATCGTGATGTCACCACTCCGCCTCCGTGTGACATCACGCCCCCTCAATGCAAGTCTATGGGAGGGAGCGTGACGGCTGTGAGTCGTGATGTCACGATACTCCAGCCCAGTGGTCGGCATGCTTCACACTCGGAGCCTCCAGCACTGCGGAGAGCTCACAAACATGGGTGCAGAATGACAGATTGCGGGGTTCCCCAGCGGCGGGACCCCTGTGTTCATAAATCTTATCCCTATCCTTTGGATAGGGGATAAGATGTATTAGGGCCAGAGTGCCCCTTTAAACTCCTTCACTGTATTTGCAGTGACCACTTCTGCAGGAAGGCTATTCCATGCATCCACTACTCTCTCAGTAAAGTAATACTTCTTCATATTACTTTTAGACCTTTGCTTCTTTAATTTAAAATGATGTCCTCTTGTGGAAGTTTTTCTTTTTTTAAATATGCTCTCCTCCATTATTGTGTTGATTCCCTTTATATATTTAAAAGTTTCTATCATATCCCCTCTGTCTCGTCTTTCTTCCAAGCTATACATGTTAAGGTCCTTTAACCTTTCCTGGTAGGTTTTATCCTGCAATATATGTACTAGTTTAGTAGATCTTCTCTGAACACTTTCCAAAATATCTTTCTGGAGATATAGTCAGTGGCATGAGCACTTTCCTCTTTCTACTGCTAATACCTCACCCTACACACCCAAGCATTCTGCTAGCATTTCCCCCTGCTCTATGATATTGTCTGCCTACCTTTAAGTCAATTACAGGCAAATCTCTATGGGAAAAATTAATGCAAATCAGCTATCCTTTAAAAGGAATAAAACTATCTCATACCAAACCAGAGTCTTGTCCAAAAGGAAGAGTCAACCATTTGTAGACAGCTAGCTGTTTTTCGATTCTAGCACCTCATTAGTACAGAAAAGGTTACTTGTTGGCTGAAGAGATTCTGTAGAATCAGCTCAGGGACTACTGACTCTTACTAGGGCAACAGCCGTAAAACAGCTGTCTATAGATGGGTGACTCTTCCTTCTTGGGGGAGATTCTGGTGTGCCTGGTAAGCCTTCTTCCTTCTGGAGGAGAATACAAACATTCTTGGTCAGAAAAGAACAAAAATATAAGGGTTTAGATTATATGTACCGGGTTGTAAAAATGAATGGTTTAATATACAAGCATTTGTTTAATCTATGGTCACCTTCATTGTGACCTTCCAGACATGAAAGCTATGCGAGGTTGTGTCTTGGGCATCATCAAGATCTGTATAGAGTAACTATAATTAAACATCTTTGTGTTTTTCCTCTATATATTTAATTGGAATGCAGGCCAACAAATTTAGATCTTTTGTAACAGGGTCCTTATACTGTAGCTACATATCTTTCCTGCTTCCTTTGTCATTATCTTGTTGCATGGTGGGAATTCCCAGAGCTACAAATATTCACTTCTTATAGAATCCATGACAAAAAGCAAGTGTAAAAAAATGAGGGTACAATTTGGACCTGTGGGGAGGGTGTGATGAGGGCAGATGGAATTACCCTAGGGGCAGATGGTATTAACCCCTTGTGTTCGTGATGCCAGGGCGTGGTTTATCCTCTACACCACCCTAAGGAATACCGCTGGATCCTGGGCTAGACAGGGGGGCAAATAATGACTCCAATGCCAAGTTAAGGAACAACAGCAGCTTTACTGAGTCAGACAGGTATAACAGTCTGTAACTCCCAGCATGCACTGACAGCTGAAGGGCATGCTGGGAGTTGTAGTTATGCAACAGCTGGAGAGGCACAGTTTCGAGACCACTGTGTAGTGGTCTCCAAACTGTGGTCCTACAGATGTTTCAAAACTACAAATCCCAGCATGCCAAGACTGTCCAGGCATGCTGGGAGTTGTAGTTTGGCAACATCTGAAATGCCGCATGTTGCATAACTAGAATGCCCAGCATGCCTGGACAGTATGGGCATGCTGAGAATTGTAGTTGTGCAGCATCTGGAGGGCTGCAGTTTGGAGACCAATGTATAGTGGTCTCCAAACTGTGGCCCTGTAGATGTTGCAAAACTACAACTCCAAGCATGCCCAGACTGTCCAGGCATGCTGGAACTTGTAGTTCTGCAACATCTGGAGGGCCAGATGTTGCAGAAATACAACTCCCAGCATGCCTGGACTGTCTGGGCATGCTGAGAGTTGTAGCTTTTCAACATTTGGAAGGTCACAGTTTGTAGCCCTCCAGATGTTGCAAAACTGCAACCCAAAGCATGCCCAGACAGCCAAAGGGCTGTCTGGGCATGCTGGGAGTTGTAGTTTTGAAACTTCTAGGAGGCCACAGTTGAAGATCACTCCCCTTGATCTTCAGACTGCGGCCCACCCGCACCGTCCCTGCTGCCGCCGGTCACATCTGCTTTCCCACCGCTGCTGCCACTCCCGCCGGTCACGCTCACCGCCACTGCCACCACCAAGTCCGGGCAGCCATCACCAAGGTAACCAAGGGATCATGGAGTTTGAACCCCCACCCCTCCTGCCATTGGTCGGTCAGTCCTGGAGTCGGGGCTGTTTCTGACAGCTCTGATCATCCTTATTTTCTGGGCGATCATGTCACCAGTGACCCGATTAGCCAGAAAAGGCTGTGATGCGAATCACAGTGATCGCCGACAAGGGGGGATCTCAGGACCCCCCTAGGCGATGTCCCAGGATGGCTGCTGATTGGTCCATAAGTACCAGGGAGCCGGGGCGTACCTGTACGCCCTTAGTCCCCAACATAATAAAAAAAACAAATTAAACATAGCATACTTTGCTATAACTGAAAAATAACGTCAACTTAATAATTTTTTTCTTTTTCATTCCAACTTAAGTAAACTGGTCTGACTGACATAACGAAATTATTTATCAACATAACTATACACCCAAAGATTATATATACAATGTAAACATTCTTAAATTATAAGCAAATATACAGATAATTAGTGACAAACCTAATACACTAAATTAAGTCTAGCTGTACCCATCACTAGTGTTGAGCGGCATAGGCCATATTCGAATTCGCGAATATTCGCGAATATATGGACGAATATTCGTCATATATTCGCGCATATTCGCATGTTCGTAATATTCTCGTTTTATTTTCGCATAAGCGAAAATTCGCGAATGCGAAAACTAACATATGCGAAAATTAGCATATACAAAATCAGCATAAGCGACAATTCGCATATGCGAAAATTAGCATATGTTAATTTTCGCATATGCGAAAATTCACACACACAGTAGTATTAGAGCCTTCTTTACACCGCACAAGCTGGAAGCAGAGAGGGGTGATCACTGTGATGTGTACTGTGAAAAAAAAAAACCGAATATTCGTCATTACGAATATATAGTGCTATATTCGCGAATATTCGCGAATATGCGATATTCGCGAATAAATTTCGCATTGCGAATATTCGTGAGCAACACTACCCATCACCCACACCACCCCCACCTGGATAACGGTCAGAGTCCAAACAGTACAGTCTTGTCCTATAACTGACCCACTCCAGACCACCCAAAAAGAACATGAAGTCAGCACATGAGTCCTTTCTTTCTCCACCCAAAATCCATGACCCAACCTAACTAAAACCCAACCACCTACCTATACAGAACCACAAACCCTTTATAGGCCCAAGTTCAGTGCCTGTAAGCCCTTTATCAACATTCACATTCTAAAAACAAAACAAAAAGCTAAGAAGGATGGCAATCCTGATATAAATAAATTTGAACTCTCTCCTTAACTTTACCCTAGCTCTCACTCTATCACTATCCCTTCATTAAACTAACCCTACACTTACCCTATTCCTGTCCCTTTATAACTGCCCCTAACCAAAATAAGGGTAATCGGCCTAAAAGGCCTAATACCTAGGGCACATCAAAAGAAAAACCTCTCCATAGGAGAGAGGCCCTACTGGTACCAAGACTGTTGGGTCAATACTAAACACAGAGCGTTCCACGTGTAGTACCTAACCACTAAACTAACTAAGAATAAAGTGCCCCGGGCTCGGCCACCCAGGGTCCTGAATGCCCCATAAGCCCATTCCGGATAAGTAAGGCCGGCAAGTTCACTTCAGCAGATGGAAGCACCCACCCTGTTGTAAACCCTTGTATTAACTCCTTGGGGACGGAGGGCGTACCTATACGTACCCTCAGCCCGCTACCTGTCTAAAATGCGGGGCCACGCCGTGGCCCTGCGTCATAGCGGGTCAGGCCTGGCCTCTAACAATGACAGGACCCGTGGCTAATAGCGCACGGCATTGATAGCGGTGCCGCACGCTATTAACCCTTTAGACGCAGCGTTCAAAGTTGAACGCCGCGTCTAAAGTGAAAGTAAAGCACTGTCGGTTAACTCAGGGTGCAGTTCGGGATGTCCGCAGTGAAATTGCGGCATTCCCGAACAGCTGTAAAGACAGCAGGAGGGTCCCTACCTTCCTCCATGCTGTCCGATCGCTGAATGACTGCTCAGTGCCTGAGATCAAGGCATGAGCAGTCAAGCGGCAGAATCCTTGATCAATGGTTTCCTATGAGAAACCATTGATCAATGTAAAAGATCAGTGTGTGCAGTGTTATAGCCTCCTATGGGAGCTATAACATTAAAAAAAGAAAAAAAAAGTGAAATAAAAGTGAAAAAAAAAGTGAATAAAGATCACTTAACCACTTCCCGAATAAAAGTTTGAATCATCCTCCCCTTGCGTACGCAAAATAGCGTATTTTTGGTCACTTTTTCTATCATCAAAAAATGAATAAAAAGTGATCAAAAAGTCCAATCAATACATAAATGGTACCACTAAAAACTTCAGATCACGGCGCAAAAAATGAGCCCTCATACCGCCCCATACACAGAAAAATTAAAAGTTAGAGGGATCAGAAGATGACAATTTTAAACGTATACATTTTCCTGCATGTAGTTATGATTTTTTCCAGAAGTATGACAAAATCAAACCTATATAAGGAGGGTAGTATTTTAATCGTATGGACCTACAGAATAAAGATAAGATGTCATCTTTTACCGAAAAATGTACTGCATAGAAACGGAAGCCCCCAAAAGTAAAAAAATTGCATTTTTAATTCAAGTTTGTCGCACAATGATTTTTTTTCCGTTTTGCCGTAGATTTTTGGGTAAAATGACTGATGTCATTACAAAGTAGAATTGGTGGTGCAAAAAAATAAGCCATCATATGGATTTTTAGCTTCAAAATTCAAAGGGTTATGATTTTTAAAATGTAAGGAGAAAAAAACGAAAGTGCAAAAACTGGAAAACCCTCTGTCCCCAAGAGGTTAACCCCTTAAGGACCAAGGGCGTACAGGTACGCCTTTGCTCCCTGGTACTTAAGGACCAAGGGCGTAGCTGTACGCCCGTGGGAATTTCGGTCCCTGCCACGCGCCGGACGTGGACCGGACGGGGGTGACTGCTGATATCTATCAGCAGGCACCCCGTGCAAATGCCCCGGGGGGTTCATCAGACCCCCCCATGTCGGCGATCGGCGCAAATCGCAAGTAAATTCTCACTTGCGATTTGCACCAATTCTGGGTCATACGGGTTTATGGTGATATGGGTCTATGGTGATGCCACCCTTCCTATCCCTGCTATTGGTGGTCTGGACGCGACCACCAATAGCAGATCGGGGGCGGGGGGCTTTACTTTCGGTTTCCCTGTTCTCCCCACCCACAATAGGCGGGGCAGAACGGGGAAACGACAGAGGACCGGCGCCGAAGATCCACTTACCCCGCGGGTGAGGCTGCGGGCGACAATTGGTGGAGGAGATCGGAGTCCAGCGATGTCATGCGGCTGGCTCCCTGGATCCGACGGAAGCCGGTAAGTTGCCTAGCAACATCTGGAGGGTACAGTTTGAGACTGTACACTATACAGTGGTCTCTAAACTGTAACCCTCCAGATGTTGCAAAACTACAACTCCCAGCATGCCCCGACAGCTGTTAGGGCATGCAGGGATTTGTAGTTTTGCAAGAGCTGGAGGGCCCCAGTTTGGAGATCACTGGCAGTGATCTCTAACTGTGGCCCTCCAGATGTTGCAAAACTGCAACTCCTAGCATGCCCAAACATCAGTTTGCTGTCTGGGCATGCTGGGATTTGTAGTTTTGCAACAGCTGGAGGTCCACAGTTTGGAGATTTCTAAATTGTAGCCCTACAGATGTTGCAAAACTGCAAATCCCAGCATGCCCAAACAGCTGTCTATGCATGCTGGGAGTTGTTGCGTACCTCATGCTGATGCACAACTACATCTCCCAGCATGCCCTTCGGCGATCAGTACATGCTGGGAGTTCTAGTTTTGCAACAGCTGGAGGCACAATGGTTGGAAAATACTGATTTAGGTAACAGAACCTAACTGAAGGTTTTCCAACCAGTGTGCGTCCAGCTGTTGCAAAAGTACAACTCCCAGCATGCACGGTCTGTCAGTACATGCTGGGAGTTGTAGTTTTGAAACAGCTGGAGGTTTGCCCCCCCCCCTCCCCCATGTGAACGTACAGGGTACATTCACACAGGCAGGTTTACAGTAAGTTTCCTGCTTCAAGTATTCAAATTTTTTGCCGCAGCGCATACTCCTAGCGGTAAGCTTACTGTAAACCGCCGCCAGTGTGAACGTACCCTAAAAACACTACACTACACTACAAAAACACATAATAAAGGGTTAAACACTACATATACACCCCCTTACACTGTCCCCCCAATAAAAATGAAAAATGTATTGTACTGCAGTGTTTCCGAACAGAGCCTCCAGCTGTTGCAAAACAACAACTCCCAGCATTTCCGGACAGCCACTGACTGTCCAGACATGCTGGGAGTTTAGCAACAGCTGGAGGCACCCTGTTTGGGAATCACTGACGTAGAATATCGCTATGTCCACCCCTATGCAATCCCTAATTTAGTCCTCAAATGCGCATGGCGCTCTCTCACTTTAGAGCCCTGTCGTATTTCAAGGCAACAGTTTAGTGCCACATATGGGGTATTCCCGTACTTGGGAGAAATTGCACTACAAATTTTGGGGGCTTTTTCTCTTTTTACCCCTTATGAAAAAGAAAAGTTGGGGTCTACACCAGCCTGTTAGTGTAAAAAAAAAAAAAAATTTACACTGACATGCTGGTGTTGCCCCATACTTTTTATTTTCATAAGAGGTAAAAGGAAAAAAAGACCCCCAAAATTTGTTACGTAATTTCACCTGAGTACGGAAATACCCCATGTGTGGGCGTAAAATGCTCGGGGGGCGCCCAACAAGGCTCAGGAGTGAGAGCGCGCCATGTACATTTGAGGCCTAAATTGGTGATTTGCACAGGGGTGGCTGATTTTACAGCGGTTCTGACATAAACGCAAAAACATAAATATCGACATGTGACCCCATTTTGGAAACTAAACCCCTCATGGATCGTAATAAGGGGTATAGTGAGCCTGAACACTCCACAGGTGTTTGACGAATTTTCATTAAAGTTGGATGGGAAAATGAAAAAAAAAAGAAATTTTCACTAAAATGCTGGTGTTACCCTAAATTTTTCATTTTCACAAGGGAAAATAGGAAAAAGTCCCCCAAACTTTGTAACCCCATTTCTTCTGAGTAAGAACATACCCCATATGTGGATGTAAAGTCCTCTGCGGGCGAACTACAATGCTCAGAAGAGAAGGAGCGCCATTGGGATTTTGAAGAGAAAATTTGTCCGGAATCGAAGGCCACATGTGTGTTTACAAAGCCCCCATGGTACCAGAACAGTGGACCCCCCCAATATGTGACCCCATTTTGGAAACTACACCCGTAACGTAATGTAATAAGGGGTACAGTGAGCATTTACGCCCCACAGGGGTCTGACAGATTTTTGGAACAGTGGTCTGTGAAAATGAAAAATTAAATTTTTCATTTGCTCAGCCCACTGTTCCAAAGATCTGTCAAATACCAGTGGGGTGTTAATGCTCACTGCACCCCTTATTAAATTCTGTGATGGGTGTAGTTTCCAAAATGGGGTCACATGTGGGGGGGGGTCCACTGTTCTAGCACCACGGGGGGCTTTGTAAACGCACATGGCCCCTGACTTCCATTCCAAGCAAATTCACTCTTCAAAAGCTCAATGGCGCTCCTCCTCTTCTGAGCATTGTAGTGCGACCGCAGAGCACTTGACGTACACACATGGGGTATGTCCATACTCAGGAGAAAATTACCCCCAAAATTTGTAACCCCATCTCTTCTGAGTATGGAAATACCCCATGTTAGGACGTAAAATGCTCTGCGGGTGAACTACAGTGCTCAGAAGAGAAGGAGTCAAATTTGGCTTTTGGAAAGCAAATTTTGCTTAAATGGTTTGGGGGGGAGGGGGGGCATGTCGCATTTAGGAAGCCCCTAAGGTGTCAGGACAGCAAAACAGCATTTCACTAAAATGCTGGTTTTTCCCCAAATTTTACATTTTTACAAGGGGTAATAGGAGAAAATTACCCCCAAAATTTGTAACCCCATTTCTTCTATTACCCCTTGTAAAAATTTAAAATTTGGGGAAAAACCAGCATTTTAGTGAAATGCTGTTTTGCTGTCCTGACACCTTAGGGGCTTCCTAAATGCGACATGCCCCCCCTCCCCCCCAAACCATTTAAGCAAAATTTGCTTTCCAAAAGCCAAATTTGACTCCTTCTCTTCTGAGCACTGTAGTTCACCCTCAGAGCATTTTACGTCCTAACATGGGGTATTTCCATACTCAGAAGAGATGGGGTACAAATTTTGGGGGGCATTTTCTCCCATTACCCTTTATAAAAATGGTAAATTTGGGGAAAAAACTGCACTTTAGTGCAAATTTTTTTTTTTTTCATTTACACATCCGACTTTAACGAAAAGTCGTCAAACACCTGTGTGGTTTAGAGGCTCACTGGACCCCTTGTTACGTGCCTTGAGGTGTTTAGTTTCCAAAATGGTATGCCATGTGGGGGGTTTTCTGCTGTTCTGGCACCGTAGGGGCTTCCTAAATGTGACATGCCCCCCAAAAACCATTTCAGCAAAATTCACTTTCCAAAATCCCATTGTCGCTTCCCTTCTGAGCCCTCTACTGCGCCCGCCGAACACTTGACATTCACTTATGAGGTATTTCCTTACTCGAGAGAAATTGAGTTACAAATTTTGAGAGGATTTTTCTCCTTTTACCCCTTGTAAAAATTCAAAAACTGGGTCTACAAGAATATGCGAGTGTAAAAAATGAAGATTTCGAATTTTCTCCTTCACTTTGCTGCTATTCTTGTGAAACACTTACTGAATGTCATTTTGAATACTTTGAGGGGTGCAGTTTTTATAATGGAGTCATTTGTGGGGTATTTCTAATAAGAAAGCCCTTCAAATCCACTTCAAACCTGAACTGGTCCATGAAAAATTCTGATTTTGAAAATGTTTTGAAAAATTGGAAAATTGCTGCTGAACTTTGAAGCCCTCTGATGTCTTCCAAAAGTAAAAACATGTCAACTTTATGATGCAAACATAAAGTAGACATATTGTATTTGTGGATCAAAATATAATTTATTTAGAATGTCTATTTTTCTTACAAGTAGAGAGCTTCAAAGTTAGAAAAATGCAAAATTTTCAATTTTTTCATAAAATTTTGGAATTTTTCACTAAGAAATGATGCAAGTATCGACAAAATTTTACCAATAACATAAAGTAGAATATGTCACGAAAAAACAATCTCGGAATCTGAATGATAGGTAAAAGCATCCCAGAGTTATTAATGCTTAAAGTGAAAGTGGTCAGATGTGCAAAAAATGAACAATGAAGCAGGAAGTGGTCCATGATTTCCAGCGTGTCCCCGCACTCTTATCGGGGACATCTCCGGTCATCAGAGTTCATGTAGTTCAAGTTGCCCCTTACATGTAGCTTCCCCTGAAAGCAGCATCAGGCCAAGTCCCAAAACTTCTGGGGGATCCTTTTCATGTTCAAAACATACAACCCCACACTCAGATCACGACCTGGGCAGTCCCTGAGCGCCAGAGGCTTCTGGAAGTGGGTCAACAGAACCCGTTTGTCAAGGAACTTGCATGACTGGGTCCTGATCTCCCATACTCCCAGACCCCACCGACGTATCACCTTCAGAGTCGGGATAGCATAAGCCTGAAGATATCCATGGGGTGTACGGAGGTCCTTCACTAGCCCTCTTCTCTCCAATTCCTGGATGAAATGCCAAAACTATTCCCTGCAGGAGATTACCCACAAAGGAGCCCTCTCTTTCTAGAGGTTTGAGATGTTAGCTTTCAAGAAGGTGTTCGTTAAGAACACCACCGGGTTTACCATAGATAAACCCCCTAGTCTCCTCGTGCGGTACGTAACCTCCCTCTTGACTAAGTTCAACCTGTTCCCCCATAACAGTTGGAAAAACAGGCTGTAGATCCTAGTGTTGTAAGCCTCTGGCAAGATACATACGCTGCCCAGATAGATAAACAAAGGGAGCAGGTACAATATCATCAGGTGTACCATTTCCTTGAGGGTCAAAGACCAACCTTTCCACTGGTTCACCTTCTGTGTGGCATCCTGGAGCTTACCATCCAAGTTTTTGGTGGGATAATCATCCTGGCCGAATGTGATGCCTAAGACTTTTGCTGATTCTTGGGGCCTTGGAGGGGTGTCCGGGAGATCAAACGTGGGATCCCCCCTCCCAGCCAAAGACTCTCACACTTATACCGGTTGATCTTAGACCCAGATGCCTCCGAGTAGCCGTCCACATCCGACATCACCCCATCAACCTCCTCTCTCGAGGAGACGAAAATGGTGACAATAATGATGGCCTCCGGCTCCGCTAATGGTCCGTCACTCACCCTCCTAAGGAAGGGATCGATCGCGAACACATATAAGAGCGGGCTCAAAGCACTGACTCCAGACCCCACCTCAAAAGATTGGCCAGACCACCTGAATGTGATGCCTAAGACTTTTGCTGATTATTGGGGCCTTGGAAGGATGTCCGAGGTATCAAACGTGGGATCCACCCCTCCCAGCCAAAGACTCTCACACTTATACCAGTTGATCTTAGACCCAGATGCCTCCGAGTAGCAGTCCACCTCCGACATCACCCCATCAACCTCCTCTCTCGAGGAGACGAAAACGGTGACAATAATGATGGCTTCCGGCTCTGCCAATGGTCCGTCACTCACCCTCCTAAGGAAGGGATCGATCACGAACACATATAAGAACGGGCTCAAAGGACAACCCTGACAGACTCTGGACCCCACCTCAAAAGAGTGGCAGACCACCCGTTCACCAGCGGGAAACTCTCTGCCCCTGCATACAAGCTCCTAAGCCAATTAACAAAAGTACTCGATAAGTCATATCTCAGGAGGATGGACCAGAGGTACTCGTGGTTCACCCGATCAAATGCTTTGGCCTGATCCAAGGTAAGCAAGTACCCAGAGACCTGCACTACTCTGCTCCACTGCCTCCCTGACACTAAGGACAGCACTTAAGGTGCTTTGGCCTGGAAAAGTGCAGTGCTGGGCCTCCGAAAGGAGCCGGGGTGCAAACTTCACCAACCGTTTAAACAGTATCTTAGCCAGAAGCTTCCTGTCAGTATTTAGAAGAGCTATGGATCTCCAATTCTCAATACAGCTCGGATATTTACTCTTTGAGAGAAGAATCAGGGTTGACCTCCTCATTGACTTCGGCAGAGTGCTCAAGGATAGACAGTCATTGAATTCCTCAGTCAAGAGGGGAGCTAAAGACTCTTTAAAGGTCCTGTCCCACTCAGATGTTAAGCCATCCGGACCTGGCGACTTCTTAGGGGCAAGTCCCTCGATTGCCAGTCTCACTTCCTCTTCCCTGATCTCTTCTGCCAAAATGCAAAGAGAGGGGTCTACCCCTGGCTCAGGAATGGCATCAGCCAGGAAACCCGACATCCCATCCCAGTCTAGATCCTTCCTTCCCAAGGGGTGCAAGTAGAAGGATCTGACAACCTCCAAGATCCCTGATCTGGACCGATTCAGAGATCCCTACTATCAATCAGTTCTGAAATGACTTTACTACTCACTGACATCTTGCAGTTTCTGTAAGGATCGGGCAAGCGGTACCTCCCGTAATCCCTCCCAAAAATCAAAGATGCATGTCTATCATACTGACACCTCATCAGCAAGGACTTCACTCTGGAGAGATCCTCTCGGTTACCTCCAGTCGAGACGAGAAGTTCGAGTTTCCTCCTCAGACCCTGTTTCAGGCGATACCTGTTCACGGAGCTGAGGTTTGAGAGCTGGTGGAAGAACCCTGCAACTCACTTTTTCAATATCTCCCACCACTCTGACTTACTACTACATAGGCCCAGTAAAG
Source organism: Hyla sarda (assembly GCF_029499605.1). Taxonomy (NCBI): domain Eukaryota; kingdom Metazoa; phylum Chordata; class Amphibia; order Anura; family Hylidae; genus Hyla; species Hyla sarda. Next base: position 373,173,909 of record NC_079192.1, on the reverse strand, counting down.
GTACCTGACTCTGAAGAAAATCCTCTAAGGACTGTCTTACCTCCGCTTCCTCCAGGAGGGACAAATTCAGCTTCCAGTAACCTTAACCCATCCGGGGGGAGGGGGTGTCTCTGAAACATTCAGGGAAAACAAAATCATACAGTCATCAGAGAACTCCACCTCAACCACGGACACTGCGGAAGAGACGGCTTCCTCTTTCAAATTAAACCTGTCTAATCTTGACCTGCAGCTACCTCGATGAAAGGTGAAACCCGTGTGGCCTGAGGGGCTCTGGATGTGGGCATCCTCTAGGCGAGCTTCCTTAACTATATTATTGAGGGCCACACAGTCATAAGTCAGCTGATTATTGGAACCTCTCCTATCTTGGGACCTCGCAACATTATTGTAGTCCCCTCCAAAAATCACTTGCCGTAAAAATAAAGGGCTTAATCTTCATACGACCTTTACGACCCCACCTGGTTTGTGGAGCATAGATGTTAATGAGCCGAAGCTCTTGTCTCTTCATGAAGAAATCTAAGATCAGGCCAGGCACCTCCCCATTTCTAATTCAATAACCCATCGGCATTCAACAGGAGCGGTAAAAAGGACTGCCACCACACTGTACGGCTAAGCCGCAAGAGATCAGTGGGAGGGACCGTTCCTCCACTCTGGCTTTAACCAGAGAGGCTAGATCTGACAACCAAGGAGGGGGAGGAGATTGTATCAAGGACGAGGTAATGGTTTGACAGGTCAATCAGAGGGGGGGGGGGGGGGCAGGGAAGTAAGGCTTCTGTTTTGGACCTGGCCCGTAGTACAAGGAACAGAGGGCTCTGACCTCTTCTTTCTCCCTTTCCTTTTGCCCTTTACTTTCTTTTTTGGGCCTCTCCCCATTCTCCTCATCCACACTTTCATAGTGGGAGGAATCAGAAGGGTCAGCCAAATTGCCTTCCTCTCTGTGAAGCCTCCTGATCTCCTCATCCAGCACGTTCTCCTCCAGGGCCAGCTTCGGGAGCAGGGGCCAGAGCTACCCCCGTCACGTGGGCACTCTCCAGCTCCCTACTCCTTCTACGATTTTCCTCCTGCCTTAGTTTGGCAGGGCCCTTTCTCCACCATACTAGCCCTGTTGCGCCCCCATCCCTGCCCGTACCATCCCCAGGCAAGGCAACTTCACAGCTCTCCTCAGCCGGAGTGGCCGCTGCACAGGCGAAGGCGCTAGGACAACAGCTCTGCCTACAGTATGCGGCCAGATGACCCAACCCACCACACAAAGCGCAGACCTGCACAGTACAGGCTGCGCTAAATTGTGTAGGGCTGCCACACCTGTTACAGACCTTAGGCGGCCTCTGGTAGAAGACCTGGATCCTATTTCGTCCAAGGACGGCGGCTGATGGAATGTGGGCAACTGTACTCCCTGAACGCTTGAGTTTGACGGAAAACGTCCAGGCCCCAGACCAGATCCCCTGCTCATCCAAGTTTTTCTTGGGCATATCCGTCACATCCCCATACCGTCCAAGCCAGGTCATGATGTCATAACAAGAAAGTGACTCATTACGGGTCAAAACGGTCACTTTCTTGACAACGAAATCCCGCCAGCCGGGTTCGTTCTTTGCCACTTTGTAGTTTGACCAGAAGAGTTCGAGACCCTCTGGCCGAACAAAACTGACATCAAACTTGGGCGAACCGTAGGGTTGAATCAGGGCAAAGATGTCACTCGCCCTGAATTCCATCTGAAGGAGGAGCTCAACCACTTTAGCGCTAGGTGGGCACGCATCCTCGCCCCTCCAAATCAGATGGACCACATTCCTACGGTTATTGTCCTTCCCGGTTGTCGGGAGGGACCAGACCACCTCCCCATTCTGCTCTCAGAAAGCCCCCAAACCATGCCTCTCTATCCAGAAAGACAAGTCAACCTCACCCCTTCCCTCTACCTGGATCGACCTGTTGCCCCTACGCAGAGCCTCCAGGAGGCGCTGTTGCAAATGGCCCCTAGAGCCAGACGGAGACAGGGACCCCCTGAACCCCCGGCAGCAACATTAGCATAGCTGGGGGGGGGGGGTGCAGCAAGACCAGAGGACTCCTGCATCACTATAGCCCTCAGCAATCACCCAGCCTCACTCTCCACATCCTCCTCTTCACTATCACTTAGCAGAAGCGCCACCTGTGCCGGCTCAATATAGCTGTCCTGGGTGGTGACACAGGGAGTAGAAACGGGCACAGCATCTTCCTCCAAGACCTGTACACTTTCCTCCACCTTCTCCTCCTCCTTTACTCCATCACCACCATCCTCACTTTCTTCCCCGCCACTACTCTCCCCATCATCCACCTCCACCTTCACCTTACCTGGGGATTTTCTTAGCGGCAATACGATCCTCATTCAACAGCTTCTCCTGGAAGAGACCGCTTCCTTCCAGGATTTCTGCCCTCCGCTCCTCCAGCTTCACAATCTCGCTTTTCAGCGCTGTGATCCTCTTCTTTAGTTCTGGCCTGTTCATTTTGGATCCCATGCTTGCCAGATTCTGAACTCCACGCTGGTCTTCTCTGGCCAACCTCAGCTCCTTACCACACTGCTCATACTCTGAAAACCGTGCAGTCATGCAGGAACAGAAGGTCGCGCTGGATTCCTTGGGCCCTCTTTCTGCCCACATCTCAATGCTTTTTCTCCTCGCCTTCCTTCCACTGGATCTCTGGCTTGGAACCATCGCCTGGGAAGCAGAGCCTGCATTGCTGCAGACTCTGCTAGATCTTCTCCCTCCAGCCGGAATAATAGCTGTCGCTGTTTGCTCTCCACCCCCTCCTCCAGCCTGGAAGAATGGGAGGTGGAGGCCCGGGATTCCCGGGGCTCCATGCAGGGAGACCCTTCCCAAGAGGCTGCCACACTCCTGGTAAAGGTTGATGGTACACCTGCTCTGCTCTGCTGGAAGTCTGTGGAGCTCAGAAAGGGACACACCCAACGCTGCTCACACTAAAGTTCTCTGGACTGTGTGTAGCAGAGTGAGGGAGGAAGTTTTCTATTGTATGGCTTCAGATGATGTCACAGCCTACTAGTAACGCCCCTTCCCAGTTTGTGAATCTGACTGAGCAGAAAATACAGAGCAATATAAAGGTAGAAAACTAAAAAATAATAAAAATAAAGGCAGGAGTGCTTTAAGCAATTATGTCTTTAAGCAATTATGCTCTGCATCACTCCTAAACTCTTTGTGGACAGACACTATCAAGCAATGTTTATACTATGTTTCTTGTAGTAGAAAAAGTCAGTTAGTCCGGCACTGTACCCCATATCCGAGTGATTGCACTAGAATCCCTATGGAGGAGCAAGAGAGTGGGGTGCTAAATCCAGAAAGGCACAAACACAATATTCCAATATGTACAGATAGATGTAAGGATAGCACTCACCACCTCAGGAGATCGTAAAATATTTCTTTATTGCATGTAGATCACAAAGTGACAGCGTGCAATGGAGAACATGATGTGCAGCGGGCGTGGACGCTGGGACGCCCCATCCCTGCGTCCTCACCCGCTGCACATCATTGTTCTCCGTTGCACGCCGTCACTATGTGATCTACATACAATAAAGAAAAATTTCACGATCTCCTGAGGTGGTGAGTGCTATCCTTACATCTATCTGTACATATTGGAATAAAGCGTTTGTGCCTTTATGGATTTAGCACCCCACTCTCTTGCTCCTGCATAGGGATTCTAGTGCAATCACTCGGATACGGGGTACAGTGCCGGACTATCTGTACATGATGTATATACTATACTATCTCTGGATAGTGTCCCCCACTGCTGGGCTGAGCGCTTTGCACCGCTTTTAACATGTCTTCTTTTTATTATAAAAAAAAAAGGCATGTTAAAAACGTAATGTGTGAACACAGCCATCATAACTTTATTAGCGTGGATTTTTCAACATAAATTTACGTTGACACATGAAGTGTTTAACACTTCTTCAAGGCAATATAATCTCTTTCAGTCACTGACTGGTTATGGTTCTTGAAGTAAGCCATTAAACTTCAATAACCCTGTGTATGCCATATTAAAGGGGTATTCCAGGCAAAACCTTTTTTTATATATATCAACTGGCTCCGGAAAGTTAAACAGATTTGTAAATTACTTCTATTAAAAAATCTTAATCCTTCCAATAGTTATTAGCTTCTGAAGTTTTCTGTCTAACTGCTCAATGATGATGTCACGTCCCAGGAGCTGTGCATGATGGGAGAATATCCCCATAGGAACTGCACAGCTCCCGGGACTTGAGTCATCAGAGAGCAGTTAGACAGAAAACAGCAACTCAACTTCAGAAGCTAATAACTATTGGAAGGATTAAGATTTTTTTATAGAAGTAATTTACAAATCTGTTTAACTTTCCGGAGCTAGTTAATATATAAAAAAAAGTTTTGGCCTGGAATACCCCTTTAAATCATATATTATCACATTAATCCAATTAATGCTACATTAACCTCTTAGGTGACCACATTAAAAACTTTCTGGTGCATGAAACTAATAATGTATTTGTTTTTTAAAATATCTCGGAAACCATAGTGGCACAAACGCCCATTTTGCTGCACAAAACAGCACAAATGCAGCACAAACAAATGGTGTATTTTTTTTCTAAAATTTAAGAATATGGGGTGCCAACTTTGCACAGCCCCACTCAAGAACGTCACATAAATAGAAGCTGGAACAGGGGTAACAGGACACTGCAACTTTATGTATTGACTGTGAAGTTCAGGAGAACTTGGATACACCTGGATTTAGGAAAGAAAAGACTCATAATGATGCAAGTAAAATTAGTACCATTTTACTTGTGATTAATGTGCTTCAAATTCCCTTCACCTGTTTTGTCTTACATAAGGAGCAGGAAGACGTTGACAAATACACCTCTTATTCTAAATTACTTGGAGCTGACGTGGGGTTTGGAAGTTAAGTGTCTACTCTTGCTGAACCCTTTAATTTGCCTGCTTAATCTTGTTCAGTGTGGTGTATTAGCAGATGATGGTTTTAACCCTTCTTATCCCATGTAGAAGATTAGTCCAGCAAGTACGATCTGATGCTTTCTCTCCAAGGATAGAAGTGGTTAAAGGAACTTGCATCTCAAAGGAAATTGATTGGAATTATTTCAGCTTAGTTTCAATTTAATGGTGGCCATAAAGAAAAAAAAATACTACCAGATCTCATTATTCTAAGAACCCAAAGAACATAGCTATGAGATTTAAGCCTGCAGACGTCTAGGCTTGATAAAAAATAACATCTGACCACAGCTTCAGGGGGGCTGCCATCTTGATTCCAGATGGGCTAACCTACAGACAAACTCTAACTTTCTCACTTTCACCTGGTACAGCTTTCCTATTCCTACTATCTTTCTATACACCCACTGTATATATCATAGGTGTTTAACAGTCTTGTCTTTATAAGTGAAAAGAATGAAAGGATTAAGTCTAAGTTTCCACTTGTTTTTTGTTCTGGCAGTTTTTGGATATCTGCCACTGCAGTTTTTGAGCCAAAGTCAGAAGTAGATCCATTAGGCTAAGTTTCCACTTGGTTTTTTTTCTGCCAGTTTTGCAAAGTCAGAAGTGGATCCATAAGGGAGGAGAAGTGTAAGTCTTTCCTTTATATGTCCTATTCCTTTTGAATACACTTCTGGCTTTGGCTCAAAAACTGCAGTGGCAGATATCCAAAAACTGCCAGAACAAAAAACAAGTGGAAACTTAGCCTTACAATTACATAGTTGAAAAAAAGAGTCCATCAAGGACAACCTATATCCTTATTGTATCCCTACTGTGTTAATCCAAAGGCAAAAAACCCTTTTGAGGCTGATGCCAGTTTCCCCATACTGCATGCATGACCAATGAAGATTTCAGAATTTGTGTTCTGCACATGAGAGACAGAACATTCATGAATACAAAGCCTGTTTTCTGACTATAAGTAATATTAGGGGGTCGTACTTTCTGCAGAATTTAGTGTTCTGACCCACATTCCTATTGAGTTAGTTAAATGGTGTGGCACTTCTGGAAATCCAAAGTAATCTGCTATAGCCTATAGGAAAGTATTTATTATTCCTGCAGCACCACTACAGGTGAAAAGTAACATTACACTATTCTCAATGGGGGAGATTTATCAAAACCTGTGCAAAGGAAAAGTCGCTTCTTTCATTTTTAACAAGGCCTCTGCAAAATGAAAGAAGTGATCTGATTGGTTGCTATGGGCAACTGGACAACTTTACTTTGCACAAGTTTTGATAAATCTCCCCCAATGTGCTGTACACATGGACATGTCATATCCTCCAAACTGAGAGACTTTCTTTGTAGCCACTCTCCTCTAGTAATAGATAAAACATTCTGGGCAAGATTTGCTGCACCATTGTTATGGGGTCAATCCTGCTAAAGCATTAGCTTCGGCTAAACATTATTGTTGTGCTCAGTTCCGTTCTATGCCTGTTTGGCTTTTATTTTGCACTGAATGAACCCTGAACGGAGCTTAACGGACACCACCGGGATCCAATGGGTCCCATTGACTTTGCAAGGGGTCTGTTGGGTTTCTGTCTGGTGTCAGTTGCTTTAGCGGATAAAAATTTGCAGTATTTTTTTTCTTAGCTATAGTCCCATCATTTTGAAGGACTCAGCAACAGAGTTCCTTATAACGGAGTAGAACGCTGATGTGAACTAGGCCTTACATGATTTGTGTCTATTATGACTTATTTTAGACACTTTTCTGCCACCCTTAACAGAAGGCATGGCTAAGAGGAAACTGGGCATGTCTTTATCGGAAAGGAGGCATGGCTTGTGTGCCACTTTGTGCACTAAAATTATAGAGAAAAGTAAGCCAAACAGTTGATCTAAACCTAAACTAGATTGTAGCTCTGTCAATCTGAAGAAGGGGTAGTTTCACCCCGAAACGTGTCAGTGCTGTATTGCTGTACATCAAATAAAGTTGCTGAACTCTACAACTCCGTGACCTGAGTGTGACGCTCCCTATTTGGATACTGAGCGCCAGCTGCCAAGGTAAATTTTTCTTATCCTCCTATCCTAAACCTAGACTAAGCAGTCTAAAGATGGGCTATTGGGATAAATCTGGAACATTTTTAGATTGTCTAGTTTGCACAGTATATTCGACAGTATTAGTAAATCTGGGCCTTTTTCTCAACTTGAAATTTCCAAATAGCGTTTACCACGACTTATCAAATAATGGCCAAAGCTAAGGCTAAATTTATATCTGACTTCATATAGGAAGGTTGTGCAATTGGGAACCTGAAATAATTTCCCTGATACCTAGAAATGGAAGATGCTGCTCAGTTTCAAATAATTAGGACAGGAGACGTGAAACCGCTAAGAATTTAAGTGTGCCTGTCTCCCATAAAATGGAATTATAGCATATAATGCTGATTGCTCATGCAGCTGCATGCTAAAAAAGGACCACATTTCCATTGCTTCCAATGAGAAACAGCTGAACACCTAAGCGTAGAATAGGGCAAAATAAGGCCTCATTAGCACCAGCTCCTAGTGGAAATGACCCAGGCGTATGGAGTCAAGCCCAGCAGATGAGGCGGAGGGCCCAGGGAGCAGGCCAGCTTTTAAACCTTCATTAGCTCAGCACTTTTGGCATCCCTCCTGAATTCCAGGCAGGTTAACGTGAAAGGACTCCACTTGCTGCTGCTGAATTGGATAAATATGTGAATAAAATTGCAACGTTGACCTAATCGAAGGAGAGTCTGAAGGAGAAATCTGGAGGAAACGTGGTTAAGGGAATATTCGGAGACTTATGAGTATTTGCAGGAACTTTGAAGTGATTCCAGGGGTCAATCGAAATATTTTTTGACACCCTTTGTATAAAGAACTTAATGTTATCTGTGAGATGCCCTATTAAAGAGAATCTTGTGGAGACATTTATGACCCCAGATTCATTTTGCAAAAAAGAAGCGAATAACCTACGATAAAAAATGTAGGGCTGGGTTCACACTACAGTATTTTTGAAAGGAAGTCTGCTTGGAAATTCCGGTGCAGCAGCCTTCCATTGTTTTCAAAGGGATTCTACTGCACCATACACACTGCGGAATTCTCTGTAGCTGAAATTTAAATTTAGGATTCTGATGAAAGAATGAACATGTTCATTATTTCTTCGGATAAGCTCAGAAATGCATTGAAAGTTCATACCACCTTGCCCTGTCAGTTTGGCATATACATTGGCCAGTTAAAAAGGGATTCTGACATATACTATATATACTCAATGGACAGTGGTAGTGACACGGGACACGTTCAGACCACTTTCCAAACATATACATTTATTGTGCAGTATTGAAAAACATGGACGTCTGTGATTTTTAGATCCACACAGTAATAAGAGCTATGATGCCCGCGGTATGACACATTGCTGCTGAGGCTGAAATCTAAAGTGAATACACAAAAAATCCAAGACATAGGGATCTGTCTATAGATTTGCCCTGAGTTTCCAGCAGAGAAATCTGCCATGTGTGGACCCACCGTAATTGTCCTATTAGAAATTAGCAAGCCGCAGTAGTGTTGCTAGGGTTGATACCACTCAATACGTTAGAAAGTGATGTCACCCCAAATTAATTGTTACGAGTAGTGCTGCAGCCAGACGCTCCTGCCCTGTCCTCCCGTGCTGGCTCAGCTGCGGTTCGCATCTTGGTACGCACCCGCATGCGAACGCTAGGCCGTCATTCACTTCCCTGCATCTCTGTCCCCTCCGCTGTCCCTGGCCGCCAGCGCGTGCGTCCCCGCCTCCTAGGGCGCGCGCGCCGGCTCCCTGTGATTTAAAGGGCCAGCACACCATTGATTGGTGCTTGTCTGGGCCTGACCTTATTTAACCCGCACTTCCTCTTGACCCCTGCCGGATCTTTGTGCTCACTACCCTAAGAGAAAGCGTTCCCGTTGAGTATTGTCTTACTGTGTACCTGACCATTTGCTCTGTGACCTGACCTTGCTCCTGTGCCGCCTGCCCTCTGAACTTCTAGCTACATCCCTGACTACACTTCTGTGCCACCTGCCCTGACCTCTTGCCTGTCCAGACTTCGAGTTTGCCTCATCCTTCCTGTGCCATGCATCACCTCGGCATCCTGTGTGGACAAGTCGTATCAGGGGTAGCGACCTGGGTGCTACCTGCTGAAGAAAGTCCATCCCGATTTGCTGCGGGATCTTGTGAAAACCAGCAGCACCTTAGACTCCGCTCCCCGGTACGACCCACGTCATCATCTGTACAGGTTCAGTGGATCCACTTCACCACTGCGGTTACATAAATTTTTTTTGTCTGATGTAACGAATGCCCACAGTGTAGCGTATCAGAAAGAATTATTTCCAGTACACTAATCCAATATACCAGTTGCCAAATAAACGGACAGAGCAAGAAGACGTCCCTCTGCTGCCTTCCCTTACCTAATTAAGCTGGTACATACCACCGTGACTTAAAGCTAAAATTTCTCTCTGCAGAACAGATCCACTTCACCACTGTGGTTACATAAATTTTTTTTTGTCTGATGTAACGGATGCCCACAGTGTAGCGTATCAGAAAGAATTATTTCCAGTACAATAATCCAAAATACCAATTGCCAAATAAACGGACAGAGCTAGAAGACGTCCCTCTGCTGCCTTCCCTTATCTAATTAAGCTGGTACATACCACCGTGACTTAAAGCTAAAATTTCTCTCTGCAGAACTTGACGCCCAGATGGCATTGGCTCCTCACTTCGTCAGCAGACTCTGATCCTCTATATGAAAACTATAATGAACATAATACTGCCAGACATTGTAGTCTGTGAATACAGTGGTCCCTCAACATACGATGGTAATTCGTTCCAAATGACCCATCGTTTGTCGAATCCATCGTATGTTGAGGGATCCGTGCAATGTAAAGTATAGGAAGTTATATTCACCTGTCCCCGCCGTTCCAGACCGCGTCCTCACTGCTCCCGATGCTATCCCAGGGGCTCCCGATGCTGTCCCGCTGCTCCGGGTCCACTTCGGGATCCTGCGGCTTCTTCCGCATCTTCTGCAGGGTCCGGGCCTCGCTTTCTGGTGACGTTATTACGTTGCGGCGCCGGCATGGCATGTGTAGCGACGTAATAACAACGCCGGAAAGCGAGGCCCGGAGAAGATACAGAAGACACCGGAGGATCGCGAAGTGGACCCGGAGCAGCGGGGATAGGTAAGTTAACCTGTCCGGGATGCTTAAACTGCTATACGACAGCAGCTTAAGCATTTTGCGCTGTCGGATAGCAGTTAATGCGATTGCCCCGACATATAAAAGCATTGTATGTCGATGCTGACATCGACATGCGATGGCCTCTGAGAGGCCATCGTATGTCGATTTGATCATATGTCGGGGCCATCGCATGTTGGGGGGTTACTGTATAATGCTGCCACACACTGTTCCCTCTGAATATAATACTGCCACACACTGTGCCATCTGAATATAATACTACCACACACTGTACCATCTGAAAACAATACTACCACACACTGTACCCTCTAAATATAATATAACCACACACCGTTCCCTCTGAATATAATACTACCACGCACTGAACCATCTAAATATAATAGGACCACACACTGTATCATCTGAATATAATACTACTACACACTGTACCCTCTAAATAAAATAACGCCAAACACTGTACCCTATGACTATAATACTGCAACATACTGTAGCCCATAAAACCCGTAATAATACAGACACGTGGCACAGTATTGTGGGGGTAGGAGGGGTGATGAGGCTGATATATCAGCCACATCACCAGCCCCCAAACCCCTTCATTACTGTGCCACATGTCTGCATCCCTCCCCCACATTACTGTACCACATGTCTGCATCATCACTCACCCCCCCACCCCCACATTACTGTGCCTCATGTCTGCATCATCCCTCACTTCCCCTCCACATTACTGTGCCACATCATGTCAGTCTCTCAAACAATCCTCCATCCCTCTGTAATTCACAGGGTGCACCACTCACTGCTGCTGTTCTTGGATCTCCTAATCTTCCTCACATATGCTCCACTGAACTGGTCTGACTCGGACCAGTCCTGATGGCTTACATAGTGGACGTTAGTGTAAGCACAGTCCGCCATCCATCACACTCCGCCCACACCCACATCGACGTCACATACCATTGACAGTGACAGAAGTCACTGAAGTCTGGAGTTTGGTGGGGCAGTGGGGTCACGATCGATTGGTATTCTTTTATGTAACATGATCGCATTACTTCTGTGAGCTTAATCTGCACTACAGATCAAGCTCACAGAAACAGCAAGGACACAAGCAGTTGGCCGCAGGGTGTCACCCCACCAGAGGCAAGCCGAGCCCAGCTAACCTGGTCTCACTCAGAACTTTAGGGTAAATTCAGCTTGCAGAACCCAGGTTATTCAAACATTGTTTGCATTATGTGACATACAGCAGAAAGAAAATAAACAACCAGTAAATGAAATACCATCTTTATTAATTTCATTTATAATAACAGTAACCCCAGTGAGAAACTAGCACACAAAAGACTAATAAAAAAAAACTGTAGGGTAGAAGAGCACATTATCACACAATAATTGTCCGGATTCGGCAGGCTGGAGGTGGATCCTCTGTGTCAGAGAGGGATTGGCGTGGACCGTACCGGTGGACCGGTTCTAAGTTGCTACTGGTATTCACCAGAGCCCGCCGCAAAGCGGGATGGTCTTGCTGCGGCGGTAGCAACCAGGTTGTATCCACTGGTAACGGCTCAACCTCTCTGACTGCTGAGACAGGCGCGGTACAAAAGGACAAGGCAAGAGCAAGGTCGGACGTGGCAGAAGGTCAGGGCAGGCAAGGGTCGTAGTCAGGGGCAACAGCAGAAGGTCGGAACACAGGCTTGGGACATACACAAAACGCTTTCTCTGGCACAAGGCAACAAGATCCGGCAATGCTGGGAAGGGGAAGTGAGGTTATATGAGCAGGGAGCAGGTGGAAGCTAATTAGAGTGATTGGGCCAGGCACCAATCATTGGTGCACTGGCCCTTTAAATCTAAGAGAGCTGGCGCGCGCGCCCTAGAGAGCGGAGCCGCGCGCGCCAGAACTTGACAGCCGGGGACCGGGACAGGTATGTGGCTTGGGATGCGATTCGCGAGCGGGCGCGTCCCGCTATGCGAATCGCATCCCCGTCGTCAGTGTCAGTGCAGTGGTCCCGGTCAGCGGGTCTGACCGGGGCGCTGCAGAGAAGAGAACGCTGCGAGCGCTCCGGGGAGGAGCAGGGACACGGAGCGCTCGGCGTAACAATAATAGCTAAAAAAAAAAGTACAAAGAATAAATATCCTGCAGCAACATATACAATGCATTTGGAAAGTTTTAGAAGGCTTCCATGTTTGTTAATGTGTTAGAAGAAATACATTTACTTTCTTCTCCTCATCATTCTGCACTCAATACCCCATAAGGAAAATAGAAATTTAAGAACATTTTGCATGCTCATATATTTGAAATGAGAAGGAAAGAACTGCCTGTAGAGCTCAGAGACAGGATTGTGTAAAGTCACAGATCTGGAGAAGAGGGTAGAAAATTTCTGCTGCACTGAAGGTTCCCATGAGCACAATGGCCTCCATAATTCCTAAATGGAGAAAGTCTGGAACAATCAAGACTTGTCCCACCAAACTGAGTAATCGTGCAGAAGGCCCTCGGTAAGAGATTACCAAGAATCCCATGGTTACTCTGACTGAGCTCCAAAGATCCTCTGTGCAGATGGAAAAAATTTCCCGAAGGTCGACCATCACTGCAGGGCTTCAGCAATCTGGGCTTCATGGCAGAGTGGCAAGAAAGAAACTTCTCCTCAGTAAAAAATTGCAAGAAAGCACTTAAAGAACTTTCAGAGTGTGAGAAACAATATTCTCTGGTCTGATGAAACCAAGGTTGAACTTTCTGGCCTCAATTTTAAGTATCAACTCTGGAGGGAAATAGGCACTGCTGATCACCTGCCCAATATCATCCCTACAGTGAAGCATGGTGGTGGCAGCATCATGTTGTTGGGGTGTCTTTTAGCAACTGGGACAGTGATAATTACCAGGGTTGACAAAAAGCTGAATGGAGCAAAGTACAGAGATATTATTATTATCATTATTGAAAATCTGATCCAAAGTGCTCTGGACCTCAGGCTGGACCAAAGGTTCACCTTTCAACAAGAGAAGCACATAGCCAAGACATCAAAGGAATGGATTAGAGACAACTCTGTGAATGTCCTTAAAGAGTACCTATCATGATCTAAACTCTCCCTAACCCCCACCCCCATCTGTCCCTGACTCTAACTGACACTATCCCTGTGTTTCTTTTCATTCAAAACCCCCTCTTTCTACCTGATTTATTGTCTTCTTGGCTGCTCATTCAGCCATCCTAGTGTAAGAGAGGAAGGGGGCGTGGCCCAGTATAGAGGCTGCGAACACAGCAGCCGGCAGCTCTGAATCTTCTCCTCTCTGTTCACAGCTGCATGTGCAGAGAGAAGAAAGATCGGAGCTCAGATAGCAAAATGAATGAGGGCTTGCAGTAAGGCAGATTCAGGAGTATGCCCTGCTGTGCTATGAGCACAGTGCTGGCTCCTGCCTGTCTGATTGACAGGCATTGAGCAGTGCTTAGCCTGTCTGTGTCCTGACTGCAGTCTGAGATTTAGGACTCCAGCATGAGTCTGAAATCTATAAAAAGGGCTTGCGCCAGTACTGGTAGTGAGACCATGAGTGGTCATTTTTTAAAGTGGAAAATGAAATGGAAAGAAGCATATTTTTTAATAACAAGCAACTGGAAAATTATTCTGCATACATTAATCTATAATATAACAAAAGTTTTTTTTTGATGAAAGGTACCTTTTAAGTGGCCCACCCAGAGCCCTGACTTGCACTCAATGAAAAATCTCTGGAGAGACCTAAAAATGGTTTCCACTGACGGTCCCTATCGGTCCCTGAGAGGATCAGCAGAAAAAAATTGGCAGCAAATTCCCAAATCCAGATGTGTAAACCTTGTGTCATCATATCCATGAAGACCGAAGGTTGTGATTACTGCCATAGGTGCTTCAGCTAAGTACTGTGTAAAGGGTATCCATACTCATGTCAATAAAATATTTAGGTTTTTCCCTTTTTTAATAAATTAGCAAAGATTTCTATCATTCTGTTTTTTACATTGTCATTATGGGATATTAGGGGAAATTTATCAAAACCTGTCCAGAGGAAATGTTGCTGAGTTGCCCTTGGCAACCAATCAGATCGCTTCTTTAATTTTTTTTCTTTCTATGAAAGAAGCAATCTATTGGTTGCTTTGGTTGCTATGGGAAACTCAACAACTTTTCCTCTGGACATGTTTTGATAAATCTCCCCCCATTGAGTCTAAAATGATGGGGAAAAACTAGATTTGTTTTTCGATTTTGGCACAAGGCTGCAAAATAACAAAATGGGAAAAAAGTCAAAAATGAATCCACTGTATATATTGCATTTTTTGTCACCTTACATCCCACAAAACATAGAATAAATTATGAAGGAAAAGACCCATCTACTCCAAAATGGCACCAAAAACTGCAACTTACCATGAAAATTGGGCCCCAATCCAGCATAAAATTAATAAAAAATGGTAGAGGTCAGCATATGGCGGGGGGGAAATTTGCTTTGTTTAAAGCAAACTCAATAAAAATGAATGCTTTTTTTTTCATATGATTATTTTGTTTCAGAATACATTATATGAAAAAAGACTGGTGCCATTAACTCCTTAATGACCAAGCCAATTTGGACTATAATGCTCAGACTATTTTCTTTTTTCGGTATTCTTTATTATCACATTCTAAGAGCCATAGCTTTTATTTTTATTTTTCCATTGACATAGCCAAATGAGGGCTTATTGTTTTGTGGAACAAGTTTTACTACTTTTGGCACAATATAACAATTTTTCATGGAAAAAATAAATAAATAAATAACTGAATAAATAAATAAAAGACCCACATTCAAAGACCCATAAAGCCCCTGGCTACCATGGAAATACATCAGGACCTGTCAATCATGTCACCGATCCAACAGTTGACCATGGCATGCAAGGGGTGACACTATCAGGATCTGAGGTTTCTCCAGTCCTGGCAAATAGTGTAAGGGATCAACTGTCATGAGGGAGCTGAGCTCCTGTGATCCCCAACATGGGACATAAAAATACCGCTGGTTTACCGACATAAAACACTTAGGGCTTGTCACTAAGGGTAAAAAATACAACACACCTAGCAAAAAAATAAACCCTCATGTGGCTCTGTCAATAGAAAATAAAATGTATAAATATTTAAGGCTCTTAGAAGGCAAGTAGTAAAAGGGGTATTCCAGGCAAAAACTTTTTTTATATATCAACTGGCTCCCGGAAAGTTAAACAGATTGGTAAATTAGTTTAATTAAAAAATCTTAATCCTTCCAATAGTTATTAGCTTCTGAAGTTTTCTGTCTAACTGCTCAATGATGATGTCCCGTCCCGGGAGCTGTGCATGATGGGAGAATATCCCCATAGGAGCTGGACAGCTCCCGAGACGTGAGTCATCAGAGAGCAGTTATACAGAAAACAGCAACTCAATTTCAGAAGCTAATAACTATTGGAAGGATTAAGATTTTTTAATAGAAGTAATTTACAAATCTGTTTAACTTTCCGGAGCCAGTTGATATATAAAAAAAAGTTTTGGCCTGGAATACCGCTTTAACAATTATAGCGAAAAAACTAAAAGTGCTGTGGCGGGAAGGGGTTAATGGGGTAAGAAGAATATGTTTTAATATCCAACAAGAACAAAGAATCTTGCGGGACCTTCCTCTTGACGATTGCCACTGGGGGATTGGCAGGAGATGTCAGTTCCCACCAAAATTTATTGCTTTGGGCGTCTTTTATTTAATGTGGGTGGCCAGTTTGTGATAAAACTGTGCAATAACCTCTATTTAGTGATTTGGGATTTTCCATTAAAGCCATAAAGGGTTTAATATCGGTACTGGAGTTACCAATACAGTACTCCATAGCTGTACATGTTGTATCCTGTACAAATAGTTTTTTCAGATATAATGAAATGAAATAGTTCTATTTTGGCCTAATTCCTTCTGCAGATTTTCCTGACACCCTGACCCAGAAGTGTTACAAAATACCGTAGTACCCAGGATATAAACTAAAAACTGCTTGGAACCATGTCTGCTGAAAAATTACTAATATAGAAAACTTTGCCAAAATGAATAGACATGTGTCAGCTCCCATTACCAGCACTCTGTAAATGTTATAGTCAGTCACATTATAAAGACATCTATATATGTTATCCAAATGAACTGGAGTCTCCAAACATGTGGAGGCAATATGAAATACAACCCCGGACTGCTTTCATCTTTTCACTGTTGACATGGCTTAACTGGGTGAATTTTTATGTGTAATTTAGCATATTTTAGACTCCACTGGCACTATATCGAACCCCTATAATCCATTATAATAGTTTATTATAATAAATGACGGTTTTAATTTACCCATTGGAGATTAGAATTAAGTAGCGATGTAAATGGTTGCCATTCGCAACACCTCCAAGATAGCAAGGTTACACTTAGCGACCAATCAGATTCAAGGCTTCATGTCTTCACAGCAGGTTGGAAATGGAGACATTAGGTTGGTTGCTATGGACACCACTGGCTCTTTTTGTATGTATTAGACTATGTTCATGTGACATTCAGAGCTTACAATTGGCCTGTTTGTTTGAAAAGCACTGCCAAATGTATATATACAACTGTGTGCAGGGCCAGTTTAACCCCATAAAGGGGTACTCCACACGAAAACATATTTTTAAATCAACTAGTTCCAGAAAGCTAAACAGATTTGTAAGTTACTTCTATTTAAAAATCTTGACCCTTCCAGTACTTATCAGCTGCTGTATGTTCCAAAGGAAGTTATTTCCTTTCTGTCTGACCACAGTGCTCTCTGCTGACACCTCTGTCCATGTCAGGAACTGTCCAGAGCAGGAGCAAATCCCCATAGCAAACCTCTCCTTCTCTGGACAATTCTTAAAATGGACAGAGGTGTCAGCAGAGAAGACTGTGGTCAGACAGAAAGGAAATTTAAAAAAAAAAGAACTGTGAAGCATATAGCAGCTGATAAGTACTGGAATGATTAAGATTTTTAAATAGAAGTAGAAATTTTACATAGTTCATAAGGTTGAAAAAAGACCAGAATCCATCAAGTTCAACCTATATCCCTTGTCACGATGCCGGCTGGCAGGTAGTGGATCCTCTGTGCCAGAGAGGGATTGGCGTGGACCGTGCTAGTGGATCGGTTCTAAGTCACTACTGGTTTTCACCAGAGCCCGCCGCAAAGCGGGATGGTCTTGCTGCGGCGGTAGTGACCAGGTCGTATCCACTAGCAACGGCTCAACCTCTCTGACTGCTGAAGATAGGCGCGGTACAAGGGAGTAGACAGAAGCAAGGTCGGACGTAGCAGAAGGTCGGGGCAGGCAGCAAGGATCGTAGTCGGGGGCAACGGCAGGAGGTCTGGAACACAGGCTAGGAACACACAAGGAAACGCTTTCACTGGCACAATGGCAACAAGATCCGGCGAGGGAGTGAAGGGGAAGTGAAGTATAAATAGGGAGTGCACAGGTGAACACACTAATTGGAACCACTGCGCCAATCAGCGGCGCAGTGGCCCTTTAAATCGCAGAGACCCGGCGCGCGCGCGCCCTAGGGAGCGGGGCCGCGCGCGCCGGGACAGGACAGACGGAGAGCGAGTCAGGTACGGGAGCCGGGATGCGCATCGCGAGCGGGCGCTACCCGCATCGCGAATCGCATCCCGGCTGGAGACGGTATCGCAGCGCACCGGGTCAGTGGAGCTGCCCGGAGCGCTGCAGTAGCGAGAGAGAAGCGAGCGCTCCGGGGAGGAGCGGGGACCCGGAGCGCTCGGCGTAACAGTACCCCCCCCCTTGGGTCTCCCCCTCTTCTTAGAGCCTGAGAACCTGAGGAGCAGACTTTTGTCTAGGATGTTGTCCTCAGGTTCCCAGGATCTCTCTTCAGGTCCACAGCCCTCCCAATCCACCAAAAAGAACCTTTTTCCTCTGACCGTCTTGGAGGCCAGTATCTCTTTCACTGAGAAGACGTCAGAAGAACCGGAGACAGGAGTGGGAGAAACTAATTTGGGAGAGAAACGGTTGATGATGAGTGGTTTAAGAAGAGAGACATGAAAGGCATTAGGAATACGGAGAGAAGGAGGAAGAAGAAGTTTGTAAGAGACAGGATTAATTTGGCACAAGACTTTGAAAGGACCAAGATAGCGTGGACCCAGTTTGTAACTGGGGACACGAAAGCGGACATATTTAGCGGAGAGCCATACCTTGTCTCCGGGAGCAAAAATGGGGGGAGCTCTTCTTTTCTTATCGGCAAACTTTTTCATGCGAGATGAAGCCTGTAAAAGAGAATCTTGGGTCTCTTTCCATATGGTGGAAAGATCACGAGTCACTTCATCTACAGCGGGCAAACCAGAGGGCAAGGGAGTAGGGAGGGGGGGAAGAGGGTGACGGCCGTACACCACGAAAAATGGGGATTTGGAGGAAGATTCAGAGACTCTAAAGTTATACGAGAATTCGGCCCATGGTAGAAGATCTGCCCAATCATCCTGGCGGGAGGAAACAAAATGTCGTAAATAATCACCCAAGACCTGGTTAATTCTTTCTACTTGTCCATTGGATTGAGGATGATATGCAGAAGAAAAGTTTAATTTAATCTTGAGTTGTTTACAGAGAGCCCTCCAGAATTTTGACACGAATTGGACGCCTCTATCCGAGACTATCTGTGTGGGCAACCCGTGAAGACGAAAAATGTGTACAAAAAATTGTTTAGCCAACTGAGGCGCTGAAGGAAGACCAGGAAGAGGGATGAAATGTGCCATCTTGGAGAATCGATCAACGACCACCCAAACAACAGTGTTGCCACGGGATGGGGGTAGGTCTGTAATAAAATCCATACCAATCAGAGACCAAGGCTGTTCGGGGACAGGCAGAGGATGAAGAAAACCAGCGGGCTTCTGGCGAGGAGTCTTATCCCGGGCACAGACAGTGCAGGCTCGCACAAAGTCCACGACATCCGTCTCCAGAGTCGGCCACCAATAGAAGCGAGAGATGAGTTGCACAGATTTCTTGATGCCTGCATGACCTGCGAGATGGGAGGAGTGACCCCATTTGAGGATTCCGAGGCGTTGGCGTGGAGAGACGAAGGTCTTTCCTGGAGGAGTTTGCCTGATGGAGGCTGGAGAAGTGGAAATCAGGCAGTCAGGAGGAATGATGTGTTGCGGAGAGAGTTCAACTTCCGAGGCATCCGAGGAACGAGAGAGAGCATCGGCCCTAATGTTCTTATCGGCAGGCCGAAAGTGAATTTCAAAATTAAATCGGGCAAAGAACAGAGACCACCTGGCCTGGCGAGGATTCAGCCGTTGGGCAGACTGGAGATAGGAGAGGTTCTTGTGATCGGTGTAAATAATAACTGGAAATCTTGATCCCTCCAGCAGATGCCTCCATTCCTCAAGTGCTAATTTAATGGCTAGAAGCTCTCGATCCCCGATGGAGTAGTTCCTCTCCGCCGGAGAGAAGGTCCTAGAAAAAAACCCACAAGTAACAGCATGCCCGGAAGAATTTTTTTGTAGAAGGACCGCTCCAGCTCCTACAGAGGAGGCATCAACCTCCAATAGGAAGGGTTTAGATGGGTCAGGTCTGGAGAGCACGGGAGCCGAAGAAAAGGCAGACTTGAGCCGTTAAAAGGCGTCTTCCGCTTGAGGAGGCCAAGACTTGGGATTGGCATTTTTTTTGGTTAAAGCCACGATAGGAGCCACAACGGTAGAAAAATGTGGAATAAATTGCCTGTAATAATTGGCGAACCCCAAAAAACGTTGGATAGCACGGAGTCCGGAGGGGCGTGGCCAATCTAAGACGGCAGAGAGTTTGTCTGGATCCATTTGTAGTCCCTGGCCAGAGACCAAGTATCCTAGGAAAGGAAGAGATTGGCATTCAAACAGACATTTCTCTATCTTGGCATAAAGTTGATTGTCACGAAGTCTCTGAAGAACCATACGGACATGCTGGCGGTGTTCTTCTAGATTGGCAGAAAAAATCAGGATATCGTCCAGATATACAACAACACAGGAGTATAAGAGATCACGAAAAATTTCATTAACAAAGTCTTGGAAGACGGCAGGGGCGTTGCACAGGCCAAAGGGCATGACCAGATACTCAAAGTGTCCATCTCTAGTGTTAAATGCCGTTTTCCATTCATCCCCCTCTCTGATGCGGATGAGATTATAAGCACCTCTTAAGTCCAGTTTGGTAAAGATGTGGGCACCTTGGAGGCGATCAAAGAGTTCAGAGATGAGGGGTAGGGGGTAGCGGTTCTTTACCGTGATTTTATTAAGACCGCGGTAGTCAATGCAAGGACGTAGAGAGCCATCTTTTTTGGACACAAAGAAAAATCTGGCTCCGGCAGGAGAGGAGGATTTACGGATAAAGCCTTTTTTTAAATTTTCCTGGATGTACTCCGACATAGCAAGAGTCTCTGGGGCGGACAGAGGATAGATTCTGCCCCGGGGTGGAGTAGTGCCCGGGAGGAGGTCAATAGGACAATCATAAGGCCTGTGAGGAGGTAGAGTCTCAGCTTGTTTTTTGCAAAAAACATCCGCAAAGTCCATATAGGCCTTAGGAAGACCGGTTACAGGGGAAACCACAGAGTCACGGCAAGGGGTACTGGGAACCGGTTTTAGGCAGTCCTTGAAACAAGAGGGCCCCCAACTCTTGATCTCCCCAGTGGACCAATCCAGGGTTGGGGAATGGAGTTGAAGCCAGGGTAGTCCAAGGAGGATTTCGGAAGTGCAATTGGGGAGGACCAAAAATTCAATCTTCTCGTGATGAGGTCCGATGCACATTAGAAGGGGCTCCGTGCGGAAACGTATGGTACAGTCCAATCTTTCATTGTTTACACAATTGATGTAGAGGGGTCTGGCGAGACTGGTCACTGGGATGTTGAACCTGTTGACGAGAGAGGCCAAAATAAAATTTCCTGCAGATCCGGAATCCAAGAAGGCCATAGTAGAGAAGGAGAAGGCAGAGGCAGATATCCGCACAGGCACAGTAAGACGTGGAGAAGCAGAGTAGACATCAAGGACTGTCTCACCTTTGTGCGGAGTCAGCGTACGTCTTTCCAGGCGGGGAGGACGGATAGGACAATCCTTCAGGAAGTGTTCGGTACTGGCACAGTACAGGCAGAGATTCTCCATGCAGCGTCGTGTCCTCTCTTGAGGTGTCAGGCGAGACCGGTCGACCTGCATAGCCTCCACGGCGGGAGGCACAGGAACGGATTGCAGGGGACCAGAGGAGAGAGGAGCCGGGGAGAAAAAACGCCTTGTGCGAACAAAGTCCATATCCTGGCGGAGCTCCTGACGCCTTTCGGAAAAACGCATGTCAATGCGAGTGGCAAGATGGATGAGTTCATGTAGGTTAGCAGGGATTTCTCATGCGGCCAGAACATCTTTAATGTTGCTGGATAGGCCTTTTTTAAAGGTCGCGCAGAGGGCCTCATTATTCCAGGATAATTCTGAAGCAAGAGTACGGAATTGTACGGCGTACTCGCCAACGGAAGAATTACCCTGGACCAGGTTCAACAGGGCAGTCTCAGCAGAAGAGGCTCGGGCAGGTTCCTCAAAGACACTTCGAATTTCCGAGAAGAAGGAGTGTATAGAGGCAGTGACGGGGTCATTGCGGTCCCAGAGCGGTGTGGCCCATGACAGAGCTTTTCCAGACAGAAGGCTGACTACGAAAGCCACCTTAGACCTTTCAGTAGGAAACTGGTCCGACATCATCTCCAAGTGCAGGGAACATTGGGAAAGAAAGCCACGGCAGAATTTAGAGTCCCCATCAAATTTATCCGGCAAGGATAGTCGTAGACCAGAAGCGGCCACTCGCTGCGGAGGAGGTGCAGGAGCTGGCGGAGGAGATGATTGCTGAAGCTGTGGTAGTAGCTGCTGTAGCATCACGGTCAGTTGAGACAGCTGTTGGCCTTGTTGCGCTATCTGTTGTGACTGCTGGGCGACCACCATGGTGAGGTCGGCGACAACTGGCAGAGGGACTTCAGCGGGATCCATGGCCGGATCTACTGTCACGATGCCGGCTGGCAGGTAGTGGATCCTCTGTGCCAGAGAGGGATTGGCGTGGACCGTGCTAGTGGATCGGTTCTAAGTCACTACTGGTTTTCACCAGAGCCCGCCGCAAAGCGGGATGGTCTTGCTGCGGCGGTAGTGACCAGGTCGTATCCACTAGCAACGGCTCAACCTCTCTGACTGCTGAAGATAGGCGCGGTACAAGGGAGTAGACAGAAGCAAGGTCGGACGTAGCAGAAGGTCGGGGCAGGCAGCAAGGATCGTAGTCGGGGGCAACGGCAGGAGGTCTGGAACACAGGCTAGGAACACACAAGGAAACGCTTTCACTGGCACAATGGCAACAAGATCCGGCGAGGGAGTGAAGGGGAAGTGAAGTATAAATAGGGAGTGCACAGGTGAACACACTAATTGGAACCACTGCGCCAATCAGCGGCGCAGTGGCCCTTTAAATCGCAGAGACCCGGCGCGCGCGCGCCCTAGGGAGCGGGGCCGCGCGCGCCGGGACAGGACAGACGGAGAGCGAGTCAGGTACGGGAGCCGGGATGCGCATCGCGAGCGGGCGCTACCCGCATCGCGAATCGCATCCCGGCTGGAGACGGTATCGCAGCGCACCGGGTCAGTGGAGCTGCCCGGAGCGCTGCGGTAGCGAGAGAGAAGCGAGCGCTCCGGGGAGGAGCGGGGACCCGGAGCGCTCGGCGTAACATCCCTAATGAGTCCCTACTGAGTTGATTCAGAGGAAGGCAAAAAACCCTCATACTAGAGGTAAAAATTCCTTCCCAACTCCAAATATGGCAGTCAGAACAAATCCCTGAATCAACGTTCTGTCCCTATAAATCTAGTATGCCCCCGTCTGTGCTGGTGTAGAAACCTTATTTCCTCTAAACGTAGAGGATGCCCCCTTGTTATAGATACAGTCCTGGGTATAAATAGATCATGGGAGAGATCTCTGTAAAGTCCCCTGATATATTTATACATAGTTATTAGGTCTCCCCTAAGCCTTCTTTTTTCTAAACTAAATAACCCCAATTCTGATAATCTTTCTGGGTACTGTAGTCCTCCCATTCCCCGTATTACTCTGGTTGCCCATCTTTGAACCCTCTCCAGCTCCTCTATATCTTTCTTGTACACTGGTGCCCAGTACTGTACACAGTATTCCATGTGTTGTCTGACTAGTGATTTGTATAGCGGTAGAATTATTTCCTTGTTGGGGGCATCTATGCCCCTATTGATGCACCCCATGATTTTATTTGCCTTGGCAACAGCTGCCCAACACTGGTCACTACAGCTAAATTTACTATTATCTAAGACTCCCAAGTCCTTTTCCACATCAGTCGTCCCAAGTGTTCTCCCATTTAATACATAATCCCAGCCCAGATTTTTCTTCCCAATGTGCATAATCTTACATTTACAGTTTACAGTTTATATCAGGATAGTTAAAGTCCCCCATTATTATCACGTCATTCTGATTTGCTGCCTTGTTTATTTGCCTCAGTAATTGATCTTCTGCCTCTTCCATTATGTTTGGTGGCTTATAGCAAACTCCTATCTGAATTTTTTATTTTTACCTCTATATATTTCTACTCATAATGACTCCACATTATCGTATCCCTCCCGTATATCCTCCCGTAGTGCGGCCTTCAGACTGGACTTTACATAAAGGCAAACTCCTCCCCCTTTCCTTTTTGTCTGATCCTTCCTGAATATAACCCTGTATGTTGACCGCCCAGTCACAGGTATCGTCCAACCAAGTCTCTGTTATGCCCACTATGTAATAATCCTCCTCAGACATCAACCACTCCAGTTCATCAGTTTTATTGGACAGACAAATCTGTTTAACTTTATGGCACCAGTTGATTTAAAAAAAAGTTTTCCTTGGGAGTACCCCTTTAAGGATGTAGTGATGTTATGATTATTTTTGCACTTTCAGTTTTTCAGCCTCACCTTCTAATAGCCATAGGGGCATAGCTATAGAGGTAGCAAAGGTAGCAGTCGCACCGGTGCCCTGGTACCTAAGGGGCCCCAAAGCACATTTGCCCCATAAGAGACCAGTATTATAATTGTCATATGGGGCCCTGTTTCAGATTTTGCATTGGGGCCCAGAAGCTACAAGCTACACCTCAGGCCATAACACTTTAAATTTTCCACCTACAGACCCATATGAGGGCTTGTTTTTTTGCGCCACCAATTGTACTTTTCAATGACATCACTCAATTTACCACAAAATCTACAGCAAAACCGAAAAAAATAAATATTTGTGGGGTAAAATTAAAGTAAAAATAAAAAACTAAATTTTGCAATTTCTTGGGGCTTTGGTTTCTATGCAGTGCTCTTTTTTGTAAAAAATTATACATTATCTTTATTCTGTAGATCCATAAGATTACAATGATACTTAATCAAAATATAGGTTTTGTTTTATTTTACTACTTCCAAAAAATAACCTTTTGAATGAAAATAAGTATGCCTAAAATGTTATTATGTAGATATAGCGTAAAACTCCTCCAAACCCAGCAAGTCCCAGCAAGAGTCAAACAGGCGCTTGAGACCAGGATAAAATCGAAATTTTTCTTTATTCCCATAATGCAACGAGTTTCGAAGAAGTTCCGTTTCATCAGGCATAGGAGCTGGGACAAGGTGTGTGGATTTTATAGGCGAAATCCTTAACCCCTTCAGGGGAAAAGGATTAACCCTTTACAAAATCGATTCAACATAAAGTTGCATTCATTATACAGACCAACATGCATATAAAGGTAGCAAATGCATATATTAAATATAACATAAATATACATATACAAAATATTACACAACTTTTTTATAAAGGAAATTTCATAAAATTATTTCCACAAAAATAAGCAGAAAATAGGAAAAAAAAAAAAAGAAGAAAAATCAAGAAATAATAATTTAAATAAAAACTAATATAATAATATATATGGAAAATATATAAAATTAAATATAAAAAACATATCTCAACGGGCATTTTCTAGGGTTTCATTGAGACCATCGGGAACCAAAGTAGAAAGAGTAAATATCCAAAATGCTTCCCTGTTGTTTAATCTTCTTTAATCTGGATTCGATTCGGGAAATCTTGAG
Source organism: Hyla sarda (assembly GCF_029499605.1). NCBI lineage: Eukaryota > Metazoa > Chordata > Amphibia > Anura > Hylidae > Hyla > Hyla sarda. The sequence goes on along the minus strand of NC_079192.1, from coordinate 373,148,730 downwards.
GGATGTTTTCAAGAATAATTAATTTCAACGTGACCGCACAGTCTGAACTGTTTGGCCGACGTACTGAAGCCTACAGTCACAGCTCAAGAGATACACAGAAAAGGAACTATCACAAGTATAGTATCCTTTGGAAGAAAAGGATTTTTTAGTAACATAAGAGAAAAAAGACAATGTTGGGCTACCGATCAGAGAGCAGCACATACATCGAGCACGTTTGCAGGGAAAGGTGACGGGAAAAAAATTATTAATTTTTAATTTGCTCGGTGCGATTACATTTCGAAGGTTGGGGGATTTACGAAAGGTAACCCCTGGTTGGGAGGGTAATAAGCCCTTCATGATAGGGTCATCCCTTAGGATTAATCAATGTTTGGAAAGAATTTGTTTAATTTGCGGCACAATTGTAATCTGTTATAAAATTGAATTTATATGAATTATTAACAACTAGTGTTGAGCGGCATAGGCCATATTCGAATTCGCGAATATTCGCGAATATATGGACGAATATTCGTCATATTCGCGAATATTCGCATATTCATAATATTCTCGTTTTATTTTCGCATATGCGAATATTCACGTGTGAGAAAATTATGTAATAATTGTAATAGACTTGTGAAGTTTAGGGTGATAATAAAAAATAGGGAGAGAACAGTGTTTAACTAAAATAAATTATAAATAAATAAATAAATTATTTTTCTTTTTTATTTAATAGTGAATGATCCAATGCTTTCTTAATTAATGTGTCATATTCTGATTGATATGATTGAGATGGATCAAAAGATGAGGCCTCATAATAATTGGGGTCTGATAAGATATTTTATTATATAAAATGTATCATATTTTATTATATAAAATTTTATTATGGAAGGGGCTTAATCACATTTATTTAAAATAAATCTATCAGTAGTATCATCCACACTAAACCTGTTACACAGGCTTGTAGTGAGGGTGATGCTGATTAAAACGGTACTCACATTGTGTAGATTTGCCCAGCCGTTCCGCCACAAATTGCGTTTTTCTATATATGTTATAGAGGGCCTTGGGGCATGGGCGGAGCTCCGATCCGAGCTTTGGGCACCCTGACGTCATCTTTGCCAGGCGGCGGCTGTGCCCGGCTCATCAATATTCATAAACCCCCTCCCTGTTCCTTCAGCTATGTTAAAGTACTGCACATGCGCCGCTGTAAATCAATGAGAAAACGCAAAATTATTTTTCCACTTTGTGTTTTTCTGTTTGGCGTTTTTTCACTCTTTTTCAGCTCCTTGGCAGTTTTGCAAAATTGCAGCATGTTGAGCCTATGGCATTTTTTCCCCCTGAAATCAAGAAGTCTATGGGAGTAAAAAAAACAGCAAGAAAAATGCCATGTGGGTTTTAACTTTGGCGTTTTTGCATGCGGTTTTTATTCTTTCTTGGACTTTAGCGATCCAAAAAAGTGATGGAGATACCTTTTTTAATAAAATTTTGTAGGGTACCATTAAAAAATAATAATAAAAAAGATACAGTAGTGATGGAAAAATTTGTATTTAATGAAATTTAGCTTTTTTATAACAACATTTTTATAAATTCAGCGTGTGGGCAGGGCACTAAAAATGTAGCCGACAATAATAAAAATGTAGTGTGTGTGTCATTTTCACTTTTTATTCTTTATTTTTAATTTTTTTTAGGTAGCACTGTTCTATGATGGGCGTAGTAGTACCTGCACTAATTGACAGTTCGCCCGTTGCGATCCTTCTATATAATTTATAGATGCGGCCAGCTGCTCTTCTGTGGTCCCCTGCACTGCCGTATATATACACCTATTCATATTTCCCGCAGAGCTGTGATTGGCCAGATGGTTCAAGCCAATCACAACTCTCTATGGGAAATAGGAATATGTGTATGTGTCAGTGCAGGGGACCATAGAAGAGCGGCCAGCCACATCTATACATTATACAGGAGGATCACTGCGGGTGTCAGGAGTGATATCCGCTGTGATCTTTCCTTAACTGCAGGTACTACTACTCCCAACATGGAGCACACTCTGTTCCATGCTGGGAGCTGTAGTACCTGCATTAAAAGACAGATCGCAACAGGTGTCAGAAATTACACTCGCTGCGATCTGTCTATTAATGCAGGTACTACAGCTCCCATCATGGAGCAGAGTGTGCTCTATGTTTGGAGTAGTAGTACCTGCAAGTAAGAACAGATCACAGTGGGTGTCACAACTGACACCTGCTGTGATTGTCCTGTCTATAGCGGAGATGCGGAGCAGCTCTATACGGCGCTCACATCTCTGCACTATACTCCGATCGGCCACTCACTCATTCATATTTCCCGCTGAGAGCGGTGATTGGCTGCAACCATCCGGCCAATCACCACTCTGGGCGGAAAAAATGAATGAGTGATGTTCTATTCACATCACTGGCCGGAGTATAGTGCAGATATGCGAGCGCTGTATCGAGCCGCTCCGCATCTCTGCTATATTATAGACGATCGCATCGGGTGTCACGACTGACACCCGGGGGGAAATGTCTATGAGTACAGGTACTACTACTCCCATCATGGAACAGTCTGTTCCATGCTTGGAGTAGTAGTACTACCTAAAAAAATTTAAAAATAGAGAGAAAAAAAGAGAAACACACACACATTTTATTAAAAATGTATTAAGATTTAGTTATAAAATATAAAAATTTCATTAGATCCATTTTCTTCCATCACTACTGCATCCTTTTTTTATTTTTTATTTTTTGGTACCCAATAAATTTTGGGTACCAAAAAAAAAAACTGCCAAGGTGCCAAAAATGCAATTTCCACACAAATGAAAAAACGCCAGACGCAGGAAATTGCACTGCCGTTTTTCAGGTGTTTTTTCTTTTTTTTTTCAAACCAAAAAACGCAGGACAAAAAAACAAGTAGAAACTTAGCCCTAGAGCTTCACGACAGGCTGACCATGGCATGGAGAATGCCACAGTGCAGTGCTGCACATAGGGGAGGTTTTCGCCTAAGTGCACATGCCCTTAGGGCACATCCTCAAGGGACAGTAAGGCTATCTTCACATCTCTGAATGTCCGCAGGAAAATCTCTGGGCGGACATTCCGCAGTAAGTGGACCACACAGGAATGCACTGTCTCATAGATGGCTATGCATTCCCTGCGGATTCTGCAGAAACAATGGACAGGTTCATTCCTTCAGCGGACATGGAATTCGGAATTTTCATGCATGGAAGTTCCGCCATGTGCACAGTGCAGTGGAATCCTGTTGCTGTTACTTTAATGGAATTTCTGTTCCGAGGTGTAAACATAGCCTAATATGGCAATAAATCCACAGTGGCTAATTCACACTAAATGGATTTTGAAGCAGATTTTAAGCAGATTATGGTAAATCCAATAAAATAAATGTAAAATTAGCAGGTGCAGATTTTCCTGGGGAAATGCAGCGTTTCCTTTGCAGAATCTGTATCGTGTGCGGATTCATTGCGGATTTCGACTTCACCATTGAAGTCAATGCAAATAATCCACATTAAATATTTAGTTTTCTGACATCAAAAGGATCACATTTTGCGCCATTGTTTTACATTACCGCAAATTACCCAAAAACCGAGTTTCATCCATTTGCTGAGGGAGACACTGTTTATTTTGAAGCCCCTGAGCAGAGATGGATTAGGCCCCGAAACTGCCTTTGGTAGACGGACTCAGTGGCTTGTGACGCATTCCTTCACCTCCAATAGACAAATCCCTTCCTTCTACTACATAAATTACACCCGTCTCCCTCTTTGTTTGTTCAGTTTACTGTGATTGCTTAACCCGAATACTGCCGGGGTATAAATCACTGCCGGGGTCATTTATCTCACAAGCAGTCATGCCTTCATTTACTGAAGGAACCTTCTTAACTCATGATAAAGACAACCACAGATCTGCCCTGGTTCCAGTTAACAATAGGAAATGCCATGATACTGACCTCTCTAAAGTCTATATACACCCAAAGTGCTCTGCTGGGCCCCCAGACCCCAATACCCCTTTTCTCATATAAAAAAGGCATATTTTAGGTAAAGAGATCCCCAACTTTGCATCTATACTTGCAGGACAGCCAGACAAACTAGACGGATAAATTTACTGATGAAGATCAGACATTGCTTCTGAATTGGGGTTCAACAGAATCATTTGCAAAAAACGAAATAATAAAACTGTCCAGGACACAAATGGTGGTACCTGAACTTTTGTTGCACAAGATTTTGAGGCAGTCACTGCTATGGGATTTTTGTAACTCTCAGGTTAAAGGGGTATTCCAGGCAAAAACTTTTTTTATATATATCAACTGGCTCCGGAAAGTTAAACAGATTTGTAAATTACTTCTATAAAAAAATCTCAACCCTTCCAGTAGTTATTAGCTTCTGAAGTTTTCTGTCTAACTGCTCAATGATGATGTCACGTCCCGGGAGCAGTGCATGCTGGGAGAATATCCCCATAGGAACTGCACAGCTCCCGGGACGTGAGTCATCAGAAAGCAGTTAGACAGAAAACAGCAACTCAACTTCAGAAGCTAATAAATATTGCAAGGATTAAGATTTTTTAATCGAAGTAATTTACAAATATGTTTAACTTTCCGGAGCCAGTTAATATATATATAAAAAGTTTTGGCCTGGAAAACCCCTTTAAGTTTCCACTTGTTTTTTTTTTTCTGGCAGTTTTTGGATATCTGCCACTGCAGTCTTTGAGCCAAAGTCAGAAGTGGATCCATAAGGGAGGAGAAGTATTAGTTCTTTCTTTATATTTCCCATTCCTTTTGAATACACTTCTGGCTTTGGCTCAAAAACTGCAGTGGCCCCGACATACGATCATTTCAAGATACGATGGCCTCTCAGAGGCCATCGCATGTTGAAGGCAGCATCAACATACGATGCTTTTGTATGTCGGGGCCATCGCATAAACGGCTATCCGGCGGCGCAGACTTCTTCAGCTGCCACCGGATAGCCGTTTACGGTGCCCCTTGTGGTCTACTGACGATCACTTATTTGTCCTCGGGGCCCCGGCGCGTCCTCTTCAGGATCCCTGCATCGTCGGCGCTCTCCTCCAACGTCATCATGTCGCTGCGCACGCTGTTCCGTCATCAAATAGGAGCGGTGTGCGTAACGACGTGATGATGGTGACAGAGAGCGAGGATGCCGGGGACGCGGCGACAGCGATGGACGGCGACATCCAGGGCAGCGGTGGCGAGCGGTGACGGTCCGGAGCGGCGGGGACAGGTGGGTACAACCTTTTAATACCAGTGGCCTTCAACCTGTGGACCTCCAGATGTTGCAAAACTACAACTCCCAGCATGCCCAGACAGCCGTTGGCTGTCCGGGCATGCTGGGTGTTGTAGTTTTGCAACATCTGGAGGTCCGCAGGTTGTAGACCACTGTCCTATACTTTACATTGCACGGATCCCTCAACATATGATGGTTTCAACAAACGATGGTCCATTTGGAACGGATTACCATCCTATGTTGAGGGACCACTGTATTCCAAAAACTGCCAGAAAAAAAAGGCTAGGCAAGGCCTCTGGCTAGGTTTGCACAGAAGTTTTTGTTTTTTTCTGGCGTTTTTTGGCAATATTCCACTGCCGTCTTTGAGCCACATCCAGAAGTGTATTCCAAAGGAATGGGGAATATAAAGGAAGATCTGATACTTCTTGGGAAGAGTTATCAAAACCTGTGCAGAGGAAGAGTGGTGCAGTTGCCCATAGCAACCAATCAGATCACTTCTTTCATTTTGCAGAGGCCTTGTTAAAAAGGAAAGAAGCGATCTGATTGGTTGCTATGGGCAACTCAGCAACTTTTCCTCTGGACAGGTTTTGATACATCTCCCCCAAAGCGACGTCTGCACTTGTTTCCAGGTATCTTGGCCCATTTCTTGAAAGCAAATTGCTCAAGCTGTCTCGGGTGTGAAGGTGCCTTCTCCAGATGGCATGTTTTTTCAATAGGGTTCAGATCAGGGCTCACAGAAGCCAATTCAGAATAGTCCAATGTTTTGCTCTTAGCCATTCTTGGGTGTTCTTATCTATGTGTTTTGGGTCATTATCCTGTTGGAGGACCCATGAACTGTGACTGAGAGCAAACTTACTGAGACTGGGCACATTTCACTCCAGAATGCTGTGATAGTCTTGAGATTTCATTGTACCCTGTACAGATTCAAGACACCCTGTGCCAGATGCAGCAAAGCAGTAGTGTTGAGCGGCATAGGCCATATTCAAATTTGCGATATTTCGTGAATATATGGACGAATATTTGTCATATATTCGTGAATTTTGAATATTCGTTATATTCGAGTTGATTTTTAAACATTGCGAATTTTCGTCAATTGCGAAAATAATTGCGAATATAACTGATTGCGAAAATTACGTCCCTCGCGCGCATGCGCGCTATTACATCATGCGATAACAGAGATCGTTTCCTGGATGCTTGCCAGTGAGATCGCGATCGCGAATAAGTGAAGCGAAGCGAAGATGGTGGGAAGTAATTTCAGCGAAAGTGAGGAGAGAGTTCTGATTTGTGTAAGTATTTTCACCACTGTTAGTTAATTATATTTAACTGCATTTTAGACTAGATTAAAAGTTATGAATCATAACTTTTAATCTAGTCATGATATAAGATCACGCAGTGTTTCCCAAATGTGCTTTGAAAAAAGCAGTTGGGTCTGAGGTAGTACTATGAAGCACAAAGCTCAAAGGACGCTGGAAAAATGGCAGAAGCCGCTCCACTCTCAAAACCACCATGTGAATCTACAAGTAAATACTGCTGGGAGTGATCTTATATACTGGTCGTGCCAGCAAGTTTCCATTGGTTGCTAGGGAGGTTGCTAACCTCTGACAACTGTGGTTGCAGAACTATCATTGGCTCAGAGGCATAAGAAGGGCGTGGAAAATATTCGCGAATATTCGCAATACAAATATTCACAATACGAATATTCGCATGCACAAACTAATCGCCTTAGATTCTCCCCCGCATGGTCTCTAATCATACCAGCAATGCAATTATCCGTCGATGAAGATCACTATAATGTGATCTGTGTTTAAACAAGTTTGGGAAAAAAATGAATATTCGTAATCGCGAATATTATTCGCAATATTCTAAATATTCGCAAATATGCTATATTCGCTACGAATATTCGCATTGCGAATATTCGGGAGCAACACTACAAAGCAGCCCTGAAACATAAGTCTCCTCCATGCTTCACAGTAGGTCCAGTGTTCTTTTCTTTGTAGGCTTCATTTTTGCTCCTGTGAACATAGGGGGGACATTTATCAAATCATTAAGTAGGTTTTTTTTTTTTTTTGCTTAAAATTTTTCATAAAATTCGCATGTGCCACTACTAGAGATGAGCGAACTTACAGTAAATTCGATTCGTCACGAACTTCCCGGCTTGGCAGTTGATGACTTATCCTGCATAAATTAGTTCAGCTTTCTGGTGATCCCGTGGGCTGGAAAAGGTGGATACAGTCCTAGGAGACTCTTTCCTAGGACTGTATCCACCTTTTACAGCCCACCGGAGCACCTGAAAGCTGAACTAATTTATGCAGGATAAGTCCCCAACTGCCGAGCCGAGAAGTTCGTGACGAATCGAATTTACTGTAAGTTCGCTCATCTCTAGCCACTACTCTATTTTTTGTGCAACTTTTTGATTGTGCAGTGCCCTAAGCAGAAAAAAGATACTTGCTTACCAAAGCAAAAAGGAATTTTTGACTTGCAGTGGTCAGAGATTACTAAATTTACATGGAGCAGAAAAAGCCACTACCAAAGCAAAAAAAAAATAATTTGCTTACATGAAAGAAATTTATCAACAGGCTTAAACCAGTTGATAAATAAATCCCACATAAGCAAAAAAAAATTGTGAGGAAAAAATTAATAAAAAAAGGAATACATAAGCAATCATTGATAAATGTCCCCCATAGAGCTGAGGTGACTGCCCAAAAGCTCCAGTTTTGTATCATCTATTCAAAGGACATTCTCCCAGAAGCTTTGTGGCTTGTCAATATGCATTTAGGCAAATTATACATTTTTTTTCTTTTTATGATTTACTGTCCAGTATGCACACCGTTGTTCCATTCCAACAGGAGCTTCAGGAATCCTGTTTTCAAAATTGCAGGGGGTCCCAATGCTCAAACCTACCACAATCAAACACTTATCCACCGACACGGGAATAGGCGATAAGTGTCCATTGTTGCAAAACCCCTTAAATTTTACAATATAAATGATAATAAATGTTTATAATGAGAAGAAAATAAAACCCAAACAAAAATTAGATAAACAATTGATTCTCCTGATCGGTGGGGGTCTCAGCACCGAGACCCTGACCGATCAAAACATTTGATGTGACTCTGTGACATGTCAAAAGTTTTTTGACATGACAGGGACACCATAGATTCCTTACAATTGGACGTGACATGGACAGCTGTGTTATTTTGTAATCCTGAACATCCCCTTTAAAGAATTGCTCAGTTTTTTTTTGTGTCATTCACACTCAACATCACTAAACATACAGCACCATTTGTTTCATTCCAGCAGAGGAACATCTATGCGTTTCATTACTCTAACTTGATCATGTGATCACCAGTTTGACAAAATAATCACAGTGCTTCATGTGTCAGGGGGAGTCAGTCCTGTGTCAGCTGACTTCCTGTGAACTACATAATGACATCATTACCCATTAGAGCGGTCCTGGCAGCTCACAGACCCCTCCCCTCCCAACTCTATCTGTATACTACTGCTGCTATCTTTATGGGATCAGAATTTAAGTAGGTAGATATACACCTCCTCTGAGGCTTTGCTAACACATTGCATTTCTAGCAGCATTCTTATATGTTTTGGCTGTGATTTTCTCAACAACAATGGCACAGTGGTAAACAGCCATAATGTAGTAAAAACGTGTGAAAAATGCAGTAGGAATTCAATGTGCAAACACTGCCTAAAGACTTTAAATCGTCATTAAACACCCCAGCAGTCATTATGGGTCAAATCACGTTCTACTCATAGCAATATTTCTCTAAAAAAAAGTCACTTTGAATAAGAAAATGTTTAAAAACTTCATGTAGAGTGAACTGACACCAAGCCACTTAAGAGTCTAATGAGTTCACACATAAGAACCTCTACACTATACTCTTATACAGTGTGCCTCCAGCTGTTGCAAAACGTCAACTCCCAGGATGCCCGGCCAGCCAAAGGCTGAGAGTTGTAGTTTCGCAACAACTGAAGACACACTGTTTAGAAGACAGTGCTCTAATAATAGATATAATGCTGCGCTGTATAAGAAAAATAAATAGATTACCAGAGTGCTTCTTTAGGCCGGGTCTCCACTGAGTAATTTTTCGCAAAAACGCTGTTAAAAACGCCCATTTTGCTGCATGGCGTTTTTTTGCGAAAAAACGCTGCGGCCAGATGTTAGCTGTAAGTCTATAGGAAACTGCATAAACCCTTATCAACTTGGCGTTTTTGAGTTTGGCGTTTTTTTAATCCTTTTGGTGTTTTTTAGTGATTTTGGTAAAAAACGCTGGATTTCAAAAACGTCTGCTTGCTGAGGGTCTGGCGTTTTTTTCGCAAAAACGTTGCGTTTCCCCCCATAGAAGTCTATGGGAGTGAAAAAACGCAAAGAAGAACGCTATGTTGGTTTTAACTTTGGCATTTTTGCAGGCGTTTTTTAATCTTTTTTGGACTTTAGCGATCCAAAAAAGTGAGGGAGATACCTTTTTTATTTAAATTTCATAGGGTAACATAAAAAAAAATTATAAAAAAAATATACATTAGTGTTAGAAAAATTGTATTTAACGAAATGTATATTTTTTTATAAAGAAATTTTATTTAATTTTGAAACAATAAGCAATTTATGTGGGCGAGCAGGGCACTAAAATGTATCCGACAATTATAAAAATATAGTGTATGTGAGTGTCTTTAACTTTTTTATTCATTTTTAGGTAGTACTACTACTCCCAGCATGGACCACACTGTTCCATGATAGTAGTAGTATAAGTAGTACTTTGACTCACTGTCAGATTGTCCCGGCTGTCACATTTGTCAGCCGCGGCGATCCTCCAGTATACTGTATAGGCTGGCCGCTCTCCTCTGGTCCCCTGTACTGCCGTATATTTACAAATATTCATATTTCCTGCTGAGATGTGATTGGACAGAGGGTTCTAGCCAATCACAAATATCTGGGAAATATGAATATTAGGACATATACGGCAGGGACCTTAGAAGAGCGGCCGGACGGATCTATACTTTAAACAGGATGATCGCAGCTGATGTCTAGAGTGACATCAGCTGTGATCATTTCTACTACTACCCCCAACATGGAGCACACACTGCTCCATGATGGGAGCTGTAGTACCTGCATTAATAGATCACAACAAGCGTCACCTCTGACACCTGTTGCGATCTGTAAAAGTACTACAGCTCCCATCATGGAGCACAGTGTGCTCCATGTTGGGAGTAGTAGTAGAAATGATCACAGCTGATGTCACTTTAGACATCAGCTGCGATCATCCTGTTTAAAGTAGAGATGCAGCCGGCCGGCCGCTCTTCTAAGGTCCCTGCCGTATATGTCCTAATATTCATATTTCCCAGACATTTGTGATTGGTTAGAACACTCTGGCCAATCACATCTCAGCGAGAAATATTAATATTAGTAAATATACGGCAGTACAGGGGACCAGAGAAGAGCAGCCAGCCTATACAGTATACAGGAGGATTGCCGTGGCTGACAAATGTGACAGCCGGGCGATCTGACAGTGAGTCAAAGTACAGTGTGTTCCATGATGGGACTAGTAGTACTACCTAAAAAATGTAAAAAATAAAGGTTAAAAAGTAAAAAAAAAAAACACAAATGCACTTTATTAAGCACATTATTAAAAATGTACTTTTTTTTTACATCCCTACAGCATCCTTTTTTTTAATTTCATTTTTTTTGGTACCCAACAAAGGGTACCAAAAAAATGCCAAAGAGCAAAAAAAAGCTATTTCCACATATAGTCTCAAACGCAAGAAAAAACGCCAGAAAAAAAGCCAAGAATACCCAGGACAGTTTTTCTGGAGTTTTTTCTGGAGTTTTTTTGGCCAAAAAAAAAAAACCACTGCAAAAAACTCAGTGGAGACCCAGCCTAAAAAAAGCAAAGACAGATGTTCATATTTGTTGAAATTGTAGTGTCCCTTTGGTTACAGAAGTCTTCTAGAAAAAAACACTTCACACTTCAGCACGGGATCTACAGATTTTATTCCAGTGTGAAATTACTACTGTGTCTCAGTGGATGTGACGGTTATTTGGTATGACTTTATGGTTACATTATCCAATTCTATAAACCTATTTAATTGTTCTGCCAGCAATATTTACAATTTATTATTGTGGTATCAAATACTGCTCCGATTTCCACAGCATATTGTTGAATAGTTGAGGCATGAGAAACATTCCTCCTAGTTATTACTACTGTACATGTTCTGTTTTATTACTTTTAATTATACATATACATATATATACATATATATATATATATTAAAGTTTCTTTATTATAATTGTTATTATTTATAATATTCTACAGGCTGTGTCCCATATTACAGCCTATCTTATTGACATTTATTTACAACTCCTTTTAGGGTACGATCCCATGTAGCAGTAACACAGTGCACAGCAGGAAATACACTGCGTATTCTCCAATGAGCATACACATAGCTAGCCGGCTATGATGTGCAGCCCTGCCTCCAAACCTCCCTGAACATACAGGGATGCCGCCCGCTAGCTCTGTGTGTATGCTCATCGCAGAATACGCAGCATATTTCCCGCTGCGCAGAGTGAAATACTTGCTTGACATCTGCTGTTGGGGAGAATCGGGGGGGGTCCCATACACCTAAGAAGGAGTTCGTATGGGACCGCTATACCAGTATGTTGCTGGTGTATGTCAGAAGCCTATAGAAAGAAAGAAAAAAGTTGATGCCCATGTATACTGCAGTATACTGGTAACAGTTCAGTTCTTTAATGGTCCACACGTAGTTAGCAGGAAAGGGTAAAAAGGTGCACAATTAAACTAATAACATGGAACATCTTAGCAATAAGGAAAGATGAAAAGAATTATATTTGATTGGTGTTGAGGAGCGGCGTTTCAAGGAGAACCTCAGCCAAAATGTATCCCCTATTCACAGGATAAGGTATAAGTCGATGACAGCGGGGCGGGGGGGGGGGGGGGGGGGGATTAGAGTACCCTTTTAGGTATATAAGTGGTCCATACAAAAGATATGGGGAAAAACTGTTTCAGGTAAAACTCCCTCAAAACACAAGTGGGCACTCCCTCTGTCTGGAGAAATAAAGGTTTAGTTTCCAGGGGTGACATGCCAACTGTGAATTTATGACAGTAAACCAGGAACTGGTCAAAGTAGAAACAGTTAAAGGGGTTATCCACCATAAGGTGATTACCTACCTACCTGCCAAACAGTAATGGACATGCTTAGGAAGGATCTGTGCTTGTCTTGGAGCTAGATGGCTATGTTGTGAGATTACCATAATACTGTGGCTAGCTTTTTGTGAACTAGCTATTTTCTGTTGAAGTTTCCTTCTTCAACTACAAATCCCATAGTTTCTTGTTTGAGGATACTTTCCTCCCTCCCATACATCAGCCACCCCACCCATTGAAACACAAATGAGCTGCATTTCATTCAAAAGACCAGTGCTTTCTAACCAGGGTGCCTTCAGCTGTTTCAAAAATACAGTTAGTTGCAGAATGATCTCTCTCTCACCCAGCAATCGCTCCACCCATTGAGGCAGGGCAGGCTTCTTGTCATTACCTGACTAGTGATGAAATATCTCGGCTGCACTGCAACCTGGGAAAACCTGAGACAACAGTAATTTTGTATGCTGTTAAAAATAAATACTGGGGTGAAAATCACAGAAGAATTGCGAGACCACCGTCACACACAGGTACAGACATTATGTGACCTACACTAACGTTACAGCCACTGTAGCATAATCAAATAAAAAATATCCTGGAATACCCCTTTAAGACCATCAAAACAGGGTTATTTACATTCCTAGAACAAAATAACATTAATGAATTTGCAGAAATATAGAACCACATCCCCTCCACTTCATTCACCCATACTCCTTCCCTTCACCTCCTTGGTTGAACTTGAAGGACATGTGTCTTTTCTTCAACTGCACTATGTAACTAACAATCAAGCAAGTTCAACATCTTTCACCTCCACCAACCTCACCTGTGAACATGCTTGACCAGCAGCGTTTCCAGTTACGATATTCAGAAACAGAAGATGTCCAGCATGGAGATTGCAGTAAAAACATGGGTAATTTTATTGCAGCAAACCAACATATGGAGCATAAGCGCAATGCATTTTGGACCCATCTGGGTGCTTAGTCATGGCAGCATGGTTTGATGCAATAAAATAATTCCTGTTTTTACTGCAGTCTTCTGTTTCTGAACTATGGAACTGGTGAATACGTTCAAGCTATTTTTCATTTTTATTTAGTAAAACACAATAGCATGGTCTGCCATGCTTTTAAGACCCACTTAATAAATCAAATACAGTCACTAGTTGACTTCTTTAAAGCCATTAAATGTGCACTGTAGGATCCCAAAACTTTTTATGTGTTGTTACTGATGAAAATTAAAAACCTTTTGTAATATGGTTGTTTACATTTTTTTTAATATTTAATGAAGAAAAGACTCCTGAAAATCCCACCATTAGGGGTCCCCATACCTACTGGGACACTAATCAATCTTGAAGCAGCTTCAGACTTGTCCATGAGTCATGGACAAGAGATGACTCATGAACAAGGCTGCATAAGCAGACTCATCAATCACCTCCCACCAGCACAAGGAAGGGCATGCCCCCTCCCACCAAAGACCAATCACCTCCCACCACCACAAGGAAGGACACGCCCTTTCCCCTGAGAGGATTTCTAACATTGTGAGCTAATGAAAAGAGGGATTTTTATAATAAAATAGCTGATAGAGGCATACAAATTAGATGTACGTGATCGAGATTAGGCATTACGTAACATTATAATTATTTTTTGTGGGATCTGACAGGTACGCCTTAAAGTGAAAGGGGTCAGTAAACATCAGAATTCCCTGGGAAATGATAAAAGAAAACACTATACTTTCCTACCCCCGGTCCCCTGCTAGTCCTGGCACAGATCCAATTCTTCTTCCGGTCTCCGGCTGCTCATCTATTCAGCCTGCTTCTAAATTCGCAGAGCAGAACCTTCCTGCTAACCCAAACAGTGGTCGAAATGGGACACAGCTTTGGACAGTGATTGGCTGAGCAGAAAGGGCTTGCTCTAAATGCTCATCTCGGAAGCAGGCCGATGAGATGAGTGGCAGGTGATGGGAAGAAAAAAACTGCAGTGAAACCACTGGGGGACCAGTGGTAGGTAAGTGTATTTTTTCCCTATATTACCAGTGCCCCTGCATGATATTATTTTTTGTGCAGCGCAAGACTATTCCTTTAACTATTGAACACTTTTTCATCCTGATTTTTCTCAGAGCAGAATATCGGCTTTTCAGCAAGAACGTTTCAAGCACATTCACAAGTGTATAAAAAAAAGTGTCAGGTGACGCTACTAACAAGTTTCTAGTAGCTGAGGTAAATATTATGACGTGCACACACTAATAACCTAAGGATGTGACATAAACAACTCTGCTTAAAGAATCTCATGGTCGCAGGTATCAAAACAATTTTACAGCAGGCAGTAAAACATTCCACATATTGTATAAGCAAACAAAGGGGCGATAGACATACTAATCTCGTGATGGAAGCTATGTGGAATAATTGTTCTTCCTCTATTTCATGGAACATTTACCTTGTAAATGCCACAGAATTACAATTAACCAACTTCTTTATGTAAGGAAAAAGTTCTAAACATATTGTGTCCAATAAGACTTAAGAGATTTGTCTTTCACTTAATTATTTAAAAACACTGGTAGGTAGTTGTGGCTTTGTTCGCTATGAGTTAGCTCTATTAATAGATCGAAACGCGCCTAAGTGTAATTTCGTTTTTACCATTGCCCCTCAGGGCCGGCGTTAAGGCGGGGCAAACTGGGCAATTGCCCAGGGCCCCCTGCTGCTGCTTAGTGGAGGATCCAACGGGGCAATGGGGCAATTTCCCAGGGCACCCTGCGGGCTGCTCAGTGGCGGATCCAATGGGCAATGGGGAAATTGTGTGTCCATGGGAACGGAGGAGTGAAGCATCGAGGAGGAGGACACGCGCTGGCTGCCATGGTAAGTTACCAGCTTCACTTAATCTTCAGTGCTCCGACCACCGCTCCTCCGGCCCCAGGACCTACTGCTATGGCCTATAGGCCATAGCGATAGATCGTGACCCCTGACCATAGCAGCGGTAGACGGAGCACTGAAGTGGGGCAGTGCACAGACATACAGCCTCCAGCCATACACTGAACTATACTAATGTCAGGGAACATACTGCCAACCTAATGTGGGGGAACTACAACCAAATGTGGGGAGACATACTGTCAACCTAATGTGGGGGAACTACAACCTAATGTGGGGGAACTATACTGCTAACCTAATGTCGGGGAACTACAACCTAATGTGGGGTAAATATATTGCCAACCTAATGTGGAGGAACTATACTGCCAGCCTAATGTGGGGGAACTAAAACCTAATGGGGGGGAACTATATTGCCTACCTAATGTGGGGGAACTACAACCTAATGTGAGGGAACTATACTGCCAACCTAATGTGGGGGAACTATGCTGCCAACCTAATGTGGGGGAACTATACAAAAATATAAAATTGTATGTATGAGGGTCATTTTTTGCGCTGTGATTTGTAGTTTTTATCGGTGCCATTTTTGTTTTGATGGGACTTTTCAATTGCCTTTTAAATATTTTTATGGTATTTGAAGTGACCAAAAATGTGTACATCTTTTAAGTGCACTATTACGACTTTTGGGGCCCCACTTTAGATTTTGCCCAAGGCCACGCTAAGCCTAAAACCGGCCCTGTTGCCACTTTTTTCAGGTTTTTGCTTTTCACTTTTAATATGAATTACTAAAGAATTTTGTATTTTTATCCAGGAGCTGGAACATATTTTTTTTACAGTCTCCAGTGAGAAGATAGCTGTTACACACAACTGTACCACCATCGTAAAAGCTCCAGTCCTGGCTACAAGCCTTTTCCATGCCACAGTCTGATCACAGCATTATATTCTATGTTGCATTCCTCAAAGTAAGTGAAATCCCTTTTGCCAAGAGAACAGAAGGTGATTTACAGGTAGTAGGGCACCATATCAGGGCTCCAAAATTCTAAGAGCTTGTCCAGAGGTGGGGGCAAGAGTTCAACCAATTTCTCAGAAAGTTATATTTTTAGTAGGCTAGGTTTGGTATATTGCACCCAGACTCCATGCCTGTTATACATTGATAATACCCGGTTGGTTATAATTGTTCCTTAAAGGGGTTATCCAGGAAAAAAAACATATTTTTACATATCAACTGGCTCCAGAAAGTTAAACAGATTTGTAAATTACTTCTCTTAAAAAAATATTAATCCTTCCAGTACTTATGAGCTGCTGAAGTTTAGTTGATCTTTTCTGTCTAAGTGCTCTCTGATGACACATGTCTCAGGAACCGCCCAGTTTAGAAGCAAATCCCCATAGCAAACCTCTTCTACTCTGTGCAGTTCCTGAGACAAGCAGAGATATCAGCAGAGAGCACTGTTGCCAGACAGAAAACAACAACTCAACTTCAGCAGCTGATAATTATTGAAAGGATTAAGATTTTTAAATAGAAGTGTTACGCCTAGCGCTCCGGGCCCCCGCTCCTCCCCGGAGCGCTCACGGCGTCTTTCTCCCTGCAGCTCCCCGGTCAGTCCCGCTGACCGGGAGCGCTGCTCTGTCATGGCCGTTGGGGATGCGATTCGCACAGCGGGACGCGCCCGCTCGCGAATCGCATCCCAGGTCACTTACCCGTTCCCGTCCCCTGCTGTCATGTGCTGGCGCGCGCGGCTCCGCTCTCTAGGGCGCGCGCGCGCCAGCTCCCTGAGACTTAAAGGGCCAGTGCACCAATGATTGGTGCCTGGCCCAATTAGCTTAATTGGCTCACACCTGCTCCCTGGCTATATCTGGTCTCCTCCCTTGCACTCCCTTGCCGGATCTTGTTGCCCTTGTGCCTAGTGAAAGCGTTTTGTGTGTTTAAAGCCTGTGTACCAGAACTTCTGCTATCTCCCCTGACTACGAACCTTGCCGCCTGCCCCCGACCTTCTGCTACGTCCGACTTTGCTTCTGCCTACTCCCTTGTACCTCGCCTATCTTCAGCAGTCAGAGAGGTGAGCCGTTGCTAGTGGATACGACCTGGTCACTACCGCCGCAGCAAGACCATCCCGCTTTGCGGCGGGCTCTGGTGAAAACCTGTAGTGGCTTAGAACCGGTCCACTAGCGAGGTCCTCGCCATCCCTCTCTGGCACAGAGGATCCACTACCTGCCAGCCGGCATCGTGACAGTAGATCCGGCCATGGATCCCGCTGAAGTTCCTCTGCCAGCTGTCGCTGACCTCCCTACGCTGGTCGCACAGCAAGCTCGTCAGATCGCCCAACAAGATCACCAGCTGTCGTACTTGACCACCATGACACAGCAACTCCAGTCACAACTACAGCAAGTACAGTCACAGCTACAGCAGCAACAACCATCTCCTCCGCCAGCTCCTGCACCCCTTCCGCAGCGAGTGGCCACTCCTAGCCTCCGCCTGTCCTTGCCGGACAAATTTAATGGGGACTCTAAGTTTTGCCGTGGCTTTCTTTCGCAATGTTCCCTGCACTTGGAGATGATGTCGGACCAGTTTCCTACTGAAAGGTCTAAGGTGGCTTTCGTAGTCAGCCTTCTGTCTGGAAAAGCCCTGTCATGGGCCACACCGCTCTGGGACCGCAATGACCCCGTCACTGCCTCTGTACACTCCTTCTTCTCGGAAATTCGAAGTGTCTTTGAGGAACCTGCCCGAGCCTCTTCTGCTGAGACTGCCCTGCTGAACCTGGTCCAGGGTAATTCCTCCGTTGGCGAGTACGCCATACAATTCCGTACTCTTGCTTCTGAACTATCCTGGAATAATGAGGCTCTCTGCGCGACCTTTAAAAAAGGCCTATCCAGCAACATTAAAGATGTTCTGGCCGCACGAGAGACTCCTGCTAACCTGCATGAACTCATTCATCTAGCCACTCGCATTGACATGCGTTTTTCTGAGAGGCATCAAGAGCTCCGCCAGGAAAAAGACTTAGATCTCTGGACACCTCTCCCACAGTCTCCACTGCAATCTGCGCCTAGGCCTCCCGCCGAGGAGGCCATGCAAGTGGATCGGTCTCGCCTGACCCTGGAAGAGAGGAATCGCCGTAAGGAAGAGAATCTTTGTCTATACTGTGCCAGTACTGAATATTTTTTGGTGGATTGCCCAATCCGTCCTCCACGTCTGGGAAACGCACGCTCGCACCCAGCTCTCGTGGGTGTGGCGTCTCTTGATGCTAAGTCGGCTTCTCCACGTCTCACGGTGCCTGTTCGGATTTCTACTTCAGCCAGCTCTCCCCTCTCAGCCGTGGCCTGCCTGGACTCTGGAGCTTCTGGGAATTTTATTCGGGAGTCCTTAGTGAATAAATTCCGCATTCCGGTGACCCGTCTTGTCAAGCCACTCCACATTTCCGCGGTCAACGGAGCCAGGTTGGATTGCACCGTGCGTTACCGCACGGAGCCCCTCCTAATGTGCATCGGACCTCATCACGAGGAAATTGTATTTTTTGTCCTTCCTAATTGCACTTCTGAAGTTCTCCTTGGACTACCCTGGCTTCAACACCATTCCCCAACCCTGGATTGGTCCACTGGGGAGATCAAGAGTTGGGGTCCCTCTTGTTCCAAGGACTGCCTTCAACCGGTTCCCAGTGCTCCCTGCCGTGACCCTGTGGTTCCTCCTGTATCCGGTCCCCCTAAGGTCATTAAGGACTCTGCCTGCCACAGGAAATGCCTCTTCCCCCCTCCCAGTCCCATCAGGCAAGCCTCTGTGTCCCCTCATGGCCCTCGTCCTGGTGTCACACTGCCCCGTGCCAGGTCTCGCCCTCTGCCCTCTCTCCCCATTCCTACTCCTGCTGTTCTGCCTGCCGTTGAGGAATCCCTCCATCCTTTCCCGGTGTCCTCATCCCAGGGGAGGCAGTTACCGGACAAAGAGAAGGGGAGACCTAAGGGTGGGGGTACTGTTACGCCTAGCGCTCCGGGCCCCCGCTCCTCCCCGGAGCGCTCACGGCGTCTTTCTCCCTGCAGCTCCCCGGTCAGTCCCGCTGACCGGGAGCGCTGCTCTGTCATGGCCGTTGGGGATGCGATTCGCACAGCGGGACGCGCCCGCTCGCGAATCGCATCCCAGGTCACTTACCCGTTCCCGTCCCCTGCTGTCATGTGCTGGCGCGCGCGGCTCCGCTCTCTAGGGCGCGCGCGCGCCAGCTCCCTGAGACTTAAAGGGCCAGTGCACCAATGATTGGTGCCTGGCCCAATTAGCTTAATTGGCTCACACCTGCTCCCTGGCTATATCTGGTCTCCTCCCTTGCACTCCCTTGCCGGATCTTGTTGCCCTTGTGCCTAGTGAAAGCGTTTTGTGTGTTTAAAGCCTGTGTACCAGAACTTCTGCTATCTCCCCTGACTACGAACCTTGCCGCCTGCCCCCGACCTTCTGCTACGTCCGACTTTGCTTCTGCCTTCTCCCTTGTACCTCGCCTATCTTCAGCAGTCAGAGAGGTGAGCCGTTGCTAGTGGATACGACCTGGTCACTACCGCCGCAGCAAGACCATCCCGCTTTGCGGCGGGCTCTGGTGAAAACCTGTAGTGGCTTAGAACCGGTCCACTAGCGCGGTCCTCGCCATCCCTCTCTGGCACAGAGGATCCACTACCTGCCAGCCGGCATCGTGACAAGAAGTAATTTACAAATCTGTTTAACTTTCTGGAGCCAGTTGATATGGAAAAAAAAAGTTTTTTCCTGGAATACCCCTTTAATTTCCAAATTTGGATATTTACTGTAGGTTCCCCCAGTAGCAATACTTATGCCTTGTCTGCAGAATAGAGGGGGGGATATCTGATCACTTGGAATACACCAGATCCCCAGTGATCTTGAGAACAGGAGTTCCTGGGTCTCCCATGCACACTGCTACTCTGTTCATTGTGTTATAGGTGTGCCAGAGATAGCCAAAGACTATGGCCCTCATTTACTTAGAAAATCGGGTTGTAAGTCTATGTTGCTTTCTTACCCGACTGCTTTTTTCTCCTGGTATTTATTATTATGTCGCATCCTGTTTGTCGCACGTGGGTTTTGTAGGTTTTGGTTTCCAACTCCTCTGAGCTGTCGGGGAAAAATCCACAACAATTCAACAAATTCGGGTTGGAAACCTTAATAAATACGTGGGAAAGCTCAGAAATGTCGGGTAACGCCCCTTTTTCGGGTTTGGGAGAATCCACATCGGGTCCGTCGGGAAAAAATGTCGCATAGTGTTGCAGACTGGCGCACGATGTCTGCGACATGGCGCAGACAAAGATGCGACAAAAAAACCTGACAAAAGAGGTCGGGTTTAGAATAGTAAATGAGGGCCTATATTTGTATCTCTGACAGTCCCATAAACAGTATATACATTAATAATGTGCCCACTGCTGCATTGACAGGAGAATCGGGGCTCCTGTTCTAGAGATCACTGAGAGTCAAGTGTATAAGAACGCACTTTAATTAATTACTAATATAGACCCATATATATGTGCACATTCTGCGTTTAGCTGTGTATGCCTTTATATTTTCTTGTTGGATCTTTCTTTTTTCTTCTTTTTTTAAACAAAATGTTAAAAAAATGTATTACTAGAAAATGTTACTTAGTCAAAGTAGTTTTTTTTCTTTTTTTGTTTTTACAAATTAAAAGCCTTAATTTTTATTAAAAGAGCAAAAAAAACTATATGTATACAGTAATAATAAAAAATAAAGATGTTTTGCATTCCATTTATTATTGCTTTGCATAAAATAATTTCACATATTGTTAAAACATTAACAAATGGTTTGGCATATTCCAAAATAAACATACTGAAAGAGAAGTGTATTATGTTATATTATATTATTTAATATTAGTTATTCTTCTAAACAAGGCTCCATTGTGTATAGACAATCTCGAAAAATGCTAAAATTTACAATTTACAGGCAAAATACATCAAAAATGAAACATACTGTCCCGGTAATTTTTTAGGCTGAATTTTAAGAATTCTACCAGTATTTGTGGAATGTAACAAGTTTTTTAAAGCTGCAGCTGGGGAATTGTTCAGATAATTACATATTCCAGTCCGGGCGCTCCTAGCAGTAATGGACTTTTTACTTGTCACATCTGACTTCGGCTCTAAGTCTTGACGCTAACCATCCTTTTCTCAGACTTTTGAGTCTGTCATGCCATCCAGCTCGGGAGAGGCCTGGTGACAAGGCTTAGAGTGACTACAGCAGGCCTGGGACCACTAAATAGATAGAAGGAGGCACTTAGCTGTTTAGTCTACCAATCAGATTGGTGACAAGAAGTCTAGAGCCTGAAAGAATTGAGCTGAGGATGCAGCAATTTTAGTAATGTGGGAATAACTCTAGAAGGTTGGTCCTAGACCTTTAAGACTGTTAACCCTTCTTTATGCATTTTTCCAATTCAAACTAATAATTATAAAAATTCTAAATTAGAATTAAATATAATAATGTTTAATATTATTTATAATATTGTCCATTTTATACTTAAATAAATCATTCAGGAAATAAATGATGGGGGGCTTTTTACACTGTTTCCCATATGCTAAAATTGTCATGCTAAAGTTATTCTGTCGGTCAACCCAACTTAAAAAAAAATTAAACCATAGCATATTATGACCCTTTGTAACTTTTTTTTATGTAGTAAAGTTAAAGGGATATTCCAGGATATTTTTTTTTTATTTGACTATGCTACAGGGGCTGTAAGGTTAGTGTAGTTCATAATATAGTGTCTGTACCTGTGTGTGATGGTTTTCTCACAATTCTTCTGTGATTTTCACCCCAATACTTCTTTTTATCAGCATACAAAATGACTGTTGTCTCAGACTTTTCCCAGGTTGCAATGTGGCTGAGATATGACATCACTAGTCAGCTGATGACAGGAAGCCTGTCTGCTCCAATGGGTGGAGTGATTGCTTGATGGGAGAGAGATCAACCTGCAACTAATGCAACAGCTGTAGGCACCCTGATTGAAAACCACAGGTCTTTTGAATGGATGCAGCTCATTTATGTTTCAATGGGTGGGGTGTCTGATGTGTGGGAGGGAGAAAAATGGAATTATGGGATTTGTAGTAAAAAAAGAAAAAGAAAACTGAAACAGGAAATTCCAGTTCACAAAAAGCTAGCCACAGTGTTATGGTAATCTCACAACATAGCCATTTAGCCCCAAGACCAGCGCAGATCCTTCCTAAGCATGTCCATTGCTGCCTGCCAGGTACATACTAAAATCACCTTATGGTGGATAACCCATATAATACTTTAGATATTTCCACAAATAGCGATACCAATTATTATAAGTTTAGATATTGGGGGATTTTTTTTTAATAGCGGTAAAAACATTTTGATATCTTTCTAATGGTATTTTTTAGTCTCCCTATGGGACTTTACTATGCTATCCCGTGATTACTTGAACAGTGCACTGCAATATATATGTATTGCAGTGAACTGTCAAATTAAATGATCTCATATTGCAGTCTGCCTATAGCATGCTGTAGTAGAAGATCTAACATTGAGAAATCCTTGGCTACTACTACAGCCACTTTGCACGCAATGATTGATCGCTAAACGCTAAAATAATGCAGTTTCTTACTGCTAGAATGGCATTAGTGCTAGCTCCAATTCTAGTCAGTGACCACAGCTGTAGATAGCAGCTGGCAACTGTAGAGTACTTCCTCAACACTTTTTTGCCATAAATGTATGGCTGAATGGGTTAAGGGGTTGATCTGCCATATAATGTATAGGCCAACATTATGTAATGTGCTATAATGTATTCCCATAAAGTACCTTTTTTTTTTTTTTACTTAATTTGAATCAGCACATTTTAACATTTTTTTATATATTTTTATGGCATTCACAGTGCTTAAACAAATATACAATTTTAGGAGAATGCCCATTTTAAACATTTATGACATTTCCAAAACATATGTCATAAAAATACTTTCAGGACCCAAACCTATCAGGTCTCTGGGTTGTTGCCACTGGGATTAGTTAGGAATGATGTGCCTACAGGTGGTTTTCTTTCCTGATGGTATAGGGTGTGCTTATGTGACCCCCAGAATCTTTACCCATGCCATTCTGGGGAGACAAAGCTAGTTGAGCTCAAGGAGCTATGAGCAGGCAGATCCCCCATTCTCATGATTGTTGGGGATCCCAGAAGTGAGGGTTCCTTCGAGTGGATTTTTCATAAGGGTTAGATGCAGGGCTCAAGTCCTGCAGGAATTCATGGGAACGGAGTTCCTGCACTTTCTCCACAGCAGGAACGCAGTTCCCATTAGCAGGAGTCCTGCAGGACCAGCCCTTAAAGGGGTACTCTGCCCCTAAACATCTTATCCTCTATCCAAAGGATAGGGGATAAGATGTCAGATCATGGGGGTCCTGCTGCTGGGGACCCCCGCGATCTTGGCTGCGGCACCCCAGACAACCGGTGCATGGAGCGAACGTCGCTCCGTACCGGATGACTGGTGATGCGGGGCAGAGGCTCGTGACATCACAGTAAGGCCCCCTCAATGCAAGTCTATGGGAGGGTGCGTGACGGCCATCACGCCCCCTCCCATAGACTTGCATTGAAGGGCCGTGAACGTGACGTCACGAGCCTCCGGTGCTGCACCCAATGCTCTAAATGAAATGACGGGTGCAGAAGGGAGAATGCGGGGGTCCCCAGCAGCAGATTTCTAGTACCCCTTTAAGTGGAAATCTTGGGTGAGTTCCCTCACTTTTTTTCCCAGGACTTGACCCTTGTTAGATGTGTTGTGGAAGTTTAACAACTAAAATTGTGCTTTATTCAAGTGAATAGGGAGATTTCAGATGAATAAGACAGTTGCAGAAATTTCTGCAACAAATCTGCCATGTGTGAACTCTCCCTACATGTACAATATGTGTAAACCCCCCGATATAATATAATATTAGGTTTACTGACTACTGCCAAACAATGCTGAACTGTCAGTTATAGAATATATACAGCCTGCAGGAGTAGTTGTGATCTCCACACAGGAAAAATAATAGGAGAGAAATAATTTTCCCTTATACCCAATAATTCTCACCATTCTTTTGATCTTGCAAATACAGAAGAAAATACTGTCATATTTCTGGCAGAACTTGTTCTGTTACATAAGTATAAACTTCATCTTCAATACAATAGAGCGTGTGTACTTAGCAGTACTCTTTATAGTTGCACTTTGATGTGATTCAATAAACATGGAAAACTATGGACAACATCAAGCATGAGATTAAGAAAAAAATAATAATAACATACAGTGACAGGAGTTTGATCCAAAAGTAGATGAGGTCACACGTTTTCCATTCACATGTTGGTTATAACATAATGTAAATAGCACAAACGTGTTGCTATCTACAACAGCCGCTTAGGTATTTTCTCAAATCACTGTAGAAACTATCAAGTTAAATAAGTTTAGGGTACAGAACCGTTGTGGGCACACAGTAGAAAATCTGGATGGTCAGTTAATAAATATTTTAAAGGAGTAGTCCAGTGGTGAAAAACGTATCCCCTATCCTGAGGATAGGGGATAAGTTTGAGATCGCGGGGGTTACGACCGCTGGGCCCCCTGCGATCTCTCTGTACGGGGGCCAGGCTCTCCGGCCAGATAGCGAGTGTCGACCTCCGCACGAAGCGGCGGCCGACACGCCCCCTCAATACATCTCTATGGCAGAGCCGGAGATTGCCGAATGCAGCGCTTTGGCTCTGCCATAGAGTTGTATTGAGGGGGCGTGTCGGCCGCCGCTTCGTGCGGAGGTCGACACGCCCCTTCCCGCGGGCTGTCGGGGCTCCGTACAGGAGATCGCAGGGGGCCCCAGTGGTCGGACCCCCGCGATCTCAAACTTATCCCCTATCCTTAGGATAGGGGATAAGTTGTTCACCACTGGGTTCACCACTGGACTACTCCTTTAAGTGTTCTTTTAAAGGGATGTAATGTTTCACTTCAACTGTGGGGGCACTGCATGGAAATTGAACACTTGCAGTGAGGGTCCCTTGAAGATTGCAGCCCATTGATGGAAGCTCCAGACTTAAATTCTTCTGTAACATGACATTGTACCCATGACTGTTGTCATTGCCCTATTTTAGTCTTTACCCCTTCAAGGGGCTATCACAAGATTAAAAGTTATACTCCATCCATAGGGTCGGACCCCCACTCATCATGAGAGCAGAAGTCAATTGTACCCCAAGAGGAATATCAGCACACATGCTCAGCCAGAACTTTATTCACCATCTATTGCACTTCCTAACATAGCCAAGCTTAGCTTGATCACTCTATACACATGCACACTATCAGCCAAAGGTTCATGTGTTCTCATTGGAGATTAAATTAAAACTTTGCCAGACACCTCTCTGAGAACAAAAGGATCGAGCAGTTAAAATTTAAGATGCCCAATTCCTCTCTCCCATGACATCGGGAAACCCCCATACACCTTGGATGGACAGCTGGTCTCACCAAAATCTTTGTCCAATAACTTGTATAAAGACCTTAAAGGGGAACTCTGGTGGAAACAAGTGGAAGACAAGTGTTTTTAAATCAACTGGTGCCAGAAAGTTAAACAGATTTGTAAATTACTTCTATTTCAAAATCTGAAGCCTTCCAGTACTTATCAGCAGCTGTATACTACAGATATACTACTGATAAATTTGTAAAGTTGTTTCCAGTCTGACAACAGTGCTGTCTGCTGACACCTCTGTCTGTGTCAGGAACTGTCCAGATTAGGGGCAAACCCCCATAGAAAACCTATCCTGCTCTGGACAGTTCCTGACACAGACAGAGGTGTCAGCAGAGAGCACTGTGGTCAGACTGGAAAGAACTTCACAAATTTCTCTGTAGTATATCTGTAGTGTACAGCAGCTGATAAGTACTAGAAGGGTTAAGATTTTTTTTAATACAAGTAATTTACAAATCTGTTTAACTTTATGGCACCAGTTGATTTGAACTTTTTTTTTTCCACCGGAGTTCCCCTTTAATAAAGGTAAATACCAATGTTGATGCTTCAAGAACTTTTATTTAGGGGTCCAAATTGTATAAGCGGGACCTCCTGGCCATTAGCAGAAAAGTATCTTGCAGAAAGGCCAGGAGCTATGAGGAAGCTGAGGGGTGAGCAGCTGAACAGAGTCACCAAAATGTCACAGCAGGAGTGGGGCTGTGTAGAACAGAGTGGACTTCCAAGCATTGTAACCAAGAAGTGTGCCCTGCCTGTGTGAATATGCGTGCATGCCTCCAGTGAAGCAAACTTTGCGCTAAACAGTGAAAACAAACAAACATATAGCTAGCAATATGCCTGTCCCGGAGCTCTGCAGTGAGTTGGTAACCAGTTTATTGGTCAAAATCAGAAGACTCTCAAAACTCGGAACCAAAATCTGCAAAAGAAAAAAGCAGCCGGACATAGTGTAGCCCAAATGACTTGAAAAAAGGTAAAATTTTAATGCATATACTCACAAACATTAAAATCATCTGCACATATAAATTAAAAAAAACAGTATTATAAAAATGCAAAAACCCTGGGTTTTGCTCTTTGTCGGCTTCTTCCAGGGCAAAATTCAGGGTCGTGCGGTGTATATGGGGATTCAAATGTTACTATTTCTTGATATGCGCAGATGATATTAAAGGGGTATTCCAGGATTTTTTTTTATTTGACTATGCTACAGTGGCTGTAAAGTTAGTGTAGTACATAATATAGTGTCTGTACCTGTGTGTGACGGTTTTCTCACAATTCTTCTGTGATTTTCACTCCAATATTTATTTTTCCAGCATACAAAATGACTGTTGTCTCAGGTTTTTCCCAGCTTGCAATGCGGCCGAGACCTGACTCACTAGTCAGCTGATGACAGGGAGCCTGTCTGCTTCAATGGGTGGAGAGAGCAATCTGCAACTAATGCAACAGCTGTAGGCACCTGCTTAAAAACCACACTGATCTGAATGGATGCAGCTCATTTATGTTTCAATGGGTGGGGTGGCTGATGTGTGGGAGGGGAGGAAAATGGAATTATGGGATTTGTAGTCAAAAAAGAAAAGTCAAACAGGAAATACTGGTTCACAATCAGCTAGCCACAGTGTTATGGTAATCTCACAACATAGCCATTTAGCCCCAAGACAAGCGCAGATCCTTCCTAAGCATGTACATTACTGTCTGCCAGGTACGTACTGAAATCACCTAATGGTGGAGAACCCCTTTAATGTATGTAAGTATTTGAATAAAACTTTTACCAACTTTTTAGGCGATCAGTCTACACTAGGTCCACTATTCTAATTTATTTTACAGATTTTGGCTATGCTTCAGGTGGTACTGGTTAGTGTGCATAAAACCCTATTGGCAATGCATTAAAGGGGTACTCCAGTGAAAACCTTTTTTTTTTTTTTTTTTTTTTTAAATCAACTGGTGCCAGAAAGTTAAACAGATTTGTAAATTACTTCTATTAAAAAATCTTAATCCTTCCTGTACTTATTAGCTGCTGAACACTACAGTGGAAATTATTTTCTGATTGAAACACAGAGCTGTCTGCTGAATCACGAGCACAGTGCTCTCTGCTGACATCATGAGCACAGTGTTCAATGCTGACATCTCTGTCCATTTTAGGAACTGTCCAGGGTAAAAGGAAATCCCCATAGCAAGTATATGCTGTTCTGGACAGTTCATAAAATGGACAGAGATGTCAGCAGAGAGCACTGTGATCATGATGTCAGCAGACAGCTCTGTGTTTTAAAAAGAAAAGAATTTCCGCTGTAGTATTCAGCTGCTAATAAGTACAGGAAGGATTAAGATTTTTTAATAGAAGTAATTTACAAATCTGTTTAACTTTCTGGCACCAGTTGATTTAAAAAAAAAAAAATTATACGTTTTTTACCGGAGTACCCCTTTAACTATGCAGAAAAACCTCTGTTGATGAATAATATCTGTTGCTAGATAAACTAAACCAGAGGTCTCAAACTGTGGCTCTTCAGATGTTGCAAAACTTCAACTCCCAGCATGCCCGGACAGCCGTCGGCTGTCCGGGCATGCTGGAAGTTGAAGTTTTGCAACATCTAGAGGGCCACAGTTTAAAACCAATGAGCTAAACTCTTGGATGTGGCATGTTATTTGACTAGATTGCAAGTGAAGAAAAACACAAATACCTGCTCATATATGTAAATGAAGCCATACAAATCTTTTTGCTTATCTAGTGTGAACTAAGTTATAAACTGGTTACCAACAATGTGCCCACTGTATCATCCAATTGTGTGGAGGTTACCACCATGAGCGCTTGCCAAGGCAAAGGTTTACCCACTTCCCCCGGATCGGTAATTTACAACAAAACTATATTTGCTGGGCAGTAATAAAATCATGGACTAATAATGCACAAGCAGAATCTCCTCTTGCATGGCGCAGATTAAAAAACAGCTTACACATTTTTATTTGATTTTTTTTAGACAATTTGTGTCTAGGTATTTAAGGGAACGTTTATAGAAAATTCTACCACTAGAGTTCTGGTTATCATGGCTTGTGTTGACTTAATGCTACTTGACAACATTCATGCAACGTCATATAATAGCTCTGTAATGTATAGTGATCCATGATTTACATATCTCTTTATCAGCAAAACTGGAAAAATGGTTGTGACCCCGGGGCTGCACACAGGTGCGTGAGGAAATGTTTGTTGCTTTTGCCAGTTCAGCGCTAACAGTGCAGGTCCAATGTATAAATGATGGAGAGTATTAACAGTATACACTGCCACAGATGTTTTGGCTACGGTTTCTCCTTTAGATTATAGCAGTGAATGAAGAGTGTATATGAGCCGCATAAAAACATCCATTTCCCCTAGACAGGATATATACTATGTCTACTATATTTGCAATTACTGGGCATGTGATACAGAAAGCCCATTAGCAGAATATACTACCATGAGTCATAGTCTTCTAGTGGCCCATACTTCATGATAGATATAGAGGCTGAGATTTCCCCTCAATTTAGTGACTTGTACTAGTAACACAAACATTCTGTAGTTGACCATAGGCACCCTGTTATGGGGTTGGCACAGACAGCTTTCTATGGCTATTGCCTTCCTATGACTAGCTTAAAAGGGCTGTTACCAGTAAGAACTCTTACAGTATCAAGAGTATAAGAAGTGAATGTCTGCTCCATGGGAGCCTGGAGAACAGATTCCCCCCAGAGGTTAAAGGGTACCTCTCATCAAAAAAACTTTTGATATATTATAGATTAATGTATGCAGAATAACTTCACAATTGCATGTTATTAAAAAATATGCTTCTTTCTATTTAATTTCCCACTTTGAAGAAATGACCACTAGGGGTCTCCCTACCAGTCCTGGCAGCAAGCATTTCAGACTCATGCTGGAGTCCTAAACACTACGAGCTGCCAGTCTGCTTTGTTCACAAAGGAGAACACTCAGAGCTGCCAGCCTGCTTTGTTCACAGCCTGTTTGGCTGTGAACAAAGCAGGCTGGCAGCTCTGAGTGTTTAGGACTCCAGCATGAGTCAGAAATGCTTGCTGACAGGACTGATAGAAAAATACAATAGAAAGAAGCATATTTTTCATTAACATGCTATTGGAAAGTTATTCAACATTCATTAATCTAAAATATATCAAAAGTTTATTTGATGAGAGGTACCCTTTAAGGTGCTCGCTGAAAACCGTAGGACTGTTTATTATTCGTGTACAGTACAGACCAAAAGTTTGGACACACCTTCTCATTCAAAGAGTTTTCTTTATTTTATTGACTATGAAAATTGTAGATTCAGACTGAAGGCATCAAAACTATGAATTAACACATGTGGAATTATAAGCATAACAAAAAAGTGTGAAACAACTGAAAATATGTCATATTTTAGGTGGAAAGTGTCCCCAAGTGCAGTCACAAAAACCATCAAGAGCTACAAAGAAACTGTCTCACATGCGGACCGCCCCAGGAAAGGAAGACCAAGAGTCACCTCTGCTGCGGAGGATAAGTTCATCCGAGTCCCCAGCCTCAGAAATCGCAGGTTAACAGCAGCTCAGATTAGAGACCAGGTCAATGCCACACAGAGTTCTAGCAGCAGACACATCTCTAGAACAACTGTTAAGAGGAGACTGTGTGAGGCCTTCATGGTAGAATATCTGCTAGGAAACCACAGCTGAGGACAGGCAACAAGCAGAAGAGACTTGTTTGGGCTAAATAACACAAGGAATGGACATTAGACCAGTGGAAATCTGTGCTTTGTTCTGATGAGCCCAAATTTGAGATCTTTGGTTCCATCCACCGTGTCTTTGTGCGATGCAGAAAAGGTGAACGGATGGACTCCACATGCCTGGTTCCCACCGTGAAGCATGGAGGAGGAGGAGGTGTGATGGTGTGGGGGTGCTTTGCCGGTGACACTGTGAACCAGCTAGGCTACCACAGCATCTTGCAGCGGCATGCTATTCCATCCGGTTTACGTTTAATTGGACCATCATTTATTTTTCAACAGGACAATGACCCCAAACACACCTCCAGGGTGTGTTAGGGCTATTTGACCAAGGAGGAGAGTGATGGGGTGCTGCGCCAGATGACCTGGCCTCCACAGTCACCAGACCTGAACCCACTGAAGGCAAAAGGGCCAACAAGTGCTAAGCATCTCTGGGAACTCCTTCAAGACTGTTGGAAGACCATTTCAGGTGACTACCTCTTGAAGCTCATCAAGAGAATGCCAAGAGTGTGCAAAGCAGTAATCAAAGCAAAAGGTGGCTACTTTGAATAACCTAGAATATGACATATTTTCAGTTGTTTCACACTTTTTTGTTATGTCTATAATTCCACATGTGTTAATTCATAGTTTTGATGCCTTCAGTGGGAATCTACAATTTTCATAAAGAAAACTCTTTAAATGAGAAGGTGTATCCAAACTTTTGGTCTGTACTGTATGTACAGAGCAAGACAATGTGGTTGTACCCAGTATTGCAACTCAGCCCATTAAAGTGAATAGGGCTGAGCTGCAGTTCCAGAAACAGCCATACTAGTATGTAGGGCACTGAACCTTCATAAACAAACTAGGTGCGCTTAGTCCTGGTGTTCTTCTGATCATGGGAGTCCTTGACAACCCCTTATAAGGGTATCTTTAATTCTTCAATTCTGGTGTCCCAGTACAGGATGTAGCCTTGCATTGTGGTCAGCGTGTCCCCTGCGCTTGGCACAGGAGAGCTATCTCAATCCTCAGAACGTGGAGGTGAACATTGCCCTGGCGTCATGAATTGTTTATTATTACATCCACCCCATAGACACCACATATTAACCTTTTGACATGTCATACATTTTAATTGATCGGGGTACGGGTGTTTTGATCCCTACCAATAGCTAAAGCAAAGGGACAGAGGTGGTCAGTTAAACAATATGACGCTAATAGGCCCTGCTAGGCTCTCCTCGAACACTACTGTAGTGTATAGACTACTTGAATTCATCAAGTAATATATGGACTCTTTATACTTTCTACAAGAGCAGGTGATGTAGAGACTTAATAGACTTTTTAGGAGAGCAAGAGAAGTATGGACTCCACAGACTTTCTTTGAGCCTGTACTCTATTCACGTCACGACAATCAGAGACAAAGAAACAGGGGTGCAGGACTCCTCTCACTACATGTTTGTTTTAGTGACTGGTAGGGTCTCAGCACCCGGACCCCCACTAATCAAAACTTCTGTACATAATTATGACATGTAAAATATTTGGTAACATGTGAGTAATATTAGGGTAGATTACACAGGACCCCATAACTAAGGGCTCCACCACCATCAAAGAAAAATTGCAGTTGTTCCTAGTGCCTACTAGATTGCATATAAGGGACTTTGTTAAATATTTCTATATACCTCAGAAATGTACACAAAGAAGATTTGTTCCAAAACATTAAGGAAGGTCTTTGATGATTATACCCACTTTAAAAGGGTAAAGTGCAGTACAATAGCTAATTTGCTATGTTCCTACAGAAACCCTCTCTTTCTTTTGTCTATACCCTTTTTGATCATTTGAAATGATTCCAAGGACATATCAAGGAAGTATGTAAAGAAATTAGACAAGACACAAGCAAATATATAAATCCCTACAGACATTGGCCCAGATTTATCAATCTGCATGCAACCAAAACTGTCCAGTTTTTCCCCATAACAACCAATCACAGCTTAGCATTCATTTTTCCAAAGCTCGTTAACATATAAAAGTTGAGCTGTTAATGGTTGCTTTGGTCAAAACCAGATAGTTTGGGTTTCAGGCAGATTAATAAATCTGAGCAAATCTTGGTCAGACCCTATGGTGCTTCAAGGTATCGGGACCTACTTTTCTACCTCACTTTGCTCTTTGCATTATTTTCCATATATACATGTATATGTGAATATGTAAACTTTTTTGCTACTATAAAGTTCACAGAAAAATTAGCTTCGAACTTTTTAAGATAGCATTCCAAGTATGAGGATCGACCCATCCTCTAAAGCACCACTGCCCCTTTACAGTAGATTCTTAATCTTGTCTTTATTATTATCAGTAACCCTCATTCATACTATGATGTTCAGTGCCCCCTCTCCTACACCTATCCAAAATTGAAACAAAGTTTTCTAGACTTCATAATTTTTGCAGTACCTCGAAAGAAACTCAAAATGAGTGCCAAAAATAATTTTAGGTTGATTATTCCAGCAGATTCAGTGTGGCCAGAGCTGATGTATTTGAGAACATTGTACACACTAGAGAGGTGCATTAATCCAGTTTAGTGTACCTTATCCAATATTCAAAAGAAAAGATAGATTAGTCTGTCTCCAGGCTGGTTCTTATCTATGGGAATGGCAGGGGGCCGCAATCAAAGTGCTTTGCCGGGCCAAGAGAGATTAACCCCGGGACCCAGAGTACAGTTCTCAGCTGGGCCCCTCTTAACACAACAGACGTCATGCGATATACACTTACTGTATCAGCACACCTAGAAGATTGTATACACAATGTACTCTGGGTTTATATGGAATCGTTTCATACAAGTCTATCTAAAGAACAACATCAATCTTAGACTAGAATGTGCTATTTTTAGTAGCATTTTATATGGGCTTTTCATTTACATTACAGTAAATGGGTCGGGGGGGGGGGGGGAGCAATGGACCATCATGGCCTATCCTTTTAGGTTTCTTTCGATCACTACTGAAGTCAACAGTAACTTATTAAAAAAATTGGCTAATGGAAATCTAACCTGACGTACAATGTTGCTTCATCCAACCACATGTATTGGAATAAGTGGCAAAACAGAAATGAAAAATTATCTCAGACAAACCCAGACAAGCAATATGGTGTCTTTACAACATGGGGTTCTGGGTTATTATTCTGACCAAGGATATCATCTGCATGGAATTCTATATTCTTGCCATGTTTTTGTATGGATTTCCATCTCTATACTTGAATAACATATTGATCTATTGGCTTGTGGTAGGCCTCTGGGGTAGGGATAGTGTAGTTAGGGTATTGTTTCAGTTAACCCTAAGGTTAACCCTAAGGTTAACCCTATTGTTCGTGACACCAGGCTGAGGGCTAGTATGCTGAGGTAATTCTCCGGTCTATCGCCGCCCTTCCCAGTAACGATAGGTGCATGCATAAAATGACTGAAGGTCCACAAGGTAGTTGAACTTGAACTTGGATAAACTTTACTTAAAGGCTTGCGGTACATCCAATGAACAGTAACAGTCTCATTAATACAGTCTCCATACACTTCAGTGACTGACAGTTGTTGCGGACCTTGACTTTTGTTATAAGTCGCTGAATTTAGGGTAATTTGCGAATATCCGTTCGGATTTAGGGGATAGATATGGTCCGGTGATCTTGCAGAGTGCTTAGGGATCGATTATACTCACAGTTTAGAAGATATCAGCCATCGCCGCAAGGCTCGGGCCTAACTCACTGATGACAGCAGCGCAGATCCTTCCCTGTCAACAGCCCACGAGGAAAGAGAGCTAACAATGGCCGCCGCTCCCTTATATGGGCAGGGGCAGAGTCGTTTCTATTGGTCCGAGTAACTGTCACTCACCGTTACAAGGAATGATGGGTGAAATACGTCATAGGGACCTCCAAAGGTCCTTAAGCAAAAACCATAGAGTTTACCTGACCACGTGACCCGCAGGTCCTGCCACACTCCCTACAGGTAATTAACCAATTATATACATTTGTACAATTATATTTATAGAAATCCTGAGTAAACTGTAAGATAACTAATACCTAGATGAGAGGTGACAAGGGGTGGATTAGATAAGAAGAACCCCGACGTCCTAGGGACTGTGGCTATGGGGACCTCTATACAGGTACCGTATAGGATGCGGTACCAGGACACCACAAACCCCCTTACTTAAGAAAAGTCGACCTTGACGCCTGTCCCAGGCAGAGGAACTAGGACTAGACCAGGATGATACTTATAAGTTTGCTATACATCCTAAGTAAACATTGAACACATTTACATTCTCTGATATCCTTACTAGTATCTGGGCTAGACAATAGAAATCTATCTAGACATTGGTGCTATCTAGACATTAATGAAGCTATCTAACCTTTAGTTTCTAGCCTCTCAGACATTTTATTAAACTTACTATACAATTAGGCAGCTAACTGACATCTAGTTACTAGCTCCTAAGACATTTTTATTAGCTCTCTACACATTTTATGAGGCTAACTAGACATTAGTATAGCTCTATATACCTTTAGCGTCAAGCTGACTAGACATTTTACTATCTCACACATTTTTCTTTTTTGCCAACTGTAAGTTACCTGTTATTACATGAAAATTATACTGGCTAGCCGGAAGCTAGGTCACAGTAAGGTTGGCTGCTAGGGTCTATCGGCTACACGCTACTTACCCCTAGAGCACTTCAAAACAACCCAACTAGGTTACCCTTAAAAATATGTGTCTAATTCTATATTCGCAAGAGCACCTACTGGCCAGGTAGAGCATCTCACACATGTAACACAGAGAAAAGAAGTATGAGTGTACCTAACAGTGGCAGGAATTGGGTATCAATATGCTACAATTCCTAAGTGTTACTTGAATGTGAGAAATATTTTGTTTTTGTGTATTTACTAGAGACTGAGGCCGTACATTTAAGTCAGTAATCTAGAGTACTGTATGTGCAAGTACTATTTTAGCCCCTTAAAGACTCAGCCCATTTTGGCCTTAAGGACTCAGACAATTTAATTTTTACGTTTTCATTTTTTCATAACTCTTTTATATTTTCATCCACAGACTAGTATGAGGGCTTATTTTTTGCGCGACCAGTTGTCCTTTGTAATGACATCACTCATTATATCATAAAATGTATGGCGCAACCAAAAAACACAATTTTTGTGGGGAAATTAAAACGAAAAACGCAATTTTGCTAATTTTGAAAGGTTTCGTTTTCACGCCGTACAATTGATGGTAAAAATGACGTGTGTTCTTTATTCTGAGGGTCAATACGATTAAAATGATACCCATTATTACGTACTTTTATATTATTGTTGCGCTTAAAAAAAATCACAAACTTTTTAACCAAATTAGTACGTTTATAATCCCTTTATTTTGATGACCTATAACTTTTTTATTTTTCCGTATAAGCGGCGGTATGGGGGCTCATTTTTTGCGCCATGATCTGTACTTTTTTTTGATGCCACATTTGCATATAAAAAAAATTTTATTAATTTTTTATAATTTTTTTTTAATAAAATGTTTTAAAAAAGTAGGAATTTTGGACTTTTTTTTTTTTCGTTCACGCCGTTCACCGTACGGGATCATTAACATTTTATTTTAATAGTTCGGACATTTACGCACGCGGGGATACCAAATATGTCTATAAAAAAAATTTACGCTTTTTGGGGGTAAAATAGGAAAAAACGGACGTTTTACTTTTTTATTGGGGGAGGGGATTTATCAAATTTTTTTTACTTTTACATTTTTTTTTATTTTTTTTACACTTGAATAGTCCCCATAGGGGACTATTCATAGCAATACCATGATTGCTAATACTGATCTGTTCTATGTATAGGACATAGAACAGATCAGTGTTTTCGGTCATCTTCTGCTCTGGTCTGTTCGATCACAGACCAGAGCAAGGAGACGCCGGAAGCCGGACGGAGGAAGGAGAGGGGACCTCCGTGCGGCGTTATGAATGATCGGATCCCCGCAGCAGCGCTGCGGGCGATCCGATCATTCATTCAAATCGCGCACTGCCGCAGATGCCGGGATCTGTATTGATCCCGGCACCTGAAGGGTTAATGGCGGACGCCCGCGAGATCGCGGGCGTCGGCCATTGCCGTGCGGGTCCCTGGCTGCGATCAGCAGCCGGGATCAGCCACGCATGACACGGGCATCGCTCCGATGCCTGCGGTTATGCGCAGGACGTAAATGTACGTCCTGGTGCGTTAAGTACCACCTCACCAGGACGTACATTTACGTCCTGCGTCCTTAAGGGGTTAAGGGCAATCTTCCTTATTATTTTTGTTGAGACAGGTGCTAGTGATAGGCGACAGCAATAATACTACCCTCGGAGGAGCTGGGGTGTCACCTGTTGAGCAACCTACTAAAACACCTTTAGCATTCTATACATTTGTATGTACAGGAATCATTTACGTTTTTAGTGTTGAGTGTACACGTGCAACACACTGACATTTTTCGTGTACAGCTCTGACTCACTTTTTATGTACATAGACATTTGACTATCTTTCTATGTACAACCTTTACTTACTGTTTATGTACACAGACACAAAGCAATTTTTTCTGTGTACAGAAATTACATACATATTTATTAGACATTTTACACAGTCATCAACACTCCAACATGGTTCAGGAGCATTCACCTGATAAGTGCAACATTTAGCATAAGAGTTCTTATGAAACTGCTGGTATATACATAAAACAGACGTGTACGAATCAGCAGTCCACCTACACTAGGAGTCCAATTAAAGGAAAATATACAAAGTGGCGTGTAAGGATCAGCAGTCCACCTACACTAAGAGTTCAATTAAAGGGAAAGGTAAACACGGCCTTAACCACAACTCAGCCGGGTACAGTCCTTAATGAATCTCCTACAGGATAGGAGTCTCTTGACTTAATAGTCAGGCACAAGCTTAGTGGTTACATTGCTGAACTTTGAACTGGAACAATCTTAGCACAGTCCTGCTAGGCACAATTCTTGAACTTGGTTGCTGCAAAATAAAAGTGGTTAACACAAGAAACAATCTGACATTACTTTAAAGTCCCTTCAGTGAATATTCTTCTTTATTCTTGTTGTGCCTCTCTTGGTTCCCCTGTACCTCCCTTCATCAGGGGCAGGTTGTTACGCCGAGCGCTCCGGGTCCCCGCTCCTCCCCGGAGCGCTCGCTACACTCTCGCTACTGCAGCGCTCCGGTCAGATCCACTGACCCGGTGCGCTGCGATACCGCCTCCAGCCGGGATGCGATTCGCGATGCGGGTGGCGCCCGCTCGCGATGCGCACCCCGGCTCCCGTACCTGACTCGCTCTCCGTCGGTCCTGTCCCGGCGCGCGCGGCCCCGCTCCCTAGGGCGCGCGCGCGCCGGGTCTCTGCGATTTAAAGGGCCACTGCGCCGCTGATTGGCGCAAGTGGTTCTAATTAGTGTGTTCACCTGTGCACTCCCTATGTATACCTCACTTCCCCTGCACTCCCTCCCCGGATCTTGTTGCCATTGTGCCAGTGAAAGCGTTTCCTTGTGTGTTCCTAGCCTGTGTTCCAGACCTCCTGCCGTTGCCCCTGACTACGATCCTTGCTGCCTGCCCCGACCTTCTGCTACGTCCGACCTTGCTTCTGTCTACTCCCTTGTACCGCGCCTATCTTCAGCAGTCAGAGAGGTTGAGCCGTTGCTAGTGGATACGACCTGGTCACTACCGCCGCAGCAAGACCATCCCGCTTTGCGGCGGGCTCTGGTGAAAACCAGTAGTGACTTAGAACCGGTCCACTAGCACGGTCCACGCCAATCCCTCTCTGGCACAGAGGATCCACCTCCTGCCAGCCGGCATCGTGACAGTAGATCCGGCCATGGATCCCGCTGAAGTCCCTCTGCCAGTTGTCGCCGACCTCACCACGGTGGTCGCCCAGCAGTCACAACAGATAGCGCAACAAGGCCACCAGCTGTCTCAACTGACCGTGATGCTACAGCAGCTACTACCACAGCTTCAGCAATCATCTCCTCCGCCAGCTCCTGCACCTCCTCCGCAGCGAGTGGCCGCTTCAGGCCTACGACTATCCTTGCCGGATAAATTTGATGGGGACTCTAAATTTTGCCGTGGTTTTCTTTCTCAATGTTCCCTGCACTTGGAGATGATGTCGGACCAGTTTCCTACTGAAAGGTCTAAGGTGGCTTTCGTAGTCAGCCTTCTATCTGGAAAAGCTCTGTCATGGGCCACACCGCTCTGGGACCGCAATGACCCCGTCACTGCCTCTGTACACTCCTTCTTCTCGGAAATTCGAAGTGTCTTTGAGGAACCTGCCCGAGCCTCTTCTGCTGAGACTGCCCTGTTGAACCTGGTCCAGGGTAATTCTTCCGTTGGCGAGTACGCCGTACAATTCCGTACTCTTGCTTCTGAACTATCCTGGAATAATGAGGCCCTCTGCGCGACCTTTAAAAAAGGCCTATCCAGCAACATTAAAGATGTTCTGGCCGCACGAGAAATCCCTGCTAACCTACATGAACTCATTCATCTAGCCACTCGCATTGACATGCGTTTTTCCGAAAGGCGTCAGGAGCTCCGCCAGGATATGGACTTTGTTCGCACGAGGCGTTTTTCCTCCCCGGCTCCTCTCTCCTCTGGTCCCCTGCAATCCGTTCCTGTGCCTCCCGCCGTGGAGGCTATGCAGGTCGACCGGTCTCGCCTGACACCTCAAGAGAGGACACGACGCCGCATGGAGAATCTCTGCCTGTACTGTGCCGGTACCGAACACTTCCTGAAGGATTGTCCTATCCGTCCACCCCGCCTGGAAAGACGTACGCTGACTCCGCACAAAGGTGAGACAGTCCTTGATGTCAACTCTGCTTCTCCACGTCTTACTGTGCCTGTGCGGATATCTGCATCTACCTTCTCCTTCTCTACTATGGCCTTCTTGGATTCCGGATCTGCAGGAAATTTTATTTTGGCCTCTCTCATCAACAGGTTCAACATCCCGGTGACCAGTCTCGCCAGACCCCTCTACATCAATTGTGTTAACAATGAAAGATTGGACTGTACCATACGTTTCCGCATGGAGCCCCTCCTAATGTGCATCGGACCTCATCACGAGAAAATTGAGTTTTTGGTCCTCCCCAATTGCACTTCCGAAATTCTCCTCGGACTACCCTGGCTTCAACACCATTCCCCAACCCTGGATTGGTCCACTGGGGAGATCAAGAGTTGGGGGCCCTCTTGTTTCAAGGACTGCCTTAAACCGGTTCCCAGTTCTCCTTGCCGTGACCCTGTGGTTCCCCCTGTAACCGGTCTCCCTAAGGCCTATATGGACTTTGCGGATGTTTTTTGCAAAAAACAAGCTGAGACTCTACCTCCTCACAGGCCTTATGACTGTCCTATTGACCTCCTCCCGGGCACTACTCCACCCCGGGGCAGAATTTATCCTCTCTCTGCCCCAGAGACTCTTGCTATGTCTGAGTACATCCAGGAAAATTTAAAAAAGGGCTTTATCCGCAAATCCTCCTCTCCTGCCGGAGCCGGATTTTTCTTTGTGTCCAAAAAAGATGGCTCCCTACGTCCTTGCATTGACTACCGCGGTCTTAATAAAATCACGGTAAAGAACCGCTACCCCCTACCTCTCATCTCTGAACTCTTTGATCGCCTCCAAGGTGCCCACATCTTTACCAAACTGGACTTAAGAGGTGCTTATAATCTCATCCGCATCAGAGAGGGGGATGAATGGAAAACGGCATTTAACACTAGAGATGGACACTTTGAGTATCTGGTCATGCCCTTTGGCCTGTGCAACGCCCCTGCCGTCTTCCAAGACTTTGTTAATGACATTTTTCGTGATCTCTTATATTCCTGTGTTGTTGTAAATCTGGACGATATCCTGATTTTTTCTGCCAACCTAGAAGAACACCGCCAGCATGTCCGCATGGTTCTTCAGAGACTTCGTGACAATCAACTTTATGCCAAAATGGAGAAATGTCTGTTTGAATGTCAATCTCTTCCTTTCCTAGGATACTTGGTCTCTGGCCAGGGACTACAAATGGATCCAGACAAACTCTCTGCCGTCTTAGATTGGCCACGCCCCTCCGGACTCCGTGCTATCCAACGTTTTTTGGGGTTCGCCAATTATTACAGACAATTTATTCCACATTTTTCTACCATTGTGGCTCCTATCGTGGCTTTAACCAAAAAGAATGCCAATCCTAAGTCATGGCCTCCTCAAGCGGAAGACGCCTTTAAACAGCTCAAGTCTGCCTTTTCTTCGGCTCCCGTGCTCTCCAGACCTGACCCATCTAAACCCTTCCTATTGGAGGTTGATGCCTCCTCAGTAGGAGCTGGAGCGGTCCTTCTACAAAAAAATTCTTCCGGGCATGCTGTTACTTGTGGGTTTTTTTCTAGGACCTTTTCTCCGGCGGAGAGGAACTACTCCATCGGGGATCGAGAGCTACTAGCCATTAAATTAGCACTTGAGGAATGGAGGCATCTGCTGGAGGGATCAAGATTTCCAGTTATTATTTACACCGATCACAAGAACCTCTCCTATCTCCAGTCTGCCCAACGGCTGAATCCTCGCCAGGCCAGGTGGTCTCTGTTCTTTGCCCGATTTAATTTTGAAATTCACTTTCGGCCTGCCGATAAGAACATTAGGGCCGATGCTCTCTCTCGTTCCTCGGATGCCTCGGAAGTAGAGCTCTCTCCGCAACACATCATTCCTCCTGACTGCCTGATCTCCACTTCTCCAGCCTCCATCAGGCAAACTCCTCCAGGGAAGACCTTCGTCTCTCCACGCCAACGCCTCGGAATCCTCAAATGGGGTCACTCCTCCCATCTCGCAGGTCATGCGGGCATCAAGAAATCCGTGCAACTCATCTCTCGTTTCTATTGGTGGCCGACTCTGGAGACGGATGTTGTGGATTTTGTGCGAGCCTGCACTGTCTGTGCCCGGGATAAGACTCCTCGCCAGAAGCCCGCTGGTCTTCTTCATCCTCTGCCTGTCCCCGAACAGCCTTGGTCTCTGATTGGTATGGACTTTATTACAGACTTACCCCCATCCCGTGGCAACACTGTTGTTTGGGTGGTCGTTGATCGATTCTCCAAGATGGCACATTTCATCCCTCTTCCTGGTCTTCCTTCAGCGCCTCAGTTGGCAAAACAATTTTTTGTACACATTTTTCGTCTTCACGGGTTGCCCACGCAGATCGTCTCGGACAGAGGCGTCCAATTCGTGTCAAAATTCTGGAGGGCTCTCTGTAAACAACTCAAGATTAAATTAAACTTTTCTTCTGCCTATCATCCTCAATCCAATGGGCAAGTAGAATGAATTAACCAGGTCCTGGGTGATTATTTACGGCATTTTGTTTCCTCCCGCCAGGATGACTGGGCAGATCTTCTACCATGGGCCGAATTCTCGTATAACTTCAGAGTCTCTGAATCTTCCTCCAAATCCCCATTTTTCGTGGTGTACGGCCGTCACCCTCTTCCCCCCCTCCCTACTCCCTTGCCCTCTGGTTTGCCCGCTGTGGATGAAATATCTCGTGATCTTTCCACCATATGGAAAGAGACCCAAAATTCTCTCTTACAGGCTTCATCACGCATGAAGAAGTTTGCTGATAAGAAAAGAAGAGCTCCCCCCATTTTTTCTCCTGGAGACAAGGTATGGCTCTCCGCTAAATATGTCCGCTTCCGTGTCCCTAGCTACAAATTGGGACCACGCTATCTTGGTCCTTTCAAAATTTTGTGCCAGATTAATCCTGTCTCTTACAAACTTCTTCTTCCTCCTTCTCTTCGTATTCCTAATGCCTTTCACGTTTCTCTTCTTAAACCACTCATCATCAACCGTTTCTCTCCCAAACTTGTTTCTCCCACTCCTGTTTCCGGCTCCTCGGACATCTTCTCCGTAAAGGAGATACTGGCCTCCAAGAAGGTCAGAGGGAAAACTTTTTTTTTGGTCGATTGGGAGGGTTGTGGTCCTGAAGAGAGATCCTGGGAACCTGAGGACAATATCCTAGACAAAAGTCTGCTCCTCAGGTTCTCAGGCTCTAAGAAGAGGGGGAGACCCAAGGGGGGGGGGGTACTGTTACGCCGAGCGCTCCGGGTCCCCGCTCCTCCCCGGAGCGCTCGCTACACTCTCGCTACTGCAGCGCTCCGGTCAGATCCACTGACCCGGTGCGCTGCGATACCGCCTCCAGCCGGGATGCGATTCGCGATGCGGGTGGCGCCCGCTCGCGATGCGCACCCCGGCTCCCGTACCTGACTCGCTCTCCGTCGGTCCTGTCCCGGCGCGCGCGGCCCCGCTCCCTAGGGCGCGCGCGCGCCGGGTCTCTGCGATTTAAAGGGCCACTGCGCCGCTGATTGGCGCAAGTGGTTCTAATTAGTGTGTTCACCTGTGCACTCCCTATGTATACCTCACTTCCCCTGCACTCCCTCGCCGGATCTTGTTGCCATTGTGCCAGTGAAAGCGTTTCCTTGTGTGTTCCTAGCCTGTGTTCCAGACCTCCTGCCGTTGCCCCCGACCTTCTGCTACGTCCGACCTTGCTTTTGTCTACTCCCTTGTACCGCGCCTATCTTCAGCAGTCAGAGAGGTTGAGCCGTTGCTAGTGGATACGACCTGGTCACTACCGCCGCAGCAAGACCATCCCGCTTTGCGGCGGGCTCTGGTGAAAACCAGTAGTGACTTAGAACCGGTCCACTAGCACGGTCCACGCCAATCCCTCTCTGGCACAGAGGATCCACCTCCTGCCAGCCGGCATCGTGACACAGGTGTAGAATTGACATAGCTTTGCCACACCACATTGGTGAGGATGGAGTGATGGATGGC
Source organism: Hyla sarda (assembly GCF_029499605.1). NCBI lineage: Eukaryota > Metazoa > Chordata > Amphibia > Anura > Hylidae > Hyla > Hyla sarda. Next base: position 373,105,557 of record NC_079192.1, on the reverse strand, counting down.
AGCATTAGAAGGGGACACAGGCTTTCTAGCCGGGATCAAAGTGGGGTAATAGGGCTTGAGCACCATCTCCAAACTAGGATGGACCCATGACTCTTTCGTTGGTACCCTGGAAGCAGGCAAACTCTCCATTTCAGAAGAGGGCCTTGGTACATACGTTGGTACCGGTGCAGGAGGCAAACTCTCATTGCTCCGAGAGGGTCTAGGTACGGTCTTTGGTGCCCGAAATTTGGGCTTACTCTCCTGAACTTGAGCAGGACTTGACCCTAGAAGGTATGTAGAAAATGAAGAACTTGGCTCTTTGCTGTACATAGGAGATGATGAACTTGACTCTTTGCTGTACATAGAAGATGATGAACTTGGCTGTTGAAGCTCCTCCTCCTTGGGTACGCTGGTGGAGGCTTTAGGAGCAGACCTTTTCGGCCTCAAGTTGAAGAGATCGGACTCCCAATCGGTTGTGGGAAAATACTTGAAGGGAAGCTGTGTTGGGGCTGTTGGTCTGGTGACCGCTGCAGCCCATTCTCTACGAAGGCTCTGGACGGGGGTGTACTCCACAATTTCACCCACCTCCAAGGTGTAGAACTTCTTATGGAGGTATGGCCTTTGCACTGCTCGCCGGTTTACGAGGATGGTCTGCCCAGTGTGGCAGTCAAGGCGTGTCCCATAACCTCTGACCTTGTCGAACTTGGCCACAGTTGCTCTTCTTCTTTCTAATGGCTCCTCCCCTTCTCGGGGGTGATCCCATTTACTAATGTACAATGCCTCCATTTCTTTGGTGTTTTCTTGCTACCGTACTTTCTCTTCATGAGGCAAATGCACGTGCTTGGGGGCATAGAGTTCTTTGTGTCGGGCCTTTAGCTTTTCCATCAATTCGGCCAGCTAGGCTTCTTGACGAGCCCTTTCTTTTTCTGCAGTTGGGATTGATGGGAGTGACTTCCCAGGTAATGGTTGAAGTACTCTGTGCATGTACTCGATCAGCTCCGGCTCATCTCCATTGCGGCAATTTTAGTAAGCACGGTCGTGCACTTGGCAAGCTTGATCGAGGTATGACCTCAGGGCTGGAGGAGGAAGAATAGGCCGCCTCTGGCGGGGTACTCACTGCAGACTCCTCCGATGGGATCTCGGCCCACGAGCCACAAGTTCTGTGGTGAGGGGACAATCTCACCGGTGATGCACCTCCAGGTGTCCCTGCGCTCTCCGCTGGAGGTGTCTCTGGCCAATCGTCATCATCATCAGGCAGTGGGGGAAGATTGCAGGCCCCCTCTTCGTCCAATGACAACCGCTGCAGACGGTCAGCAAGTTCTTGGAAAAGTCGGTCTGCGACTGCCACAACTTTTCATTGTTCCGGCGCAATTTTTCCATCTTCACCCCGTGGAACGCTGCTCTCCGCCATGTCTGTACTCTCTGGCTCCTTGTGCATACTGAAGAGATCGCTGTGTGTGGCGTCTTTTATAGTGGGCTTCCCCAAAATGGCGGCCGGCAGGAAGGATGTTATCGATGCAGCCCTGACTTCCGGTCCCTCCAGAGACAACTCCTGTGTCTCCAAGTTCCCTTTCGGCTGTGAGACAGCAACTTGGCAGCCACGCCCAGGGGCGGGGCAGGGCGCAGCGCGGGCTTTCTTCACGCGCTTTTCCGGCAGCAGTTCGGCTCTGCCTGTGCCGACCGGACAAAAGTATCGCAGCATGAACTCATTGCGCAGTTTACACATCTTAGTTGTAGATGAATTTTCGCCTCCCCCCTTACTTTTCTCGTGGCCCCCTTGTATGGTGCACCACAAGCACCGCTCCCGTACACAGCAACACGGTTTACAGCACATGAATAAAGTTTGTTTTCTGGGGGGGGGAGTACACTTTCACTAGTGGCCACTGTAGTAGGCACACACCCGAATCCTGTTCGTGATGCCAAAAAGGCTTTGTGGTAGGCCTCTGGGGTAGGGGTAGTGTAGTTAGGGTATTGTTTCAGTATATCAGGGGTTAAGGTTAACCCTACTGTTCGTGACGCCAGGCTGAGGGCTAGTATGCTGAGGTAATTCTCCGGCCTATCGCCGCCCTTCCCAGTAACGATAGGTGCATGCATAAAATGACTGAAGGTCCACAAGGTAGTTGAACTTGAACTTGGATAAACTTTACTTAAAGGCTTGCGGTACATCCAATGAACAGTAACAGTCTCATTAATACAGTCTCCATACACTTCAGTGACTGACAGTTGTTGCGGACCTTGACTTTTGTTATAAGTCTCTGAATTTAGGGTAATTTGCGAAGATCCGTCCGGATTTAGGGGATAGATATGGTCCGGTGATCTTGCAGAGTGCTTAGGGATTGATTACACTCACAGTTTAGAAGATATCAGCCGTCACTGCAAGGCTCGGGCCTAACTCACTGATGACAGCAGTGCAGATCCTTCCCTGTCAACAGCCCACGAGGAAAGAGAGCTAACAATGGCCGCCGCTCACTTATATGGGCAGGGTCGTTTCTATTGGTCCGAGTAACTGTCACTCACCTTTACAAGGAATGATGGGTGAAATACGTCATAGGGACCTCCAAAGGTCCTTAAGCAAAAACCATAGAGCTATGGGGACCTCTATACAGGTACCGTATAGGATGCAGTACCGGGACACCGCAGGCTCATTTGTCGTATATTATGCTGCTAGTTATGAGATAGGAAACAAGGGGGTAAATATTTTACTGCAATGCCACGGCAAACACTGAAAATAACGGGCTTTCCTCCAGAGTGAGAAACACTTTTTGTAGCCATTCTAGTAGACGAGGTTCTTGAACATTCTCTATTATTTCTGAATTCTGTAGAAGAGTATTAAAAATAATAAACCTAACTAAGATCATAATGAGTTGCACCTAAACTTGTAAAGAAAAATGTCCATGTCAGGAACTGTCCAGAGCAGGAGAGGTTTGCTATGGGGATTTGTTCCTGCTCTGGACAGTTCCTGACATGGACAGAGGTGTCAGAGGAGAGCACTGTGGTCAGACAGAAAATAACTATAACTTCCTCTGGAGCATACAGCAGCTGATAAGTACTTGAAGGATTAAGATTTTTAAATAGAAGTAATTTACAAATCTGTTTAACTTTTTAGCATCAGTTGATTTTATAAGAAAATGTTTTCCACTGGTTAGCAGGACCACTCTGCTACATGTAAAACTCATTCAATTGACCTTGACTACTTCCCCTATCCTCTTCATGAGGACCACATATACAGACTATATGCTAAGTGAGGCTCACAGTTTCATGCAGGTCCTACATCAGAATCTTCATACAGTATATGTCACCACTATTGAGATAGTTATGCTAACCAAAGACAAGATTGTTGTCAGTTGAAGAATGTTATATTCTTTGGCCTCTGATCCAATGTCACTAAGGTGTTGCTATAGGAAGAATCAAGATCAGATTCCCAAGATCCGAAAACAGTGCTGTTTACTAAACCAACATGGTGCCCAATGTACAAAAATGGTCAGCTTCCAGTTGACTGTCAGTCAAGAAGGACAGGGATGGGAAGGGGGCCGGACCATGTTCCTTTAGGGGCTTGGTGATGCCTCTTTGACACTTGGCACCAGAGAATTAAAGCATTTTTCTATTGCTTCTCAGTCTTTTGGCTAAGATCAAGTGTAGTATCTGTTCTTATTAGGCAGTCCACTGGTGAGGATGGATGACTGCATGGTGGAGCAGGTGTACCAGGGTTTTCTGGGGCCTCGGGTACTTTTGTGCCTCGGGGAGTGGTGACCCTGAGGTGCCTAAACTCACTGAAAGGATGAGACCCACTGAGTTGAAGCACTGCACCATAACTCTTTACCTCTGGCACTCACCCTTGGTATCCTGTCCTTCTGGCTAGGATCAGAGGAATTTTTATATATCCGGCGGGATGTCCAGGCAGTATGTCTGCCCTCATCCGCTTATTCATTTATTTATTTATTTTTTGTCACTGTGCCACTTTGCGTGTTTGTGTGTTCACAGGCTTTGTCAGGGTGTGGTAGCCCATTTTGGGTGTCCCTCCTCCTTTGTGGTCCCTTAGTAGCTTCAGTGAAAGGGACATCGAACCTGGAACCTCGCAGGTGCCTTTTTTAGTGTGATATGTTTGTGCCTCAGCTATAAAAAATATTTTTTTTTCTATGTTACAGAAGCACTGATGTGTCTCCTTGCCCTAACAGCTATCTAACAATGTCAGCAGTTCGGAACGTGAATTGCAGCTCATTGATTCCCCTTAACGTGCAGTAGGAATCAAGGAATCAAGTATGGAATCTTCTAAATATAATCTTCTGAACTACCCATGGTAGCACTTGCTGTGATGTCATTGCGTACAGCATTGGAAGAAGGTAAAACAATGAAGGCGCCGCCACTCAACTCGCATGCTGGGAAGTTCCTAAAAGCCTGCCTTGCGAATCAGTACATGCATTTTTTAATATGATAATAGGAAAAAATGTTATGAATCTCATCAAGTTTATTATATTAAAATGTCCTAATATGTTAAATAATAAGATGTAGGACCATATGTTGTACATCTTTGAAAACATTACTCTTTCTAATATATTCTCTAGAAGAGCACAGTATTCGGCACTTCACACAATGGCAGAACACAGGGAGACCCAGGTAAATAAGAAATTCCCAATAGACACTGCACAAAAAGTCCAAGTAATCCTGGTGGTGCTCACTAGTAAAGATTAGCAGTCCCACGTAAGAGCTATCAGGGACGTCCACCACTATGGGCTAGTAGAAGTGTTATGCAGCACAAAACTGCACCATAGCCCAAAGTTCTTCCCCCTTCCCTGCCACGCGTCTGTGATAGTCCTTGAATGTCTTCATTTCTGGATAAAAAATAATGATTTTCTTCAAGCTGCATTCCCGGTGAGTACCCTATTCTATTATTTCTACTGGTTCCAATCGTTCTAATATACTCCATAAGAATAGTTATTTTCCTTTTTATAGAAATCATGGCTTATAAAATCATGGCTTTGTCCAAGCTGAAGCACAGGCATGGACAAAGTCCAGTAAATGAGGGTAAGATAGTACTCAAAGTCCAGTAAGTGCTCTCCCCTGTCTGATAGTACTCCTCTGTGCTCTCTCCTGTCTGCTAGGACTCCTCTATGCTCTCTTCTGTCTGATAGCACTTCTCTGTGCTCTCTCCTGTCTGATAGGACTCCTCTGTGCTCTCTCCTGTCTGATAGGACTCCTATGTGCTCTCTCCTGTCTGATAGGACTCCTGTGTGGTCTCTCCTGTATGATAGTACTCCCCTGTGCTCTCTCCAGCCTGATAGCACTCCTCTGTGCTCTCTCCTGTCTGATAGTACTCCTCTGTGCTCTCCACTGTCTGGTAGTACTCCTCTGGGCTCTCTCCTGCCTGATAATACTCCTCTGTGCTCTCTCCTGTCTGATAGCTCTTCTCTATGCTCTCTCCTGTCTGATAGTACTCCTCTGTGCTCTCTCCTGTCTGATAGGACTTCTCTGTGCTCTCTCCTGCCTGATAATACTCCTCTGTGCTCTCTCCTGTCTAATAGCTCTTCTCTATGCTCTCTCCTGTCTGATAGTACTCCTCCGTGCTCTCTCCTGTCTGATAGCTCTCCTCTGTGCTCTCACCTGTCTGATAGGACTTCTCTGTGCTCCATCCTGTCTGATAGCACTCCTCTGTGCTCTCTCCTGTCTGATAGCACTCCTCTGTGCTCTCCCCTGTCTGATAGTACTCCTCTGTGCTCTCTCCTGCCTGATAATACTCCTCTGTGCTCTCTCCTGTCCGATAGCTCTTCTCTATGCTCTCTCCTGTCTGATAGTACTCCTCTGTGCTCTCCCCTGTCTGATAGTACTCCTCTGTGCTCTCTCCTGTCTGATAGCTCTCCTCTGTGCGCTCTCCTGTCTGATAGGACTTCTCTGTGCTCCCTCCTGTCTGATAGCACTCCTCTGTGCTCTCTCCTGTCTGATAGTACTCCTCTGTGCTCTCTCCTGTCTGATAGTACTCCTCTGTGCTCTCTGTCTGATAGTACTCCTCTGTGCTCTCTCCTGTCTGATAGTACTCCTCTGTTCTCTCTCCTGTTTGATAGGACTCCTCTGTGCTCTCTCCTGTCTGATAGGACTCCTCTGTGCTCTCTCCGGTCTGATAGCACTCCTCTGTGCTCTCTCCTGTCTGATAGTACTCCTCTGTTCTCTCTCATGTCTGATAGGACCCCTCTGTGCTCTCTCCTATCTAATAGTACTCCTCTGTGCTATCTCCTGTCTGATAGGGTTCCTCTGTGCTCTCTCCTGTCCTATCAGATGCACAGACGAGTACTATCCCACCCTCACTTCCTGAACTTTGTCCATGTCTGTGCTTCAGTTTGGAAAAAGACACGATTTTTTAAGCCATGATTCCTATAAAAAGGAAATAACATTTTCTTATGAAGTATATTAGAAAGGTTTATGTTTCGCAAGATGTACAGCATATAAAAAGTTTTTGTATCTGACAGAGCCCATTTAAGAAATAAAACAGCCACATGATATGGTCGTACAAACTGCATAAAAGAGTTACATTCGTCCTAAGTTTATTCTCCCAGCTTATCGAATAGCAATTTACCGGCCATGTGCAGGGTTTATAAATAGCCGAGCATACACTGTAACTATTTGGCCCATGTTCTGGTGCACATCTGTTAAAAAGTTTATCTTATTTTACAGTGTTACAATGTAATCTTTATAGATAATGTATCAAAATAGCTTTAAAAGCTGCTAAATTTGAACAGGGTGAAAACCTTGCTAACTCATGAATTGTTATTTTATTTTCTGATCAATACATACATTTTTCAATTTTTTGGGGAAACCTAACAATACACTAAAAAGGTGTCTTTCCTTCTAAACAATACAAGTTAGGCAAATGTTCCTGTTCTCTAGCTAGAGCTGAATTTTGTGCCCCAGAGCTGTTCTTCCTATGCAAACATAGTCAGCCATTTTCCTTTGGTCGCCCAGTCAGCCCCATAGAATCACAGACATTGCCAGAGTGTTACCCTGCAAAAATTGAATGTTGTAAGTATTTATCAGAAGAACAATACAAAGACTGAACAACCCCTAATGAAAACATTTAATGCATGGATACATTTCCAAAATTCTCTTTATTTTTAGATTTTTTTTCTGGGAAGCAAACAATGTATTCATGGCACACAGAACCTCCTTTACCAGGCGGCAGAAGGATTTTCCATCTTTACTAAGGTCAAATGTGAGGGCAAGTTCATTCACTTCTGCTTTCTCTCTACCTTGGTCTCCTAGGACTTAGTTCAAAGTAGTCAGCATCGACTGGTTCTTTAGGGAAAGCCGTGTGTTGTTTGTGAGTTGGAGACATCTTTTTCTGGAGACCACCATAACAGTTCTGAGATTTCACAGCTCCATAGGTTGACTAGTAGTGGGCTGAAGGTAGAGGAGGCTAGGTTAGCAGGGATGCAGTTATTCTAGTTGTGTGTTACATTATTGTCAATGCTGGATCAGTAATCCATGATAAATATAAAAAGTATATTGGAATACATTTAAATTGGATTTTATTGGATTATAACACATTATTAAGTATTCTGTTTTATTGTGTGGTCCAAGAAAAGGCTTATTCTGGCATTGTTGGAAGTCGGCCCTGCTATCCAAGCTGGTTACCCTGCTAAACTGCTGAAAACTGGCTTTGCTGTGGAGGTACCGTGATCCTTCAAGTTACAATATTAATTGGTTCCAAGATGACCATTGTATGTTGAGACCAGAACTCTATGGAAAGAAACCTGGTAATTGGTTCTGAAGCCACCAAAATGTCATCCAAAAATAGGAAAAAGTGAGGATTAAAGAAAAATAAGTAGATAACGCAAATCCTTACATATATAAGTAATAAAAATCTGCTGGAAGCTGTAAATCATTGTCTATGTCAGTGTTTCTCAACCAGGGTGCCTCCAGCTGTTGCAAAACTACAACTCCCAGCATGCCCGGACAGCCGAAGGCTGTCCGGGCATGCTGGGAGTTGTAGTTTTGCAACAGCTGGAGGCACCCTCTTTGGGAAACACTGGTCTATGTACAGGACAGAAGCTTCTTCAGGGTCTTTTACAGAACACGCAATGTCCTAATAAACTGGGAGTTGTAGTTTTGCAACAGCTGGAGGCACCCTCTTTGGGGTTTTGCAACAGCTGGAGGCACCCTCTTTGGGAAACACTGGTCTTCAGGGTCTTTTACAGAACACGGAATGTCCTAAAAAACTGGGAGTTGTAGTTTTGCAACAGCTGGAGGCACCCTCTTTGGGGTTTTGCAACAGCTGGAGGCACCCTCTTTGGGAAACACTGGTCTATGTACAGGGCAGAAGCTTCTTCAGGGTTTTTTACAGAACATGCAATGTTCTAAAAAAAAATTAAAATAAAGTAAAATGGAGCCGCCCTAACCTGATGTCCAAAGGAGCAGCTAACCCTGGCACAGGTAAAGAGTGCAGAACATGTAATACCTCCCTGTACTGTAGGGGGCGCTACCAGACACCAGTCAGTGCACACACTTCAGTAATACAGGTAAAGAGTACAGAACATGTAATACCTCCCTGTACTGTAGGGGGCGCTACCAGACACCAGTCAGTGCATACACTGCAGGAATACAGGGGTTTTACCAGTGAAATGTCCATCTGATTGGTCAGTTTCGCAGACTCTATAGCATTGTATGTTGAGTCTGGTTTCAAGTTACAATGGTCCAGAAAAGACCATTGTGTGTTGAAACTATTGTATGTTGAGGCCATTATAAGTTGAGGGATCACTGTATTGTTCAATACTAACACTGCTGTGCTGGTACCGATAAAACTTGGAACACTGTTGAAAGTTGACTTAGTATTGCATGGGAAGACGGTTGATACCTAGCTCTGGTATGGGGCATCCAACTCTGTTATGGGGAACTATTGAGAGCTGGCTCTAATATGGTGCAAAAATAAATAAATAAATATAGTAGCACCACCAGTTTCAATTCAGCAGAGCTATCCTAATATTGCTATCTGCATGCAATGTCAAGCCTCAACCTCATGGGCCCCAGAAAATACAAAGAAAATTGCTTTTATTCCCCAAATGACATACAATGTTTTGGTTGTTGCATGCTGCCTTTGTCAAATACTACAAGATTTTTGTTCAGTCTCCTTTGGCTTCAATATAGGGCACTGTTAAAATCCAGTTCTGTTATTGGGTTTTGCTGTCAGCTGGTTCTATTATTGAAGAATAGTTAAAAAGCTAGATTTGTTATGGGGGAGATCTTGACTTTGTTATTGGACACTGTTAAGAAATGGTTCTATGGGGCAGTGTTGAAATCCAGCTCTGCTATGGATGAACTGTTAATTTATTTATATTGGCTATGTTGAAAGCTGGCTCTATTATGGAGGTACAGTTAAAAACTAGTACAGCTGTACTGGTACTGATTAAACCTGGGGCACTGTATAAAGTTAGCTCTGTTATAGGATATCTGTTGATACCGGGTTCTGACATGGAGCAATGGGCTGTGTTATGGGGCACTGCTGAGAGTTGGCTCACTGTTGCATTATAATTCTATTATAGAAGCACTGTTAGAAGCTGGCTTTGCTATGGGTGCACTGTTGAAAACTATCATTGCTCTGCTGTGATTCATAAAACCTGGGGCACTGTATAAAGTTAGCTCTGTTATAGGATATCTGTTGATACCGGGTTCTGACATGGCGCAGTGGGCTGTGTTATGGGGCACACTGAGAGTTGGCTCCCTGTTGCATTATAATTCTATTATAGAAGCACTGTTAGAAGTTGGCTTTGCTATGGGTGCACTGTTGAAAACTATCATTGCTCTGCTGTGATTCATAAAACCTAGGGCACTGTTGAACATTGGCTCTGTTGTGGCAAAACGGTTGATACCTGGCTCTGGTATGGGGCAAATGGCGCTGTTATGGGTGAACTGTTGAAAGCTGGCTCTGATATGGGGTCCTTTTGAAATACAATTCTATTCTTAGTGTTCTGCTGGAAGTTGGGTCTATGATGAAGGAACAGTTAAGAGTTAGATTTGTTATGGGGGAGCTATTAAAAGCTGGCTTTGTTATGGGGAACTGTTGGAAGTTGGCTCTGATATGGGGCACTATGGAGGTACTGTAAAACTTAGCACTGCTTGGCTGGTACTGATGAAACCTGTGGAACTGTTAAAAGCTGACTCTGTTATGTGGGCACTGTTGAGAACTGTTAGCTGAAAACTGTAATGCCTAACCAATAGGTGAACTGCTGAAAGCTGCTTCTGGTATAAGGGAAATGTTAAAAATGCTTTATTATGGGGTTCCATGAGCCTGAACATTTTTCTCAGATGTACCAATCACAACACATATTTATTTCCTGTTTTCCCTGCTTTCCAACCCCCTCTATACAGTACATCAGTTACCTCCTTAAAGGGGTTATCCAGGAATTGAAAAACAGAGCTAATTTCTTTCTATAACAGCTCCACATCTGTCCCCAGGTTGTGTGTGGTATTACAACTTGGCTCCATTGATTTTAATGGAACTGAACTGCAGAACCACACCCAACCTGGAGACAGACTGAGAGCGTTTTTTGAAAGAAATTAGCTCTGTTTTTTTTTTTTTATACCTGAATAACCACTTTAACGGAAATCTGTCACAAGTTTCACCCGCACCAACCAAATGTACTGGCTGGTAGTGTGGGTGACACTGATTGAAATTGTACGTTCTGTGTCTGGATCCATCAATCAGTTGGTGTCTTTATTTTTCAGAATATGCAAATGAGCAGTCTTGGGGCATGGGTGGGGCCATGATCTTGGCCTCGGGCACAGCGATGTCAGCCCTGTTCAGCACTCGTCTCGGCTAACTAATATTCACTTTATTCCCCACTCTTAGGGGGACATTTATCATTAGGTAGACACAGATCTAACCCTTTACACTGCCTACCTAATTTACACTTTTGCGCAAAATTTACAAAAAATGCGTCCTTTGATAAATGTTGCTCAAATATAGAAACGCCCCCCCTTGCTCTACCGTGCACTACTTCTCTACCTCACACTTCACAGAGCTGCTGTTCGCAGACCTGTGGCGCTTTCCTGCGGTGGGCCCACAGAATTCTGACTTCCCTCCTATCCTCCCGGGTTAGTTCCTTCTTATATTTCCAAGTTACCTTATGCTAAAAAAAATTAACATGTTTCTAGGCTAATTTTCTTTTTTCATATTACTTTCAGGTTAATAAAGTGTTATGGCTGATCCCAATGCTTGTGAATTCCCTTCAGAGGTTGTAGTATAATAGTCAGTCTATCGCAAAAAGACTAAATAATCGGAGGCGGTTCTAAATCTGTATTACATAATGCTGGACAGATTCTGACAGCTTTTTACGTGGCCTCCTAGATGGTGTATATTTGTCGGGACTTTGGCAAAGTTTGTGCGTGTAAACATTAAAGACGCAGTTGATAAATCGATGTTCACTGCATAATCAGCTCTACCGTACACAGTCACAGAGAATTCCACAGTAAAACTTCTATCAAAAAGTACAGAAAAAAACAGAATTACGCAAAAAAAATTACGCAATATAGACAGTGAAAACGGTGTATATATAATGATAAATGTCCCCCTTAATGCCTACTGCACAAAGCAAAACTACAACTCCCGGCATGCCCGGCTGTATGACCCGGGTTCATGACTCAAACTTGAACTTTAGACACATCCATTACCATTGGCACAACTTTTTACCCCTAAGGATTTGGCAAATACAGGGCTACGTTTAGTGTTAAAATAATTTGCAGCCTTCTACCTATTCCACTTCATTGGCCAGAAAAAGTATGTATGGGCATTCCTGGGAATAGTGCAGAGCACCGCGCAAATAAGAACTTTCCATAATCTTCATAGGCTAAGAATTATCAATCTTCGTATTTTTGTTGGAACCCTTTCCCCTTCTGATTCTTGCTATAAAAGGAATTGTGTCTGTCGGTGTGTTTGCATTGGTGTGTCACACACTCACATTTTTCGCACTCATCTGGTTTTCATCCCCCCGGTACACGGTAATTGCTGATTTGCCGAATTTCTCTTTTAAAGAATTTCCTGATTATGGCAGCAGAAAGCAGAGAGTTTATTACCAGTGTGACCAGTGTATGACCAACGAAACCAGTTACATGCTTATCCTCACTGAGTAAAGGAAATCTGTCACCATGAAAAACAACTCTAAGCTACTATAATGTGCAGACAGTCAAATAGACATGTAAAAGGTGGTTCTTATAGAAATCTCAGCTTGTTACAGATCAACAGTTTTATTAATTTCACACATCTCATCGGTTTCATGGAGCAGTCACTTCACATAACTTGTTTTCAGTGCGATCCTCATAGTGCGTCTGGAGATCCACCAAGATAAGTTCTGCCAAAATACCAGCTCGTGCCCATCCTACTATGTTTCCGAGATGTTGGACTTTACAGCAGCCTGTCCTCACTTGTCCTAATGTAGGTTTGCACCAGTCACTTAGTGATAGGGTTGCCACCTGGCCGGTATTTTACCAGCACAGATGGTATTTTGGCTACCCTGCCGGTATTTATATATTAAAAATACCGACAATGCAATGGCCGGTATTTATCCAACCAATCCTCTAACTTGTGGATGGTTGCACCATATGCTATACCAGTGTTTCCCAACCAAAGCGCCTCCAGCTGTTGCAAAACTACAACTCCCAGCATGTTGGACTAGATAGTAGTACACTGCTTAAAAAACTAAAGGGAATACTTAACCCCTTAAGGACTCAGCCCATTTTGGCCTTAAGGACTCAGACAATTTAATTTTTACGTTTTCATTTTTTCCTCCTCGCCTTCTAAAAATCATAACTCTTTTATATTTTCATCCACAGACTAGTATGAGGGCTTGTTTTTTGCGCGACCAGTTGTCCTTTGTAATGACATCACTCATTATATCATAAAATGTATGGCGCAACCAAAAAACACTATTTTTGTGGGGAAATTAAAACGAAAAACGCAATTTTGCTAATTTTGGAAGGTTTTGTTTTCACGCCGTACAATTTACGGTAAAAATGACGTGTGTTCTTTATTCTGAGGGTCAATACGATTAAAATGATACCCATTATTATATACTTTTATATTATTGTTGCGCTTAAAAAAAATCACAAACTTTTTAACCAAATTAGTACGTTTATAATCCCTTTATTTTGATGACCTATAACTTTTTTATTTTTCCGTATAAGCGGCGGTATGGGGGCTCATTTTTTGCGCCATGTTCTGTACTTTTTTTTGATACCACATTTGTATATAAAAAACTTTTAATACATTTTTTATAATTTTTTTTTAATAAAATGTATTAAAAAAGTAGGAATTTTGGACTTTTTAAATTTTTTTTCGTTCACGCCGTTCACCGTACGGGATCATTAACATTTTATTTTAATAGTTCGGACATTTACGCACGCGGCGATACCAAATATGTCTATAAAAAATGTTTTTTACGCTTTTTGGGGGTAAAATAGGAAAAAACGGACGTTTTACTTTTTTATTGGGGGAGGGGATTTTTCACTTTTTTTTTACTTTTACTTTTACATTTTTTTACATTTTTTTTTACACTTGAATAGTCCCCATAGGGGACTATTCATAGCAATACCATGATTGCTAATACTGATCTGTTCTATGTATAGGACATAGAACAGATCAGTGTTTTCGGTCATCTTCTGCTCTGGTCTGCTCGATCACAGACCAGAGCAGGAGACGCCGGGAGCCGCACGGAGGAAGGTGAGGGGACCTCCGTGCGGCGTTATGAATGATCGGATCCCCGCAGCAGCGCTGCGGGCGATCCGATCGTTCATTTTAATCGCGAACTGCCGCAGATGCCGGGATCTGTATTGATCCCGGCACCTGAGGGGTTAATGGCGGACGCCCGCGAGATCGCGGGCGTCGGCCATTGCCGGCGGGTCCCTGGCTGCGATCAGCAGCCGGGATCAGCCGCGCATGACACGGGCATCGCTCCGATGCCCGCGGTTATGCTTAGGACGTAAATGTACGTCCTGGTGCGTTAAGTACCACCTCACCAGGACGTACATTTACGTCCTGCGTCCTTAAGGGGTTAAAGGGGTACTACCATGGAAAACTTTTTATTTTTTAAACGAACTGGTGCCAGAAAGTTAAACAGATTTGTAAATCACTTCTATTAAAAAATCTTAATCCTTCCAGTACTTTTTAGGGGCTGTATACTAAAGATAAATACAAAAAGAAATGCATTTCCTGTGATGTCCTGACCACAGTGCTCTCTGCTGACCTCTGCTGTCCATTTTAGGAACTGTCCAGAAAAGCATATGTTTGCTATGGGGATTTTCTCCAGTTCCTAAAATGGACAGCAGAGGTCAGCAGAGAGCACTGTGGTCAGGATATCACAGGAAATGCATTTCTTTTTTTGGATTTCTCTTTAGTATACAGCCCCTAAAAAGTACTGGAAGGATTAAGATTTTTTAATAGAAGTGATTTACAAATCTGTTTAACTCTCTGGCACCAGTTGATTTAAAAAAAAAAAAAAGTTTTCCACGGTAGTACCCCTTTAAACAACACAATGTAACTCCAAGTCAATCACACTTCTGGGAAATCACACTGTCCACTCAGGAAGCAACACTGATTGACAATCAATTTCACATGCTGTTGTGCAAATGGAACAGACAACAGGTGGAAATTATAAGCAATAAACAAGACACCCCAATAAAGGAGTGGTTCTGCAAGTGGTGACCACAGACCACTTCTCAGTTTCTCTGCTTCCTGGCTGATGTTTTGGTCACTTTTGAATGCTGGCGGTGCTTTCACTCTAGTGGTAACATGAAATGGAGTCTACAACCCACACAAGTGGCTCAGGTAGAGCAGCTCATCCAGGATGGCACATCAATGCGAGCTGTAGCAAGAAGGTTTGCTGTGTCTGTCAGTGTAATGTCCAGAGCATGGAGGCGCTACCAGGAGACAGGCCAGTACATCAGGAGACATGGAGGAGGCCGTAGGAGGGCAACAACCCAGCAGCAGGACCGCTACCTCCACCTTTGTGCAAAGAGGAGCAGGAGGAGCACTGACGGAGCCCTGCAAAATGACCTCCAGCAGGCCACAAATCTGCATGTGTCCACTCAACGGTCAGAAACAGACTCCACAGGTGTGGGTTGTGCTTACAGCCTAACACCGTGCAGGACATTTGGCATTTGCCAGAGAACACCAAGATTGGCAAATTCACCACTGGCGCCCTGTGCTCTTCACAGATGAAAGCAGGTACATCTGCAGAACATTCTGCTGCCTGCAACATCCTCCAGCATGATCGATTTGGTGGTGGGTCAGTAATGGTGTGAGGTGGCATTTCTTTGGGGCCGCACAGCCCTCCATGTGCCTGCCAGAGGTAGACTGACTACCATTAGGTACCGAGATGAGATCCTCAGACCCATTGTGAGACCATATGCTGGTGTGGTTGGTCCTGGGTTCCTTCTAATGCAAGACAATGCTAGACCTCATGTGGCTGGAGTCTGTCAGCAGTTAATGTAAGAGGAAAGTACTGATGCCCGGCCTTTTCCCAGACCTGAAACCGATTGATCACATCCGGGACATCATGGTGCTTTAGTCCAGGTCTGGCAGGACATTTTTTTTTTTTTTTTTAAGAGCCGAGGCAAGTGCTCTCTATCACCCAAAGTGCAAGAAAAAGTGCAAACGTGTCACACAAAAAAAACGTGCACAAAGGATGCGGTCTATCGCTAAGCTCTTCTCCAACTAGAGAGAGGCCCCCCAACAAACCTACCCTTCACCTCCAGGCCAGAAGGCGCCTGCAAGGATCCAGGTTCGATGCCCCTTTTCGCCAAAGCTACTAAGGGGCCAAAAATGCTCCTGGCTTCAACCTAGGCGTTAACCAAGGTATCAGCCGAGTAGCCGTATACTGATGGCATCTTGACCGAAGCCAAGATGCCCAGGGGTTGCAGGGAGGTGGGGAGCCAAAAGGCCACACACAACTCCCCTAGACCACCAGGAGGGACACCCAGAAGAGCTATTGCACCCTGACAATCCTGTGTGCAAATAAAGACACAAACGTGGCACAGTGACAAGACATAAAAATAATAAATAAGTGGACGAGTGCAGATATACTGCCCGGTCATCCGGCCGGATCTATAAAAATTTCCCTGATCCTAGCCAGAAGGCCGGGATACCAAGGGTGAAGAGTAATAGTACAGTGCTTCCACTCAGTGAGTTATAACACCCAGTGAGTTTCGGCACCTCAGGGTCACCACTCCCCGAGGCACAGACGTACCTCGACTCTACACCCTTCTACCTCATGGCGAGACCCGGAGGAAACAGGTCACATCAGGGCAGCCATCGAGCTGATTCCTCAGAACCAGCCCCGGAACGCCCCGGTACACCTGCCCCCACCATGCAGCACCCATCCCCACCAGTCTCACACCAGAGTTTCCCATCCACTGGCGGAAACTGATAAGAACAGATACTAAACTTGATCTTAGCCAAAAGGCCAGGTCTGGGAGGACATCCCCCAGGAGACCATCCACCACCTCATCAGGAGCATGCCCAGGCGTTGTAGGGAGGTCATACGGGCACGTGGAGGCCACACACACTACTGAGCCTCATTTTGACTTGTTTTAAGGACATTACATCAAAGTTGGATCAGCCTGTAGTGTGGTTTTCCACTTTGATTTTGAGTGTGACTCCATATCCAGACCTCCATGGTTGATAAATTTGATTTCCATTGATAATTTTTGTGTGATTTTCTTGTCAGCACATTCAACTATGTAAGGACGGAAGTATTTCATACGATTAGTTCATTCATTCAGATCTAGGATGTGTTATCTTAGAGTTCCCTTTATTGTCCGGGCATGCTGGGAGTTGTAGTTTAGCAACAGCTGGAGATACCCCTGGTTGGGAAACACTGACCTATACTATATACTGCTATATAGTCTAACACGCTGGTAGTTGTAGTTTTCGTTTGGGGCAGCTGATG
The DNA here is from genome assembly GCF_029499605.1 of Hyla sarda. Taxonomy (NCBI): domain Eukaryota; kingdom Metazoa; phylum Chordata; class Amphibia; order Anura; family Hylidae; genus Hyla; species Hyla sarda. Next base: position 373,088,656 of record NC_079192.1, on the reverse strand, counting down.
TCCCACAGGCTGTATCAGGGCATGCTGGGAGTTGTAGTTAGTAACTAACTATCTGACTAACTATCAAAACAAAAATGCAAAAAATGAGCCCTGATACAGGCCCATATAAGGAAAAATTTAAAAAAGTTATAGGGGTCATAATAGGACAAAATTTCCCCCACATACGTGTATCCTGTGATGTTACGCATATATAATTGATTATGCAAATTAGCATGCCCGGTATTTTTTGGCAAGAAAGGTGGCAACCCTACTTAGTGAGCCACAGGGTGTGAGGTGAGGTGTAAGGGGCAGATGGTGTTGCCCATGTGTAGATGGTATTAACCCCTTGGTGTTTGTGACACCAGGGTGTGGTTTTCCTGTATAACCACCCGAAGGTAGTACTGCTAGCCCTAGGTCAGGCAGGGGCAATAAAGAGTCTAAGACCAGGTTAAGGGTAACTGTAGCTTTTACTGAGGTTAGACAGGTGGTACCATCTATACAGTTCAGCCAGTATGCCAGAGAGGTGGCCAGTGACACAGAGAGACCTCGCAGGCTTGCTGGGACTTGCAGTAGGTAGACTGACTATAATGCAGGCCATGGTGACTAGACAGTAGACTTGACTTGACTGACTTGATGACTGACAATTAGATGACTTTAGCTTACTTGCAATTGACAGGTGGCTGCAGATGTTTGGCTTCCCTTATATATGGGGCCCCTCTCTTTGTATCCTTACCTTCTATGAGTTTGGGTCCATATTGTATTCCTGTTACTGGAGGCGGGCCCACCACCAAGTATTGTGCCCCGGGCCCTCTTTCAACAATCATTTGGTTCCAAGTGCAGGGGTAAAGTTTAGTAAATGGAATAAACAACATGCTTGGTCTCTACTGAATACAGAAAGGTGGAGCACCCTCATCTCTGCCCCTTTTTCTTTCTGTTTTACATGCACTAACACACACTGGAAGGGGGTTGACAAAAAGGGCATCTTCTGGAAATCATGCAAATAGTTATAAAAGAAGTTTAAATGGGCACTGTCAGATACAAAAACTTTTGATATATTGTAAAGCATGTATAACCAATAGGTTTTGCAATTGCTTTCATTAGAACATTTTCAGTATTTCATACTGAAAAAGCCAGTCAAAGAACTGCCCCCCCCCCCCTGCCTGCTTGGACACATACTAGTCCTGCTGTGTCCATGCATCATCACCTATGTCATGGACACACTTCCTTGATTGACAGCTGTGAGCGCAGGGCTCAAAGCTGGAGGAAAAATTCTCTCACTGTCAGCTTGTGTCCCGCTACTGTCAGTGAGGACAAGCTGGGAGTTGTAGTTTTGCTAATGCTAGGGGAGATGTGAGCAGACAGCATACTGAGGGAGGGGGCGGAGACCTGCACAATGAGGCCACGCCCCTCCCTTTGAGAGGAATTCAGACTAGTATGCTAAATTAAAAGTGTAATAAAAAAATAAATAAAGGTGCTAGACACATAAAAATTAGATGTACATGGTGAGGATGAGGTACCGAGTGATATATTAAAAAAATGTTGTTGGATCTGACGGGTACACTTTAAATATTTTGCTTAAAAAGAGAACTTAAAATTATTCTATTCCATTGTGCTGTACAGGAAACTAAATTACCCAGAAGAAACCCACACAAACACAGGGAGAACATACAAACCCCATGCAGACGTTGCCTCAAATCCTTATCTAGGGAAAATTTACATGAATGCAAAAGATTTTCTGCAACAAGTCTGCAGTGTGTGGATCATTTCTATTAACACTTCTGTTCTATGTAAATCATAAAAGCCTAGAAAGTAAAGCCATTCAGTATGGCTTACGTGTATAGCAGTGGAAATGAATATTAGAAATATATTTCTAGACATAGTAGTCCTAAAACATTTACTGATACACATTAAGACATTAAACAAACCATTTCACTCCTTCATAAATGTTTCATTGTGACGTAGCAAGAATTTTCCTTTAGCTGTCATATATCTGTAGGAATATCTGTAATTCATTCATCTCGAATGTCCCATAAAAGCAAAGTGATGCTCAGTGCAGACCTCTGCTGGAGAAAATGACAAAAAAAAAATCCATTCACTGCTGACTTCAGGTGCTAGCCGAACAATAGGGGTGAATTGTAATGTTGAGATGGGGAAACACATATGGGGAAATTTATTTAAGACAATCAGGTTTCAACTAAATCTATATTAGAGTAAGATAGTCCAAATTTATTAGAGATGCAGGCCTCTGTGACCAGGGTAAGTGGTCCTTGGACTAGGTCCCTCATAATTCGGCTAGCTTGAGTGATGCATCTCTTTCTATTCACTGCTAGGGAGAGATGCATTACTTAAAGGGTACCTCTCATCAAAAAAAACTTTTGATATATTATAGATTAATGTATGCAGAATAACTTTACAATTGCATGTTATTAAAAAATATGCTTCTTTCTATTTAATTTTCCACTTTGAAGAAATGACCACTAGGGGTCTCCTTACCAGTCCTGGCAGCAAGCATTTCAGACTCATGCTGGAGTCCTAAACACTACGAGCTGCCAGTCTGCTTTGTTCACAAAGGAGAACACTCAGAGCTGCCAGCCTGCTTTGTTCACAGCCTGTTTGGCTGTGAACAAAGAAGGCTGGCAGCTCTGAGTGTTTAGGACTCCAGCATGAGTCAGAAATGCTTGCCGACAGGACTGATCGGGAAAAATACAATAGAAAGAAGCATATTTTTCATTAACATGCTATTGGAAAGTTATTCAACATTCATTCATCTAAAATATATCAAAAGTTTATTTGATGAGAGGTACCCTTTAAGCTGCTGGTCGGGGCAGCGACCACCAGAGGAATAGTTACCCGGGTCACTGCAGCATTGTTAAACTATGATTACTCTGACATGCCACAACATATCAGAGTGCGGCTATGTTCACACAGGAGAATGTACACACAGAAAATTTCCGTGCAGACATTGTCCCGACAGCAGAGCACCAGCAGAATATGCCAGCGCTAGGACCACTCAGAAATACACCATCTCATAGACGGCAATGCATTTCCATGCGGACTGTGCAAAAAAAAGACATGTCAATTCTTTCTGCAGAGGCTGGTATCTGAATTTCCATGGCAGATGTTCCAACAGGCCACAGCGGAATTTCTGAGCATGATTTTTCTGCAAGATTCCGCTCAAAAATTCTTCCTTATGAACATAACCTAATTCATAGTGTATCAAACTAACAATGCCTGCACTAGTTTTATGCTGCCAGCAATTTAGGCAGCATAAAACTGATGATGGGTGGCCTTTAGACCCATTTTTTTTTTTTCATTTTTGCAAGGGGTAAATGGAGAAAAAGCCCCAAAAATTTGTAGTATGGAAATACATATGTGGATGTAAAGTGCTCTGCGGGCGCACTACAGGGCTCAGAAGGGAAATCAAGAGAAAATGTTGCTGAAATAGTTTTTGGGGGCCTTGTCGTCGCATTTAGGGAGCCCTGATGGTACCATAACAGCAAAAAAAAAAGAACACATGGCACACTATTTTGAAAAACTACACCCCTCAAGGAATGTAACAAGGGATACAGTGAGACTTAACACCCCATAGGTGTTTTACGAACTTTTGTTAACCACTTAAGGACACAGGGCGTACAAGTACACCTTGACGTCATGGTACTTAAGGACACAGGGTGTACCTGTACACCCGTGGGAATTCCGGTCCCTGCCCCTCATCGGGTGGGGACCGGTCCAGAATGCCTGCTAAAATTATGAGACACCCCCCCCCATGTCATCAATTCAGATTTGTGATTTGCAGAGATTCCAGGTCAATCGGGTCCCGGTGACCCAGAAAAAAAGGGTGAAAGGTGCTATCCGAGATGGCACCTATCACCCTTTAGCAGCAGGAGTGAGGTGGCGGCCGATGAATCAGGACTCCTGCTGTGGGGGTGTCTCTAATGGCACCTGCTCCGCCCCTATTCTGGAGGGCGAGAGCAGGTGCCAGGAGTCATTACCTGGCATGGGGGCCCCAATCCATGCCATCGGCGGTGGGATCGGGGCCCCAGGGGCAAGGCAGCAGATAGGCAGGAGGACAGAGCACAGCAGGAGGAGGTAAGGCTGGCCCCATGCTGTTGCTTAGCAACAACTCCCAGCATGCACAAAAGGGCATGCTCGGAGTTGTTGTTATGCAACAGCAGAAGGAACAACTATAACTCCTAGCATGCCCTGTGGTAGTTTGTGCATGTTAAGGAGTTGTAGTTATGCAACAACTGGAGGCACATTTTTTCTATGAAAAAGTGTGCCTCCAGCTGTTGCATAACTGCAACTCCCAGCATGCATGGACAGCCAAAGGGCATGCTGAGAGTTGTAGTAATGTTCCTCTAGCTCCCAGCATGCCGTTCGGCTGTCAATGCACTGACAGACCGTACATGCTGGGAGTTGTAGTTTTACAACAGCTGGAGGCACACTGGTTGGGAAACACTGAGTTAAGTAACAAACTCTGTGTTTTGCAACCAGTGTGCCTCTAGCTGTTGCATAACTACAACCCCCAGCATGCACAGACAGCCAAAGAGCATGCTGGGAGTTTTAGTTTTGAAACAGCTGGAGGATTGCCCCCCTTATGTGAATGTACAGGGTACATTCATGCGGATGGGGGTTTACAGTGAGTTTCCAGCTGCAAGTTTGAGATGCAGCAAATTCTCTGCTGCAGCTCAATCTCCCAGTGGGAAACTTGCTGTAAACCCCCATCCATGTGAATATACCCTAAAAACACTACACTACACAAAATAAAGGGCAAAACACTAAATATACACATACCCCTACACAGTTACCCCCCTCCCCCCCAATGAGAATGAAAAACATCTGGTACGGAACTGTTTCCAAAACAGAGCCTCCAGCTGTTGCAAAACAACAACTCCCAGTATTGCCAGACAGCCATTGACTGTCCAGGCATACTGGGAGTTTTGAAACAGCTGGAGGCACCCTGTTTGGGAAACACTGCCATAGGGTAATTTTGGTATCGGAGGCAAGTGTAATTCTTGCATCTGGGTCCGTCCCTATGCAAATCCCTAACTTAGGCCTCAAATGCGCATGGCGCTCTCTCACTTCAGAGCCCTGTCATATTTCAAGGCATTAGTTTAGTGCCACATATGGGGTATTTCCGTATTTAGGAGAAATTTCCAAACAAACTATGGGGGCTTTTTCTCCTTTTACCGCTTATGAAAAGGTAAAGTTGGGGTCTACACCAGCCTGTTATTGTAAAACAAAATAAAAATTTTTACACTAACATGCTGGTGTTGCCCCATACTTTTCATTTTCACAAGAGGTAAAAGGAAAAAAAGACCCCCAAGATTTGTAACGCAATTTCTCCTGAGTACGAAAATACCCAATATGTGGACGTAAAATGCTCAGCGGACGCACAACAAGGCTCAGGATTGAGAGCACACAATGAACATTTGATGCCTAAATTGGTGATTTGCACAAAGGTGGCTGATTTTACAGCGGTTCTGACATAAACGCAAAAAAATAAATACCCACATGTGACCCCATTTTGGAAACTGCACCCCTCAAGGAATGTAACAAGGGGTATAGTGAGCCTTAACATCCCACAGGTGTTTGACAAATTTTTGTTAAATTTGGATGTAAAAATGAAAAAAAAAAATTCCAAAATAGTATGCCATGCAGGTTTTTTTTCTTTTTTCTGTTCTGGCACCATAGGGGCTTGCTAAATGGAACATGCCCCCCAAAAACCATTTCAGCAAAATTTGCTTCTGAACACTGTAGTGCGCCCACAGAGCACTTTCAGTCCACACATGGGGTATTTCCACACTCAGAAGAAATGGGGTTACAAATTTTGGGGGGCATTTTCTCCTATGACCCCTCGTAAAAATCTAAAAATTGGGGGAAAAACTGCATTTTAGTGAAAAAATTATTTCATTTACATATCCGAATTTAACGAAATGTTGTCAAACACCTGTGGAGTGTTAAGGCTCACTGTACCCCTTGTTACGTTCCTTGAGGGGTGTAGTTTCCAAAATAGTATGCCATGTGGTTTCTTTTAGTTTTTTGCTGTTCTGGCACCATAGGGGCTGCCTAAATGCGACATGCCCCCCAAAAACCATTTCAGCAAAATTCACTCTCCAAAATCCCATTGTCCCTTCTGAGCCCTCTAGTGCAACCACAGAGCACTTTACATCCACATATGAGGTATTTCCTTACTCGAGAGGAATTGGGTTACATATTTTGGGGGGATTTCTCTCCTTTTACCGCTGGTAAAAAAAAATCAAAAACTGGGTCTACAAGAACATGCGAATGTAAAAAATGAAGATTTTGAATTTTCTCCTTCACTTTGCTGCTATTCCTGTGAAACACCTAAAGGGTTAACACACTTTCTGAATGTCATTTTGAATACTTTGAGGGGTGCAGTTTTTATAACAGGGTCATTTATTGGGTATTTCCAATATGAAGGCCCTTCAAATCCACTTCAAAACTGAACTGGTCCCTGAAAAATCCCATTTTGAAAATTTTGAGAAAAATTGGAAAATTGCTGCTGAACTTTGAAGCCCTCTGATGTCTTCCAAAAGTAAAAACATGTCACCTTTATGATGCAAACATAAAGTAGACATATTGGGGGAGATTTATCAAAGCTGTCTATGTCCCACATCAATATAGAACAAACTACAGAGCATTAGGCTAGTCTATTGTGAGCCTAATTTATCAAAGGTTGCATTGGCTCTTGATGAATTCTGCGCACGGACTACTTGATCTATGCTTTAGATTGTATTTAAACCTGCTCCAGCATGGTACTTTCAGCCGATGCGACTTGTCGCTGAAAAGTCGCTTTTGATCAATACAGCACCAATGCAGTTTTCTGTCTAAAATAGACTGGAATGCATCATGTTCTAAAAATCCTCTAAAGCAAAAGTCGCAAAAAAGCTGCGCATATTTAGACTGCAACTTTCTGTGCGACAAATTTAGACAGGAAAAACCAGTCTAAATCCTTTGATAAATCTCCCCCATTGTATATGTGAATTCATATATTATTTATTTGGTATGTCTATTTTCCTTACAAGCAGAGAGCTTCAAAGGTTGAAAAATGCAAAATTATCAAATTTTTCATGAAATTTGGGAATTACTCACCAAGAAATGATGCAAGAATTGACAGAAATTTACCACTATGTTAAAGTAGAATATGTCACAAAAAAAACATTCTCGGAATCAAATTCATAAGTAAAAGCATCCCAGAGTTATTAATGCTTAAAGTGGCAGTAGTCAGATGTGCAAAAAATGCTTTGGTCCTTAAAGGGGCACTCCGGTGGAAAACATTTTCTTTTAAATCAACTGGTGCCAGAAAGTTAAACAGATTTGTAAATGACTTCTATTAAAATATCTTTACCCTTCCAGTACTTTTTAGCAGCTGTATGCTACAGAGAAAATTCTTTTCTTTTTGAATTTCTTTTTGTCTTGTCCACAGTGCTCTCTGCTGACACCTGATGCCCATATCAGGAACTGTCCAGAGTAGGAGAAAATCCCCATTGCTAACCTATGCGGCTCTGGACAGTTCCTGACACAGACAGAGGTGTCAGTAGAGAGCACTGTGGACAAGACAAAAAAGAAATTCGAAAATAATTTCCTCTGTAGCATACAGCGGCTAAAAAGTACTGGAAGGATAAAGATTTTTTAATAGAAGTCATTTACAAATTTGTTTAACTTTCTGGCACCAGTTGATAAAAAAAAAATGTTTTCCACCAGAGTACCCCTTTAAGGTGAAAATGGGCTTGGTCCTTAAGGGGTTAAAGTTGGGAGTGGAAATGAAAAATTAAATTTTTTTTCACTAAATGCTTTTTTCTTTTTTTTTTTCCCATAGGAGAAAACGCCCCCCAACATTTTTAACCCTATTTCTTCTGTGTATGGAAATACCCCATATGTGGATGTAAAGTGCTCTGCGGGCGCACAACATGGCTCAGAAGGGAAGGAGCGATATTGGGCTTTTGGAGAGAGAATTTGGCTGAAATTGAAGTCTAGGGCCATGTGAGTTTACAAAGCCCCCATGGTGCCAAAATAGTGGACTCTCCAACATGTGACCCCAATTTGGAAACTGCACCCCTCAAGGAATGTAATAAGGGGTGCAGTGAACCCCACTGACGTTTGACAGATTTTTGAACAGTGGACAGTGGATTTTTGAACAGTGGACATTTTCACGGACCACTGTTCCAAAAATCTTTCAGACACGAGTGGGGTGTAAATGCTCACTGCACTCCTTGTTACATTACATGAGGGGGTGTAGTTTTCACATGTGGGTGTTTTTTTCTGCATTTCTGTCTTAACAAATATCAGCCACCCCTGTGGAAATCACGAATTTAGGCCTCAAATGTACATGGTGCTCTCTCACTCCTGTGGCATGTTATCCGCCTGCAGATCGCTTTGCGTCCACATATGGGAGATATCCATACTTGACAAATCACTGATATATGGAACATAAATCCAATTTAGCTAATTACTAACGCAAGACCAACCAAAATAGCTAAAATTTTACAACTTTTATTAAATCCAGTTAAAACCTATAGTTACTATAAAATGGGTACAGAGTCGTCGGTCTATAATACATAAAGACTCAAAACAGGGTAGATTCCCTCCAGGGTCGATCCCCTATTTAACACCCTTATCAAACCCGACGCGTTTCCCCGTGGGTTAGATATGTCCACGGTTCATCAGGGGTTATACTTAAACCCCGGACACACAGTGGAGAAGTATATCTTATAACTTATTCTATTCAATGTATAACAGGCAGGAAGAACACATAAAACACACAGCAAGCAGGGTTAATAAATGTACGATATAGTTTCTGTGGGATTCCTCTTCACGGATAGTCTCCAATAGTGTCTTTGATAACCAATAGACCCAAGGTCCTTGATATGACCTCCAGGTTTAGTGCCACTTCCTGAATGTCAGAGTACATCAAAGAGCGCCCATATGATATGAAATAGGCTAATAAATACAATTATTTTCTTCCTCAGCAATGGCCCCTCCGTGTGTATATACTGATGATAACCAAGGTACTGTTATAGCTCCCACAGAATCCACACTTTAAAGATAGGTTTCCTTTATGTGAGGGACTATGTAGCCAATAATAATTCCCACACTTCCTATCCTTCACTGCAGAGAGGCTCAATATATCCCTGACTGCCACAAATCCACACAGGTAAAACTCCCCTGCTTGCTTAAGGTCTACCCTGTCTCCACTATGATCCGGGTACGGATAATGACCATACCAGACTCCGATCTTGTGTCACAAATTTTGGGGGGCTTTTGCGCCTTTTACTCCTTATTTTTTACACAAACATGCTGGTGTGGCCCCATACATTTAATTATAGTAAACGTGTCAGGCTGCTGAGGCCACACACCTCCGCTAGGTCCCATCCACAAGGCCACATAAAGTTCTGGACAGGTAGCACTGCAGGCTCAAGGGACAGCTGCTTGGGCCCTCCAGGAATGATTGGACCCAGGGCAGCTGCCTCTTTTTCTCTGCATTAAAGAGATCCCTGTGGCTATTTGTACACCTATAAGTCCAGTGTTTCCCAACCAGTGTGCCTCCAGCTGTTCAAAACTACAACTCCCAGCATGCCTGTACAGCTGTTTTGAGTTGGGAGTTGTAGTTTTGCAACAGCTGGAGGCGCACTGATTGGGAAACACTGTATTAGCCCAGTCAGATAGAAAAGTAAACTTATCCGCATTATGCTAACAGGCAGAAAAAACTGAATTGAGGTCAATTATATGAGAGATCAAACTCATATAAAACCCATAAAAGAATAAAAAGAAAATAAAATGTGCAAAATTGCAGCTTTTTCACCCTTCTCTGCAAAAAAGAGGGAGCAAAGGTTCTTCCAATACAGTATATATATCTAAAAATAGTGACAGTAAAAAAAATAAGAGAGTTCGTCCTGGAAAGAACAAGTCATTATACGGCCATGTCTATGGAAAAATTAAAAGGTTATGGTGTTTGGAAGGAGGGGAAGAGGAATTTAATCAGAGTGTAAATAATGGGTTAAAGATAACTCCACCCTGAACTTTTGGAAAAAAGTGGAACTATATCAGATGGGTGGCTCAACTCTTCCCTTTTTCAGAATAGATTGTGGGATAACAGGTATCGTAATTTGGCACAATATGTTGGCATTATTTATTATTTATTCATTCATTCATTCAAAATATTGTGGTTGTATAGGTAGTATGATAATATTTCTATAGACTTCTTTCTTTCCAAAACTTATGAAAAGGAGATTCTACGTATGTTTTTGTCCAAAGTCTCCACAGACCTTCTTGTCAGTAGTAGTAGTAGTAGTAATACAGTACTAGTAGTAGTAGTAATAGTAGTAGTAGTACAGTAGTAGTAGTAATAGTAGTAGTAGTAGTAATAGTAGTACAGTAGTAGTAGTAGTAATAGTAGTAGTAATACAGTAGTAGTAGCAGTAATAGTAGTAGTAATACAGTAGTAGTAGTAGTAGTAGTAGTAATACAGTAGTAGCAGCAGTAATAGTAGTAGTAATACAATAGTAGTAGTAGTAGTAGTAGTAGTAGTAGTAGTAGTAATAGTAGTAGTAATACAGTAGTAGTAGTAGTAATAGTAGTAGTAATACAGTAGTATTAGCAGTAATAGTAGTAGTAATACAGTAGTATTAGCAGTAATAGTAGTAGTAGTACAGTAGTAGTAGTAATAGTAGTAGTAATACAATAGTAGTAGCAGTAATAGTAGTAGTAATACAGTAGTAGTAGTAGCAGCAGTAATAGTAGTAGTAATACAGTAGTAGTAGTAGCAGCAGTAATAGTAGTAGTAATACAGTAGTAGTAGTAATACAGTAGTACTAGTGGTAGTAATACAGTAGTAGTAGTGGTAGTAGTAATACAGTAGTACTAGTGGTAGTAATACAGTTGTAGTAGTGGTAGTAGTAGTAGTAATACAGTAGTACTAGTGGTAGTAATACAGTAGTAGTAGTAGTGGTGGTAGTAGTAGTAATACAGTAGTACTAGTGGTAGTAATACAGTAGTAGTAGTGGTAGTAGTAATACAGTAGTACTAGTGGTAGTAATACAGTTGTAGTAGTGGTAGTAGTAGTAGTAGTAATACAGTAGTACTAGTGGTAGTAATACAGTTGTAGTAGTGGTAGTAGTAGTAGTAATACAGTAGTACTAGTGGTAGTAATACAGTAGTAGTAGTAGTGGTAGTAGTAATACAGTAGTACTAGTGGTAGTAATACAGTTGTAGTAGTGGTAGTAGTAGTAAAAATACAGTAGTACTAGTGGTAGTAATACAGTAGTAGTAGTGGTAGTAGTAATACAGTAGTACTAGTGGTAGTAATACAGTTGTAGTAGTGGTAGTAGTAGTAGTAATACAGTAGTACTAGTGGTAGTAATACAGTAGTAGTAGTAGTGGTGGTAGTAGTAGCAGAAGTAGTAGTAAAGCAGTACTATGCTAACAATCAGCTAATCTATGAAAAGTGACGCATCAAATATTAGCCTTTTGGACATGGAAATTCCAGGTTTTGCACTAAAAAGACTCTTTGTTTGTTTTAGGTACCACCAGCTGTGACACATGTGGTACAGGTTTAAGTTTATTTTTAATTTACAGGTATAGTCCCAGGATGCTGTTCACATAAAAGTGTAGAATTCTCTCATATTTACTATTTTCATAAATGTTCTTTTATTATTCAAGAAGAAACGTTACCCTCTTGTGTAAAGTTTAGATTATGCTGCCATCTTTAGGTGAAATTGGAAACTGCACTCCTAGAGAGAGTTATGGCTGCTTGCCTGGGAATTCCTGCTAGAACACTAGGGGGCAGCACTAGAATGTGAAGAATGGGTGTGCAATATTATCATTAGGACATTTTGGCTCACACTAGTGTACACTATTATAGAAGAACAGGGGCTGGTGATATTTTACAATCTGTGACCTTTGTATGGGCACTATTCTGTATGGGGTTTGCACTGCTTTATTGGATATTATTAGAGAGTTGTTATTACAATACTATTATTATGCTGCTAGAACACTAGGGGGCAGCACTAGTTTAAAAAAATGGGAGTGCAATATTATCATTAGGACACTGGCTCACACTAGTGTACACTATTATAGAAGAACAGGGGCTGATGATATTTTAGGATCTGGTGCACTTGCATGGGCACTATTCTGTATGGGGTGTGCACTGCTCTATTGGATACTATTATTATGTTGTTCTCTATTGTAATAATTATTCTAGTCGATGTGACAGGAGCAGGTTTATGCATTCTGCTATTAATATACAATCATGGCCGTAAATGTTGGCACCCCTGAAATTTTTCTAGAAAATGAAGTATTTCTCACAGAAAAGGATTGCAGTAACACATGTTTTGCTATACACCTGTTTATTCCCTTTGTGTGTATTGGAACAAAACCAAAAAAGGGAGGAAATAAAGCAAATTGGACATAATGTCACACCAAACTCCAAAAATGGGCTGGACAAAATTATTGGCACTCTTAACTTAATATTTGGTTGCACACCCTTTGGAAAGAATAACTGAAATCAGTTGCTTCCTATAACCATCAATAAGCTTCTTACACCTCTCAGCCGGAATGTTGGACCACTCTTCCTTTGCAAACTGCTCCAGGTCTCTTATTGGAAGGGCGCCTTTTCCCAACAGCAATTTAAAGGTCTCTCCAAAGGTGATCAATGGGATTTACATCAGGACTCATTGCCAGCCACTTCAGAACTCTCCAGCGCTTTGTTGCCATCCATTTCTAGGTGCTTTTTTACATATGTTTGGGGTCATTGTCCTGCTGGAAGACCCATGATTTCGGACGCAAAGCTTTCTGACACTGGGCTGTACAGTGCGAACCAAAATCCGTTGCTAATCCTCAGATTTCATGATGCCTTGCACACATTCAAGGCACCCAGTGCCAGAGGCAGCAAAACAACCCCAAAACATCATTGAACCTCCACCATATTTCACTATAGGTACTGTGTTCTTTTCTTTGTAGCCTCATTTTGTTTTCGGTAAACAGTAGAATGATGTGGTTTATCAAAAAGCTCTATCTTGGTCTCATCTGTCCACAAGACGTTTTCCCAGAAGGATTTTGGCTTACTCAGGTTCATTTTGGCAAAATGTAGTCTTGCTTTTTTATGTCTCTGTGTCAGCAGGGGGGTCCTCCTGGGTCTCCTGCCATAGCGTTTCATTTCATTTGAATGTTGACGGATATTTTGTGCTGACACTGATGCTCTCTGTGCCTGCAGGACAGCTTGAATATCTTTGGAACTTGTTTGGGGCTGCTTATCCACCATCTGGACTATCCTGCGTTGACACCTTTCATAAATTTTTCTCTTCCGTCCATGCCCAGGGAGAATTGCTACAGTGCCATGGGTTGCAAACTTCATGATAATGTTGCGCACTGTGGACAAAGGCAAATCTAGATCTCTGGAGATGGACTTGTAACCTTGAGATTGTTGATATTTTTCCACTATTTTGGTTCTCAAGTCCCCAGACAGGTCTCTTCTCCTCTTTCTGTTGTCCATGCTTAGTGTGGCACACACAGAGACACAATGCAAAGACTAAGTGAACTTCTCTCCTTTTTATCTGCTTTCAGCTGTTACTTGCTCCAGGGGAGTTTAAGGGAGCATCACATGCTTGAAACAATCTTATTTTTCCACAATTTTGAAAGGGTGCCCATAATTCTGTCCAGCCCATTTTTGGAGTTTGGAGTGACATTATGTCCAATTAGCTTTTTTCCCTCCCTTTCTTGGTTTAGTTTCAATACACACAAAGGGAATAAACCATGTGTATAGCAAAACATGTGTTACTGCAATCCTTTTCTGTGAGAAATAATTCATTTTCTAGAAAAATATCAGGGGTGCCAACATTTACGGCCATGACTGTATATGTTTATTTTGCGCAAAACTAAAGTGTGGTAGACTAACATTTTTGTCTCCTGCAAACAAAAGTTCTTGAAAACATCTGAAAAGTCATTGGTAGACTGTGTTTGTCCTATAAAAGTCAAGGGCCACATTATAGTGTATGTTAGAGTACCTTTTTGATATTACTATAACAGTAATGGAAGCCAAAAAAGTAATGTGAGTGGGGCTTTATAGATACAGTGCAGAGGTAAGTGTGCGATGCATGCAGTGCAGATCTGTGGGTGCGAAGCATAGTTTGTATGTGTGTGTGTATCATGCATGCAGTGTAGAGCAGGTGTGTGTGTGTATGTTTGAGTGTATGCATAATACATGCAGTACAGAGCAGGTGTAAGTATTTGTGTGTGGTGTAGGTCTGTGTATAATGTATGCTGAGTAGGTGTGTGTGTGTATAATGCATGCAGAGTAGGTGTGTGTGTGTGTGTGTGTGTGTGTGTGTGTATAATGCATGCAGAGTAGGTGTGTGTGCATAATGCATGCAGAGTAGGTGTGTGTGTGTGTGTGTGTGTGTGTGTGTATAATGCATGCAGAGTAGGTGTGTGTGTATAATGCATGCAGAGTAGGTGTGTGTGTGTGTGTGTGTGTGTGTGTGTGTGTGTGTGTGTATAATGCATGCAGAGTAGGTGTGTGTGTGTGTGTGTGTGTGTGTGTGTATAATGCATGCAGAGTAGGTGTGTGTGTATAATGCATGCAGAGTAGGTGTGTGTGTATAATGCATGCAGAGTAGGTGTGTGTGTATAATGCATGCAAAGTAGGTGTGTGTATAATGCATGCAGAGTAGGTGTGTGTGTGTATAATGCATGCAGAGTAGGTGTGTGTGTATAATGCATGCAGAGTAGGTGTGTGTGTATAATGCATGCAGAGTAGGTGTGTGTGTGTGTGTGTGTGTGTGTGTGTGTGTGTGTGTGTGTGTGTGATGCATGCAGAGTAGGTGTGTGTATAATGCATGCAGAGTAGGTGTGTGTGTGTGTGTGTGTGTGTGTGTGTGTGATGCATGCAGAGTAGGTGGGTGTGTGTGTGTGTGTGTGTGTGTGTGATGCATGCAGAGTAGGTGTGTGTGTGTGTGTGTGTGAGAGAGAGAGAAGACATGGGGATGTATAGAATGATATTTGTGTATGAGTACACAGTGCGGAGTTACAGCACAGCAGGGGTGCTGTTTGTGGGAAAATCAATTACGTGTGTCGTATTTTCAATGTGTTTTACATACTTTTTTTTTACATAGTTTCACCTAAATCGACAAAGGGATGTGGTATAGTTGCCAAAAATCGGCCAAACATGATGAAAATTCATACAAGGTGCTGACAAAGGGTACAGGAGGCAGAGGAGCAGCAGTCGGGGTGCACTGTGGTGGGCAGTGAGCAGCAGGGAGCTCTAGTGTGGTGAGTGGGGTGTCTGTGGGTTCACAATTGTGTGCCTGCCAGTGCTGAGGCTATATCACTGGTGCTATCTATAAGTGACTGCTACCCTGTGGGGAATCCAATGTACTGCACTGTAGAGATAAAGCATCAGCGCCATCTACAGGTCACATCAAAATACACAGCTACAAAAAGTCAAGAAAATTGCTGGTCCACCATATAGTGAGAGTATTCTAAAAGTCAAACAAATCATTAAAATTCAAAAACTGTAATATGAATTTTAATGGTGAACACAAAGAATGAAGTTCTAGAAATGTTGGATCAATTATTTTACAATCCTTTTGAAGAGCCTTGTATTGTGACACCACTTTATCATGTCTGTACTATGACATCACTGTTTATTATCCATGTACTGTGACACCACTTTATCATTTCTGTACTGTGACATCACTGTGTGTATAATCCCTGTACTATGACATCACTGTTTATTATCCATGTACTGTGACATCACTGTGTTTATTATCCCTGTACTGTGACATCACTGTGTGTATTATCCCTGTACTGTGACATCACTGTGTATATTATCCTTATACTGTGACATCACTGTGTGTATTATCCCTGTACTGTGACATCACTATATTTATTATCTCTGTACTGTGACATCACTGTGTGTATTATCCCTGTACTGTGACATCACTGTGTGTATTATCCCTGTACTGTGACATCACTGTGTGTATTATCCCTGTACTGTGACATCACTGTGTTTATTATCCCTGTACTCTGACATCACTGTGTTTATTATCCCTGTACTGTGACATCACTGTGTGTATTATCCCTGTACTGTGACATCACTGTGTATATTATTCCTGTACTGTGACATCCCTGTGTATTATCCCTGTACTGTGACATCACTGAATATTATCCCTGTACTGTGACATCACTGTGTGTATTATCCCTGTACCCTGACATCACTGTATACTATCCCTGTACTGTGACATCACTGTGTGTATTATCCCTGCACTGTGACATCACTGTGTGTATTATCCCTGTACCCTGACATCACTGTATATTATCCCTGTACTGTGACATCACTCACTGTGTTTATTATCCCTGTACTGTGACATCACTGTGTACAGTATACTATCCCTGTACTGTGACATCGCTGTGTGTATTATGCCTGTACTGTGACATCACTGTGTTTATTATCCCTGTAATGTGACATCACTGTGTGTATTATCCCTGTATTGTGACATCACTGTGTGTATTATCCCTGTACCCTGACATCACTGTATATTATCTCTGTACTGTGACATCACTGTGTATTATCCCTGTACTGTGACATCACTGTGTATATTATCCCTGCATTGTGATATCACTGTGTATTATCCATGTACTGTGACATCACTGTGCATATTATCCCTGTACTGTGACATCATTGTGTGTATTATCCCTGTATTGTGACATCACTGTGTGTATTATCCCTGTACTGTGACATCACTGTGTATTATCCCTGTACTGTGACATCACTATATTTATTATCCCTGTATTGTGACATCACTGTGTGTATTATCCCTGTACTGTGACATCACTGTGTATATTATCCCTGTACTGTGACATCATTGTGTGTATTATCCCTGTATTGTGACATCACTGTGTGTATTATCCCTGTACTGTGACATCACTATATTTATTATCCCTGTATTGTGACATCACTGTGTGTATTATCCCTGTACTGTGACATCACTGTGTATATTATCCCTGTACTGTGACATCATTGTGTGTATTATCCCTGTATTTTGACATCACTGTGTGTATTATCCCTGTACTGTGACATTCCTGTGTATTATCCCTGTACTGTGACATCACTGTATATTATCCCTGTACTGTGACATCACTGTGTGTATTATCCCTGTACCCTGACATCACTGTATACTATCCCTGTACTGTGACATCACTGTGTGTATTATCCCTGTACTGTGACATCACTGTGCGTATTATCCCTGTACCCTGACATCACTGTATATTATCCCTTGTCACGATTCGGCTTACAGGTTGTGGATCCACTGTGTCAGCGAGGGATTGGCGTGGACCGTGCTGGTGGACTGGTTCTAAGAGACTACTGGTGTTCACCAGAGCCCGCCGCAAAGCGGGATGGTCTTGCTGCGGCAGAAGCAACCAGGTCGTATCCACTAGCAACGGCTCAACCTCGCTGACTGCTGAGAAGGCGTGGGACAGAAGGACTAGGCAGAGGCAAGGTCAGACGTAGCAGAAGGTCAGGGCAGGCAGCAAGGATCGTAGTCAATATGGATAGCAGGAGATCAGGTAACACAGGCTTGGACAACACTAAACGCTTTCACTGGCACAAGGCAACAAGATCCGGCAAGGGAGTGCAGGGGAAGTGATGAGATATAGCCAGGGAGCAGGTGGAAGCCAATTAAGCTAATTGGGCCAGACACCAATCATTGGTGCACTGGCCCTTTAAGTCTCAGAGAGCTGGCGCGCGCGCGCCCTAGAGAGCGGAGCCGCGCGCGCCAGCACATGACAGCAGGGGACCGGGACGGGTAAGTGACTTGGGATGCGATTCGCGAGCGGGCGCGTCCCGCTGTGCGAATCGCATCCCCGACGGCCATGTCAGTGCAGCGCTCCCGGTCAGCGGGTCTGACCGGGGCGCTGCAGGGAGAGAGACGCCGTGAGCTCTCCGGGGAGGAGCGGGGACCCGGAGCGCTCAGCGTAACAGTACCCCCCCTTAGGTCTCCCCCTTTCTTTGTCCGGTAACTGCTTCCCATGGGATGAGGACACCGGGAGTGATTGAAGGGTTTCCTCAAAGGCAGGCCGTACAGCAGGAGTGGGAATGGGGAGGGAGGGCCCTCTGCATGGCACGGGGCAGGGTGACACCAGGACGGGGGCCATGAGGAGGCAAGGCACAGTCCAGATAAGCCTTGGGGGAACCAGGTGTAGGAGGAGGCACTGAGGCTTGCCTGACGGGACTGGGAGGGGGGGAGAGGCATTTCTTGTGGCAAGCAGAGTCCCAGTTCTTGATCTCCCCGGTGGTCCAGTCAAGGGTGGGAGAATGAAGCTGGAGCCATGGCAGACCGAGGAGGACCTCAGAGGTGCAGTTGGGAAGGACGGAAAATTCAATCCTTTCGTGGTGGGGTCCAATGCACATTAAGAGGGGTTTTGTGCGGTAACGCACGGTGCAATCCAATCTAACTCCGTTGACCGCGGAAATGTAGAGCGGCTTGACGAGACGGGTCACCGGGATGCAGAATTTATTAACCAAAGAATCCAAAATGAAATTCCCAGAGGCACCAGAGTCCAAGCAGGCCACGGCTGAGAGGGAGGAGTTGGCTGAAGGAGAAATCCGCACGGGCACCGTGAGACGTGGAGAAGCAGACTTTGAACCAAGAGACGCCACACCCACGTGAGCTGGGTGCGTGCGTTTCCCAGACGTGGAGGACGAATAGGGCAATCCACCAAGAAATGCTCGGTACTGGCACAGTACAGACAAAGATTTTCTTCCCTAAGGCGATTCCTCTCTTCCTGGGTCAGGCGAGACCGATCCACTTGCATGGCCTCCTCGGCGGGAGGCCCTTCAATCACTCCCGGTGTCCTCATCCCATGGGAAGCAGTTACCGGACAAAGAAAGGGGGAGACCTAAGGGGGGGGGTACTGTTACGATTCGGCTTACAGGTTGTGGATCCACTGTGTCAGCGAGGGATTGGCGTGGACCGTGCTGGTGGACCGGTTCTAAGAGACTACTGGTGTTCACCAGAGCCCGCCGCAAAGCGGGATGGTCTTGCTGCGGCAGTAGCAACCAGGTCGTATCGACTAGCAACGGCTCAACCTCGCTGACTGCTGAGAAGGCGTGGGACAGAAGGACTAGGCAGAGGCAAGGTCAGACGTAGCAGAAGGTCAGGGCAGGCAGCAAGGATCGTAGTCAATATGGATAGCAGGAGATCAGGTAACACAGGCTTGGACAACACTAAACGCTTTCACTGGCACAAGGCAACAAGATCCGGCAAGGGAGTGCAGGGGAAGTGATGAGATATAGCCAGGGAGCAGGTGGAAGCCAATTAAGCTAATTGGGCCAGACACCAATCATTGGTGCACTGGCCCTTTAAGTCTCAGAGAGCTGGCGCGCACTCGCCCTAGAGAGCGGAGCCGCGCACGCCAGCACATGACAGCAGGGGACCGGGACGGGTAAGTGACTTGGGATGCGATTCGCGAGCGGGCGCGTCCCGCTGTGCGAATCGCATCCCCGACGGCCATGTCAGTGCAGCGCTCCCGGTCAGCGGGTCTGACCGGGGCGCTGCAGGGAGAGAGACGCCGTGAGCGCTCCGGGGAGGAGCGGGGACCCGGAGCGCTCGGCGTAACATCCCTGTACTGTGACATCACACACTGTGTTTATTATCCCTGTACTGTGACATCACTGTGTACAGTATACTATCCCTGTACTGTGACATCGCTGTGTGTATTATCCCTGTACTGTGACATCACTGTGTTTATTATCCCTGTACTGTGACATCACTGTGTGTATTATCCCTGTATTGTGACATCACTGTGTGTATTATCCCTGTACCCTGACATCACTGTATATTATCCCTGTACTGGGACATCACTGTGTATTATCCCTGTACTGTGACATCACTGTGTATATTATCCCTGCATTGTGATATCACTGTGTATTATCCATGTACTGTGACATCACTGTGTATATCATCCCTGTACTGTGACATCATTGTGTGTATTATCCCTGTATTGTGACATCACTGTGTGTGTTATCCCTGTACCCTGACATCACTGTATATTATCCCTGTACTGGGACATCACTCACTGTGTGTTATCCCAGTACTGTGACATCACTGTGTATATTATCCCTGCATTGTGATATCACTGTGTATTATCCATGTACTGTGACATCACTGTGTATATTATCCCTGTACTGTGACATCATTGTGTGTATTATCCCTGTATTGTGACATCACTGTGTGTATTATCCCTGTACTGTGACATCCCTGTGCATTATCCCTGTACTGTGACATCACTGTATATTATCCCTGTACTGTGACATCACTGTGTGTATTATCCCTGTACCCTGACATCACTGTATACTATCCCTGTACTGTGACATCACTGTGTGTATTATCCCTGTACTGTGACATCACTGTGTGTATTATCCCTGTTCCCTGACATCACTGTATATTATCCCTGTACTGTGACATCACTCACTGTGTTTATTATCCCTGTACTGTGACATCACTGTGTACAGTATACTATCCCTGTACTGTGACATCACTGTGTATATTATCCCTGTACTGTGACATCCCTGTGTATTATCCCTGTACTGTGACATCACTGTATATTATCCCTGTACTGTGACATCACTGTGTGTATTATCCCTGTACCCTGACATCACTGTATACTATCCCTGTACTGTGACATCACTGTGTGTATTATCCCTGTACTGTGACATCACTGTGTGTATTATCCCTGTACCCTGACATCACTGTATATTATCCCTGTACTGTGACATCACTCACTGTGTTTATTATTCCTGTACTGTGACATCACTGTGTACAGTATACTATCCCTGTACTGTGACATCGCTGTGTGTATTATCCCTGTACTGTGACATCACTGTGTTTATTATCCCTGTACTGTGACATCACTGTGTGTATTATCCCTGTATTGTGACATCACTGTGTGTATTATCCCTGTACCCTGACATCACTGTATATTATCCCTGTACTGTGACATCACTGTGTATTATCCCTGTACTGTGACATCACTGTGTATATTATCCCTGCAATGTGATATCACTGTGTATTATCCATGTACTGTGACATCACTGTGTATATTATCCCTGTACTGTGACATCATTGTGTGTATTATCCCTGTATTGTGACATCACTGTGTGTAATATCCCTGTACTGTGACATCACTGTGTATTATCCCTGTACTGTGACATCACTATATTTATTATCCCTGTATTGTGACATCACTGTGTGTATTATCCCTGTACTGTGACATCACTGTGTATATTATCCATGTACTGTGACATCATTGTGTGTATTATCCCTGTATTGTGACATCCCTGTGTGTATTATCCCTGTACTGTGACATCACTGTGTATATTATCCCTGTACTGTGACATCATTGTGTGTATTATCCCTGTATTGTGACATCAGTGTGTATTATCCCTGTACTGTGACATCACTATATTTATTATCCCTGTATTGTGACATCACTGTGTGTATTATCCCTGTACTGTGACATCACTGTGTATATTATCCCTGTACTGTGACATCATTGTGTGTATTATCCCTGTATTGTGACATTACTGTGTGTATTATCCCTGTACTGTGACATCCCTGTGTATTATCCCTGTACTGTGACATCACTGTATATTATCCCTGTACTGTGACATCACTGTGTGTATTATCCCTGTACCCTGACATCACTGTATACTATCCCTGTACTGTGACATCACTGTGTGTATTATCCCTGTACTTTGACATCACTGTGTGTATTATCCCTGTACCCTGACATCACTGTATATTATCCCTGTACTGTGACATCACTCACTGTGTTTATTATACCTGTACTGTGACATCACTGTGTACAGTATACTATCCCTGTACTGTGACATCACTGTGTGTATTATCCCTGTACTGTGACATCACTGTGTTTATTCTTCCCTGTACTGTGACATCACTGTGTGTATTATTCCTGTACTGTGACATCACTGTGTGTATTATTCCTGTACTGTGACATCACTGTGTGTATATATCCCTGTACTGTGACATCCCTGTGTATATTATCCCTGTACTGTGACATCACTGTGTGTATTATCCCTGTACTGTGACATCACTGTGTGTATTATCCCTGTACTGTGACATCACTGTGTGTATATATCCCTGTACTGTGACATCACTATATTTATTACCCCATACTATGACATCACTGTATTTATTATCTCTGTACTATGACATCACTTTTTATTCAGCCAAAAATCTATCTAGTTTCTCCCAAGGGTCCGCAGGTATATGCTGGCGTTAAATTCAGCTCTGGTCCCGACATTAGAGAACCTAGAGTTCTCGCTGGGATTAGAGAACGCAATTTGCCGTCAGTGGAGGGGGTAATTTCAGAGTATGCCATTTTATGACGGGCCACGATTGGAAAGCCTCAGACAACCTGCTAGAGCAAACTGGCCACTTTCTACGATCTCTCCCACCACTAGATCATTTTCTCTAGAGCCTGATGAAATTTGAGATAATAATGATTCAAATGAACCTTTGAGAGATAAACTATCCTTGACAAATGGGCTTTTGACCACATTACCATCTGTAGGTGTCCCCTCTTTTGCGTATAAATGGGAAACAGACCTCCCTCTCAGAGAAGCAATGGTGCAACATTTTTCAACTGGTACATGAAACATCAGTTCTCGCCTCCATGAGGCAGGGTATAAAATACTATTGAGGTTGTATAGAGTTACATACATAGTTAGTACGGTCGAAAAAAGACATACGTCCATCAAGTTCAACCAGGGAATTGAAGGGTAGGGGTGTGGCGCGATATTGGGAAAGGGATGGGATTTTATATTTCTTCATAAGCATTAATGTTATTTTGTTCCAGGAATGTATCTAAGGCTGGGTTCACACTAGGCAGGGGGGAGCTAAAAGCTCGCGCTCCCGTATGTGACCGTATGCGCTCCCGTATGTCATTCATTTCAATGAGCCGACCGGAGTGAAACGTTCGGTCCGGTCGGCTAATTTTTGCGCCGTATGCGCTTTTACAACCGGACCTAAAACCGTGGTTGACCACAGTTTTAGGTCCGGTTGTAAAAGCGCATACGGCGCAAAAATGAGCCGACCGGACCGAACGTTTCACTCCGGTCGGCTCATTGAAATGAATGACATACGGGAGCGCATACGGTGACATACGGGAGCGTGAGCTTTTAGCTCCCCCCTGCCGTATGCGCTCCCGTATGGGACAAAACGTAGTGTGAACCCAGCCTAATCCTGTTGCTGAGAATTGCTGATACCACTTTACCCATATAACACTGGTCCGACCCATACAATGGATTTATCATTAGCCAGTGTATAGACCTAAAAATGAACAACTCTTAACAGGTCATAACACCCAGCTCTGCGTATTAGTGTAATAAATGGTTGAATGTCATCACAGCAATATTGGAATTATATTCCATGTGAGACATTTTCGTCTCTGATTTCACACTTATCTAATTGGACTACAATACAAAAGGAAATACATGAGGCTAATAGAAACTTTAATTCTAATCACTTTATTTGTACTCACCTGAACACTCATTTTTCCTTTTAAAATTAACATATAAAGATTAGTTTTAACCCCTTAAGGACAATAGACGTAAATGTACATCCTGATGTGATGGGACTTACATTTACGTCGTGTACATGATGCGAGCACTGGAGCACTGGCAGACATCAGCGATATCCGTCATTAACCCCTCAGATGCCGTAATCAGTACAGATCACGCAATCTTCAGCAGTGCAGGTCTTCTGGTGTTCAGCGCTCCCATAGAAATGAATGGAGCGTGTGTCGTCTGCAGCACACACTCCTTACTGAGCATGTCGGGTCCTGTCCCGGAGATCACGGGGAGACCTGTGGATAGGGGATAAGTTAATTTTTGCAATAGTTATCCTTTAAGGACAAATGGGCTGTGTCCTGAAGGGGTTAATATAGACACATGAGAAGAAGGAATTTTTCAACCCTCTGGGGTTTTTGTTGGATTAATGTGACATAACAATGCTCCACTGTGACAAGCAAAATTGGGACATCATATTTTGGATTCTTACATTACAAGTTTGAATTGTGACATCAAAATGCTCCACTGTGGCATCCCAATTTTGGATTGTGTCATCACAATGCTCCATTGTGATATAACAATTCTCCACTGTGACATCACAATGTCCCAATTAGACATCAAAATTGTTAATTGTGACATCCCAATGCTCCATTGTAAGATCTAAATTTTGGATTGTGACATCGCAATTCTCTACTTTGACATATCACAAGGGAGCATTGGGGTGTCACAGTGGAGCACTGTTATCACAACGTTCCATTGTGACAGCACAGTTTTAATTTGTGACATCACAATGCTCTGCTGTGACATAACAATGCCATTAAAATGCAATGACATCACAATTTTGGATTCTGACATCACAATGCTCCATTGTGACATGACAATTCTCCACTGTGACATCACAATGCCTCATTTACAAAGGGAGAACCAAACGTTGCACATCCTTTTGAATTGTGCAGAAGAGGGGTTCTTTTATTGACACAGCCAATATTGTCAAAATGATTAACAAATGACAGATACTCCTTAATGCTGGTATGGTAGTGTGAAGACCCATGAACATTATTATTCAGGGTCCCCAAATACACTCAGACCACCTTTGGGATTATCCAAGCATGGTAAGGCAAGCTCAGGAGCTGTATAGCTTCACCAGGGAGCTGTTCTTCTTCTGTTCTCCATTTGTGTTCCAGCACCAGATTACCTGACTGAGTGAATTAAAATATCGTCCTGACCTGTCAAAGGTATAAAGTCATTGTGTAGATGCCTGAATTCCTGCTCTTCCTGGGGGATGTCTTCTGTCAGTGCAGATGATGTTGTGCATTGGCTTAGAAAATGTGGTCAGGGGAGGTAGAAACATGAGCTGTTTTTCACATAACCTAGCAATAGACAAAGTCAGACAATGTTCTGTAACATGGTAACAGTTAATTATCTGTGTGTAACATGATGATCAATGCGGCAAGGATGTAACGTGCCCACGGGTTACATTACACTGCTGCGCAACCTGGCAACCCTGAAACACGTGGATGCAAAGTAGAAAAATTCTGCAAAAATCCCAACTAGAAGCATTACTTCATACAAAACGGCAGCTTTTCTCTTGTTCATAGGCTTTGTTTGATACAGTTGCAGGATTCACTTCTATGGTGTTGAGCTGCGCTACCAGATTCAACCAATGGACAAAAGTGGCTCTGTTTTTGAAAGAAAGCAGCCATGACGTTGTAATTACAGGCAATCCCTTAAATACTATTGAGCAGAAAAAAATATCTCCTATCCAAAGCATAGGGGATATGTGTCAGATCACGGGGAGTTCAACTACTGGAACCCCCTGTGATCTCCTGCATGGTACCCCCACAGTCCCTAGAAATGGAGCATGTCGACCCCCACGGGTAGCGATGGCTGACACCCCCTCAATGTTTCTCTATGGGAGAGCCGGAGATACAGCGTTAGGGAATCTCTGGCTTTCCCAGAGATACATGGAGGATGGGGTGTCATCTGTCATCTCGTGTGGGGGTTGACATACTCTGTTCCTGGGGACTGCCAGGGTGTCGTGCAGGAGATCTCAGGGGGTCCCAGCCATTAAACCCCCCACGATAGGGGATACATGCATGATAGTACTCCTTTAGGGCCGAGTTCACTTATGTCTACCAATCTAGCCAACCTAGCATCCCAATGTGTGATCCTGAATAGGTGCCCTCTGACATGGTTGCACTGGACTTAAAAATGCTGCATGCTATATTTCTTATTACAATACCTAAAATTCACACTATACAAGGATTAGAAAGAACACTTAAGTCTTCATTGAGAAATTACATAAAAAACAATTAAAAAGGGACAGCAGAGCTGACAACTAGAGATGAGCGAAGTTACAGTACTTCAATTTTGCACGAACCTCGCTCTGGGGCTGGAAAAGGTGGATACAGTCCTAAGAGGCTAAAGTCAGCAACCGCCAAGCCGCGAGGTTCGTGACAAATCGAATTACTGTAACTTCGCTCATCTCTAAAAATAAATTGCATACACGTTGTTACGCCGAGCGCTCCGGGTCCCCGCTCCTCCCCGGAGCGCTCGCTTCACTCTCCCCGCGGCAGCGCTCCGGTCACGTCCTCTGACCCGGGGCGCTGCGATTCCGCTGCCAGCCGGGATGCGATTCGCGATGCGGGTAGCGCCCGCTCGCGATGCGCACCCCGGCTCCCCTACCTGACTCGCTCTCCGTCTGTTCTGTCCCGGCGCGCGCGGCCCCGCTCCCTAGGACGCGCGCGCGCCTGGTCTCTGCGATTTAAAGGGCCACTGCGCCGCTGATTGGCGCAGTGGTTCCAATTAGTCTTTACACCTGTGCACTCCCCTATATCACCTCACTTCCCCTTCACTCCCTCGCCGGATCTTGTTGCCTTAGTGCCAGTGAAAGCGTTCCTTGTGTGTTCCTTGCCTGTGATTCCAGACCTTCTGCCGTTGCCCCTGACTACGATCCTTGCTGCCTGCCCCGACCTTCTGCTACGTCCGACCTTGCTTTTGCCTACTCCCTTGTACCGCGCCTATCTTCAGCAGCCAGAGAGGTGAGCCGTTGCTAGTGGATACGACCTGGTCACTACCGCCGCAGCAAGACCATCCCGCTTTGCGGCGGGCTCTGGTGAAAACCAGTAGTGGCTTAGAACCGGTCCACTAGCACGGTCCACGCCAATCCCTCTCTGGCACAGAGGATCCACTACCTGCCAGCCGGCATCGTGACAGTAGATCCGGCCATGGATCCCGCTGAAGTTCCTCTGCCAGTTGTCGCTGACCTCACCACGGTGGTCGCCCAGCAGTCACAACAGATAGCGCAACAAGGCCAACAGCTGTCTCAACTGACCGTTATGCTACAACAGTTACTACCAAAGCTTCAGCAGTCATCTCCTCCGCCAGCTCCTGCACCTCCTCCGCAGCGAGTGGCCGCTCCTGGGATACGCTTATCCTTGCCGGATAAATTTGATGGGGACTCTAAGTTTTGCCGTGGCTTTCTTTCCCAATGTTCCCTGCATCTGGAGATGATGTCGGACCTGTTTCCCACTGAAAGGTCTAAGGTGGCTTTCGTAGTCAGCCTTCTGTCCGGAAAAGCCCTGTCATGGGCCACACCGCTCTGGGACCGCAATGACCCCGTCACTGCCTCTGTACACTCCTTCTTCTCGGAAATCCGAAGTGTCTTTGAGGAACCTGCCCGAGCCTCTTCTGCTGAGACTGCCCTGTTGAACCTGGTCCAGGGTAATTCTTCCGTTGGCGAGTATGCCGTACAATTCCGTACTCTTGCTTCAGAATTGTCCTGGAATAATGAGGCCCTCTGCGCGACCTTCAAAAAAGGCCTATCCAGCAACATTAAAGATGTTCTGGCCGCACGAGAAATTCCTGCTAATCTACATGAACTTATTCACCTAGCCACTCGCATTGACATGCGTTTTTCCGAAAGGCGTCAGGAACTCCGCCAAGATATGGACTCTGTTCGCACGAGGCGTTTCTCCTCCTCGGCTCCTCTCTCCTCTGGTCCCCTGCAATCTGTTCCTGTGCCTCCCGCCGTGGAGGCTATGCAGGTCGACCGGTCTCGCCTGACACCTCAAGAGAGGACACGACGCCGTATGGAGAACCTCTGCCTGTACTGTGCTAGTACCGAACACTTCCTGAGAGATTGTCCTATCCGTCCTCCCCGCCTGGAAAGACGTACGCTGACTCCGCACAAAAGTGAGACAGTCCTTGATGTCTACTCTGCTTCTCCACGTCTTACTGTGCCTGTGCGGATGTCTGCCTCTGCCTTCTCCTTCTCTACAGTGGCCTTCTTGGACTCTGGATCTGCAGGAAATTTTATTTTGGCCTCTCTCGTCAACAGGTTCAACATCCCGGTGACCAGTCTCGCCAGACCCCTCTACATCAATTGTGTAAATAATGAAAGATTGGACTGTACCATACGTTTCCGCACGGAGCCCCTTCTTATGAGCATCGGATCTCATCATGAGAGGATTGAACTTTTGGTCCTCCCCAATTGCACCTCGGAAATTCTCCTTGGTCTTCCCTGGCTTCAACTTCATTCCCCTACCCTGGATTGGTCCACTGGGGAGATCAAGAGTTGGGGGTCCTCTTGTTCCAAGAACTGTCTAAAACCGGTTCCCAGTAACCCTTGCCGTAACTCTGTGGTTCCTCCAGTAACCGGTCTCCCTAAGGCCTATATGGACTTCGCGGATGTTTTCTGCAAAAAACAAGCTGAGACTCTACCTCCTCACAGGCCTTATGATTGCCCTATCGACCTCCTCCCGGGCACTACTCCACCCCGGGGCAGAATTTATCCTCTCTCTGCCCCAGAGACTCTTGCCATGTCCGAATACGTCCAGGAGAATCTAAAAAAGGGCTTTATCCGTAAATCCTCCTCTCCTGCCGGAGCCGGATTTTTCTTTGTGTCCAAAAAGGATGGCTCCCTTCGTCCTTGCATTGACTACCGCGGTCTTAATAAAATCACGGTTAAGAACCGCTACCCCTTACCCCTCATCTCTGAACTCTTTGATCGCCTCCAAGGTGCCCACATCTTCACTAAATTGGACTTAAGAGGCGCCTATAACCTCATCCGCATCAGAGAGGGGGACGAGTGGAAAACGGCATTTAACACCAGAGATGGACACTTTGAGTATCTGGTCATGCCCTTTGGACTGTGCAACGCCCCTGCCGTCTTCCAAGACTTTGTCAATGAAATTTTTCGTGATCTGTTATACTCCTGTGTTGTTGTATATCTGGACGATATCCTAATTTTTTCTGCCAATCTAGAAGAACACCGCCAGCATGTCCGTATGGTTCTTCAGAGACTTCGTGACAACCAACTCTATGCCAAAATTGAGAAATGTCTGTTTGAATGCCAATCTCTTCCTTTTCTAGGATATTTGGTCTCTGGCCAGGGACTACAGATGGATCCAGACAAACTCTCTGCCGTCTTAGATTGGCCACGCCCCTCCGGACTCCGTGCTATCCAACGCTTTTTGGGGTTCGCCAATTATTACAGGCAATTTATTCCACATTTTTCTACCATTGTGGCTCCTATCGTGGCTTTAACCAAAAAAAATGCTGATCCCAAGTCCTGGCCTCCTCAAGCAGAAGACGCCTTTAAACGACTCAAGTCTGCCTTTTCTTCGGCTCCCGTCCTCTCCAGACCTGACCCTTCCAAACCCTTCCTATTGGAGGTTGATGCCTCCTCAGTGGGAGCTGGAGCTGTTCTTCTACAAAAAAATTCTTCCGGGCATGCTGTCACTTGTGGTTTTTTCTCTAGGACCTTCTCTCCAGCGGAGAGGAACTACTCCATCGGGGATCGAGAGCTTCTAGCCATTAAATTAGCACTTGAGGAATGGAGGCATCTGCTGGAGGGATCAAGTTCTCCTGTTATTATCTACACCGACCACAAGAACCTCTCCTACCTCCAGTCTGCCCAACGGCTGAATCCTCGCCAGGCCCGGTGGTCTCTGTTCTTTGCCCGATTTAATTTTGAGATTCACTTTCGTCCTGCCGATAAGAACATTAGGGCCGATGCTCTCTCTCGTTCCTCGGATGCCTCAGAAGTTGAACTCTCTCCGCAACACATCATTCCACCTGACTGCCTGATCTCCACTTCTCCTGCCTCCATCAGGCAGACTCCTCCAGGAAAGACCTTTGTTTCTCCTCGCCAACGCCTCGGAATCCTCAAATGGGGTCACTCCTCCCATCTCGCAGGTCATGCGGGTATCAAGAAATCTGTGCAACTCATCTCCCGCTTCTATTGGTGGCCGACTCTGGAGACGGATGTTGTGGACTTTGTGCGAGCCTGCACTATCTGTGCCCGGGATAAGACTCCTCGCCAGAAGCCCGCTGGTTTTCTTCATCCTCTGCCTGTCCCCGAACAGCCTTGGTCTCTGATTGGTATGGATTTTATTACTGATTTACCCCCTTCCCGTGGCAACACTGTTATTTGGGTGGTCGTTGATCGATTCTCCAAAATGGCACATTTCATCCCTCTTCCTGGTCTTCCTTCTGCGCCTCAGTTGGCTAAACAATTTTTTGTACACATTTTTCGTCTTCACGGATTGCCTACGCAGATTGTCTCGGATAGAGGCGTCCAATTCGTGTCTAAATTCTGGAGGGCTCTCTGTAAACAACTCAAGATTAAATTAAATTTTTCTTCTGCATATCATCCCCAGTCCAATGGACAAGTAGAAAGGATTAACCAGATCTTGGGTGATTATTTGCGACATTTTGTTTCCTCCCGCCAGGATGACTGGGCAGATCTCCTCCCATGGGCCGAATTCTCGTATAACTTCAGGGTCTCTGAGTCTTCCTCCAAATCCCCATTTTTCGTGGTGTACGGCCGTCACCCTCTTCCCCCCCTCCCTACTCCCTTGCCCTCTGGTCTGCCCGCTGTGGATGAAATTTCTCGTGACCTTTCCATCATATGGAGAGAGACCCAAAATTCTCTCTTACAGGCTTCATCACGCATGAAGAAGTTCGCGGATAAGAAAAGAAGAGCTCCCCCCGTTTTTTCCCCTGGAGACAAGGTATGGCTCTCCGCTAAATATGTCCGCTTCCGTGTCCCTAGCTACAAGTTGGGACCACGCTATCTTGGTCCTTTCAAAATTTTGTGTCAAATTAATCCTGTCTCTTATAAACTTCTTCTTCCTCCCTCTCTTCGTATCCCTAATGCCTTTCACGTCTCTCTTCTCAAACCACTCATCCTCAACCGTTTTTCTCCCAAATCTGTTCCTCCCACTCCTGTTTCCGGCTCCTCGGACATCTTCTCGGTCAAAGAAATTTTAGCTGCCAAAAAGGTCAGAGGGAAAAATTTTTTTTTAGTGGACTGGGAGGGTTGTGGTCCTGAAGAGAGATCCTGGGAACCTGAGGACAACATCCTAGACAAAAGTCTGCTCCTCAGGTTCTCAGGCTCTAAGAAGAGGGGGAGACCCAAGGGGGGGGGTACTGTTACGCCGAGCGCTCCGGGTCCCCGCTCCTCCCCGGAGCGCTCGCTTCACTCTCCCCGCGGCAGCGCTCCGGTCACGTCCTCTGACCCGGGGCGCTGCGATTCCGCTGCCAGCCGGGATGCGATTCGCGATGCGGGTAGCGCCCGCTCGCGATGCGCACCCCGGCTCCCCTACCTGACTCGCTCTCCGTCTGTTCTGTCCCGGCGCGCGCGGCCCCGCTCCCTAGGGCGCGCGCGCGCCGGGTCTCTGCGATTTAAAGGGCCACTGCGCCGCTGATTGGCGCAGTGGTTCCAATTAGTCTTTACACCTGTGCACTCCCCTATATCACCTCACTTCCCCTTCACTCCCTCGCCGGATCTTGTTGCCTTAGTGCCAGTGAAAGCGTTCCTTGTGTGTTCCTTGCCTGTGATTCCAGACCTTCTGCCGTTGCCCCTGACTACGATCCTTGCTGCCTGCCCCGACCTTCTGCTACGTCCGACCTTGCTTTTGCCTACTCCCTTGTACAGCGCCTATCTTCAGCAGCCAGAGAGGTGAGCCGTTGCTAGTGGATACGACCTGGTCACTACCGCCGCAGCAAGACCATCCCGCTTTGCGGCGGGCTCTGGTGAAAACCAGTAGTGGCTTAGAACCGGTCCACTAGCACGGTCCACGCCAATCCCTCTCTGGCACAGAGGATCCACTACCTGCCAGCCGGCATCGTGACACACGTAACTACCCTATATACACTTAGGGCCACCAGTATATACTACATATACATTTGTTACAAAAAAATGCAGCAATTCATAAATACAGATGCACATGTGAACACTGAAAAGTCCCAGCGTCAATGGATCAACACATGGCAAATGGGAAATAGCATACCAAACCCACAGATATGAAAATTTCACAGTGAATGGAAGTAAGTCTTCTTGGGTAAACAGGTAAGTATAACAATGCACGTTTCCCATGCTCTATATGCGTATCCAGTGACTTCCACTGTGCACATACCCTCACAGTTTATCAGTATCCCAATGCCGTTTCACCATTGGGCTTCCTCAGGGAGTCATTAAACTTGTGGTTTGTATGGTATATAAGTACTTGTGCAGCCATTCAGAAGCAAACAAACATTAATTTATAAATATAAA
Organism: Hyla sarda; assembly: GCF_029499605.1. NCBI lineage: Eukaryota > Metazoa > Chordata > Amphibia > Anura > Hylidae > Hyla > Hyla sarda. The sequence continues at coordinate 373,056,506 of NC_079192.1, read as the reverse complement.
ACAACAGGTACCTGTATGCTAGCATGGTATCAGTGGCGGCCGCAATCTTGGTCTGCTCTGCGCATGCGCAATGACGTGGCGTGTCTGCCGACATCATTCCGCAAGTACTGGAACATAGCGCCTGCACAGTGCAGATCAATGGGGTTAAACAGAGTGCGCAAGCGTATATTGGAGAACTCCGTGCGCAAGCGCACAATCAAGACTTGCGGGCGCAATGTATCATGCGAATATTCAAAACCCAACTAAGCCACAAGGCTTGCGCATGCGCAGAACACAATAAACATGGCACTATATAATGTATAATAAAGAATATAAAGTATAGAATATAAAAGCCAATACCAGTGATAATATATAAGAAGAGAGACACAAAGCCCCATTATACAAAAGAGTGAGTGAAGGTGCATGTGTGAGAAAGGTGCAACTGTGATGACAAAGCATGCAAATAAGGTGACAAAATAATTTGAAAAAAAAATGAAACACACAAACCCCTAGTGAGATACCAGAATAAAGCTATATAACAAAAAAAAAGTACCTCGCGCCACGCCTTTCCGACTGTATGTAGCTGTGATCAAAAGCATTTTTTGGGGTGATGAAAGTCTGCAAAAATAAGGTAAAAACATTGCTGTACACACCATCCGCACACAGTACAAAGGCTGTGTGTAGGTTATAGCATCCAGAGTTCATAAAAGTTGCGCTTTAAGCTTAAGAAATTCATATCGTTCATATGATTGTTCTCACCCTTGCCAAATTTACAGGGGTCTAGAAAAATGAGGTACGAGGCACTGCTTAAACATCTGACATAGAGTCTGCTGAGATAAAGGGGTTATCTACTTTTGAGGTCAGGATCCCATGAAAACGAATATAGCTTTCTCCTGGGGATCGGTTGTATTCTGTGGAGAACCTCATAGCAGGTGTTTAATTCTATTGCAGTGTCACCACAGAAGAAATGAAGCAGGTTACATAATTAGCTTCACTATATTAAGTCAGTACCCCCTAAAATAAGTGTAACTTGCTGAGCAGGCCCCATTGATCAGCTGTATTCTACAGGGTAACCTCACAGAAAGTGTTCAAATCTATTAGGGGCGGACTGGGTCTTTCAGAAACAGATGCACTCTGGCTTATTGATGATGGTCCGGAATGAGGTACCCACTCTATTTGCAGAAAATCTAGGCACTTATAACAGCTCTGTTCTGTATAATATAATGCCTGCAGCCTAGTTGCAGTGAGATGATGATCATAGAGGCTTCCCACAGTTACAGTCCCATTGCATATTCCATCAACCTTGATATTGACGTTAGATTTTGGCGGTCACTGCTGACTTCCTTTTAGATTACCCCCCAGCTCTCTCGCACTCCCTAGTCCTTTTCTTCTTTATTTCAAAGTTGTGCAAACTTCCGGATGTCTTGCCGCAGCCGGTGTGGATGCCAGTGTGTTCTTGAGTACTGGTTATTGCTGTTTCTTACCAACAACTGACCATAATGCTTTAGAGGTACTCCGGCGGAAAACTTTTTTTTTTATCAACTGGTGCCAGAAAGTTAAACAGATTTGTAAATTACTTCTGTTAAAAAAAATCTTAATCCTTGCAGTACTTATTAGTTGCTGAATACTACAGAGTAAATTCTTTTCTTTTTGGAACACAGAGCTCTCTGCTGTCATCATGACTAGTGTTGCTCACGAATATTCGCAATTCGAATATTATTCGCGAATATCGCATATTCGCAAATTTCGCGAATATAGTGCTATATATTCGTAATTACGAATATTCGTTTTTTTGTTTTTTTTTTCACAGTACACATCACAGTGATCACCCCTCTCTGCTTCCAGCTTGTGTGGTGTAAAGAAGACTCTAATACTACTGTGTGAGACTGGCGTGCGAAAATTCGCATATGCGAATTTTCGCGTATGCTAATTTTGTATATGCTAATATTCACATATGTTAGTTTTCGCATACGCGAAGTTTCGCATATGCGAAAATAAAACGAGATTATAACGAATATGCGAATATTCGCGAATATATGACGAATATTCGTCCATATATTCGCGAATATTCGCGAATTCGAATATGGCCTATGCCGCTCAACACTAATCATGACCACAGTGCTCTCTGCTGACACCTCTGTTCTTTTTAAGAACTGTCCAGAGTAGGAAAAAATGTTGCTCTGGACAGTTCCTAAAATGGACAGAGATGTCAGCAGAGAGCACTGTGATCGTGATGTCAGCAGAGAGCTCTGTGTTCCAAAAAGAAAATAATTTCCTCAGTAGTATTCAGCAGCTAATAAGTACTGGAAGGATTAAGATTTTTTAATAGAAGTAATTTACAAATCTGTTTAACTTTCTGGCACCAGTTGATTTAAAAATAAAAAGTTTTCCATCGGAGAACCCCTTTAAGGTGACTGCCAAATACTGTGCTATCTTGCTGGAAAATAATCTGAAGATCTCCCTACACGTCTCTTTCAACTAATAATTTATTCACCAAAAGCAACAATTCCGAAGTAGATTTACTTAGGACTCTGCTTTTTCCCTTTCTTCTGCTATTTCTCCTGAAAATGTATGAATAATGTTCGAATCCCCCTTGTAAATAGGGCATGTCCTAAATCTGTGAAAGAGAAGAAGGTCCTAGTCAGGAGACCACCTTCTATGACATTCATATGCCATAATTAACATTTATTACAGTTTACATGCACTATCACACCTTTACCAGCAGATGTCAGCAGAGTTGTCATATAATTTCTGACAACTCTGTCAGCAGCTGATCCTGTATTAGATACTACTGAAATAAGGCGAAAATGGAGAGGTGCGCTCCTAGTGGAATACTGCGATCTTTAGGGTGCGGTGAGGCATGTAGACTCACTTTGAAGTAGTAGGCCCAGTGGGATGGCTACTTCAGCGTCCTTTGACCATGACCTCCAGGTGACGGTATAGTATAGAAGAGCAGAAAAAAGTAGAAAATGGACATACTGGATGGCGCCTTCCCCAATAAAGTGCTATGCCGAAATGGTAAAATGCAATTTAAAAGTTTCGAACCCAGACCGGGTTCTTCGTCAGGCAGTAGGTATTACAAGTATAGAGCGCGCCAACTTTACATATACAAACATTCAAATGCTACCGGGTCACAAACAGAAACATTAAATTTGATTCTTACACAAAAAATAAAAAGATAAAGGGAATACAATACATATAAGAGAACACTAAAAAGATTCCATAATAAATGCATAAAAAAGGGTTTTGAAAATACTAAGATCAGCATATTCCATAGCGCTGAATATCTCCGATTGAGAGCTCATATTTGTTGCCCATAGTACCGCCATAGTTCTATAAGGTAAGTCGGTTGTGAGACAGATCGCATCTGCAGATCGACATTTTTGCCATTTTGCAGCGCTGGAGAGCCCTGCTATGGAGGCCATTATGCTGGGAATAGTATCTATCCGGTTCTCCAAGGTCAAGTAACTATAAGGGAGATCGGCAAAAAACTATAAGGGAGATCGGCATCAGATTGGCGCATAGTTTCTCAGGATGAGTTGGTTACAGACCAGATCACAATTCCAGGTCGTCATTATTGCAGCGCTGGAGACCCCTACCACGGAGCCCACTATGCTGCGTACAATTTCTCTATGGTTCCCAGGGGTAAGTTTGCTGTAAGGGAGATTTGCATTAGATTATTCTGTATATCGTAGTTGTTTCTGACTGGTAGGTATGTTACCGCATTTTTTTGCAGCGCTGGAGGCATGTTGACACATTATTTTTTGCAGCACTGGAGACAGTGCGTAATTACTCAGGGACTTTGACGGAGAAGATAAATAGAATGTATTTGATGCATGTCATATTCATAACTTGTTCAGTGTAGCTTCTATTTCCCGGTGGACCGAATAGGCCTAAGGTGTGTTACTAAATAGATGAATATAATTAAATTGTTGCGATATAAAGTAACGGCGTTGTTCACATTGTTACATGTTTCAAAATTGTTTGATATAGCTTCAGTGCTCAAAGGTAGGTTGACCACAGGGAAAACCATCAGAATATTATTCTCTATGCTGCCATCGATAACAGTCTTTTTCATTCAGCAAGATGTGTTATTCGGCATCCATACTAATAGTCAGGGTAAGCTCATTACACTTTCTTACATTTTGTTACAGCGAAGTAACTTGTAGAGCAATTGTTCAGATTCAACAAGTGTTATATTCATAGTGGATAGTTAAGCAACATTAAAGTTTTGCAGGGCAGGTTCCCCTATTAAATGGTACATGCATAATATGACTATTAAACGTTAAAGGTTGAAGGGCCCTCCTATTGGACATAACAAGAGGATTATATATATATATATATATTGTCACAATTCGGCTGGCTGGAGGTGGATCCTCTGTGCCAGAGAGGGATTGGCGTGGACCGTGTCGGTGGACTGGTTCTAAGTTGCTACTGGTATTCACCAGAGCCCGCCGCAAAGCGGGATGGTCTTGCAGCGGCGGTAGCAACCAGGTCGTATCCACCGGCAACGGCTCAACCTCTCTGACTGCTGAGATAAGCGCGGTACAAGGGAGTAGACAAGAGCAAGCTCGGACGTAGCAGAAGGTCAGGGCAGGCAGCAAGGATCGTAGTCAGGGGCAACGGCAGGAGGTCTGGAACACAGGCTAGGAACACACAAGGAAACGCTTTCACTGGCACAATGGCAACAAGATCCGGCAAGGGAGTGCAGGGGAAGTGAGGTATAAGTAGGGAGTGCACAGGTGAAGGTACTGATTAAAACCTCATGCGCCAATCAGTGGCGCACCGTCCCTTTAAATCGCAAAGACCCGGCGCGCGCGCACCCTAAGGAGCGGGGCCGCGCGCGCCGGGACAGCACAGACGGGGAACGGGTCTGGTAAGCGAGTCGGGATGCGCATCGCGAGCGGGCGCGTCCCGCATCGCGAATCGCATCCCGGCTGGGAACATTATCGCAGCGCACCCAGTCGGCAGGTCTGACCGGGGCGCTGAGAATAGGAGAACGCTGTGAGCGCTCCGGGGAGGAGCGGGGACCCAGAGCGCTCGGCGTAACATATATATATATATATATATATATATATGAGCCATGTCAGAGGAATGTAATTAGCACATTGCTCATTATATAGAGTGATATAAGTAACCTTTGGTCAGAGGGTCACTTTAGTAAAATATATAAATATAGAATAATAAATACAAAATAAATAATAATAAATAAAAATAATTGAACAATACAAAAATTATAACAGGTGTATGAGCATTTGGAGATCAATTCGACTGGCTAAATGGTGGTCTCTACCATTTCATTAAGGCCACGAGGGGAGACAGTACTGAGCTTAAACATCCAGAACACCACATTTTTTTTAGGAGTTCGAAAGGAACTCAAAGGGACCGCCATGGGTTCAAAGGTCGCAGCAGCTTACGCTAATTTGTTCATGGAAAATTCAGTTTTATCACCATATATCATCATCTACTGCAGGTACATTGATGATGTGTTCTTTATCTGGAATGGACCTGAGAAATCTTCTGATATTCTCCTTACAACTCCGAATAGCAATGACTGGGGCAATTACATTGGAATCTAGCTCTGAAAAATCCATTTTCTGGACTTTGCATTTCTCACAATGAAAAGAATTTTATTACATCCACATTTTTCAAAACAGTCGATGTCAAATGCTATTTAAAGTTCGACAGTGGGCATTACAAACAGTGGTTAAGGAACAAGGTAGGTCCATGAAGTAAAAACTTTTCTTAATATTTGGTCTATGTTTGTTAATTCTGCAAAGCAATGGTTGGGTGGTCCTCCCTACATACTGGAGACCACAGGTGCAGTCAATAAGATAGATAGCATATGACAACTGGCAGGTCAGTCTATGTTTGAGCTGGAATGTTTATTTCGTTGTATTTGATGAAATTTCATTGACATTATGCTTGATCTATTTGCAACATTTGCATCGCTTCGATCCACACTTAAAACTTCCCACAGGTATGTCATTTTTTCTATTCCTTTGTTTATGTTGCCGGATTTGACTCGGAGCCAGTTGATTTTTAAGGGTCGGAGCTCTACGAAATGTGATATGTGGGCAGTCGGGAATCTCCCCTTTTAGATGTACATCGTTCTTTAATATGTGCCAATTTTGCTTGAGCACCTCTCTTATCCTTCCTACAGAGTTACTGAAAATAGTGATGAATTTGTTTTTTTGTTTTTGTACTTGTTTTTCTATATTTTCTTTTCTTTCATCCTTATCTGGATTCAGTCATTCCTTTTGTGTTTTCTTGCATACTTGTTGAAATGCCTGTTTATTAATCATCTTTGGATATTTCTTTTTTTTAAACCGGTTTTCCAGAATTTTTGCTTCATGTTTGAACGTTTTGTCATCTGTACAGTTTTTTTTGGAGCCGTTGGAACTGGCTGTAGGGCACCTACAGCCAATTCCAATGGATCCCAAAAAAATGTACAGATGACAACATTTTTGTGTAAGAATCAAATTTTATGTTTCTGCTTGTGACCTGGTGACCCGGCAGCATTTGAATGTTTGTATATTTAAAGTTGACGCGCTCTATGCTTGTAATACCTACTGCCTGATGAAGAACCTGCTCCAGGTTCGAAACCTTTAAAGAGATTATCCAGGAAAAACTTTTTTATATATCAACTGGCTCCAGAGAGTTAAGCAGATTTGTAAATTCCTTCTTTTAAAAAATCTTAATCCTTTCAGTACTTATGCGCTTCTGAAGTTAAGGTTGTTCTTTTCAGTCTAAGTGATCTCTGATGACACATGTCTTGGGAACCGCCCAGTTTAGAAGCAAATCCCCATAGCAAACCTCTTCTAAACTGGGCGGTTCCCGAGACAGGTGTCATCAGAGAGCACTAAGACAGAAAAGATCAACCTTAACTTCAGAAGCTCTGATAGGATTAAGATTTTTTAATAGAAGTAATTTACAAATCTGTTTAACTTTCTGGAGCCAGTTAATAGTTTTTTTTCTGGATAACCCCTTTAAGTTGCATTTTACCAATAAAACGCCATATTGTTTATTACATTTTGGCATAGCACTTTATTAGGGAAGGTGCCATCCAGTACGTCCATTTTTTTTCTGCTCGACTGTATTAGATACTAAGGCTGCTTTCACATTTTAAAAATACTTCCGTTATAAACGTCCGTCATAAAAATCTTGAAAAACGGCCGCTAGAAAATCCCATTATAGTCTATGGGATTTTTCTAATAGCCGATTTAACCCGTTATCGTCCGTTATTAATAACGGCCATTATTTTGTGACGGGTGATAGTAACGGGAGAAATAGTGCATTCACTATTTCTCCTGTTCATTCGCCTGTCACAAAATAATGGCTGTTATTAATACCGGGCGATAACAGGTTAAAAAATCCCATAGACCAGTGGTCTCCAACCTGCAGACCTCCAGATGTCGTAAAACTAAAACTCCCAGCATGCCCGGACAGCCGTTGGCTGTCCGGGCATGCTGGGAGTTGTAGTTTTGCAACATCTGGAGGTCTGCAGGTTGAAGACCACTGCCATAGACTATAATGGGATTTTCTAAAGGCCGATTTTCAAGATTTTTATGACTGGCGTTTATAACGAAAGTAGTTTTATAGTGTGAAAGCAGCCTAAGCATATGGGGGGATATTTATCAAAACTTGCATAGAGGAAGAGTGGTGCAGTTGCCCATAGCAACCAGCAATCATTTTGAAAGAGGCCCATGAATAATTAAAGAAGGGATCTGATTGGTTGCTATGGGCAACTGCTCTACTTTCCCTCTGCACCGGTTTTGATAAATCTCCCCCATGGTTCTGTATTAGATACACTGTATATTCCATTACATTCGGTATTATACACACTGTATTGTCCATTGTATTTGCTAACTTATTATTAAAAAATGAATGAAATACATAAAAGTATTACATTACTAAGAAGTCCTGGGATAATTGAAAATGCATACGTGTTTGATCACTAGTAGACAATAGAACAGTGTGAAAACATCAAGTTATTGGGGAGATTTATCAAAACCTGTGCAGAGGAAAAGTTGTCCAGTTGCCCATAGCAACCAATCAGATCGCTTCTTTCATTTTTAGGAAGGCCTGTGAAAAATAAAAGAAGTGATCTGATTGGTTGCTATGGGCAACAGGACGACATTTCCTCTGCACAGGTTTTGATAAATCTCCCCCATTGTCTATGGCTTCCATTACAGAAAGATTTGATGATTCAATGTGTTTGTGGCTGTAATATATGGTGGCAATAGGGAGAACAGGGGTTCCCTCACCCCCTGAGGCAACCATTTATCTTAAAGGGGTACTCCGCCCCTAGACATCTTATCCCCTATCCAAAAGGATAGGGGATAAGATGTTAGATCGCCGTGGTGCCGCTGCTGGGGACCCCGGGGATCACGGCTGCGGCACTGCGCTATCATTACAGCACAGAGCAAGTTCGCTCTGTGCGTAATGACGGGCCATACAGGGGACGGAGCCGCGTGACGTCATGGCTCCGCCCCTCATGACATCACGGCCCGTCCCCTTAATGCAAGTCTATGGCAGGGGGCGTGCCGACCCGCCGCGCCCCCTCCCATAGACTTGTAATGAAAGGGGTGGGCCGTGACATCATGAGGGGCGGAGCCGTGACGTAACAATGCTCCGGCCCCTGTATTGCGCGTCATTACGTGCAGAGCAAACTCGCTCTGTGCTGTAATGAGCGCAGTGCCGCAGCGGGGTTCCCGGGACTCCCCAGCAGCGGCACCGCGGCGATCTGACATCTTATCCCCTATCCTTTGGATAGGGGATAAGATGTCTAGGGGCGGAGTACCCCTTTAAAGGGGTACTCTGGTAGAAAAAAAAATATTTTAAATCAACTGGTTATAAAGAAAGTTATAAAGATTTGTAAATTACTTCTATTAAAAAAAAATCTTAATCCTTCCAGTACTTATCAGTTGCTGTTTACTACAGAGAAAGTTCTTTTCTTTTTGAATTTATTTTCTGTCTGTCCACAGTGCTCTCTGCTGACATCTCTGTCCATGTAAGGAACTGTCCAGAGCAGGAGAAAATCCCCATAGCAAACATATGCTGCTCTGGACAGTCCCTAAAATGGACAGAGATGTCAGCAGAGAGCACTGTGGACAGACAGAAGAGAAATCCAAAAAGAAAAGAACTTCCTGTGGAGCATACAGCAGTAATAAGTACTGGAAGGATTAAGATTTTTTTAAGATGTCAGCAGAGAACACTGTGGACAGACAGAAAAGAAATCCAAAAAGAGCTATGGGGATTTGCTCCTGCTCTGGGCAGTTCCTGAACTTTCTCTGTAGCAACCAGCAGCTGATAAGTACTGGAAGGATTAAGATTTTTTAATAGAAGTCATTTACAAATCTGTATAACTTTCTGACACCAGTTGATTTAAAACAAATAGTTTTCCACCGGAGTACCCTTTTAATGGAAACTGAGGAGTAGATATGTTAAAATCCAACATGTCCGAACCCCCAAACATCAGTCACCAGGGCACCAAGGGGCTTCCATATTCCATACTAATTATCAATTGATCACATAATACTTGTCAGACTGTTATCTCTTGTATGGTCCTAAGCAGAAGCCTCCCATAGACTTAGAAATTTGTCTCCCCCATTGCTCCCCCATGGAGTTATTCTAATAGGGCTGCATTATGGAATTGCTACGTATGCAATACATATTCATTCAGTATTAATGTAAGACAGTGTTTCCCAACCAGGGTGCCTCCAGCTGTTGCAAAACTACAACTCCCAGCATGCTCGGACAGCCGTTGGCTGTCCGGGCATGCTGGGAGTTGTAGTTTTGCAACAGCTGGGGGCACCCTGGTTGGGAAACACTAATGTAAGCATTGTACAAGGTGGTGACATGCATCAGAGAATCTTGACACTTCCCTGGCGACTCTGTCCATAACATACACACAGTCTCTCTGGCAGCCTGTCACTGAGGCGTCACCCTATACTATACACTCTCTCCGCTACCCAGTGACTGAACATTCAAGAACTCCCTCTATTGTATGTGTGGGGTTTTGTAAGCGCTTGTTTTGTTGGATACCATAGAGAATCAATCAGCAGGTTTTATCATGGCACCAATGCCCTGCCGCCTCCCCTCGCTCCCTGCCTGTGTGGTATTATCAGCGCTCCCTCTGCCTGAGGCCCACACCCATAGTCTGCAGTTAGCTGGGGCTGGATGCTGCTGATTACAATGCATAGGACATGGGTGCTACCACTTTGTACAGCCTTCTCTGCAGTCAGCATGTTACTAAAAATTCTCATATCAGTAAATTCCTCTCCCGTCAATGAGCAGTAGTCGTTGCCGATTGGGCAATTGCTTCACACTGACAAAAAAAAATAAAAATAAATGTTGTGTCAAGTTCATATCGAAAGTGGGAAAGCGTTGTTTTCTCTACAAACTCACAATACAATTACAATTTCATTTCAGGTGTTTATATGGCGCCAACATATTCTGCATCACTGTACAGAGGTTGTATGTTGATCGCATTAGGACTCATCATCTAATTTGACTATTTTAGGCAATTATAATCCAGACGTATTTTTTGCCTCCATATTACTGAAGTCCAAGCCTGAATGCGCGTCTATTGCTCTGAAGTGAAGGCATCATAAGTCATTAGATCTGTGATACAATTTTCTAAAACCGGTCTTAGACCTCGCACAAGTATATTGGTCAATATTGTGTGTCACTATTTCTAAGTCAGAATCAGTGGAGACTGCACAGAAAAGAACTATAAGGGTACGTTCACACGTGCAGATTTTTTAGTGGGTTTTCCGCTACGTATTTGAAAGTGGGCGGGCTCTTCTCAGATTTTCCGCGGCGGAATTTATGCTGCAGAAAATCCGCCACAATCCCTACTGACTTCAGTGTACATTCCGCCGTGGGAAAACGTCTGCGGACAGCCAAGAAGAGCCCGCCCACTTTCAAATACGCAGCGGAAAACCTGCTAAAAAATCTGCATGTGTGAACGTACCCTAAGGGTGGGTATAAATTACGTTTTGTTAATATGGGAACCAGATCTGGCTGGTGGGAGGGAAAACCGGGCGATCTCATTCACTTGAAAGAGCCGACAGGATCTATGTAGTGACTCTGGTCGGCTCATTTTTGCCCTGTATCCGTTTTTCTGACCTAAAACCTCGGTATACCATGGATTTAGGTCCAGTCACAAAACCGGAGACAGGGCAAAAATTAGCTGACCGGAGTCACTATATGACTACGGTCGGCTCATTCAAATGAATGAGATGCGGGCCGGGTCCGGCTAGGATACGGGAGTATCCGGTTCCCATATTTACAAAACGTAGTGTGAACCCCCCCTAGTAGAAAGATTTGCCTCTCTACTACATTTTGGCCTAGTTTTAGCCTAAGTGTTATCCCATGATTGAAAGCTATCTCCTATCCACAGGATAGAGGATAACTAATCAATCCATGCAAATTGGACTGCTGTGACCCCACAAATTACAAAAAGGAGGTCAATTGAGGGAATTGAGGGAATGAAACAGCAGAACCGCTTCATTTATTTCATCTGGGACTTCCAAATATTGCCAAGTGCTGAACTCAAAAGCCCCATAGACAGTGAATGGAGCATTGGCCGAGAATGCACACTGCCAATCTATTCACTTGAATTGGTGGGGGCTTTATCCCAGCTAGATGACTTTTAATCTTAAAATAAATCCTTTAAAAATACTGATGCATAATGCTGTCCCAAATATGTACGAGTAATAGTGCTCTCAAGGAGATTTAAAGGGCAGACTGCTTGAAAAATATATAAGACAAGCCCTATATCTACAAGCTTTTTGGTTGTGGCAATTACAACAACGCTCGGGTCGCCACTGATGTCCACTTCCTGGTACCCAGCCCTGACACACAAGAAATGCCAACTCAGCCAATCACTGGCCACAGCCGGGACATCCTCAGCCAGTGGTAGAATGAGTGGGCATTTACAGCTAGTTTCTGTGTCTGGCCAGGTACTAGAAAGTCATCAGGTACAGTATTAGATCGGCAGTGGTGGGGGATTGGGGAGGAAAGTAAGGCTTGTTTAGTTGGTTTGGTTTAGTCTGCCACTTTAAAATGTAAAAATGTATTGCCGAACAACCAACTTAAACCCATTGGGACAAGTTTATATTTGAACCCCTGAGTTTTCTGAGGAACACCTGACCTAAAATGAATGCTGAGCTCCGTCCCATTCATGGTCCAACAGCTATTTCTCCTGACCTCCATACGCATGCATGCCTGGCTTGGCAAACCCAATTGAACCTCTCTAAAGAGACCTGAAAATGGCTTCCAACGATGGTCTCCATCCAAGCTTGAGAGGACCTGCAGAGGAGAATGGCAGAAAATTTCCATATCCAGGTGTGCAAACCTTGTGGCATCATACCCAAGAAGACCGGAGGGTGTAATCACTACCACAGGTGCTTCAACATAGTAAAGGGTATGAATACTTATTTCATTGCAATATTTAAGTTTTTTTCTTTTCAATAAATTAGCAAAGATTTTTAACATTCCGTTTTCATTTTGTCATTATGGGGTATTCAGTGCAAAATGATGGGGGTAAACTTAAAGGGGTACACCGGTTGAAAACCTTTTTTTTTATAAAAAAAATTTTTATAAAATTTTTTATTAACTGGTGCCAAAAAGTTAAACAGATTCATAAATTACTTCTATTTAAAACATTTTAATCCTTCCAGTACATATTACTGCTGTATGCTCCACAGGAAGTTCTTTTCTTTTTGGGTTTCTTTTCTGTCTGTCCACATTGCTCTCTGCTGACACCTCTGTCCATTTTAGGAACTGTCCAGAGCAGCCCATGGGGATTTTCTCCTGCTATGGACAGTTCCTTACATGGGCAGAGGTGTCAGCAGAGAGCACTGTGGACGGACCGAAAAGAAATCCAAAAAGAAAAGAATTTCCTCTGTAGTATACAGCCGCTAATAAGTACTGGAAGGATTAAGATTTTTTTAATAGAAGTAATTTACAAATCTGTTTAACTTTTTGGCACCAGTTGATTTAAAAAAAAAAAAAGTTTTCCACCGGTGTACCCCTTTAAAGTTTTGTTTGTTTGTTTTTAGCACAAGGCCGCAACATAGCAAAAATGTGAAAGAAGTAAAAGAGTCTAAAAACTTTCCAAATACACTGTATATTCACTAATATTCTCTTCATTGTAATCTGTATATCATTTGCTATATGGCTCCATGTCACAGATCTGTGTTCTATTTTACAGATAAACAGAAATACGGTAGCAATAAACATCATTACATTAATTGAAGAGCTACAGCTAAAAAAAAATTAAATCCTTCTGGGATTCTCTGTATTAGTCGTCTTTCAGGGAGTTGGGGAGAATAAAGATGTTTTCCTTTAGGGAGAGATGTTGGTAGCTTAGAGAGGCAATGCTATCCTTAGGTGACAACTGCTGGAGATATTGGCTGTGTCTTACACTTCTGTAATACCATAAGTACTTTTGACAGTCTGGGCTATTTTAGGCCTGACTGTGTTTATTGATTTTATCTATGTGCTGGTCAAAAAGCTATAAACTTTTTTATTTTTATTTTACAGAAATACGAATTTTTTTAATTTTTTTTTCTAATTTATTTTTTATTTTAAATCAATTATTTTTCATATATTTGCCCCTTTAGCTGGAGTTTTGATTTTCACAAGTAGAGTTGTTTGGTCTCAAATAGCTTTATCAATTTTTTTGTTTTACTAAATAACTGGAAAATAATGAAACAGACAAACAGTTGTTAAAATGTTATATCTTCTTCGTAATCTGCCTCTTAAATTCACTAAATCGACAATTAGACACCTACAATTATTGGTCCTAAAATTTATTTGACAGCACAAAAAACCCAGCGCATCCTCTAATGCCCAAACTTATATTACCAAGCCATTCAACTTAGCCAACTACAAAGATGGTGGCATAATGATATCACAACCCATTGGGCAGCATCTAATGGGGTTACCCTCTTTAAAAGTAGCATTATGGACATTATGGCCCCGCTTATAATATCCCAACCTCAGTGGCAGGTCTGAGCATATGGTCTTATGTACGTTTTCATCATATTGTAAATCCTATTAGGTACAGTGTTTCTCCTCCTGAAATTCTTCAACGTATGCTCCCCACCACAGATTTATCTGAATGGATTAAAAAGGGAATTCACTTTTGAGGGGATATTAGTGAAAAAGGCATATTATTACCCTTTAATGAGGTACTCCGCTGCTTAGCATCTGGAACAAACGTCATAGCCCCGTCCCCTCATGCCATCACGCCCCGCCCCCTCAATGCAAGTCTATGGGAGGGAGCGTGACAGTCGTCACGCCCCCTCCCATAGACTTGCAATGAGGGGGCGGATGTGACATCAAGAGGGGGCGGGGTTATGATGTCATGAGCTACCGGCTCCAGCATTTGGAACAGTTTGTTCCAAATGCTGAGCAGTGGAGTACCCCTTTAATGTTATATGTAACAAGTACAGAATTGTATCTAATGACTTTTTTAAATACTTACAACGCTGAAATGGGGGGATAGAGAGACTCCCCGGGACCTGTGAATTTTTTTTTTCTTAAATCTATGGGGAATAAAGGAAGTATATCTAGGGCATACAAGGCACTACAATCCACATAGCCATTACCACACCTTAAAGGGGTACTCCCGTGGAAAACTTTTTACTTTTTATTTTTAATCAAGAGATGTCAGCAGAGAGCTCTATGTTCCAAAAAGAAAACCATTTCCTCTGTAGTATTCAGCAGCTAATAAGTACTATGATTTTGTAATAGAAGTAATTTACAAATCTGTTTAACTTACTGGCACCAGTTGATTTAAAAAAAAAAAGTTTTCCACAGCAGTACCCCTTTAAGTTTCAAGAAAATGGGAGGATTTGGGCTTATCTATTTCACAATCTTCAAGGGTTGAAATATATTCCTTACCCACCAACGTGTCTCATAACATTTCGCACTTGGAGTCATCTAGTAAATTGATATATCAGTGGTATCTTACACCAAAGTGGATGTCAAAAATGTACCCCAACATATCTCCCATATGTTGGCGTTGCAAGAAAAGGCAGGGTTCAACAACGCACCTTTGGTGGGGATGTAGGTTATTACAGCAGTTGTGGGAAGAGGTCTATAATTTATTAATAAACTTACAAGGGTCCGGCGGTGGCACTACTATTTCTAGGGGTAGAAAAAATACCATATAAAAGTCGCCTTATTGTGTTCCATGTATTGGCTATTGCTCGGATTACAGTTGCGAAGAGATGGAATACTCCAAAAGAACGGAAATAATTGCCTCCTTTCAGTATGGATGCATTATGGAATAACGAAGACTGAATTGAGTGGGGAATCTAAAACGTCAAGAATCCAGAACTTGATGTGTAATGAAATTAGGGAGAAATTAAGTGGTTTGACTTAGATAAGAAAAAGAGTTAGATTTATAATTAGAAAATAAATAATAAGGTAGTGGAGGAAAAAATGTAACAACAATAAGAAACGGGACACTCACTGGTTGTGTGAGAATGGTGAATGATTGGAAGGATGAAGTTGCTTCCTTTTATTCTTATTTATTTCCATGTAATTGTTTGTTGGTTTTTAGTTATAGATTACTGTATTGTGTATTGCGGTTTATGTTTGTTTATTATGGAAGAAAAATTTTATAACAATAATTAAAGACAAAAAAATGTAATGTAAAAACAGGGAAAAAAAAACATGATAATGCAGATACTAGATCTTGAATAAGCAGCTTGTCCACTTTACCCAGCTCCAAGCGATTGCAGGATGGCTGGCAGCAATGATGACTTGTATGCAGACAGCTAAGGCTCTTTTTACTGTTTGGGATACCAAAGGTGTTGGAAAAATGTGGAGCCTAAAATGTTTGTCTGACAGGTTCTGTGGAGGTGAGTCACGGCTGGAGGAAATAGTCATTCATGATGGTTTGGGCTGGATGGAGAAGAAAAAAAAAGTGAACAACCCCGATTAGAGAAAACTTCACCTGTGCATCAGCAAATGTTACTACTCTTTAATCCCTTATATGGTCTGTAGTAGTATGATAGCAGTATTATTTAGGCAGTATTTAGGGGCATTGCTGGATATAACTGCACTGTAATCACTTATATGGTCTGTAGTGGTAATGATAGTGGTTATGGTGTGGTGGTATTATTTAGCCATATAGGGGCATCACTGATATAATTGTATTATAATCTATTATATGGTCTATGGTAGTAATAATGGTGTTGTCAGTCTGTCAGTATAGAAGATCCTCCTCAACACAGGTGATAGACTAGCAACATTATTGTTGTTAAAGGGAACTGGGAACCTGTCATCAGTTTTATGCTGTCCAAACTGCATGCAACATAAAACTGGTGCAGGCATCACCAGTCCAGGACACTATGAATTACAATCATATGCTAGTCAACGGGACCTGCAGCTGCTCCTTATCTGCCCAGCTTGAGTCTATCCCTGGCACTCAACCGGCCTGGTAGGGAGCACCTGCGGCATCCATTCTGAGGACTAGTAACTCAGGTGGCATTTTTAAACTATGATTACTTTGAAAGGCTGAAGTGTATTATAGTAATTAATAGTGTCCCGGACTGGCGATGGGTGTATTAGTTCTATGCTGCCTGCGGTGAACGGACCGGGGTGACTGCTGATATCGATCAGCAAGTACCCCGCGCAAATGCCCAGGTAGGTTATCGGACCCCCCATTCACACCGGCGATTCGAGGCGATTCCGGTGATGCGGGTCACGTGTGGCCCGGAGATACATGGTGATCGGGGGTGTAGAACACACCTCCAATCACCTCCTGTATCTATGGGGAGGTGGCGATTTCGTCACCCCCCCCCCCCCCCCAGGATCGTTGCTATTGGCCGGACGATCATTCGACCAATAGCAGTCGTCAGGAGAGGAGTTAACATCCCCTTCTCGCGGCTCTGCCAGCTTACTGAGTTCAGTCAGTGGGCAGAGCTGCAAGAAGGAGCCAGGGACCCCCCCCCCCCCCCTCTGTGAAGATCGGAGCCCCTCAGGGCAGAAGACACCTCTTTGGAGCAGGGAAAGAATACAGCAAAGGGACAGGTAGTAGTTAAAAGTAAAAAAGTGTAAAAAAAAAAAGTAACAAAAATATAAATTCCCCCCCCCGACCCCCCTAATAGGTCCTAAAGGGTCTGCCACAATTTTTTCTGCGTGACCCTGGCCCTATTAGGGTTTCAGTGCGCTGCATTTGCCCCCCCCCCCCCCATGTAACGGTGTGTGATTTACAATCACACACTGTTATAGATAAAGTTACACCAAGCACACACACCACTTCGGTAGCAGAGGCATACGCTTTTCTTGCCTCCGACTCCGAATCTGTTAGTGAGGACGAGGAAGATCCTACATTCCTGTGTTCTTCCTCATCATCTAGTACTGATGATGAGTCCCCTGTATGGTGGCAGAGGTGCCGCCAGGTGAGGCCACGCACCCCCCATGATAGTGACCCAGTAGCCGACACTAGTACGAGCGTCCATGCCGCTCATACTAGGAGTCCGACCCCCCAGACAAGTGTACCGGAGCCCCCTTCGGGTGAACCTGTCTGGGGACCCCCAGAGGGATATCAGCCAAGGATTCCTGAGTTTTTTGGCGACTCAGGAATCCGGATTGACAATGCTGGTTACACTGAAATTGACTATTTTAGTAATTTTTTCAGTGACAGCTTTGTCAATCTAATGGTGGAGCAGATGAATCTGTACGCCAAGCAGTTCATCGCCCACCACCCAGATTCTTTATTGGCCAGGCCCAATGAATGGTACGCCATTGATGCAGCAGAAATGAGGACATTTGGGGGCGTGTTTGGGGAGTGTAATTCTTTAAATGCTACATCCAATACTCAAAATTCTGGTAATCCAGCGCAAAAACTTCAATATTCAGTGTGGGGAAGAGGCAGAACAAAGCAGTAGAAGATTCTAAGATTTTAATTTGGTCCCTTTGTTTTAAAGGCTGGGTTCACACACAGTATTTTGATCAGTATTTTTTTTATCAAAAACCAGAGAAAACTATAATGGACAGATTTGCAAATATTTCTGTGTTTTGGCCCCTCTCCTGGTTTTGGCAAAAATCACTTACCAAATACTGACCAAAATACTGTGTGTGAACCCTGCCTTAGGAACCCTTCCCAGATAGATAGCCCAGTTATAGCTATCTATCTGTAATGCCACCAGATCGTCCCACTGCTTATCTCGGCTCCTCCTTCTCCCTGCAAACTCCGGATATCCTCCTCTGTTCTGTCTCAGACGACAACAGTTTCTGCCACACCCCTAGGTGCTGCACGGGTGCACAGTCTGTTTCTTTAATGTTTGTGCATGCCCTTGATTCCTGTCATCCTCCAATCCCTGGCACCACCTATATGAGAGCAGTCCTCTCTTCCTGTGGTGCCTAAGCAATAGTGTAGCTTGTCTACAATAAATATGTACCTCTGTTTGACCCAAGGCCTCCTACCTTACTTTGCCTTTGTCTGATCCTGCTTGTACCTTCCTGATTCTCCAGTGCATGACCCGGATTGATGACCGCGCCTCTGTCTGCTGATCAAGCCTGCCTCACCTGACTGCGACTGAGCTACATAGCTCTGCTTTTCTAACAGCCTCAGCTACTACACCAAGTCTGCTCTGCTTCATTAGACACTGTTGCTGGACTAATACCATCTATAGTGTCAAGTTGCCACACCTGCCTGACCCCCGGTGCATGGGCATCTGCCATTTAACCAGGACCACTCTTGGCAATGGTGACCTTGTGTCTCCCTAGCAACTAAAGTCTAGATTCTGCATTCTGAAGAAGGATAAAGGGTGAAAACCAGGGAAACACTTAGGCCATGTTAAAGGGGTTATCCACCATAAGGTGATTTTAGTACGTACCTGGCAGACAGTAATGGACATGCTAAGGAAGGATCTGCGCTTGTCTTGGGGCTAAATGGCTATGTTGTGAGATTACCATAACACTGTGGCTAGCTGTTTGTAAACTTGAATTTCATGTTTGACTTTTCTTTTTTTGACTACAAATCCCATTTTCCTCCCTCCCACACATCAGCCACCCCACCCATTGAAACAAAAGACCTGTGGTTTTCAATCAGGGTGCCTACAGCTATTGCATTAGTTGCAGATTGATCTCTCTCCCACCAAGCGATCGCTCCACCCATTGAAACAGACAGGCTCCCTGTCAACAGCTGACTAGTGAGTCAGGTCTCTGCCGCATTGCAAGCTAGGAAAAATTTTGTATGCTGTTAAAAATAAATATTCGGCACAGGTAAGTTTAGTGTTAGGTCCCGGGCCATTTGAGAAACCTTGGCGTTGGTGTGCGGGCTCAGGTGTGTCCTTCATATAAGGATATACTGGCGAATGTCTCAATTTTAACATCAGTTTGAGGGTTAGCCATATGTCACTGTTTACATCTACCACAGTAGTGCATCTAAATTTATGTGTGACACTTCTAATGTAGCATTTGCCCACTATGGACACTGTTTTACATATGCATCTGATAATTGTTTCCTTTTTTCCTTTACCCCCCCCCCCCCTTTTTTTTTGCCAACCCCCCTTGTTCTCCTCCCCCCGTTTTTCTTTGCCTTCCGGGTCTTTGCCTTCCTCTCATTCAGGTTTTCAGTTATTCTGCCAACTCCTAACAGTAGAGTACCCCTCCCTTTATTAGCAGTATTAACACTGGGTATGTTTACCTATGTTTACATCACTGTTATCCTTATGCAAAGGTGGCTATCCTCTTGGCATTTTCCTATCTGTGATATCTATTATGATGGCACTTCTGCTGGTAAGGACATTAGCACATGCGTAGTACTGCTTCTCTATTGGCAGTCACTCTAAGTTTTACTGCATGCGCACATTGATGGACAGATTTTTATTCTAAGTCCTAACGCATGCGCACACTGTTAGCTGTATCGCAGCTGAGGAGAAGTCCCAATGGGAGAATGATGGGAGAATATCCCCATAGGAACTGCACAGCTCCTGGGACGTGAGTCATCAGAGAGCAGTTACTTCAGAAGCTAATAACTATTGGAAGGATTAAGATTTTTTAATAAAAGTAATTTAACTTTCCGGAGCCAGTTGATATGTATAAAAAAAGGTTTTGCCTGGAATACCCCTTTAAGTGCTGGGATTCTTTTAACAAATATTGTTCTACCATATCCACAAGCACCATTACTACAGTGCCAACTTTACAACTACTGGATTTTCCTCTCAGACTCCTAGGGGTGTTACAAAAATGCCATAAAAGCACCATGTTGTGTTTTTTCCACCAATTCTTCAATAGAAATCCTCACGTGATGAAAGAATCACAAATTGTAATGAAAACAAAAAAAACACAGGGGATGAAATGCAAAAGAAAAAAATACACACTTATACACACTATTTTGGGGGGGGGGACTCCACAAGAACTGTATCTTGTAAGTAAAAAAAAATAAGGGAGCAGTTTTTTTGCTGAAACTTTTTGGCCAGGAAAGAAAAAATTAGTATAATCCGAGCCTTATAAAGACAACGGTGCTCTATGGCCTCCACAAATACACATCTGAGGAAGGAGCACTGCTTTGTATGTCCAAAGATTATCAAAAGGAAAAACAGAAATCCGCTTATGTGTTGCTGTTGTGCAGCAAATACACAACAGCTTACAAGGCTCTCAACAATGACATGAAAAGGTGCAGCTACTGGGTGCCAGTTAGGATTACAGGTCCACCGGAGTAGCGAAGTATAGTTAGGACTGTGATCCTGACCAGCATCTGTTCTATGTAATCACTGAGAGCCTTATAAGCTGTTGTGTCTTTGCTACACAATAGCAACAGGTGAGTGGATTTCTACCTGTATTTCATATTTGATATTCTTTGGCCACGCTACGCTATGAGGAGCTCTGCCGAACCCCTTCTTTTTTGCATATAGATCTCTACACAGCCCTGTCTCTGAGCTCTACAGGCAGTTCTTTCCGCCTCATGGCTTGGTTTTAGCTTTTATATGCATTGTCAGCTGTGAGACCTTATATAGACAGGGCTGTGTCTTTCCAGATCCTGTCCAATCAGCTGAATTTACCACAGGTGACCCCCAATCAAGGTACAGAAACATCTCAGAGATAATCAAGAGAAATTGTAGGAGCCAGAGCTCAATATCACACGTCATAGCAAAGGGTCTGCATACTTATGTCCAGGGAAAATGTTAGTTTTTGTATTTTAATAAATTTGCAAATGTTTCTAAAATTCTGTTCTGTTTTTACTTTGTCATAATAGGATATTGAGTGCAGAATTATAGGGAAATTGTAGATTTTTTTTAAATTAAAAAAATTAGAAAAAAGTCAGAAAAAGAGTCAGAAAAGTTTCTGAATGCATTGTGGATTGAGTAAAAGAAGCTATAGACTCAGTGAACTCTACTTTGAGAAATGCTGACATCCCTTTATGTAAATTTAGAACAGGGGTCTCAAACTCAAATTATCCGGGGGCCACTGGAGGTAGCAGCTGGGTGAGGCTGGGCCACATGCGCCCCTTACATAAAATGCCCCCATCATGCGTCCCTCACATATAATGCCCCATATAATGCCCCCATCATGTGGGGGTTCCCCACATGAGGTAGTAGCAGGTTCCCCACATGAGGTAGTAGCAGGTTCCCCACATGAGGTAGTAGCAGGTTCCCCACATGAGGTAGTAGCAGGTTCCCCACATGAGGTAGTAGCAGGTTCCCCACATTAGGTAGTAGCAGGTTCCGCACATTAGGTAGAAGCAGGTCCCCCACATTAGTTAGAAGCAGGTTCCCCACATCAGATAGAAGCAGATTCCCCACATTAGGTAGTAGCAGGTCCCCCACATTAGGTAGTGGCAGGTTCCCCACATTAGGTAGTGGTAGGTTCCCCACATTAGGTAGTGGCAGGTTCCCCACATTAGGTAGTAGCAGGCCCCCTACATTAGGTAGTAGCAGGTCCCCCACATTAGGTAGTAGCAGGCCCCCCACATTAGGTAGTAGCAGGCCCCCCACATTAGGTAGTAGCAGGCCCCCCACATTAGGTAGTAGCAGGCCCCCCACATTAGGTAGTAGCAGGTCCCCCACATTAGATAGTTGCAGGCCCCCCACATTAGGTAGTAGCAGCCCCCCCCCCACATTAGGTAGTAGCAGGTCCCCCACATTAGGTAGTAGCAGGTCCCCCACATTAGGTAGTAGCAGGCCCCTCACATTAGGTAGCATTGTCATTTCCCCCCCTCCCGACTCTCACACACACACAGACAACCTTACCTGTCCTGAGCTGCGCTTCCCCGGCAACGGCCTGACGAGTGAAATCACTGACGTCCTCCTGTGCGGGTCTGCGGAGGGACGTCACATGCACAACGTCCCTCATCAGACTCGGGCCGGTGCCAGCCAACCGGAGACACGGAGGAGGGCGGGGTAAGTGAAGCCTTCCAGTGTAGTGAAGAAAACTGTGTCCTGAAGCGTTCTGTGTTCCGAACAGCTTCAAGACACAGTTTTCTTCACAACACCGGCCGTCGTGCAATACAAATGACATATACCTGGTGCGGGCCACAAGCTTTCGTTCCGCGGGCCGCAAATGGCCCGCCGGCCGGGAGTTTGAGACCCCTGATTTAGAGGAAACTGAAGTGCAAAGGGCTTACTAGAGAGGACTCCGGGTCTTCCATTAACCCTAACGGCTGTGTTCACATCACATACTGTGATATCTGCTTAGTTAATATACCTGGAATGCGCCAAACGTACATGCTAAGATTATCCAAACTTCCGCCTAATTTGACAGAGATGAGAGAAAATTGTTGCTTATTACATATTTTTAAAAAAGCCATATTGCATAGTATACTTTTTTTTAACATTCTTTATGGATAATGGAGACCTCTGCTGTCAGGAATCTCTTAGTTTTTAAACTTAACAGGGTCAATTTACATGATGTGATTGAATATAAAGCAAAATAGAAAGTGAAGCTGCAGGACCTAAACTTCAAAATAGACCACAACCTTTATAAAAACATTCTGTAACTTTTGCTTTTTATGAATTACAGTGGTGATCAAAAGTTTGGGCACCCCAGGTAAAAATTTGTATTAATGTGCATAAAGAAGCCAAGGAAAGATGGAAAAATCTCTAAAAGGCATCAAATTACAGATTAGACATTCTTATAATATGTCAACAAAAGTTAGATTTTATTTCTATCATTTACACTTTCAAAATAACAGAAAACAAAAAAATGGCGTCTGTAAAAGTTTGGGCACCCTGCAGAATTTATAGCATGCACTGCCTCCTTTACAAAGCTGAGACCTGCCAGTGTCATGGATTGTTCTCAATCATCATCTTGGAAGACCAGGTGATGTCAATCTCAAAGGATTTAAATGCCCAGACTCATCTGACCGTGCCCCAACAATCATCACCATGGCTTCTTCTAAGCAGTTGTCTAGAAATCTGAAACTGAAAATAGTTGATGCTCACAAAGCTGGAAAAGGCTATAGGAAGATAGAAAAAACGTTTTCAGATGTCAATATCCTCTGTTAGGAATGTAATTAAGAAATGGCAGACAGCAGGAACAGTGGAAGTGAAAGCAAGAGCTGGAAGACCAAGAAAAATATTAGACAGAACAGCTCGCAGGATTGTGAGAAAACGATTCAAAACCCACGTTTGACTGCACAATCCCTCCAGAAAGATCTGGCAGACACTGGAGTTGTGGTACACCATTCCCCTATAAAGAGATACTTGTACAAATAAGGTCTTCATGGAAGAGTCATCAGAAGAAAACCTCTTCTACGTCCTAACCACAAAAATCTGCGTTTGAACTTTGCAAATGAACATATAGACAAGCCTGATGCATTTTGGAAACAAGTTCTGTGGACCGATGAGATTAAAATTAAACTTTTTGCCGGAATGAGCAAAGGTGGATCAATCATGCTTTGGGATTGTATTTCAGCCAGTGGCACAGGGAACATCTCACAAGTAGAAGGAAAAATGGATTCAATGAAATTTCAGCAAATTTTGGATGCTAACTTGATGCCATCTGTGAAAAAGCTGAAGTTAAAGAGAGGATTGCTTCTACAAATGGATAATGATCCTAAACACATCTCGAAATCCACGGGGGATTACATCAAGAGGCATAAACTGAAGGTTTTGCCATGGCCTTCACAATCTCCTGACCTCAACATAATTGAAAATCTATGGATAAACCTTAACAGAGCAGTGCGTGACAGACAGCCCAGAAATCTCAAAGAACTGGAAGACTTTTGTAAGGAAGATTGGGCAAAGATACCTCAAACAAGAATTGAAAGACTCTTGGCTGGCTACAAAAAGCGTTTACAAGCTGTGATACTTGCCAAAGGGGGCAGTACAAGATATTAACTCTGCAGGGTGCCCAAACTTTTGCAGATGCCATTTTTTTGTTTTCTGTTACTTTGAAAGTGTAAATGATGGAAATAAAATCTAACTTTTGTTCACATATTATGAGAATGTCTAATCTGTAATTTTATGCCTTTTGGAGATTTTTCCATCTTTCCTTGGCTTCTTTATGCACATTAATAAAAATGTTTTACCTGGGGTGCCCAAACTTTTGATCCCCACTGTATACTCAAATATTAGTGACCTAAAGGGGATGTCCAGGAAAACATATTTACATCTACTTCTGACCATTCACTGTGTATGGCTCTGGCAAACAGCTGATCGACATGGGTGCTACATGATGGCACCTCACCAGTCAGGTCTTGATGGCCTATCCTGACGATAGGCCATAACCCCTATAATGTCCTCATTTAACATACATTGCAACCTCTCTAGAAAACCACCTTTTTGAGAAGAACATCCCCTTATGAAGACCAGTTTTTGTGTGACGAATTTTGAGTCCACCATACAATTTGCATAGTGAGAAGACCACACATGTAGAAGACTCCTTTTCGGTGCAATTTTGTGTGGTCTTCTCAAACAGTTTTCAAAGTATATGCCAACAAAAACTTCGGGTGTATACATTACCTTTTAGTCACAGCCGGGCATTAAAGGGCTTTTGGCTAAGCTGCCGTCTCTTGTGCCAGGATCATGGGAGCTCAGCTGTCAGTATGACAGTCAGGGCCTCGTAATCACTGCCAGTATAGTGGAAAAACCTCCATTCCTGGCAGTTAAACCTGTTATATGACATGGTCAAAGCATAATCATGGCATGTAACAGCACATATGGGCCGGGTTCTGATATGTTTTTATGGCAGCTAGAGTCTTTATGAAGGCCCCCAGGTCTGCCATGGATATGCCTGTATACAGCCGTGAAGGAGGCACGACTGTATAGATTGTTTGTCAGCATAGGGCTAGGTTTCCACACAGGTTTTTATCTGGCTTTTTTGGAAAATTGCCACTGCAGGTTTTAAGGCAAAGTCAGAAGTGGATCCAGTAGGAAGGAGATGTATTCATCCTTTCTTTATATTTCCCATTCCTTTTGAATACACTTCTGGCTTTGGCTCAAAAACTGCAGTGGCAGTATTCCAAAAACTGCCAGAGCAAAACCTGTGTCTATTAGTCTTAGGGACGTGACTCATGTTTTGGGTATGCAATTATAAAGTTTTAATCCCACCCTCTCAGACTCCTAATCACACTCCCTGAGCTTAGCATCCACACCCCATTTCCCACCCATCTGACTATTCAGTAAAAATTTGGGAAATGCAGGGGGATATGAAGAAAGTAAAAACAGCATTGGAATCAGGGCACCCAAGGCTACACAATTATAGTTTTGGATTGAACTTTTTAAGCTATGGACCTTATCTAGTTTAAAAATTGACTCTGAAAAATGGAACACATATCAATTAATGCCGACAAAACTTATCTAGAGTAGATATTCTTCTGGATTTTATCTTAATAGTGTTTTATGTATTAAAATGGCACTCAGAGCTGTGTACAATGCTATCCAAACAAAGCAAAATGTTGTATATTTAGCAAAGTCCTTCACCCAATTATTTATCAAAGAAGGTCACAGGACACAGAGCATCAAACTTTGTCCTCACCGCTAGGACAGTCTTTTCAGTAAAGTTGACATGAGCCCTGGCCGCCCACTCACATGACAAGGCCAGTTCATCTGATGCTACCAGTGCCATCTCTATTATTATCATGGCTGTAGACTGTGTTAGAAGTGTGATGAAAGCTTCTGCGCCTCACCAGGTACCAGGATCACCCAACTACCAGGTGGCACTTACTTCCTATGTGAAAGAAGATTTTAGGGCACCCTCAGATGTAAGTGTTACTTACACGCTCCCAATAGCCATGTCTCTTGGTTTTACTTAGCAGATAAGGGGTAGGTTTGGTTAATCATTGCTTATTTGGCACCAACTCCTCCCTTATCTGATTCTTCTTTCACCTCTTTGTTCTTGGGCATTAAAAACACTGTTGTTATATGAAATTTTATTTTGTTCTGCAGCTACTACTATGTCTGTAGAGAAAATTCTCCACCACTGCCCAGATTGTGTCTCAAGTCGCATGCAAGCGTTTATGGATGAATTGGGCAAGACAGCTGAGAGATGTCCAATCCTTATCTCAAGTCATTGGCCATCTTAAAGTAATTCTGCTGTTCACTCGGAAGACAATTTAAGGTGGCCATAAATTTGAGCCACTAAATTTAGCAAGACTGGTAAACGATCTAATGTATATGGTAGCCTCCCAACTTTGCTGCTGATGTCAGGAGTTTAGGGTCAGAAGGATCAATCATGTTGGGTTTCAACTGCCCACTTATTTTGTTCTCAGTGGTGCCTGGCAGCGCCTTTCTCCCAGCGGGGGGAGGTGAGTGTAGTAAGGGTTCAGTAGCACAGGTAAAGAAACGTGCTCACGTGACGTGAGAGTGAAGAATTTGAATAATGAAGCTGGGAGCAGGCTACAGACACAATATATATGAGGCAGGGGAGCCTGGCCAGCCGGCTCCCAGCCTCCAATGCGTGCTGGGGCGCATAAGGAATAATGCTATTTACTACCATAAGGCTTGACCTAAGAAACAGATTTAAGTGACCCATCATTTTACAGCTCTTCAGCTGTCAGATTCTCTTTAAGATAATACAGTTCTGTACAGGTTTAACTTGTATGAAGCTGTATTATGGCTCCAAGAGCACACTATGTAATCCTGCTGTATCTCAGGATGCATACAAAGTATTTCTTTGTCAGTGACCTTGCTGTATCTCTGTAGGCATACAGAGTATTTCTTTGTCAAACTGTACATTAATTCATCAGAGGAAAGAAATTATGGTAGCTCCATTGCATTCTGTATTATGAAGGTAATCTGGGGTGAATTCTCCTGTAATACAATGTTGTACTTTGTACTTTGTAATTTTTGCAAAATTAATCCAGACTCCCTATTAGGCCTCTAAATTAATTTACACCCCGACCAGATTTCAAAATGAACCGAGACCGTAACATATTATTAATCCAGACCCTATATGTCAAGGTCCCAGCACTCACATGTTCTGCTAGAAACTTTGCTTATTGAAGTCTCATATATAAGCGCATACAGGACATGTTCTTCAGCTGTCTGTTTAGACAGCTGAAGAAGTCAAAGTGTTGCTGAAATGCGTCCTATATACCCTAATAAACAATGATTCTAGCAGTACTTAGTCACCTTATGGGAGATTTATCAAAACCTGTGTAGAGGAAAGTTGCTGTGTTGCCCATAGCAACCAATCACATTGATTCTTTAAAGGGGTATTCCAGTAAAAAACTTTTTTTCATATATCAACTGGCTCCAGAAAGTTAAACAGATTTGTAAATTACTTACTGTAAAAAATCTTAATCCTTTCAGTACTTATGAGCTTCTGAAATTAAGTTTGTTCTTTTCTGTCTAAATCCTCTCTGATGACACCTGTCTCAGGAAACGCCCAGTTTGTAAGCAAATCCCCATAGCAAACCTCTTCTAAACTGGGCATTTCCAGAGACAGGTGTCATCAGAGAGGATTTAGACAGAAAAGAACAACCTTAACTTCAGAAGCTCATAAGTACTGAAAGGATTAAGATTATTTAATAGAAGTAATTTACACCACTGAAGAAGGGGTACTACTAATGTGCTTTGAACCCCGAAACGCGTTTGGTCACTGTGATTGAGCCTTTGCTAGTTTTATCCAGTTCCCACTACGGTTACACAGCGTTTATTGGAGAGTTCCTTTCTGGAGAGAAATTATTTATTTACCACCTATTATCCACCTACTTTATGGATCCGAATTGATATCTATTTGCCAAACCGGTACAGAACCCTCCACTACTGGAATATTGTTCTAAAGTTCGTTGGAGTTATACGTTTATCTGCACGTATCAATTATCTGCATCCAACGCTATCCAGTGCTTACCAGCCTCCCGCACAAGGTCAGCTGACCTGCCATCAGCTGACCTCTGACGTCAGACGCCAAGGGACAGCTCGCCGGTGAGAGCGGCTGCACATCTTGCGACCATCACGCCGCCCCGGCTAGAGCGCATCTGACCATCTTCCATCTGCTTACCAGCGGTGCGGTGAGTGGCAGAATTGTGCCAGACATTATATTTCTTTTGCAGACAACTTGAATGTGGAGTGGAAAACCGGTAATAGTGATCTAGCTTCAATATCCATTATACAAACTGATCTGTATGCTATACCTGCTACTGGACATTATTATATTACAGGACATCTTTTTTTCAGGACAATTTTAGGATACTTATTTACTTTACAGGATACAACTTTACAGGATATTTAATCATTGAATATTCATTGCATAGAAGGTTTTCTGACCAATACGTTTATCAAACAGATTTTTCTTTCTAGGAGGAACGTTTCCATTTTTTATTTTTATTTTTCATGCTTAGATCTCCATTTTTGTACACACCAGATACACTATCATTCTGATAAGTGTAGCATTATATGCAACAGTAACATAATTGTATCACTATATAACTGGCAGCTATAGTAGATACATTGGTTACATCAACCTATGTAATTGAGAGTATCATCAATACTATTCATGTTCGCTCTGTAGTGTAACACCTAATTGCTCTTATATATTTTATTGTACCTTTTAACCATTTGTGCGCCACCGTAGGGCCCTGCGGGAACGCATTATTTAATATCTTATAATAAACAATTTATTATTTATCAGTTCAATCATTATCTTTCTTTTTCTCTATTTTTTTGATACCAGACATCTACCATTCAATCTTTTTGATATTGAGCTGAGGACTAATAATCTATTTTTGCCACTTTTTCATATCTCTCTGTGGGGGAGAGCTTTTAGTTAAAGGGGTATTCCAGGAAAAAACTTTTTATATATATCAACTGGCTCCAGAAAGTTAAACAGATTTGTAAATTACTTCTATTAAAAAATCTTAATCCTTTCAGTACTTATGAGCTTCTGAAGTTTAGGTTGTTCTTTTCTGTCTAAGTGCTCTCTGATGACACGGGTCTCGGGAAACGCCCAGTTTAGAAGCAAATTCCCATAGCAAACCTCTTCTGAACTGGGCGGTTCCCGAGACACGTGTCATCAGAGATTACTTAGACAGAAAAGAACAACCTAAACTTCAGAAGCTCATGAGTACTGAAAGGATTAAGATTTTTTAATAGAAGTAATTTACAAATCTGTTTAACTTTCTGGAGCCAGTTGATATATAAAAAAAAAGGTTTTTTCCTGGTTAACCCCTTTAACCTCGCTCATTTTATTGTGATTGAGCTACACATATCTGTTTACATAATTTACAAATCTGTTTAACTTTCTGGAGCCAGTTGATATATATAAAAACGTTTTTACCTGGAATACCCCTTTAATTTTCACAGGCCTTTTAAAAAAATGAAAGAAGCGATCTGATTGGTTGCTATGGGCAACTCAGCAATTTTTACTCTAGACAGGTTTTGATAAATCTCCCCCCTTGACTTTTTTTTTACAAATACCTACCTCTATGTGCACCATTCTAAAATGAATCTATTCCCCAGACCCTTAAATAAATAGACACCACAGATCAGACCGTAACATTAATTCAGGTCCCAGACCAAACCCTAATATTACTTCTGACCCCAAACCAGAACCTAAAATGAATACACACCCCAAACCAGACCCTAGCATTAATTTAGATCCCAGACCAGACATAAAATGAATCCAGCTTCTATGCCAGATTCTAAAACTGATTCAGATATTAAACCAGACGCAAAAATAAATTCAGACCATAAAATATTATTCAATTAGATCAAAGACTAGACCCCAAAATTGGGAAGATCAGGATGTTGTATGCATGGTATATACTTCGTCCTGATGCTGAAACAGTATGCCAGCATAACTGAAAATAAACAAAGGATGGTAAGTATTGTGTCAGGGATGGTAAGGGAATTTGTCTTAAGAAAAATACCTATTGATGAGGTTTTTATGTTAACCATATTTTGGAATGATGTTTTTGGTGATGATTTTTATTTATTTATTTTTTGCATTTTACTATCTATATTTTATAATAATCCTGAAAGCCCACAAACAGTTTGCTGGAGACAAGCAGACTAAAGATTACTGGGACCATGTCCTGTGGTCTGATGAGACCAAGATACATTTATTTGGTTCAGATGGTGTCAAGTGTTTGTGGCGGTAACCAGGAGGAGTACAAGCCTAAAGTCAAGCATGGTGGTGGGAGTGTCATGGTCTAGGGCTGCATGATTGCTGCTGGCACTGGGGGGCTACAGTTCATTAAGGAAACCATGACTGCCAACATGTATTGAGGCATACAGAAGCAGAGAATGATCCCCTCCCTTTTGGAGACTGGGCCGCAGGGCAGTATTCCTACACGATAACAACCTCAAACACTCTTCCAAGGAGACCACTGCCTTGCTAAAGAAGCTGAGAATAAAGGTATATTCACAGGACATCAAGCTGCTTGGAGATGGTCTGACAGTCTTTACCTTTAACCTGCTTGTCTATAATCTTATTATTCTTTAGACAACTCTTTCTTTGACTTTCTGTAGTCAATCTTCAATGTGGTAAATACCATGACACCAAACGACTACTTTTCCCCTTATAAATAATCAGACTGACGGATGACAAGTTTGGACATCCCTTAGTTTAAAGGGGTACTCTGCCCCTAGACATCTTATCCCCTATCCAAAGGAGATCTCCGGGGTCCCGCCGCTGGGGACCCCCGCGATCTTGGCTGCGGCACCCCAGATATCTGGTGCGCGGAGCGAACTTCGCTCCGTGCAGGATAACTGGTGATGCAGGGTGGAGGCTTCTAACGTCACAGTCACGCACCGCTCGTGACGTCATGGCCACGCCCCCTCAATGCAAGTCTACGGGAGAGGGCGTGACGGACATCATGGCCCCTTCCTATAGACTTGCATTAAGTGGGCCTGGCCGTGACGTCACGAGGCTCCGGCGCTACACCCGACGCTCTAAATGAACGCCGGGTGCAGCAGGGAGATCGCGGGGGTCCCCAGCGGCAGGACGGATCAGACATCTTATCCCTTATCCTTTGGATAGGGGATAAGATGTCTAGGGGCGGAGTACCCCTTTAACAAGTCCATATTGTGACGTTATTTCCTATCTTTTCTAGGGGTACCATGATTATTGTCCAGGACAGTTTTATTATTTTGTTTTTGGTAAAATTATTCTCTTGAACCACTATTCAAAAACAATGTCTGATTTTCATCAGGTAATTTTCAGTAAATGTTTATTTATTATTACTTTTGTCAATTTCAAGTTATTTTAGGGAGCACTGTGGGTTCTAGCGATGTTAGACATCTTATTCCCTATTCAAAGGATAGGGAATAAGATGTCTGATTGTGGGAGTCCAGCTGACCAATCCCCAATCCTGCCCCCCCACCCCGGTAAGCACCACGTCCGGACCCCCGCGATCAGACATCTCATCCCCTATCCTAGCAAAAGAGTACCCCTTTATGGTAGGGTCACACGTAAAGGGTCCTCAGCTGCATATTTTACGCTGCAGATCCGCCGGTGACCCGACCCATAGTGTGCCTCCAGCTGTTGACACCTCCCCGCCTCCCTGGCCTGCTCGCAGCGGCAATGATATTTGCTGCTCCTGATGCTCGTGATGTATGTGACATAACGTGAGCAGCAGCTGATTCATTGCAGATTTGTTTGGCAGTAATGCAAATAATTTCTCACTACCTTCAAAGGCCTTCTCACCTGCCTGTCTGCAGAAAGACGACAGAAAAACCTCTAATGAGATAAAAAGGCGAACATGACCTATATAAAAGTGACATCTATTGAAGCTCTTATACAGTTTTTCCCATTGCAAGTCATGATTTCTTGGATCACGTGATTGAAGATTTCTCAGAAAGGTTGTAGAAAAAGTTATTTTTTAGGCAGAAAACAAAAACTATGGAGGTCTTTGGGAGAAAACTACTGAGAGTTAGTTACCATTATCTGGGAATTTCTCTGGGAGCCCTTTTACATGGGCCAATGGGATTAGCACTTCCCAGTGCTCAATCTTGTGGCCCTTAAATTTATCATTATCGTCCGAACATTACCTGTTTACACATGATGTGCTGCTAATATCAGGTGCAGGATAAAAAAACATTTTTGTTCTATTTTTGGACATATGCCGGACATATATAAAGCCAGCCTTAAAGGATCTACTTCTCTATAGAATTAGAAGATCCACATAACATTCTGTGTATTTTTCCGATTCTTCAGTTCTACTTTATGTAAACTGGCCCTATGTAAGTCCTCAACAAGGCATAGAGAGACATGTAGTTACCAGAAATATTGCCTGCGGACAGTGATGGGCAGAAGTTGAATTCTAAAAACCAAGTTTTTGGTGACATGGGGAAAAACAGAACAAAATATATCTACATACAAGCTGGCCCATTGGTATGACTAAAATCTTATTTACCAGTGGCCATAATATTCCTCTGGGACTTGTAATTTTATCAATGTAGGAAAACTTGGGCTGCAGTTTCTATTCAATGCCATGGGAGTTAATTTCATTGCAATTTATGGTCTTCTGCTCTGGTCTGAGATCGAGCAGACCAGAGCAGAAGATGACTGATAACACTGATCAGTGCTATGCATAGGGCATAGCACTGATCAGTGTTATCAGTCATCTTCTGCTCTGGTCTGCTCGATCTCAGAGGATTGCTATTGATAGTCCCCTATGGGGACTATTAAAGTGTAAAAATGAAAGTAAAAAAAAAGTTTTTTTTAAAAGTAAAAAAAATAAAAATATGAAAAATCCCCTCCCCCAATAAAAATGTAAAATGTCTTTTTTTCCCATTTTACCCCAATAAAGTATATAAAAAAATAATTAATACACATATTTGGTATTGCCGCATGCGTAAAAAAAAGAGCCCTCATACCGCCGCTTATACGGAAAAATTCAAAAGTTATAGGTCATCAACATAGAAGGATTTTAAGCATACTAGTTTGGTTAAAAAGTTTGCAATTTTTTTAAGCGCAACAATAATAGTAAAGTAGATAATCATGGGTATCATTTTAATCGTATTGACCCACAGAATAAAGAACACATGTCATTTTTGCCATAAATTGTACAACGTGAAAACAAAACCTTCCAAAATTTGCTAAATTGAGGTTTTCTTTTTAATTTCCCCACACAAATAGTATTTTTTTGGTTGCGCCATACATTTTATGGTAAAATTAGTGACGTCATTATGCAGGACAACTGGTCGCACAAAAAAACAAGCCCTCATACTAGTCTGTGGATAAAAATATAAAAGAGATACGATTTTTAGAAGACGAGGAGGAAAAAACGAAAATGCTAAAATATAATTGGACTGGTCCTTAAAGGGGTATTCCAGGAAAAAAAAAATAATTTTTTTATATATATCAACTGGCTCCAGAAAGTTAAACAGATTTGTAAATTACTTCTATGAAAAAAATCTTATTCCTTTCAGTACTTATGAGCTTCTGAAGTTAAGGTTATTCTTTTCTGTCTAAATCCTCTCTGATGACACCTGTCACGGGAAACGTCCAGTTTAGAAGAGGTTTTCTATGGGGATTTGCTTCTAAACTTGGCATTTCCCGAGACAGGTGTCATCAGAGAGGATTTAGGCAGAAAAGAACAACCTTAACTTCAGAAGCTCATAAGAAATTAATAGAAGTAATTTACAAATCTGTTTAACTTTCTGGAGCCAGTTGATATATAAAAAAAAGTTGTTTTTTTTCCCTGGATAACCCCTTTAAAGAACTCCAGAATACAAAAATTGTCCCCCATACTGCCGGCAATAAAAAAATTAAATAGATACATACCTTCCTTTGCTCCCCCGATGCCTCCAGTAACCAGCTCCGGCCTCCGCCACGATCCCCTCCCTGGTTGCTGGTGGTTGGCGAGTCATTCTGCACTCAGCCAAACACCGGCCGCAGCGAAGTCCCGACTCGGCCGGCGATAGGCTGAGCGGCAGCATGACGTTTTTGGCCACAGCAGCAGGTGCCGGTGTAGTGAAGTATTATGTGTATTGAAGCGTTCTCACACTGCCGCTCAGCCTATCGATGGCCGAGTCGGGACTTCGCTACGGTCGGTGATTGGCTGAGTGCAGTATGACTCACCAACCACCGGCAACCAGGAAGAGGATTGCGGTGGAGACCGGAGCCGGTTACCGGAGGCACCGGGGGAGCGAACGAAGGTATGTATCAATTTATTTTTTTACTTCCGGCAGTATGGGGGACAATTTTTGTATTCTGCAGTTTTCCTTTAAGGTCAAAATGGGCTTGGTCCTTAAGGGGTTAAAGAATTATCCTTCCCGAGAAGTTTTCAGGGAAAAATATGGAGAAATACATCACTAGTGTTGCACTACAACACCACATCGTAATGACATCACTGTAGCCACTGTGACTACTCCAGTATCATGTCCGTGTGATATCACTATAGCCACATTGACTATTACAGTAACATGTCCACATGACCTTCCCATAGCCACATGACTACCTGCCTCATGATATTTTGTCATGGCTTTAGTACTGTATGTCACTTAATGATTTGATCATGTGAATACCCATGGCTGCCTTCATGGGGAGGAACCTTTATAAAAGATTTGTAAAGAATTGTTAAAGCCATTCTAGTAGTTAGGTAAAAATAATCACTAAAATGTATCTGTCACTTTAAAAAAACTTTTGACATGTCCTAGAGAAAATGGCAGCTGACTTATACAATTCCATAGACTTACATTGTAAAATTGTCTTGCTTAGGCTTAGTTTTCACTTGGTTTTTTGTGTGCGTTTTTCCCAATAAAACGCCAAAACGGCCCCCATGGCGCTTTTTCATTGAAAAAAAGCTGCGGCCAGATGTTAGCTGTAAATCAATGAGAAATCGCAAAATTCTTTTTCCACTTTGTGTTTTTCAGGTTGGCATTTTTTTAAATCCTTTTGGCGTTTTTTTTAACTTTTTTTGCTCCTTGGCAATTTTAAAAAGTCACAGCATGTTGAGTCTATGGTTTTTTTTTTTACCTGAAATTGTGGCGTTTTTCTCCCATAGAAGTCTATGGGAGTAAAAAAAACGCCAAGAAAAATGACATGTGGGTTTTAACTTTAGCGTTTTTACCGGCAGGTTTTTATTATTTTTTGGAGATATTGATGGAAATACCTTTTTTAATAACATTTCGTAGGGTATTATTAAAAGAAATACTAAAAATATACAGTAGTGATGGCAAAAAATTGTATTTAACGAAATGTATCTTTTTTTATAACAACATTTTAATTCATTTTTAAACAGGGATCAATTTACGTGGGCGGATAGGGCACTAAAAATGTAGCGAACAATAATAAAAATGTAGTGTGTGTGTTGTTCCCTTTTTATTTTTTTTACATTTTTAGGTAGTACTACTACTCCCAGCATGGAACAGACTGTTCCATGATGGGAGTAGTAGTACCTGTACTAATTGACAGATCGCCCCGTATAATGTATAGATGCGGCCGGACGCTTTTCTATGGTCCCCTGCACTGCCGTATATATACACCTATTCATATTTCTCGCAAAGAGCTGTGATTGGCCAGATGGTTCCAGCCAGTCACAACTCTCTGTGGGAAATATGAATAGGTGTATATATACGTCAGTGCAGGGGACCATAGAAGAGCGGCCTGCCGCATCTATACATTATACAGGCGGATCATAGCGGGTGTCAGGAGTGACATCCACTGTGATCTGTCCTTAACTGCAGGTACTACTACTCCCAACATGGAGCACACTCTGCAGTTAAGGACAGATCACAGCGGGTGTCACTCCTGACACCCGCTGTGATCATCCTTCCTCCCTGAGATGCAGAGCGGCTTTCTCCTGCGCTCACATCTCTTCTGTACTCCGGCTGGCCACTCAGCATTCATATTTCCCTCTGAGAGCTGTGATTGGCTGCCACCATCCGGCCAATCCCCACTCTGGGCGGAAAATATGAATGAGTGATGTGAATTTCTATTCAGATCACTGTCTGGCCCGGAGTATGGTGCAGAGATGCAAGCGCTGTATAGAGCTGCTCCGCATCTCTGCTATATTATGGACGATCGCATAAGGTGTCAGGAGTGACACCCGGGGCAATCTGTCTATAAGTACAGGAACTACTACTCCCATCATGGAACAGTGTGTTCTATGCAGGGAGTAGTAGTACTACCTAAAAAAAAAAAAGTTACAAAAAAGTGAAAAACACACACATTACATTTTTATTATTGTCGGCTACATTTTTAGTGCCCTGCCCACCCATATAAATTGATCCCTGTTTAAAAATTTATTATAATTTCGTTATAAAAAATATGCATTTCGTTAAATAAATTTTTTCCATCACTACTGCATCTTTTTTTTTTCTTGGTACTCAACAAATTTTGAAAAAACATCAAAGGCGCCAAAAAATCATTTTCCACTCAAAGACAAAAAACACCAGAAAAAACACAAACGCAAGAAAAATAAAACGCCAAACACAGGAATATGCTGTGGTGTTTTTTCTGGCCTTTTCTTCTTGTGTTTTTTAGGGCCACAAAAAAAACAAGTCGAAACTTAGCCTTAGCATGGTCTTCTCCAAGCAAGTTCTAGCTATTGGTCACAGTCTAAACGCTCAGAGCT
Source organism: Hyla sarda (assembly GCF_029499605.1). NCBI lineage: Eukaryota > Metazoa > Chordata > Amphibia > Anura > Hylidae > Hyla > Hyla sarda. Next base: position 373,019,587 of record NC_079192.1, on the reverse strand, counting down.
TGACCTATCAACAATTTTGACACATCTCTACCACATGCCAAAAGTTTTTTTTTCAAATGACAGATGTTTATATCTATGATCGATCCTTGGGATAGGCCATGTATATCAGATTCAAGATGGTCAGATTACTGTGACCTCCACCGATTAGCTATTAAACAGTTACTCCGCTACGCAGTGTCCGGAACATTGTATTCCAAACACTGTGTGCGGGCTTCCGTGTTCACGCCCGCCCCCTTGTGATGTCACGCCCTGTCATGTGACATCACGTCTCGCCCCCTCAATGAAAGTCTATGGGAAGGGGGCGCGACAGCCGTCGCGCCCCCTTCCCATAGACTTTCATTGAGGAGGCAGGCCATGTAATCACAAGGGGGCGGGCGTGAACACGGAAGCCAAGCACATCTCCATACATTCAGCAGTGCATGAACCTGGTACTGCAGTTTATCCCATTCACTCCAGCTGCAATACCAGGTACAGTTTTCAGAGCTGTTCCAGGTAGGAAGTGTCGCTTGCATTAGGGCTGCGGCCCCTTGACTCAGACTAAAATTTATGCCCTATCCTAAGGAGAGGCCATTAATATAAAAGTCCCATAACACCCCTTTATAGCGCTTGTCTCATAATAAAAAGCCACATCTGTGCCCTAATAGGGCAAGTAGAGGTCATAAATCAGGGCCTCCTGCTCAGGACTTCACTCTATGGACCAGAATGAAAATCGGCATGACGGCATCTCAATGTCTGTCAGGTAAGGCTACATTCACACTAGGATTAAGCAATACAATCGCCGGATGAATTCACACCACGATTTAGCAATATGGTTGCTGGATCCGGCGGGGAAATTGAAACCATCTGACTCCATTCGGCTCATTCAAATGAATGGGATGTGGCACTAATCTGGCAGGGATACAGCAGGGGACGTTTTTTAAATTTCCCTGCCGGATCCAGAAACCATATTGCTAAATCATGGTGCGAATTCACCCTTATGGTGTATGTACACGTACAGTATTTTGCGCAGATTTGATGCACAGGATTTTATGCTGCAGATTCCAATGTAAACTAAATGACAGAACACAGCTTCAAATCCTGCTCATCAAATCTGCACAGGATACTGTACGTGTGAATAGCAGTGGCTGCTGCATGGCAAATGTCTGGGTACTTGCCCCGGCGGCTTTTAAAAAGGAGTTGTCTTTGAAATGTACATAAATTAATATAAAGTAACGAACCAATCAAACCATTTTCATATTGATTCCATGGAATTCAGCAGTTCTGACAACATCACTTAAAGGGGTTATCCAGGAAAAAAACTTTTTTTATATATCAACTGGCTCCAGAAAGTTAAATAGATTTGTAAATTACTTCTATTAAAAAATCTTAATCCTTTCAGCACTTATGAGCTTCTGAACTTAAGGTTGTTCTTTTCTGCCTAAGTGCTCTCTGATGACATGTGTCTCGGGAACCGCCCAGTTTAGAAGAGGTTTGCTATGGGGATCTGCTTCTAAACTGGGCGGTTCCCGAGACAGGTGTCATCAGAGAGCACTTAGACAGAAAAGAACAACCTTAACTTCAGAAGCTCATAAGTACTGAAAGGATTAAGATTTTTTAATAGAAGTCATTTACAAATCTGTTTAACTTTCTGGAGCCAGTTGATATATAAAAAAAAGGTTTTTTTCCTGGATAACCCCTTTAATTGTGATGGTCGCAGTGTAATGCTTACTTTCTCCTGTGGTGTCGCTGTAGGGGAATTGATCAATTGCTGACAGGTTCACCAACTAAGGATCCGGATAGCAGGATTCTCCTGATAAAAAAAAAAAAAGGTTTGTTCATAGAGGACTATCCCTTTAAGAAATAATAATGCTTTAAAATGCACCACTACCAATACATAGGGGCTTAAAGAACAAAAGTCCAGCTGCGTCCAGTGCTTATATGATATTTATAGGTTTTAACGCAACGTAATATAGGTCAAAGTGTGGGGGGAGGAAGCTGTTTACAGTTTATAGCAAAACTATGTAATAGGGGACATGAAGGGATTTGTAATCACAGATCCGCACCCCCTCCCCTCTGGAAGCACTGGCCTGGTCGTCCCCATGCTGTGCAGGCATGCTATGGTCACATAGATCCTTTAATCCCATCCCTGTGTTCCCTGTACATTGCTTGTACAATAGCCGCCTGGGGTCTGATGCTGGCATTGCATTTTCCTTGATAGTCGAGTCTTTTTTTTTAACTCTGATTCGCTGACCAGTTGCTGACTGTGTGCTATTGGGATGCTCTAGATACATTGCAATGCAACAACCAGCGAGGGTGACTGGGTGACCCACCCGCCCAACTGTTTGATGTGGGTCATTTAGAAGTTTTCATCCTATAGAGGGGGTGACCACTAGCTTACTTCACATGTAACTTTTTGTGAACTATCATATAGCTCACTGTTTTCCAACCGGGGTGCCTCCAGCTGTTGCAAAACTACAACTCCCAGCATGCCCGGACAGCCGAAGGCTGTCCGGGCATGCTGGGAGTTGTAGTTTTGCAACAGCTGCAGGCACCCTGGTTGGGAAACACTGATATAGCTAAAGAGGTAGTCACTTTGCTTTTCCTTAATAGATCATGTAATGGTGACAGCAGGTGGTCCCTATTCAGGATGCTAGCAATTAGGCTGGGTTCACAACACGTTTTTTAAGTACGTTTCCCGCGATTAAACTAATATGGGGCATGGAACATCTTAGCTATGAGGAGCGATTAAAGGAGTTACAATTGTTTAGTCTTGAGAAGAGACGTTTAAGGGGGGATATGATAAACGTATATAAGTATATTAATGGCCCATACAAAAAATATGGAGAAAAACTGTTCCAGGTTAAACCCCCCCCCAAAGGACGAGGGGGCACTCCCTCCGTCTGGAGAAGAAAAGGTTTAGTCTAAAGGGGCGACACGCCTTCTTTACTGTGAGGACTGTGAATTTATGGAACCGTCTACCTCAGGAACTGGTCACAGCAGGAACAATTAACAGCTTTAAAACAGGGTTAGATACATTCCTGGAACAAAATAACATTAATGCTTATGCAGAATTATAAAACTACATCCCTTTCCCTTATCCCCTTACATCCTTCCCTTCAATTCCCTGGTTGGACTTGATGGACGTATGTCTTTTTTCAACCATACTAACTATGTAACTATGCATACATTTTCATTATTGAAAACGTATGGAACTGTATTGAAAACCGTATACATAGACAAATAATTGAAAACCGGATGCATCCGGTTGCGTACGGTTTGCTTGCAATATGGTTTTCTCCTGTACTCAAAACCGTTGACCACGGTTTTGTCTCCGGTTTAAAAACTGTACGGCAACCGCATGTTTTTTTAACATGGACGTCAATGGGAAACGCACATGTATACGGTTTTTACTTTGCACATGCGCATTTAGATCCTAAAGTCCGCCCCCAAGACCCCTCCCATTAAAAATGGACAAAATTTTCAAAAACTTGTTTTTTGTTTTTTTTAAATAAAACGGACGGAACTGTATGCACTTTTAAAATCAGTATACGGTTTAAAAACGCATACGGTTTACTTTTTCCCATACTGTTCCATCCGGGTTTTTTTGCCATACGGTTTTCTTTAGAAAAACGGATTGAAAACAGTATGGCAAAAACGTGATATGAACCCAGCCTAAGGGCTGGTTCCCATCACGTTTTCTCCCATACGGGAGCGCATACGGCAGGGGAGAGCTAAAACCTCGCGCTCCCGTATGCCTTTCTACGCGCTCCCGTATGTGATTCATTTCAATGAGCCGGCCGGAGTGAAACGTTCGGTCCGGTCGGCTCATTTTTGCGCCGTATGCTCTTTTTCCCCGGACCTAAAACTGTGGTCAACCACGGTTTTTGGTCTGGTTGTAAAAGCGCATACGACACAAAAATGAGCCGACCGAACGTTTCACTCCGGTCGGCTCATTGAAATGAATTACATACGGGAGCGCATAGAAAGGCATACGGGAGCGCGAGGTTTTAGCTCTCTCCTGCCGTATGCGCTCCTGTATGGGAGAAAACGTGATGTGAACCAGCCCTTAGCCAGATAATTCAGGACTCCCTTGTATTGTATACCGCAGGCAGCTAGTGATTTTTGTTCTTGTCTCTAAAGTGGGAAAGAACTATTTGCTCAGCCATAACCCCAATAATATCAGGGATCTTAAAACTATAGGGGGGCGGGGGGATTGATCATGAGCACAGCGAGTCTTCCCAGTTGCTGCGCAAAAATTCATCATCTTAAACACGTAACTTCATGAATTTGCACAAATGACAGAAAGACCCTGGATAGTGCAATAATGTTGAAAAGCTCATGCGCATTCATACCCCAGCCGGTCACTTGAGGACGTTTGGGGCTGGTGCCCTTTAAAGTGCTGTAAAGCAGTAAGGCTGCAATCATATCACACGAGAACTCACAGGGGAATTTGAAAACCAGCTGCTGCTGTATTACCGCCGGACCCATCCCGTACCCCATTTATTTCAATAAGGCTGGGTTCACACCACGTTTTTGCAATACAGTTCCCGTATTAGGTTTTTGATTTAAAAAAAAAAAAGAAAAACGGATTCCTCAAAACCTGACTAAACTGTATCAAAACGTGGTTACAAATTTTAATCCGTATACGGCTGAAAACCGTATATGGTTTGAAAAATGATGTCCGGTTGCATCCACTTTTTAAGAGAAAAAATTATAAGTTTTTAACTTTTCACTCCATTATCAATAAAGTTTCCCTTGTTTGATTGAAATTCCAAGAAAAAAACTGTGCAAAGTCAAAAACTGTACGGTGAAAACCGGATGGAACCATACGCACATACGGTTCTGTACAGGTCCACTTGACTCCCATGTTAAAAAAAAAAAGTATATGTTTCAATACGGTTTTTCACCCGGACCAAGAACCGTGGTAGGCTATGGGTTTGGATACGGGGGAAAAAAACTGACAAAACTGTACAGGATGCAAAACGGACACAACCGGATGCATCTTTTGGAATACAGTTTTCAATGAAAAGCCAATGCATACGGTTTTCAATACAGTTCCGTACGGTTTTCAAATTGAAAATATATATGGGAACTGTATTGCAAAAACGTGGTGTGAACCCACGCCTCAGCCAGACAGAGTCAGCTAGAGACTCCAGGAGGGTCATTTTTGGACCGTATGCGTTTTTGTTTCCGGACTAAAACTATAATGTGCTAGGGTTTCAACAAAAACGTATACGGTCCAAAAATGACCCAACAAGAGCCACTAGCTGGCTCTGTAGAGCTGATTGAAAAACAAAAATGGGGAACGACACGGGGCTGGTGGGGATAAGCAGCATCCGTTTTTTAGATTCTCCCGCCTCTGTATGCCCCAAACATGATGTGAAGGCTGCCTAATCGGAAACACGGGTAAAATACTGGTGCAAGGAATGAGTGAGAGGCTCTGACCATGACTGAACACACACCTCACTGTGAAAAGCAAACCGGTAGTACTGCTAACACGGAGGATTACCTCATGTTCACTACACAAATACCATAGAATAGAGGAAAGTGCATACAGTATGACTCATAGTGTATATATAACATAAATCACCTCAGGGAATGAGAGATTCGTTTTCTCATTGAATGCAAAATGTATAACGTGAAGTACAGCTACTGTGTAACATGAGGTATAACCTATAACTCCACTCAAAACTCACAAAACTAGTACCTGAGCCTCACATGCAGGAAATATGGTTAGGAATATGGCAAAAGATATGCTTATATATATCCTGGCGGGGTTCAACTACTATATCAGTAGGACTTAGGAAAAAAATACATTATAAAGGTAGGGTAACATGTAGCATATACACTGTGTATTTGATGCAAATACTATTTGATGCAAATGCGTATTGCAAAATCTATGGGTGATAATTATGTGGTGGCCAAATACAGGAGTTGTACCCCTGTACCCTTGCTGCCCTGTCAGGCACCTCCCTCCTGTGTCCCCTGGCCGAATAACCCCCCCCCCCCACACACACACACACCTGTTCTTGTGTATTCATTCATATGTATGTTATCTAATGTATTATGCCTAAAATGTGTTATAGCTTTAAGAACAGTTGACATGTGATTAACCTGATGTCATGTGATTGTAACCCAGTGAGGTATCAGAGACCATGTGACCTAAGGGTGGCCTATGGGACCCCTCCTAGTCTCCCCCATATAAGCCCTGGGACGAGCTAGTTATCTCTCTTGAGTTCCAGTCTAAGTCTTTGCTGAGGTCCAGTGCAGTCAAGTCCTAAGAGTGTGTCTGGAGTCCAGAGGAGGCCTCAAGGCAACTACGCAGCCACAAGTCTACAAGTCCACAACACCCAGTTGTACAAACGGGGTATAGTCAGTCTCAGTCAAGTCAGTCAAAGTCAACCTGTCTTCAGTCAGCGTGGCCTGCATCAAAATTGTCCCAGTCTACTATAAGTTCAAGCAAGCCCTAAGGTCTCTGAAGTCACTGGTCACCTCCGTGGTCCTGGCTAAGCTGTATAGACTATTCCACCTGTCTAACTCAGTAAAGCTAACATTGTTCCGTAACTTCTCATCAGAGTCAATATTGCCCCGTGTTTAGCCCAGGATGCAGCGGTATACCTTCGGGTGGTATTGAGAATAAACCACACCCTGGCGTCAAGAACACAAGGGGTTAATGCCATCTGCCCCTAGGGTAATTCCATCTGCCCCTAGGGTAATTCCATCTGCCCTGCATCACACCCTCTACCACAACTTCTTCCATATAAATACCCATGTGCATCAAAAATGCAGCGTATACACTACTTGAGACCCAACCCTTATGGGTTTTATGATAAATTTGATTTACGACAAGCAAAATAGACTTAGGAGACGGCACTCACCATCCTGATTTGTGCTTTATTCAATCCGTAAAAGCATCGCAAGTACAGGCGGGTATGGAGATGTGAGGCAGGGGCAACCGGAACAGGCCGTTTTGTGCGTGTGATGCACTTCCTCTAGCCGGTACAGGCTTGAGGAAGTGCATCACATGCACAAAACGGCCTGTTCTGGTTACCCCCGCTTCACACACCTGCTGTCTGCATTTCAGCTGATATGAGATTGCGGTCTAGGTGAGTGCCATTAGAGATCACAAGACACTGCGGTCTGCCATACTGTGCTCTGGGTGGCATTAAAGATCTGTGGATATTACATGTCAATCTATGAACGCCAGTAAAGAGTGCTAGGCCAAAGGTGCTCCTGTCTATGTTTTAGTTGATAATGCCAATCTATGAGTGCCTCTCTAGAGTACAGAGAACTGTATATACTATGCTATACTATGCTTTAGCTGCCAGCTAAATGCCAGCTAGTGCTGTCTGCTATGTTGTGCTTTAGCTTTCTACAATTCCGCTAATAAGACACACCCGTCAGTGGAGTCACTGGAGAGCATGCTGCTGCTGTCTGCCACTTTGTGCTTCATCAGTCTACATTCGGTGAATAAGACATGCCAGTCATGAGAGGGACTGCAGAATACCAGGCGCTGCCACCTGCTATGTCTAGAGTAACAGCCGTTGTTGTCTGCTTGTGCTCTGGAATAACAGACTTGCATGTCATGTGAACAGCTACATTACAGCTGAAATGTACAGCTAAGGCGAAGTATGGCAGGCAGCAGTGACTGGCACTGTAGACTGGCACTGTAGACTGGCACTCACAGACATAGACACAGCTGCAGCAGGGTATGGCAGGCTGCAGCTACTGGTTCTATGGACTGGTATTCATGGACTACCCCGGCTGTCTGTCATTATACCGTGCTCCAAAAGCTCTACCCACTAGGACACACCCACTCCACTGTGCCAGCCTCTACTGCAATCCTGGCACAAAACTGGGTTGGGAGTGGTTTGCGTGTTAACAAATTTGCTGCACCTGGTAATAACCACATGTTCTCAACCTTATCATATACAGTGGTCCCTCAAGTTACAATATTAATCGGATCCAGGACGACCATTGTATGTTGAAACCATCGTATGTTGAGACCATGACTCTATGGAAACCTGGTAATTGGTTCTGAAGCCACCAAAATGTCATCCAAAAATAGGAAAAAGTGAGGATTAAAGAAAAATAAGTAGATATCTAATACAAATAAAGAAAATCCTTACATATAAAAGTAATAAAGATCTGCTGGGAGCTGTAAATCACTGTCTATTTCAGTGTTTCCCAACCAGGGTGCCTCCAGCTGTTGCAAAATTACAACTCCCAGCATGCCCGGACAGCCTTTGGCTGTCCGGGCATGCTGGGAGTTGTAGTTTTGCAACAACTGGAGGCAACCTCTTTGGGAAACACTGGTCTGTGTAGAGGACGGAAGCTTCTTCAGGGTCCTGTACAGAACACGCAATGTCCTAAAAAAAGGAAAATGGGGCCGCCCTCACCTGGTGTCCAAAGGAGAAGCCAACCCTGGCACAGATAAAGAGTAGAGAACATGTAATACCTCCCTGTACTGTAGGGGGCGCTACCAGACACCAGTCAGTGCATGCACTTCAGTAATACAGGTAAAGAGTAGTACAGAACATGTAATACCTCCCTGTACTGTAGGGGGCGCTACCAGATACCAGTCAGTGCATGCACAGGGGTTTTACCAGGGAAATATCCATTCTGATTGGTCGGTTCTTCCAGCCATTGACACGTTTCGCAGATTCCAAAGCATTGTATGTTGAGTCTGGTTTCAAGTTACAATGGTCCAGAAAAGACCATTGTATGTTGAAACTATTGTATGTTGAGGCCATTGTAAGTTGAGGGATCACTGTAAATGGGATTTTTGTAAATCCCACTCACTAAATCTGGTAAAATACCACACCTGCTAAGAATGACCGCACTGACCTGACTAGGGGCTACTGTGTATACCACCTTCTATAGATCAGCCCCCCTAGTGGTAGGAGCTTACAGTATATCTGAGGATAAGGCTGTCAGTACACAGAATACAGCAGACAAGCTTGTAAAGCCAATAGTAATATTGTCTGACTCCCTACAGACGTGCATGCTTATTTCAGTAGGGTGAGGGGGGGTAGGCCATTGCCAGACACCTTTGACAACACTAAGCTCATAGGGATCACATATCAAAGTAGGTATAATATATGAACATGAAAACTTACGAGGTATTGTCTAAACTTGATATAATTGAGACACTCGACTGGAGGGACCACCTTTGTGACCTACATTACATGACTGGCCATAGCAGTATAAAGGTTTGACAAGATGAGGCTTCTGGTGATAGCAGCTGATGCCGGAGGGTTAGAGAAGCCAGGCCTGTGACAATCGGCTGATCATTGTGCCAGCTTCCATATGAAATAACCGCATTAAAGGGGCAGCCCCATCTCACACAGAGAACCGGCCCTACTGCTGGTGCTGTGCTGTGCTCTTTCTGAGCCTGCATTGTGCCATAATATTGACTCTATGTTGGGAATTTCTCATTTGCACATTTACTCCACTTTTTTAGCTACCACTTTGTCCCTTATGCCAATAATAAACGCATCAGTCGTGTGATGTATGACAAATTTGTGGATTCCCACACCACCCTTCTAGCAGGGCGAGATTGTGTAAGCTAAGCCACCAAATGCACCCAAAAAAAATCGACACCAATGCATAAAAATGACGTGAAGACGGCTATGAAAGTAAAGCGCAAGACAAGTGATAACCCCAATCATCCCCCCCCACCCCCCACCATGGACTGGTTTCAAGGCTCCATGCACATATTGGCCCTCATTTACTATTCTAAACCCGACTTCTTTTGTTGGGTTTTTTTGTCGCATCTTTGTCTGCGCCATGTCGCAGACATGGTGCGCCAGTCTGCGACACGATGCGACATTTTTTCCCGACGGACCCGATGTGGATTCTCCCAAACCCGAAAAAGGGGCTTAACCCGACACTTCTGAGCTTTCCCACGTATTTATAAAGGTTTCCAACCCGAATTTGTTGAATTGTTGTGGATTTTTTCCCGCCAGCTCAGAGGAGTTGGAAACCAAAACCAACAAAACGCACGTGCGACAAACAGGATGCGACATAATAATAAATATCAGGGGAAAAAAGCAGTCGGGTAAGAAAGCAACATAGACTTACAACCCGATTTTCTAAGGCTGCATTCACATCACGATTTCTCCAATTTCTCCATCCGACCTGAGTACACGATTTTTATAACTTAAAATCGTATGAAATCGTATATAAAGTCGGATTCATTGACCTCCATTAAAAATTCGGATCCATTACACACATCCGATTTGATCCGCATCCGATTTCACACGATTTTTGTTCAGGTCTGAAATCGTGGTCAACCCCGATTTCAGACCCGAACAAAAATCGTGTTTTTTAATGGAGGTCAATGGATCCGACTTTATATACGATTTCATACGATTTTAAGTTATAAAAATCGTGTACTCGGGTCGGATGGAGAAATCGTGATGTGGATGCAGCCTAAGTAAATGAGGGCCATTATAGCTGCTACAGCTAGGATGACACTGTGGCCCAGATTTATCAAACTTTGTGAGGGAAAACTGGAGAGATTTTTCCCCAGCAACCAATCACAGCTCAGCTAACGAGCTGTGGTAAAGTGAAAGCTGAGCTGTGATTGGCTGCTATGGGAATATCACTCCAGGTTTTTCCTTCACAAAGTTTGATAAATCTGGGCCTGTGTCTTTTGGATCACGTTATGATTCTTGTACTTATTATGCACTAAAAACCATGTGCATGTCCTATTGTTTTCATTTGGAGTCATTTTTTGGTGTGTATTTTATGCCAGAATAAGGTACATGACACTTAAATGGGTATTCTGAGTAGTTTTCTATGTGGTGATTCTTATACAGTGATCCCTCAACTTACAATGGCCTCAACATACAATAGTTTCAACATACAATGGTCTTTTCTGGACCATTGTAACTTGAAACCAGACTCAACATACAATGCTTTGGAATCTGCGAAACGTGTCAATGGCTGGAAGAACCGACCAATCAGAATGGATATTTCACTGGTAAAACCCCTGTGCATGCACTGACTGGTATCTGGTAGCGCCCCCTACAGTACAGGGAGGTATTACATGTTCTCTACTCTTTATCTGTGCCAGGGTTGGCTTCTCCTTTGGGCATCAGGTAAGGGCGGCCCCATTTTCCTTTTTTTTAGGACATTGCGTGTTCTGTACAGGACCCTGAAGAAGCTTCCGTCCTCTACACAGACCAGTGTTTCCCAAAGAGGTTGCCTCCAGCTGTTGCAAAACTACAACTCCCAGCATGCCCGGACAGCCTTTGGCTGTCCGGGCATGCTGGGAGTTGTAATTTTGCAACCGCTGGAGTCACCCTGGTTGGGAAACACTGAAATAGACAGTGATTACAGCTCCCAGCAGATCTTTCTTACTTTTATATGTAAGGATTTTCTTTATTTGTATTAGTTATCTACTTATTTATCTTTAATCCTCACTTTTTCCGATTTTTGGATGACATTTTTGTGGCTTCAGAACCAATTACCAGGTTTCCATAGAGTCATGGTCTCAACATACGATGGTTTCAACATACAATGGTCGTCCTGGAACCGATTAATATTGTAACTTGAGGGACCACTGTACTTCCCTTCCTCGCTCCCGCCACATCTATTCTCCCTTAGTCGCTTGCCATGTTTGGGGTTGGTGCATGCACTGCTTGCTCAGCCAATCAACGGCCACAACGTTGTCCCACCTCAGCCAATGATTGGTTAAATGGCCAATCCCAAACAAAGCAAGTGCTCTGCAACGGAACTGGCTCCGGGAAAACGGTGGTAGCAGGAGTAAGGAAGGTAAGTATATGTTTTTTTTATAGCAGAGAAAAGACAGCGATCGGCACTATTGAAATAAATCCAGGTGACTAGTCCACAGAGTGCTAACAACTTCCCATATCAGCAAACACCTATCGAACTTCCACCGTGCTCTACCCCATACAGATGTGACTGCATGACATCAATAGATAAAACAGAAGACGAGGGGGGGGGGGGGGCACTTGCGAGTCAAAGTCTCTCCATAGCGCAGGTCGCCAGGGATCGCAGCGTGGTGCAGTGAACAGCCCCTTTCGCGCCAAAGGCGGGTGCTTCTTCAGACTACCTAGTCTGACAAAGCACCAACCTTCGGCGTGAAAGCGGCTGCTCACTGCACCACGCTGCGATCCCCGGCGACCTGCGCTATGGATTATTAACTGCACCTTAATAAAGTCAATGGGGGACATTTCCTAATCTAGTCTATTCTGGGTATGCTTATAGACCAGCGTATGTGGTAGTCTCCTGTCTATTGTGCTCCTAATTTATCAAAGGTCTCACAGCCCTTGATAAATTCTGTGCTCAGACTTCAGGGTCTACAGCTTAAACTGCATTTAGACCTGCTCCAACATGGTCTGACATTTCAGCGTATTCTGGGCAGATGTGACTTGTCGCACAAAAGTCGCACTTGATAAATTCAGCACCAATGCATTTTCCAATGCATTTCCGTCTAAAATAGACTTGCATGCATCATGTTCTAAAAATCCTCTACAGCAAAAGTCGCAGAAAAGTCGCACATATTTAGACTGCGACTTTCTGTGCGACAAATTTAGACAGGAAAAACCAGTCTAAAGCCTTTGATAAATCTCCCCCAAAGTCTGCACCTTTCAAGAGACTTCGACTCGTAAGTGCCCCCCCCCCCCTCTTCTTCTGTTTTATCTATTGATGTTATATTTTTTTTTTTTACGTTTGGATTATGGACACTTTTGGATCACAATGTGACCCCTTTCATTTACCTTGGCCCTGACACAGTGCAATCACAGCAAAACATTACAGTAATGTTCCCCAACCAGGGTGCCTCCAGCTGTTGCAAAGCTACAATTCCCAGCATGTCCGGACAGCCTTTGGAGAAACATTACAGCAGAGCAGTGTTTCCCAGCCAGGGTTCCTCCAGCTGTTGCAAAACTACAATTCCCAGCATGCCCAGACAGCCTTTGGCCAGACATTACAGTAGAGTAGGGTTTCCCTACCATGGTACCTCCAGCTTTTGCAAAACTACAATTCCCAGCATGCCCAGACAACCTTTGGCACAACATTACAGTAGAGGAGGGTTTCCCTTCCATGGTACCTCCAGCTTTTGCAAAACTATAATTCCCACCATGCCCTGACAGCCCTTGGCAAAACATTACAGTAGAGCAATGTTTACCAACCAGGGTGCCTCCAGCTGTTACAAAACTACAAATCCCAGCATGCCTGCACAGATTTTGGCAAAAACATTACAGTAGAGTAGTGTTTTCCAGCCAGGGTGCCTCCAGCTGTTCCAAAACTACAACTCCCCGCATGCCAAAGGCTGTCTAGGCATGCTGGGAGTTGTAGTTTTGCAACAGCTGGAGGCTCCCTGGTTGTTAAACACAGCAGTAGAGAATAGGCCTTTAAACTGTGGACCTTCAGCTGTTGCAAGACTAAAACTCCCAGCATGTCTTATGATATTGAGCCCTTAAAACAGTGGTCCCCAAGCTGTGGCCCTCCAGATGTTGCAAAACTACAATTCCCAGCAGGCCTGGACAGCCGTAGGCTGTCCAGGCATGCTGGGAATTGTAGTTTTGCAACATCTGGAGGGCCACAGTTTGGGGACCACTGCCTTAAAATAACCCATTAGAAGTGTGAAAGTCCTGGAACATTCTAACGCAGTAGCTGCTGTAAAACTACAACTCCCATCATGCATAAGAGCCTGCTGACAGGCCATGCTGGGAGTTGCAGTGTGTACATAAGGGAGCACTGCTCTCTGTTCGCCTTGCACTCAGAGGCATGAATGGGGCTCCAGCTGACCCTCAGCCCGCATCCCCGCCCCCTTCCCTCCTCCCCCCCCGGACCCACCGAGGACGCGCACGTCGGCGTGTCTCAGAGCGCGGCCCCGCACAGCCCATCGCGTGGTCTTCCTTGGCTTCCATATTGCAGCGGTAACCTCGGGATTCCGCCCGGTGTGATCTAGCGCCTGGAGATCTGCTGTCCTCGTCCCCTCCCTCACGTGATCTGTGCAGAGCGGACACCGCGGCTGGTCTGCGCTCTCGTCCCCGCCCGGGAGGAGGTGGTGTGGGGGGCAAGGGACATGGCGACTCAGGTAGAGGCTCCGCTCATGCCACCGCCGCCCCTACAGCAGCAGCCGCCGCCGGACGCGGAGGTGGAGGAGAGACGATCGGACGGAGCTAAGCTGGAGCATGGGCAGGACGGCGAGGATGGTCTGGGGCGCCGGGAGTTCGTGGAGGCTCCACCGCCCAAGGTGAACCCCTGGATCAAGCCAAGTGGGGGCCCCGGCGGCCCGGTGAATGGGCAGATCTCCGCAGGTGGGTGAGATCGCTGCACTTGGGGTGGGCTGCCAATGCTGAGTACAATGCACTGTGATCGCAGGTTACCGGTGGGTGCTTTGATCTCTGTACTGGGGGGGCGGCTCATTTTTGGGGGTCATCTGATTATTGAGGTGCCCATAAGGTCACCTGCTTACTAGGCTTGTGATAAGGGGGGGCGGTGACTGCACTGGGGGAGGAGGAGAGGTGTCCATTCCCCAGTCCACCCTTTGATGACACTGCAGTCTGGCCTGGGTGGAGGAGGCTATAGAGCTGGCTCTCTACCAGCACCCAGACATTCGATGGGTCCCCACTGCCATGCTGATGACGTGATGTCGGGAGGTGGGAGGGGTCTGATCGGTGCAGTTCAGGGGGGACCCACCGATCCCTGTTAGAACCCCGGCGGCGGGGCGTACCACTCGCTTTCTAATGGACCGTTCCATGTGCAGAGTCCAACGTTCCTTTTTAGAACGTTCACGGTCCAACGTTCTACTAGCCCCGCCCACCGCTGCTACCCAGCATTCCGCTGCAGACAGGCAACGTGGGTCGCTGCTCCTAGGCCTGAGCGCCTGTGTGCGCCGTGCACTCGGGATATAACGCTCCCCCCCCCCCCCGTGCGATCGCCTTGTGTGACCGGTTACCTTGTCTCCCTATCGTACGGTCTGATCGGCTACAGGAGTGACAGATCGTTCCCTCCCCTCCCCCACCTCCTGTGTGCTCGCCATGTGGGTGACCGGAACTTCACGCTGTGTTCTCCTGGCTGCTGCAGTACTACAGCACCTGTCACTTCATGATGGGGGTTGTAGTTGTGCACCAGGTTGGAGAACATAACCCTGATCTCTTATTTGGGGGGTCGCGCAGCGCCCATAAGGTTTGGCGGGGGCCTTGGCAGACTCCCAGGCTGCAGTGTAAGGATATAAATAGCTCCCAGCCTATAAGTGGCGATCAGTGGCCATAAATCTCCGCTCCACGAGGGCAGGGGGTAAGAAGTGCTGGGAGGAGTGCACATGTGCCAAGCAGTTTTGGCACCTCCTTGTTCATCTCCATGTGCCAAGTCTACAGACTGCTATGGGCTCAACAGCAGCCATAGAGTTAAACTGGAATAAGGAAAGTTCTGGTTCTTCTCTTCCCGGCCCGGCTCCACTTATGGACCCGTGTGTAGTCAAGTGATCCCACAGCCTGGGATTCTCTGGCTGTTGCAAAACTACAACTCTCAGCATGCCTTGACGTGTAACAGCTAAAAAGCTTTGGCTGTCAGCATGCTGGGAGTTGTAGTTTCACAACAGCCAAAGAGGTATGAAGTCTAGGCATGCTGGGAGTTGTAGTTTTGCAACAGCCAGAGAGGTTTGGCTTATGACATGTTGGGGAATGCTGGGAGTTGTAGTTGTTTAACAGCCGGAGAAGTTGGCTGACTAAGTATAGTGGGAGTTGTAGTTTTGAAACAACCAGAGAATTAAGGCTGTCAAGGCATACTGGAAGACGTAGTTTTGCAACAGCTGGAGAGGTTTGGCTGTCAGCATGCTGGGAGTTGTAGTTTCTCAACAGCCAAAGAGGTTGGCAATCTAGGCATGCTGGGAGTTGTAGTTTTGCAACAGCCGGAGAGGTTTGGCTTATGACATGTTGGGAATTGTGGCTTTGAAACAACCACAGAGATTTGACTGTTGGGGCATGCTGGGAGTTGTCTGACTAAGTATATTGGGAGTTGTAGTTTTGCAACAACCAGAGAAGTAAGGCTGTGAAGGCATGCTGGGAGCTGTAGTTTTGCAACAGCCAGAGGTGTTGGCCGTCTAGGCATTAGGGCTAGGTGGTATGGCCAAATATGTGTATTGCGGTATTTTTGTAACTTATGGCAGTTCCACGGTATATAACGGTATTCCGACCCCCCCCCCCCCCCCCCCAAAAAAAAAATTGTTAGCCCAACGCTGCGCTGTCTCCACCGGGGTACTACTCGCATCACCTGCAAGCGCTGCTCTCCTCGTCCTCCTGTTTGTTGCGGCCGCCGGCGCTGACACACTATACCAGTGGTCTTCAACCTCTAGATGTTGTAAAACTACAGCTCCCAACATGCCCGGACAGCCGTTGGCTGTCCGGGCATGCTGGCAGTTGTAGTTTTGCAACATCTACAGGTCCGCAGGTTGAAGACCACTGCTCTATACTGTATCCCTATGCCCGGGCGGCAAAAGGTAAACAAAATAAACTTTAACTCATGTTCCGACGTCGGCCTTACGCTCTTCCTGGGGACGTGAACGTCGGACAGCCGTCAGCCTATCACTGGCCGCAGCGGTGTTCTGCCTCGGCCGGTGATAGGTTGAGTGCACTGTCATGTAAGATGCCGGCTTCTTACATGACAGTGCACTCAACCTATCACCGGCCGAGGCGGAACATCGCTGCGGCCAGTGATAGGCTGACGGCTGTCCGACGTTCCATTCCCTAGGAAGCTGGTCCGGACCGACGGGGAAGGTGAGTTAAAGTTTATTTTGTTTACCTTTTGCCGCCCGGGCATAGGGATACAGTATAGAGCAGTGGTCTTCAACCTGCGGACCTCCAGATGTTGCAAAACTACAACTGCCAGCATGCCCGGACAGCCAACGGCTGTCCGGGCATGTTGGGAGCTGTAGTTTTACAACATCTGGAGGTTGAAGACCACTGGTATAGTGTCATCCCCGGCGGCCGCAACAAACAGGAGGACGAGGAGAGCAGCGCTTGCGGGTGACATATGTGAGTAGTACCCCGATGGGGACAGCGCAGCGCTGGGCTAATAATGCGGGGGGTGGGCAGAACAGCGCTTGCGGGTCACATATGATTAGTTTCCCCATGTGGGGACAGCGCAGCGCTGGGCTGATAATACATTCCCGAGGGGGAGGGGCCAAACCGACATTGCGGTATGGGTTAAAATTCATATAGTGCAGCACAACAATTTCGGTATGAACCGGTTTGCCGCCCAGCCCTACTTGGCATGCTGGGACTTGTAGTTTTACAAATGTCTGAAGTATGGCTTTCAAGGCATGCTGAGAATTGTAGATTTGCAACAGCCAGAGAGGTTCAGCAGTCACTGAATGCTGGGAGTTGTAGTGCTGCACCTGCCAGGGGGTCACTGATGTGGTCACTAGGCCTCAGTAACATGTCCGCAGTGCAGCCCAAGCAGTGGTTATAGGATCGGATGTCCCTCTAGATAAAATCAGTGGGGGGGGGGGGGGGGGAAATAATCTCGTCCCACTCTTATTTACAGCTTTATGGTATTTGGGGGAAATGAATTCGGAGTGGAATCTGCTTGTGGCAGGATCCCGTAGATCTCTCGGGATTCTTCTGCTCAGTGGACACTCAGAAGCGGAATCTGACATGGATCCAAAGGATAGGGGATAAGATGTCAGATCGCCGGGGTCCCGTGTCTGGGGACCCCGGGGATCGCTGCTGCAGCACCCCGCTATCATTACTGCGCAGAGCGAGATCGCTCTGTGCGTAATGACGGGCGATACAGGGGCCGGAGCATCGTTACGTCACAGCTCGGCCCCTTGTGATGTCACGGCCCGCCCCGTCAATACAAGTCTATGGGAGGGGGCGTGGCGGTCGTCACGCCCCCTGCCATAGACTTGCATTAAGGGGACGGGCCGTGATGTCATGAGGGGCGGAGCCATGACGTCACGCTGCTCCGGCCCCTGTATCGCCCGTCATTACGCACAGAGCGAACTCGCTCTGTGCAGTAATGATGGTGGGGAGAAGATGTCTAGGGGCGGAGTACCCCTTTAAAGGGGTACTCCGGTGAAAAACTTTTTTTTCTTTTTTTAAATCAACTGTTTCCAGAAAGTTACAGATTTGTAAATTACTTCTATTAAAAAATCTTAATCCTTCCTGTACTTATTAGCTGCTGAGTACTACAGCTGAAATTCTTTTCTTTTTGAAACACAGAGCTCTCTGCTGACATCATGACCACAGTGCTCTCTGCTGACATCTCTGTCCATTTCAGGAACTGTCCAGAACAGCATATGTTTGCTATGGGGATTTCATTTTACTCTGGACAGTTCCTAAAATGGACAGAGATGTCAGCATTGAACACTGTGCTCATGATGTCAGCAGAGAGCTCTGTGTTTCAAACGGAAAATAATTTCCACTGTAGTATTCAGCAGCTAATAAGTACAGGAAGGATTAAGATTTTTTTTTTCTGTATGCTACAGAGGAAATTCTTTTCTCTTTGAATTTTTTTTGTCTTGTCCACAGTGCTCTCTGCTGACACCTCTGTCCGTGTCAGGAACTGTCCAGAGCAGCATAGTTTTGCTATGAGGATTTTCTCCTGCTCTGGACAGTTCCTGATACGGGCATCAGGTGTCAGCAGAGAGCACTGTGGACAAGACAAAAAAAAGAAATTCAAAAAGAAAAGAATTTCCTCTGCAGTATACAGCTGCTAAAATGTACTGGAAGGATAAAGATTTTTTTAATACAAGTAATTTACAAATCTGTTAACTTTCTGGCACCAATTGATTAGAAAAAAAAAATTCCACTTTCCCACTTTAAGAAGATAAATTGCGAGCTTTTGAGACTACCGAGCAGACGTACGGAGCCCCAGAATCTTGATCTGTCATTTTCTTTAGTTGGCCATTGAAAATTTAGGACTGGGTATTTTTTTTTTTTTTTTTGGCTAATGTAATTTATTTTATTTTTTTTGCCTAAAAAGATACATTTTGGCTAATAAAAAAACTGCTGTCATTTAAAAAAAATAATTTTTCTTCACTCACTGGTCATTGGTGGCATAAAGGGGTCCCCCCCTCTTATTAGTTAATGGATTTGCAATGATCGGCTAATCTGATTAAAGGAGACTGCAATCCCTCCAGTTATCGTCAGAGGAAAAATGATTGAAACAATAAGAACAGTATTTTTCAAACAGTGTCTCGAGCTGCTGCAAAACTATAGCTCCCAGCATGCCCGGACAGCCTTTGGCTGTCCGGGCATGCTGGGAGTTGTAGTTTTACAACAGCTGGAGAAATACTGTTTGGAAAATACTGAATTAGGGTATGTTCACATGTACAGGATCTGCTGCATATTTTCTGCAGCTGATGTTGCTGCCCATTGAAGTTATTGGGTAGCAAAATCAGCGGCGCAAAATATGCAACCTGTGCAAAGGCAAAGTTTCCCATAGCTACCAATCAGATCGCTTCTTTCATTTTGCAGAGGTCTTGTTAAAAATGAAAGAAGCGATCTGATTGGTTGCTCTGGGCGACTGGGCAACTTTTCCTCTGGACAGGTTTTGATAAATCTTCCCCTAAGTGTTCACACAAGACATTTAACCTGATAACGACCATGGACGTCTATTCTCGTCCAATGGCCATTAACGGGGTAGGACGCTATTAACCCTTTAGATCGCCGCTGTCAAAGTTCACAACGGCGTCTAAAGGTGCATGTATCCAGTCCCTGGTGGTTCAGTGGGGTGGATCGCCCCCATATAGGGGGGGGAATACCTACTACTGAGGTAGCCTGAGGGCTCCTACTGGGTCGGCTCAGAATGATACAGCCTGGCTATCAATCGAGCGCAGAGCACACAGGTCAATGGGATTGTATGTAATCCCATTGATCTGTATGAGGAATGAAATGATTCCTCCTAAAAGTCCCCTAAGGGGACTAAAAGTGTAAAAAATAAAAAATAAAAAAAGTTTAAAAACACACACATTGACCCTAACGTTTAAATCACCCCCCTTTTCCCAAATTTCATATAAAAAATATATAACCATAATAAAAATAAACATATGTGGCATCGCCACGTGATTAAATGTCCGAACCATAAAAATATATAATAAATTAAACCGTGCGGTCAATGGCGTACGCACAAAAGAAATTCCAAACTCCAAAATAGCGTCTTTTTGGTCACTTTTCATACCATAAAAAAAAGGAATAAAAAGCGACCAAAAAGGCAGATCAAAACAAAAATGGTACCAATAAAAATTTCAGATCACGGCGCAAAAAATTAGCCCTCATACCACCCCGTACGCGGAACAATAAAAAATAGTTATAGGGGTCAGAAGATGACAATTTTAAATGTATTAATTTTCCTGCATGTAGTTATGATTTTTTCCAAAAGTCAGACAAAATCAAACCTATATAAGTAGGGTATCATTTTAATTGTATGGACCTACAGAATAAAGATAAGGTGTCATTTTTACCGAAAAATGTACGGCGTAGAAACTGAAGCCCCTAAACGTTACAAAATGGTGTTTTTTCTTCAATTTTGTCGCACAAGGATTTTTTTCCCCCATTTCAGCATAGATTTTTGGATTAAATGACTGATGTCATTACAAAGTAGAATTTGTGGTGCAAAAAATAAGCAATCATATGGAATTTTAGGTGCAAAATTGAAAGGGTTATGATTTTTAAAAGGTAAGGAGGAAAAAACGAAAGTGCAAAAACAGAAAAACGCTGCATCCTTAAGGGGTTATTACCGCCGCAATTTTACCACTATTTACTGAAGTTTCAGTGAAATGTTAGAGATTTTTCATAATTGCAATAAGATTGCGCTATTCACTGTGAAACTGCATTTTTTTAAAATCACAATTTTGGGATAAATAGCGGTAAAATTGCGCCTGTAGTCAGCAGTTACCACAAAAAAAAAATATTCCTGTGTTAATAAAGTGTGCGCTAAATGCATCAAACTAGCAAATCTGCATTAGTTTAAGGAGCCTTTTACACGTCGGTGTTCACACACGGTAACGCACGGCGGACCATGGGTAGGGTCACACGTAGCAGATCTGCAGCAGGTTTCCTACAGCTGATATTCCACTTGCAGAATTTCCACTGCGAATAATCTTCAGGCGGATTATGTCAAGTAGAATTTCAGCTGCGGGCTACTCGCTACGGATGTACGTTGTGTGACTCTACCGTTAGGGTATGTTCACACGGCGGAATTCCGACGGAATATTCTGCATGGACATTCGGTTGAATTTCCGTGGAAATCCATATTCTGGCATCTTGTCTTGTCTATTCTTTCTGCGGATTCCACTTAGAAATGCGTTGCTGTCTGAGACGGCACATTTCCGAGCGGTCCTAGCGCCCGGCGGATTGGGCAAATGTGGGCAATATCTGTCCCTGTTTTCTTGGTGGACGTCCCGCACATTTGTGTAAACCAGGCCTTAGATTGTAATGCAGGACTAAAATAATCATCTTGAGTTGGTGAACGTTTTGCTAAAATGGTCACCCGCACTATAATCCAATACACAGAGTTATAGTACGGGAGAACAGGAGACTGATGCGGGGTCTCGGACTGCTATACCTACCTGCAGTCCGGAACCCCGATCCTCCAAAGGTCCCCCCTTTCAGCGCTGACTTGCGCTCTGGAGGTGGGCCCGCCGGCTGGATTTAAATATTCATAAGTATTTGTCTCGTGAGCGCTCAGTAGGCACGAGCCCTCACATGACCAACGCTCATGAATTTATTTATCGAGCCAGCAGGCCCACCTCCAGAGCGCAAGTCAGCGCTGAAAGGGGGGGGGGGGACCTTTTGGAGGATCGAGGCTCTGGACTGCAGGTAGGTATAGCAGTCTGAGACCCCGCATCAGTCTCCTGTTCACCTGTACTATAATCCGGTGTATCTGGTTATAGTACGGGTGACCGTTTTCCTTTAAGATGGTGTTCACACCCTCCTTTTTAATTGCAGTAACTAAATACAATGCCAGGAATGAATTTTGGGGGGAAAAAGTGTCCTCTATTCATGATCTGTTCCTGGCTTTGCATTCAATAATTTCAATTAAGAACCTGAACATGTAAACACAGCCTTAGGCTGCATTCTCACCACGATTGCAGCCTACAGTTGGTGGATCAGGCTGGGGGAGGGGAAAACCGGGAGCTTCCATACCACAACGGACCGGCGCTGAAATCCATTCACTTTAATGAGCTGACCGGAGTCAAACGGTGACTCCGGTTGGCTCATTTCTGCCCCGTATCCGGTTTTGTGACGGGACCTAAAACTGGATTTTAGCGCCGGTCCAGCTGGAGTACGGGAGTGCCCGGTTCTCCCCTCCCCCAGCGGATCCGGCAACCGTTGGCTGCAATCATGGTGTGAATGCAGCCTTACATTGGTCAACTATTGGGAACATTAATTCAGCTGGTAATTGGCCTATATAAAAGTGGAAAGATCTGATAACCTTATTTATTACCCTTTAGGGTCTATTCACACGTACAGTATTCTGCGCAAATTTCATGTAAACTAAATGACTGAGCACAGCTTCTAATCGGCAGTAACAAATCCCGCGCATCAAATCTGCACTGTATACTGTACGTGTGAACGGATCCTTAATGTTTTTTTTCACATGGGTCATAAATGTTGCAAACTTTTGCAAATCAATAGCCACATTATTTCTGGGGTTAGAGGGGTACTCAGCTGCTCAGCGTTTGGAACAAACTGTTCCGAACGCTGGAGTCGGGAGCTTGTGATGTCATAGCCCCGCCCCCTCAATGCAAGTCTATGGGAGGGGGCGTGTCATCTATCACGCCCCCTCCCATAGACTTGCATTGAGGGGGCGTGATGTGACATCATGAAAGGGGGGGGGGGGGGCTATTTCATCACGAGCTCCAACTGTTCCAAACGCTGAGCAGTGGAGTACCCCTTTAAATCAACACTGGGTATTGCTGCTGCAGATTTTCAGTAAAAAAAACTTATTTAGCTACATGCTCATTAGAGATGAGCGAACTTACAGTAAATTCGATTCGTCACAGACTTCTCGGCTCGGCAGTTGATGACTTATCCTGCATAAATTGGTTCAGCTTTCAGGTGCTCCGGTGGGCTGGAAAAGGTGGATACATTCCTAGGAAAGAGTCTCCTTGGAATGTATCCACCTTTTCCAGCCCATCGGAGCACCTGAAAGCTGAATTAATTTATGCAGGATAAGTCATCAACTGCCGAGCCGAGAAGTTCGTGACTAATCAAATTTACTGTAAGTTCGCTCATCTCTAATGCTCATGCTTCCACAGCAAAATCTGCATCTGTAAAATGTTGTTACAGATTTTGACTTTAAAATAAATGGATAAAATCTGCAAAATATTTGCAACCTGAACTGATTTGCTGCAAATTTAAATTTCCCACTGCAGCTCGTTCTCAGGCTTCTGTGCAGGTAGCCAAAATCTGGTGTTTTTGTTCCAAAAATGGATATGCTGCATTCCCCATATCCTAAACAACTCATGCACGTCACTTGCGGCGAGTTTTAGGCTTGGTACACTGAGCCGGACATATGTGAACCCAGCCTAACAATTCAAGGCGTTACCTCTTTATTAATGCAACTTTAGCAATGGTTTGATCCCTGGGGGTCCGCAGACTGTATCTAAGATCTGTGAGCGGTCTGTTGGACCCCCACAAACTGATATTGATGGTATATCATAGCAATTTGCCATCAATTTCTTTATATGACACTTTAGGTTACGTATTTTTCGCGTATAAGACGCACTTTTTCTTCCCCAAAACTGGCGGGGAAAAGTCGGTGCGTCTTATACGGCGAATACACCCCTATCGCGGCGGTCCCTGCGGCCATCAACGGCCAGGACCCGCAACTAATACAGGACATCACCGGTCGCGGTGATGCCCTGTATTAACCCTTCAGATGCGGCGATCAAAGCTAACCACCGCGTCTGAAGGGAAAGTGACACTAACCCGGCTGTTCAGTCGGGCTGTTCGGGACCACCACGATTTCACCGCGGCGGTCCCGAACAGCCCGACTGAATAGCCGGGTTAGTGCTTACAGGACACCAGGAGGGACCTTCCCTGCCTCCTTGGTGTCTTCTCCGTTCAGGGATCCCCTGTATGGCCGGCGCTCTCCTTCCTAGTCGTCACGTACGTGCGTCGGCGTGCGTAACGACGTGATGGCGGTGACGGAGAGCAAGGATGGCCGGCCGGCAGCAGAGACGTTCCAGAGCGACGGGGACAGCGATGGAGCGACATCCAAGGCGGCGGTGACGGGTCCGGAGCGGCGGGGACGCGTGAGTATTACCTCCTATGCAGTGGTCTTCAATCTGCGGACCTCCAGATGTTGCAAAACTACAAGTCCTAGGAGACTCTTTCCTAGGACTGTATCCACCTTTTGCAGCCCACTGGAGCACCTGAAGGCTGAACTAATTTATATAGGATAAGTCATCAACTGCCGAGCCGAGAAGTTCGTGACGAATCGAATTTACTGTAAGTTCGCTCATCTCTAAACACAATCTTCTTGTCCCTCATGACAATCCACCTGTCCTGGTACACAAAATAATTTTAACCACTTAAGGACCCAGGGCGTACCTCCACTCCCGTTCTATATCGCGGTGCCGCAAGCTATTAACCCTTTTAGACACAGCGTTCAAAGTTGATCGCTGCGTCTAAAGTGAAACTAAACTAATGGCGGTTAGCTCGGGGGGGGGGGGCTGTTCGGGACCGTCACAGTGTCGGACACGGGGAGGGTCCCCCCCCCCCCCCCCCCCCCCCCCCTTACCTGCCTCTGGGTTTCCGACCGCCAAATGACTGCTCAGTGCCTGAGATCCAGGCATGAGTAGTCAAGTGGCAGAATCATTAATCGATGGTTTCCTATGAGTAACCATTGATCAATGTAAAAGATCAGTGTGTGCAGGGTTATAGCCCCTATGGGAGCTATAACACTGCAAAAAAAAAAAGTGAATAAAGATAATTTAACCCCTTCCCTAATAAAAATTTGAATCGCCCCCTTTTCCCATTTAAAAAAAACCCCACTGTAAATAAAAATAAACATGTGGTATTGCTGCATGCAGAAATGTCCGAATTATAAAAATATATTGTTAATTAAACTGCACGGTCAATGGCGTACGCGCAAAAAAAATTCAAAGTCCAAAATAGCGTATTTTTGGTCCCTCTTTATATCATGAAAGAATGAATAAAAATAATCAGTAAGTACGATCAATATATATCACGCCCCCTCCCGTAGGCTTGCATTGAGGGGCGGAGCGAGACATCACACGGGGGCGGACGCCGCCCGCCCTGTGGTCGCCGGTAATCAGTCCTGGAACGAACACGCTCTGGGGACTGATTACAAACGGGGAGCCGCGTGCAAGATCACGGGGGTCCCCAGCGGGCGATAGGATTTCTACATCCCTGGGTAATTTTTTTTTTTTTCCTCTACTAAAACTGACCCCTGAGGGAAACCTGACAGACCCTATTCAAAGTCAGTGGGACCCAGCACTGTCTGTTGTGCTCCAACCCATTTAGGGTCCGTTCGGCACAAACAAAAAGTTGAACAGGGCAAAGCACAATTCTAATGTGAACGTAGCCTAAGAAAAAGTGAATGAGTTCCATAGCTGCCATATTACAAGGATCTCGGAAACAGCTCCAGCTTATACTAGCATAGCAAGAGTCCAATCAGTCTACTAGCCACAGATGCAACCAATGAAGAGGCATAACCAGGGCTCAAGTCCTGCAGGAACGGAGTTCCTGCACTTTTTCCAGAGCAGGAACACTGTTCCCATTAGCAGGAGTCCTGCCCTTGAGTGGAAATCATGAGTGAGTTCCCACACTTTTCCCCCCAAGGACTTCACCCCTGGGAATAACCCTTTATGAACATTGCCCCCAGGGTCCCTACTATTCCATATGATGCCTTTGTCTGGTACAGTATTATGCCATAAAATGTTTATTTACAATTGGTGGAATTTTATTATTATAGTTGTAGCTAGGAAAAAAAGTAACCATTTGGGGTTTAAAGGGGGAAATCCAGATGTAGCAAATATTTAACAATTGGCCCAGTACTAACCTGACCCTGATTCCCCCTCCACTTAGCTAGTCCCTTCCTAAAGATGGTCACTGAGCTATGAGCTGTTGGAATGGCAGCTGTGGGGGATCTGGCCACATGACTATAACCTTTTTGATTATTATTATATATTTTTTATTTCGCGTCGCCCTGAACAAATTGTAAAATATTTGTCTTGGAGCTCAATTCTGGGGCCCCTCTCAAAATCTGTTTAAGGCTATGTTCACACGGCGGAAAATGTGCGGAATGTCCACATGAAAAACACGTGCCGACATTCTGCACATTTTGGCTAATCGGCTGGTGCTAGAACAGCTCAGAAATGCACCATCTCATAGTTGCTTGCGGAATCCGCAGAAAGATTAGGCATGTGTATTCTTTCTGCAGACGCTGTAATAGGAATTTCCGCTGCAAAAATTCTGCCATGTGAACTGCGGGATGTTCCGTGCAGACTTTCCGCACAAATTCT
Source organism: Hyla sarda (assembly GCF_029499605.1). Taxonomy (NCBI): domain Eukaryota; kingdom Metazoa; phylum Chordata; class Amphibia; order Anura; family Hylidae; genus Hyla; species Hyla sarda. The sequence continues at coordinate 372,993,129 of NC_079192.1, read as the reverse complement.
GCCGTGTGAACATACTCTAAGAAATGGGACATGAGGACAAAAACAGCTGCAAGCAGTATTTTTGACCTGTCAGATATTGCTAAATAAAGAACATCAGATGAATATCTAAGGCTAGGTTCAGACTACGGAATTTCCGCCGGCAATTCCGCTTTGAAATTGCAGGTGGAAATTCCGCTTGCTAAAATGTATAGTGCAGTGAATCGGTGTCCGTTCACAAATTCACACTTCGGAATTTGTGAACGGGAAATATGCTTGGAAATTTCCACCTGAAGAATGGCGTTGCTCTTTCTTCAGACGGAACACATTGCAGTGTCCGCGCGGTCCTAGCGCCGACTGATTAAGTCAGCGCTGGCTGCATTCGGAATCTCGGGGCGGAAATTTTCTGCCTGGAGATTCCGTAGTCTGAACCGAGCCTTAAAAGGTCCTGTTAAAGGAGAATGTCCACCCCTGTTTTTCTGCCTTGATGGAGTCTTCAACCATGAATCTGGCCTTAAAGGGTTTATTCAAAAATTACAACTTTAAAAGGGTACTCCGGTGGAAAACATTTTATTTTATTATTTTTTTTTTTTAATCAACTGATGCCAAAAAGTTAGATTTGTAAAACACTTCTATAAAAAAAATCTTAATCCTTCCAGTACTTATCAGCTGCTCTATACTACAGAGGAAATTATTTTCTTTTTGAATTTCTTTTCTGTCCTCAGTGCTCTCTGCTGACACCTCTGTCCGTGTTAGGAACTGTATAGAGCAGGATAGGTTTGCTATGGTGATTTTCTCCCCTTTAAAAAGTACCCCCTTTAAAAAAACTTTTTGTAAAGACACTAAGGCTATGTCCACACGTGTGAACAAGTGTCGCATATCTTTAAAGCCTATTGAATTCAAAGGGATTTCGCAGTTCCATTCACACAGAATTTTCCCTGTGGACGTTCTGCAGCTAAAATTTCACATTGCACGTTCCACAAAAATATCACCAAACCAAAATATCACCAATCCCGCAGGGGGGAAAAAAACCAATCACGTCAATGGGCTTCCACAGTCAAAGTCTGCAAAAATTATAAGACTGGATATATTTTTGTGGAACGTGCAATGTGAAATTTTAGCTGCAGAACGTCCACAGGGAAAATCCTGTGTGAATGGAACTGCGAAATCCCATTGAATTCAATAGGCTTTAAACATATGCGACACGTGTGAACATAGCCTTAGTGTCCTTACAAAAAGCTTTATGTAACAACGGTGCCCATATATATATATATATATATATATATATATATATATATATATATATATATATATATATATATATATAATTAGTATACTATGTTTTGAGGTCCGGTCAGAAAACTGGATACGGGTCAAAAATTAGCCGATTGGAGTAAAACGGTGACTCCAGTTGCCTCATTAAAGTCAATGGATTAGGGCTTCGGTCCGGCTGGGGTACGGGAGTGCACGGTTTTCCCTGCATGTGCCCTAACTAACGTTATTTGTGACTGGAGAAAAAAACGTTACATGCACTAAGTTTTCTCCCGTCACAAATATCGTCCATTATTCATAACTGGCGATAACGAATAATCAAAAAATCCCATAGACTTGATGAGTCTTTGTGCTGGACCCCACGATCTCTAGATACAGCTGAGAGAAGCATGCAGCTGTGCGCTTCAATACTCTGGCTTGGTGCTCAGTCTGATTCATTGCAGAAGGTCCTTGACTTATAATGGACCCCATCTCCAGCGATGAGTAAAGTGCACAGCTACGTGCTTCTCCGGCTGTATCTGACTGTAACACTTTAATGTTCATCTGGTGGAAGGTTACCTTCTTTGCCCGATACCTGCCCACTATTAAAAGAATCAGAATACAGATTTGCCAGAAGATCCCATGCAAGTCTATGGGGATTCTGGCAAATCCGTATCCTGAACGCTTTAGTCTTGGGCTACGAAGTTGCGAAGACTTAAACAGGTATCCTGCTGCCGGACCAACATCGGCGTTCCCCTTTATCCCCTAGAGGGCACAGGTACAACATTGGGGACATGAACGCCAACCAATCAGAGGCTCATCATCTGTCCTGTAAAAAGGTGATAAGTTGTCATTTTGGGGTAATCCTTTATAAGGACTTTTATGCAAAGTCAAAATTCTGAATGGTCGCTTTAAATTTACCAAATATTTACAGGCATCTTTTATGCTGTTTTCTAGGTCCATCGAGGTTGAACATAGGGCTGGGCGGTATACCGGTTCATACCGAATACCGACATTTTTGTGCTGCTCGATATGAATTTTAACCTATACTGCAATAACGGTTTGGCCCCTCCCCCTCGGGAATGAATGAATGAGCCCAGCGCTGCGCTGTCCCCACATCGGGGAACTAATCATATGTGGCCCGCAAACGCTGTTCTGCCCCCCCCCCCCCCCCCCCAATCAATTATCAGCCCAGCGCTATCCCCATCGGGGTAAATACTGATATGTCGCCCGCATTCGCTGCCCCTCCTCATCCTCATGTTTGTTGCGGCCGCCGGCGCTGACACTCTATACCAGTGGTCTTCAACCTGCCGACCTCCAGATGTTGCAAAACTACAACTCTCAGCATGCCCGGACAGCCGTTGGCTGTCCGGGCATGCTGGGAGTTGTAGTTTTGCAACATCTGGAGGTCGGCAGGTTGAAGACCACTGCTCTATACTGTGTGGTATCCCTATGCCCGGGCTGTAAAAAATAAACTTTAACTCGCCTCCCGTTGGTCCGATACCGGCCTCATCTGCTTCCTAGTGAATGGAACGTCGGACAGCCGACAGCCTATCACCGGCCGCAGCGATGTTCCGCCTCGGCCGCTGATGGGCTGAGCCCACTGTCATGTAGGAAGCTCTGGCCGGCTTCTTACATGACAGTGGGCTCAGCCCATCAGCGGCCAAGGCGGAACATCGCTGTGGCCGGTGATAGGCTGACGGCTGTCCGACGTTCCCGTCCCTAGCGTAAGGCTGACGTTGGAACATGTGTGAGTTTATTTTGTTTACCTTGTGTCTGCGGCGGCAACAAACACGAGGAGGGCAGAAGGTGACATGTGTGTATTTACCCCGATGAGGGCAGCGCTGGGCTGATAATTAATTTTTTGTTTGGGGGGGGGGCAGAATAGCTCAGCGCTGGGCTGATAATTAATTTGTGGGGACGCGCGCGAGGAAATACCGTTATATACCGCGGAACTGCCGAAAGTTACAAAAATACCGTGATATGCAGATTTGGTCATACCGTCCAGCCCTAGTTGAACATCATAGTCAATGCATTAGCACTGGCCTAAATACAGTAATATTTTAGTTGCCCTGATTATATACTTTGTGCATTGCAGGCTGGTACTTCATCGCTGTATGCACCTACCTGTCTAATTTCTGACTATTCCCTTGTGTTATGATGGAAGAATTGTGACTGCAGCTCGAGAGTATAAAACGGGCTGTAACTCTGGATCAGTACAGGATAATGTATAGACTTACAAAATGACTAAACCTTTCTGATACAGATTACAGGAATTGGCAGAGGTAAAGACTAGAGATGAGCGAATTTACAGTAAATTCGATTCGTCACAAACTTCTCGGCTCGGCAGTTGATGATTTATCCTGCATAAATTAGTTCAGCTTTCCGGTGCTCCGGTGGGCTGGAAAAGGTGGATACAGTCCTAGGAGACTCTTTCCCAGGACTGTATCCACCTTTTCCAGCCCACCGGAGAACCTGAAGGCTGAACTAATTTATGCAGGATAAGTCATCAACTGTCGAGCCGAGAAGTTTGTGACGAATCGAATTTACTGTAAATTCGCTCATCTCTAGTAAAGACCTAAAAGGGGCTGCCCCCACCCCTGAAACACCAAGCTTGACCATAGGTGAACATCAAAGGGTCTCTCATTGTGTCCTGCAATAGAAGCCAAAAAGAATGACCCTTAGGCAATCCTCCTCACTTGCCAGAGGAAATAGCGGCATGTGCATAGCAGCCACACCTGGGGGGCACCTTTGTGTTTTCTCTGTGGGTGGGGGGAGTATGCGCTGACATTGCTTCTTGCTTTAAGATGCAGATAACATTAACATTACATTACAAAAGGCTTGTTAGTGGAAGAAATTTAGCATTTAGAGGACTTTTTTCCATCTTGTATCACTGGTATATGTCATAACTTTATTATTGGTGGGGGCAGCGCTGACGTTTAAAGGGGTACTCCAGTGGATTTTTATTTTTTTCATCTACTGGTGCCTAAAAGTTGCAGATTTGTAAATTACTTCTATTTAAAATCTTATTCCTTCCAGTACTTGTCAGATGCCGTATGCTCCACAGCAAGCTGAATAGTTCTTTTCTGTCTGACCACAGTGCTCTCTGCTGACACCTCTGTCTGTGTCAGGAACTGTCAAGGGTGGCAAAGATTTGCTATGGTAACTACGGTGAAAAACAATATTTTCAAACCTTTTTTTAAAAATCAACTGGTGCCAGAAAGTTATACAGATTTGTAAATAATTTCTATTTAAAACTCTTAATCCTTTCAGTAGTTATCAGCTGCTGTATGCTCCAGAGGAAGTTCTTTTCTCTTTAAATTTATTTTCTGTCTGACCTCAGTGCTCTCTGCTGACACCTCTGTCCATGGCAGGAACTACTCAGAGCAGGAGAAGTTTGCTATGGGGATTTGCTCCTACCCTGGACAGTTCCTAAAATGGACAGAGGTACCAGCAGAAAGCACTGTGGTCAGACAGAAAGGACATTAAAAAAAGAAAAGAACTTCCTGTGGAACATACATCAGCTAAGTACTGGAAGGATTAATATTTTTTAATAGAAGTAATTTACAATTCTGTTTAACTTTCTGCCACCAGTTGATTTAAAGAAAATTAAATTTCCACCGGAGTACCCCTTTAACAGTGCTTGTATGGATAACCCACTGTTGCTATCACATATCTCACATTTAATGAATTTTTTTTCATAAGATTTTACCTGCGGCTGTGGACTCGGGTAGACTTTCTCTTAGGGTAAATTTACATGAGATCAGAAGTGTGCCGGTTTTTCTTGCGGATATTCATTGGAGAAATCGGCTGAATGAATCAAGATAATGTAACAAACATCATCCAAATGCTGTGAAAATCCCCAGGATGTCGATTTGTTGCATAATTTTTCGCATTAGTCGCTGTTTTCTCAGTAGTGGTGTCTTGTGCTGGGTTTTGCTGTAAATTTTGAAAACCAAAAAATTTTTTTAAATTTTTTTTTTTTTAAACCAAGCAGTAGCTAATCGGCTCCAAAATTTGTGTGATTTTGCGGATTTGCTTCAGGATCTTTCCACATCCAATCCAACCCCTGTGATCTTACATGAGGGTGGTTTTACATGCAGCATTTTGGGGGAATTTTTTTTTATTTGTGTAGTGATTTTACTATTGTACTAAAAAAATATATACTTGCTCACGCCTGGTGTTAGAGTTGCTAAATTTGTTATTTATTCACTATAGTGTTTTTTTTTCTTTTTCATGAATGGCATTTGATTTCAAACAAAAGGCTACCATGTGAATGCAGCTTTAGAATATGTTCACAGCAGGGATGTGGAATTCCTATCGCCAGACGCCCGGGACATACAGTTCCGGGCGGCGGGCAGGTGAATTTTTCTGGACCTGACAACCGCGGAGGCGCTCAGCAGTCAGTATGGAGCGGGCTCCCGACTCCTGCACGCTCTGTGCTCTGCAGTCCCCCGGCTGATTTCAGTAAGCTGGGGGCCACCGCGGCTGGCTATTAACCCTTTAGATTGCCGCTGTCAAAGCTGACAGTGGCATCTAAAGGGACATGTGAATGCTCCCTGGTGGGCTAGTGTGGTAGATGGCCCCCCCCCGGCCCGGACAAGTGGATCATCATGAGGGACAAGTAGATTTTGCTCGTTTTTAGGCCACAGTTATACACTGCTAATTGATTTGAAAGGGAGTCCACAATCCAATTTAGCTCACGTTCCCACTTGGCATATACGCAGCATATTTCACGCTGCGCCGAATCTGCAGCAGTGGGAAATACACTGCGTATCCCTTGCTCACCATACACAATGGCGTTCCGGCAGCAGCCCCATGTGTGTAGTGAGTTTTGGAGGCGGGGTCGTGTGTTGGCGTGACTGACGTGTGGCTCCGGCTCCAAAACTCACTACACACATAGGGCTGCCGCTGGAAAGCCTTGTGTGTACGGTGAGCGAGGCATACACAGCGTATTTCCATCTGCTGCAGATTTGGCGCAGCGTGAAATACGCTGCTTATATGCCAAGTGGGAACGTGCCCTTAGACAGAATGTCCGCAGTGGGCATTCTAGACTATTAGACCCATTGGAATCCATGGGGCTTTAGACAACACAGAATTCCACAGCAATTTCAGCGGAATTTCAGGCAGTAAACATACCCTTAGTTTTATAGCAGGTATTTTGGCATTCTATGAAATGGGGTTAATCTGTGTCCAATAATCAGGTCCATATACAAATACACTGCAGAAGTCTGAGGCTACCCTTGGAATTTCTGCAGTCTATTTTGCTGCACAGACACTGTGTGAACATACCCATAGACTTTCTGTAAAATACTTTAGCAGGTGTGTAGCTTAATAAAATGGTGGAAAAACCGTTCCTCGGGATTTCCATACAGGGGCAGGTTCTTTGTAAGTGTTGGTGTTACATCCTGACAGGTGCTTCACATAGAGGGAACCGCGATTATGCGTTTTGTGCCGTTAATCTCCTAATCTCCTCCATTCCAGATAAATACATCTGCTGTATTCCCGGGAACAGATCAGATGCTCTTGGCATATGCTGGTTTTGCCATTCTATTTAGGGAAATCGGCTTTTTGGTACAAGTCTCCGCTTAAAATAAAAATGTTGCGATATGTGAATGACAGTGCCCCCATATCTAGTTGTTTTAGGGTCCTTCTTCAAGCCGTCACTGTATTAACTGGGCAGATTTCTCCTCTTAATCATCACCTATATTTTGGTCAGCGTGGCCACATGAAAACGTGGCCATCATTCACATGGTGTTGAGCTTAAAGGACATCTGCAGCGTAATTAACACTTATAAGTATTTGATCGCGGGGGGTCCGACCGTTGGGACCCCCTGTGATCTCCTGTACGGGGCCTCCGCTGTCCCGTGCAGGGGGCGTGCCAGCCGCAGCATGACGTTGCAGCCGGCACGCCTCCTCCATACATCTCTATGGGAGAGGCGGGGAGGCAGTGTTCCTGCCTCCCAGTCTCCCCCATAGAACTGTATTGGGACGGGGAGGAGACGGGGCGTCACCGTCGACCTCTAGGTTGACGCTACGCGCCTTAGCGCTCACTATGAGCGCTAAAGGCGGCGCCCCGTTAGGGAGATCGAGGGGGGTCCCAGCGGTCGGACCCCCCCGCGATCAAACACTTATCCCCTATCTTGTAGATAGGGGATTAGTGTATATTGTGCTGCAGTTGTCCTTTAAAGGGGTACCGGTGGGAAAAAAAATAAAATAAATTCGCTGCCGGCCGAAGAACGGGAGTAGGTGAGAAGACCTCCCCGCCCAGGGGACTACTTACGGCGGCGGTGACTAGTTTCTAACTTCATATCTTCATCATCCCTGGAGGCAGGAGCGTCCCCCGGGGATGGTGAGGACAACAATTTTACCCTATATAATGCTTTGCCAAGCATTATATAGGGTAAAATCTGATGATTGGTTCCCTTTAAAGGACAACTGCAGCGGTATGACACCTATCCCCAGGATAGGGGATATGTTTGATTGCGGGGGTCCGACCGCTGGGTCCCCCCCCCCGCGATCTCCCTAACGGGGCGCCGCCATTAGAGCCCCCTGTCTCCTCCCCGTCCCCATACAGTTCTATGGGGAGACGGGGAGGCACGGAGGAGGCGTGCTGGCTGCAACGTCATGCTGCGGCTGGCACGCCCCCTGCACGGGACTGCCGCGGCCCCGTACAGGAGATCACAGGGGGTCCCAGCGGTCAGACCCCCCCGCGATCACTTATCCCCTATCCTGTGGATAGGGGATAAGTGTTAATCACGCTGCAGATGTCCTTTAATTCTGGCTTGAATTAAAGTGCTGTTGTCTTTTTAATGGTGTTTCCGCTGTTCTCTCCACACCGAGGAATTTCTGTCAAGGAAATTCTGACTTGGAATTGTATTCCGCTAGAAGATTAAAGAATAGACTTCATTGCTGTCTGAGACGGCACATTTCCCGGCCCTATCACCCGCTGGATTATTCTGTGGGGATATTACGCACGTTTTACGCCCTGTGAACATGGTCTAAGAGAAAACATGAGGTTTGTGTACTTTGACGGGACAGTTGGCTAGCCCCCTGTAGACATATTAGGCCCCTGTCATATCACATTATGGAGATCTGTTCTCTTGTATGTCCTTGAAAGGAAGGTTGGGCAATGGCACAATGTTGAAGGGAAACTTTTTCTAAGTAGAAGAAATGTGATCGTATCTGATCATCCAGTTGAATTCCCTGAACATTATGTGAAAGAAGGTCTAAAGGCTATACACATGGGATTCATTTGCCTGATGGCTATCTCTTCCACTAGACTTGCATGGGACTTCGGGCAAATCTGCGTATTTCAGTGTATTTCATGCTGCGGATGTGCCAGTGGCAGTCAGAGCTTTGGCATAGCAAGCTCCCTGCTGCGACCTGGTAGCTCTGTGTGCCTGCTTGCATTTTGCAGAGCTACCCACTGCAGAAGGGAGCTCGCTCTGCAGTCAGCGCATCCGCATCCTAAAATATGCTGCTGATGCGCTGTGACCCCTGACCTTAAACAGATATGCTCCTGCCATAGTGTGATTGCAGTTACACTTAAATGAAATGTCTAATGTTCATGGACTGCTTGGGTCTAGATCTCTGCTAGTAGCATTATATAAAGGTGTCGTACTCTATACTGCTGCACTTCATTACCATAGATCTTATCTACCTGCATTTTGCCAGACATTGCTTAAGGCAAGAATGGATAGATTCCAGCAGAAATGCACAGAACAGGTTAAGCTAAGACAACTGATGGCATTCTCTTTTAGGAAAATACCTCTGACATTCAGGTGGCATAACAGGTTTCCTTCCATTTTTCTTTAATAAAAAAAAAAGTAAAGTAGGATGATGTGAAATGTTGAGTTTTGGAAAAGCTGTGATCTACACTTGTAGCAGTGTACAGCTCTGAATTAGGACTTGCAAAATGGTGGCTGCAGTCAGGTGGTCAGGTAAGGGTTAAAGCAGCGTTCAAAATCTTAAAGTAACGTGTTGTTGTCAGCGTGCCCTGTATGTTGACATAGCGTCCCTATGAGTATGAATGACAGATCATACTGTGTGCCGCCATATGGTGTTTCCACAAAGCATCATATACTCATAGAAGTGGGAATATTTCTGTAATACAGAATCTGAGTGGAGACATATAGTTGGGTAGTAGAACACTACAGGCGCCATCTTACAAATGTACAATTAGTACCATGCCAGGTCTTACAGGAAAATCAGATTTCATTGGGCCCTAACATCAGTCCAGACTTGCATATAACTGATCCATTATACGGCTTGACTTAGCACACACCGAAAGTTTATATTCTTGGAATTTCAATCAAACAAGTGAAGCTTTTTTCATAATGGAGTAAAGTTTAAAAACGTATTTTTTTTTTCTTAAAAAACGGATGCAACCAGACATCATTTTTCAAACCGTCGACTGTTTTCAACCGTATACGGGTTAAAATTTGTGCACACGTTTTTGATAGTTTAGGCTGCATTCACATCTCGGTTTTACACTACGGATGCCGGATCCGGTTGGGGGAGGGTCAAACTGTGCACTCCCGTACACCAGCCGGACCGGCGCTAAACTCCATTCACTTTAATGAGCCGACCGGAGTATACTACGGTTTTAGAACCGGTCACAAAACTGAATCCGGGTCAAAAATGAGCCGACTGGAGTCACCGTTTGACTCCGGTCGGCTCATTAAAGTGAAAGTTTAGCGCTGGTCCGGCTGGGGTACGGGAGCGCACGGTTTGCCCCTCCCCCAGCCAGATCCGGCATCCGTAGTGTAAAACCGAGATGTGAATGCAGCATTAGTCAGGTTTTGAGGAATCAGTTTTTCATTACAAACCTGATACTGGAGCAGTATTGCAAAAACGTGGTGTGAACCCAGCCTAACAGTCTTTGACTGAAAAGACCTGTAAACAATACGACCAGCAGCAACAGGCCTAATATATACTGTACTTCTAGAATAGAAACCTCGACTCCACCATGGGTCAGGCTACCTTAGTGTTTCCCAACCAGGGTGCCTCCAGCTGTTTTAAAACTACAACTTCGGGCATGCTGAGAGTTGTAGTTTTGCAACAGCTGGAGGTACCCTGGTTGGGAAACACTGGTCTACCTCATGGCCACGGAGGACTGAACCTTGTAGTTTGTATATGTACCTTGGCAACAAACTTGTGTGTGCGACTCCTCTATGACTCCCATGTTATGTTTTTCGATTCCTATGGCACCTACAATCCTGTTTGTGTACAATACTGCTCTCTGTGCTATACGAAGCAGCCATTGTGCTGATAGATGTTGGCATACAGGATTGGCAGTGTGGATTTTCACAATGCATATGTGGCTTGGAGAGGTTTAACCATTTGTCTGGGTGGGGGTTTCTTGCCTTTGCTTATCCTCTGCTAGGAGTGGAGGAGGGGGAGACCTGTTTATCCAGCCCTCCCCCCCCCCCCCCCCCCCCCGATGAACGTCTCTTTGCACCTTTTCTAAAACCAGTTTTGTCATTGCAGGTCATGGCCTTATGTAGGTTCCCACATCCATCGTGCCCTGACAGATTTCAGGGTATGATGGGAGATGCCATTTTGCAACAGCTGGAGAATCGTAGTTTGGGAAAGACTGGTGTAAAGAATAGTGTGGTGGGGATTTAGGCAAAGCTTCTAGATCTGTATCCAGACCCTATGGGGGAGATTTATCAAAACCTGTATAGAGGAAGAGTGGTGCAGTTGCCCATAGCAACCAATCAGATTGCTTCTTTCATTTTCCAGAGGTCTATGAAAGAAGCAATTTGATTGGTTGCCATGGGCAACTGCACCACTCTTCCTCAATGCAGATTTTGATAAATCTCCCCCAAGGATTTTAGGCTTCGGGGTAGATGGAGGAACACGTTTTACCTACTCTTCCCAAACTGGTACAGAAGCCTGTATGTCTGAATTGCCCCAGGCAGCTGACAAGCATAGGCAAGCTTTGAAATGCCAGTGGTCGAGTGTACGGGCTCTACTATTGCCCTTTTCTAAGGCAGTATGACCAGTTCGCTGGATGTGATCACCATAAGAACTGACCGCTATCAACCAGGAAAGTATACAAAGGATATAAAGAAAAATTACATCAAAATAATGCATTTCAATAAAAAAAATGTTGGCTTCTTACATGACAGTGCGCTCAACCTATCACCGGCCGAGGCAGAACATTGCTGCGGCCGGTAATAGGCCAACGGTTCTGACATTCCTGTCCCCAGGAACCAGGTCCGGACCAACGGGGGAATGTAGGAAGGTGCGTTTAAAGTATATTTTATCTTTTGCAGCCCGGGCATAGGGATACTGTGTACAGTACAGAGTTCCAGCATTGGTGGCCTGCAACAAACAGGAGGATGAGGAGGGCAGCGCTTGTGGGTGACATGTGATTAGTTCCCTGATGGGGACAGCGCAGTGCTGATAATTAACTTGGGGGGGGGGGGGGGAAGAGCAGAACAGCGCTGGCCGGTCACATATGATTAGTTCCCCGATGTGGAGAAAGCACAGCGCTGGGTTGATAATTCATTCCCGAGGGGGAGGGGCCCAACCGGTATTGCGGTATGGAAAAAATTTGTACCAGGCAGTAGGGATCGACCGATATCGTTTTTTTAGGGCCGATACCGATAATCAGTGGAGTGGATAATCTTATTCCGGTATAAGTTATCGGCTATTTATCCCCCTGCGAAACCGCTGCAGATCATTGATTTAAAGCGGACGCTTTAAATCAATGCACTGCAGTGGCTTTTGCGGTGCCATAGGCCGCCGCCACCCCGCTTCTCTCCCCTGCCTGTCCGGGGGTCCTGAGACCTATCACCGCCACCGCTCCCCCCCCGCCGCACTGCGCCTAGGGGTGCCTCCAGCTGTTGCAAAACTACTACTCCCAGCATGCCCGGACAGCCGTAGGTCGGGGGGGGGGGGCATTATCGGCAAGGTAATTGCCGATACCGATAATGCCCAAAATCGTGATTATCGAGCGATATCTGCCATACCGATAATCGGTCGATCCCTACCAGGCAGGAGAAAAATTTTGGTGTTCAGTATGAACCGGGATACCGCCCAGCACTAGGCAGCACCATGTTCAAAATATTAAAAGGCTAAATTTGTATCAGGTTATGGTCCTATGACTGGTTACAAGTTAGTTAGGTGAAGTGCGCGGCAGTGCGCACCTTGCTCCCAGTCTGTCACTCAAACCTGAATCGTTCCTATACACTCTAATGCAGAGAATAAGTTGGACTGAGGGCCTGGCTGGGGAGTGAAGGGCGCTGCTGCCCATTGTGCAGGATTATAACTCATAGCAGGAAAGAGACTTGGGGCGATCTACATTCTTGACATGTCTGTCAAGTTTTTTAATGAAAGGTTATGCACCAAGTAAAGGTGCTGTCCTCTTCATAAAGTGTGCTTCTTCACTACTGTATGTGTTTTTGGATATCTGGTGAGCAGAGTTGAGCATACTTATGGTAAATTGGCTTGTAGCGGACCTCGCGGCTCGGTCGTTGATGACCATAAATTAGTTCAGCTTTTCAAGTGCTCCAGTTGCCTGGAAAAGTCTGGGCTGTCAGTCTTAGGTTTCCTAGGACTGTATCCACCTTTTCCAGGCAACTGGAGCACTTGGAAAGCTGAACTAATTTATGGTCATCAACGACCGAGCCGCGAGGTCCACTACAAGCTAATTTACCGTAAGTTCACTCAACTCTGCTGGGGAGTTTGTCACATATTGCTGGCAAATGGGTTGATAAATGTGTCTAAAGCAATTGTCGCTAACTCAGTTGGTGCGAAACGCTCTGAGAAAGGTGCAAAATGTTATTAAATCTGGGGTATGGTATGCTAAAGTCCCTTCTTTATACACCTATGAAGATTGTGGACTATGGGGGAGATTTATCAAAACCTGTGCAGAGGAAGAGTGGTGCAGTTGCCCATAGCAACCAATCAGATTGCATCTTTCATTTTCCACAGGCCTCTTTAGAGGCCTGTGGAAAATGAAAGAAGCAATCTGATTGGTTGCTATGGGCAACTGCACCACTCTTCCTCTGTACAGGTTTTGATAAATCTCCCCCTATGAGCCCATCATACCTCTGGGTGTTGAGACCTTGTGGTTGGACTAGTAACCGCACTGATAGGTCAGGTAGTTAAACACTAGATAACTGTTACAAAATCAGAGTTAAACGGAGCTGCAGGGCAGCATTAAACAGCGCTGCTGGGGTTGGATTAACTATTCACGTTACAGAGCTGATGCAACAGGTCGAATGGAGAAGTCTCTTCCCCTTTATAAGACTGTCACTGTGGGCCAATTGTGTTCGCTGCTTGTGTATTATTTATTTTTTACCCTAAGGAGTCGGAGTACTTAATAGCTTAACCCAGTGTTTCCCAATCTTTTTCGGCTCTGGGAACCCCTCGGAATTTTATTAAATTTTTTTTCCGAACTTGACGAGCAAAAAGAAAACAGCTGGCAATACACTATCTATTTATCTGTGGGTGTGTAGATTACTGTGCTGCTTTACATAGCAACTTACAAGTGACATCTTCTAAAATCAGCTACGTTCCCTTCTCTTCTCCATCTGGTCCGCGCCATCATAATTTCTTCCAGTCACAATTCTTCACCGTTAAACCTGCAAAACAAACCTATTAGGCTCCACACTCTTCCAGCATCAGCCTCCAGATTCCCCTTTTACAAGTGAGGAGGAATACCGGGGCGTATAAGTGTAAAGGGGTAACAGGGGTGTAGAAAGGTGTACATGGATGACAGGGGGGGGCGTAGGGGGGGACAGAGGGGTGTACATGGGTGACAGATGGTTGTAAAGAGTGTAAGGGGTGTAAATGGATAACGGGTGTTGGGGGGGTGAAGAGGAATGTACATGGGTGACAGGGGACATAGGGGGGTAACAGAGGGGTGTACGTGGGTGACAGAAGGGTGTAGATGGGTGAAAGGGGTGGACAGGGGTGACAAAAGGACAAGGGGGTGAATAGTGGGGGTTGGACATTGGTGATAGGGGGGTGGTGAACATGGGTGACAGGGGCGGACAAGGTGGACATGGATGACAGGAAAGTGGACAAGGGTGAAAGGGGGTAACAGGTGACAAAGTAGGTGGACAGGGGTGAAAGAGGAAAGAGGGTGCATTACCTTAAAGGGGTACTTTTTATTGAACTGATGCCAGAAAGTTAAACAGATTTGTAAATTACTTATATTAAAAAAAATCTTTAATATTTAAATGTTTGTGTTGTCCACAGTGCTCTCTGCTGACACCTCTCTCTAGAGCAGGATAGGTTTGCTATGGCGATTTTCTCCTGCTCTGGACAGTTCCTGATATGGGCGTCAGGTGTCAGCAGAGAGCACTGTGGACTAGACAAAAAAGAAATAAAAAAAAAAAATAGAATTTCCTCTGTAAATTACAGCTGCTACAAAGTACTGGAAGGGTAAAGATATTTTAATTGAAGTCATTTACAAATCTAAAAAAGGAGGGGAGGGAGAGCACTCATAGGAGCAGTATCACCTTAACGTATGTATGAAGCGGTCCTCAGCGACCTCTGACAAGGTCTCCTTGCGGGGTGCACGTATAGCGGTATAAAGTATACAATTTGAATGCAAAAAGAAGCACATACGTGCACCACCGCAAAGGGGGACAATCGAGCTTGGAGGTCCGGTGGTTGTGACGGGATTTTGGGAATAAAATGTTGTTAAAAAAAAGCAGCTATTTTGGACTTATTTTTCTTTTTACGTTCACGCCGTTCACCGTACGTTATCATTAACATTTTATTTTAATAGTTCGGATATTTACGCATGCGGCGATACCAGATATTTATATAAAAAAATTTTTTTACACTTTTTAGGGGTGAAATTGGGAAAATGGGACAATTTTACGTTTTATTGGGGGAGGGTTTTTAAATTTTATTTTATATATATATATATATATATATATATATATATATATATATATATATATATATTATTTTTTTTTTTTACACTTTAATAGTCCCCCATCATTTGATTGCTAATACTGTCCAGTGCTATGCATAGGACATAGCACTGATCAGTATTATCGGTCATCTTCTGCTCTGGTCTGCTCGATCACAGATCAGAGCAGAAGACCCGTGGAAGGCAGCGGAGGCAGGTGAAGGGACCTTCGTCTACCGTTCTGGATGATCGGATCGCAGCGCTGCGGGCGATCTGATCATCCATTTTAGTGACCACGATACTGCAGATGCCATGATCTGTATTGATCACGGCATCTGAGGGGGTTAATGGCGGACATCCGCGCGATCGCGGATGTCCGCCATTACCGCTGGGTCACTGACTGCTATCAGCAGCCGGGACCTGCCGCGCATGACCCGAGCATTGCTCCGATGCTCGCGGTTATGTATAGGACATAAATGTAGGTCCTGGTGTGTTAAGTACCCGCTCACCAGGACATACATTTACGTCCGGCGTCGTTAACCCCTTAAGGACGCAGGACGTAAATGTACGTCCTGGTGAGGTGGTACTTAACGCACCAGGACGTACATTTACGTCCTAAGCATAACCGCGGGCATCGGAGCGATGCCCGTGTCATGCGCGGCTGATCCCGGCTGCTGATCGCAGCCAGGGACCCGCCGGCAATGGCCGACGCCCGCGATCTCGCGGGCGTCCGCCATTAACCCCTCAGGTGCCGGGATCAATACAGATCCCGACATCTGCGGCAGTTCCCGATTAAAATGAACGATCGGATCGCCCGCATCCGATCATTCATAACGCCGCACGGAGGTCCCCTCACCTTCCTCCGTGCGGCTCCCGGCGTCTCCTGCTCTGGTCTGTGATCGAGCAGACCAGAGCAGGAGATGACCGATAATACTGATCTGTTCTATGTCCTATACATAGAACAGATCAGTATTAGCAATCATGGTATTGCTATGAATAGTCCCCTATGGGGACTATTCAAGTGTAAAAAAAAATGTAAAAGTAAAAAAAAAGTGAAAAATCCCCTCCCCCAATAAAAAAGTTAAGTCAGTTTTTTCCTATTTTACCCCCAAAAAGCGTAAAAAACATTTTTTATAGACATATTTGGTATCGCCGCGTGCGTAAATGTCCGAACTATTAAAATAAAATGTTAATGATCCCATACGGTGAACGGCGTGAACGAAAAAAAATAAAAAAAGTCCAAAATTCCTACTTTTTTAATACATTTTATTAAAAAAAAAATTATAAAAATGTATTAAAAGTTTTTTATATGCAAATGTGGTATCAAAAAAAAGTACAGATCATGGCGCAAAAAATGAGCCCCCATACCGCCACTTATACGGAAAAATAAAAAAGAGGTCATCAAAATAAAGGGATTATAAACATACTAATTTGGTTAAAAAGTTTGTGATTTTTTTTAAGTGCAACAATAATATTAAAGTATATAATAATGGGTATCATTTTAATCGTATTGACCCTCAGAATAAAGAACACATGTCATTTTTACCATAAATTGTACGGCGTGAAAACAAAACCTTCCAAAATTAGCAAAATTGCGTTTTTCGTTTTAATTTCCCCACAAAAAGTGTTTTTTGGTTGCGCTATACATTTTATGATATAATGAGTGATGTCATTACAAAGGACAACTGGTCGCGCAAAAAACAAGCCCTCATACTAGTCTGTGGATGAAAATATAAAAGAGTTATGAGTCCTTAAGGCCAAAATGGGCTGAGTCCTTAAGGGGTTAAGGGGGTTATCCAGGAAAAACTTTTATATATATATATTTCAACTTTCTCCAGAAATTTAAACAAATTTGTAAATTACTTCTATTAAAAAAATCTTAATCCTTTCAGTACTTATGAGCTTCTGAAGTTGAGTTGTTCTTTTCTGTCTAAGTGCTCTCTGACACCTGTCTCAGGAACTGTCCAGAGTAGAAGCAAGTCCCCATAGCAAACCTCTTCTACTCTGCAGTTCCCGAGACAAGCAGAAATGTCAGCAGAGAGCACTGTTACCAGACAGACAAGAACTACTCAACTTCAGCAGCTGATAATTATTGGAAGGATTAAGATTTTTTAATATAAGTAATTTACAAATATATAAATTTCCTGGATAACCCATTAACGACGCCGGACGTAAATGTATGTCCTGGTGAGCTGGTACTTAACGCAATGGGACGTACATTTACATCCTATACATAACGGCGAGCATCGGAGCAATGCTCGGGTCATGCGCGTCGGGGGCCGGGAAGCTGGTCAGGGGGCCAGCGCACCATTCACATTTATCCCCTTCCCTTCCTGGCCTGTGACTCACGGCGTCGCAGGGGTGCGCTGTGTGCGCACGTACAAACAATGCACACGCAGGCTTCCCTCGAACCCCCTCCCTCCAATATATTCTATACTGTATTATTTTCTATATTATATATACCGTATTTATCGGCGTATAACATGCACTTTTTAGGCTAAAATTTTTAGCCTAAAGTCTGTGTGCGTGTTATACGCCGATACCGCCCCAGGAAAGGCAGGGGGAGAGAGGCCGTCGCTGCCCGCTTCTCTCCCCCTGCCTTTCCTGGGGTCTAGAGCGCTGCTGTCGGCCCTTTTCACCCCCTGGTTATCGGCGCCGCTGCCCGTTCTGTCCCCCTGACTATCGGTGCCGGCGCCGATAGCCAGGGGGAGAGAAGCGGCGCCGACAGCCAGGGGGAGAGAAGGGGCAGCGGCACCCATTGCCGGCGCCGCTGCCCCGTTGCCTCCCCCCATCCCCGGTGGCATAATTACCTGAGTCCGGTCCGCGCTGCTCCAGGCCTCCGTCGTGCGTCCCCGGCGTCATTGCTATGCACGGCGCGGCGCTCTGACGTCATGCGCCGCGCCGTTCAGCGCATAGCAATGACGCCGGGGACGCACGACGGAGGCCTGGAGCAGCGCGGACCGGACTCAGGTAATTATGCCACCGGGGATGGGGGGAGGCAACGGGGCAGCGGCGCCGGCAATGGGTGCCGCTGCCCCTTCTCTCCCCCTGGCTGTCGGCGCCGCTTCTCTCCCCTTGGCTATCGGGGGTGAAAAGGGCCGACAGCAGCGCTCTAGACCCCAGGAAAGGCAGGGGGAGAGAAGCGGGCAGCGACGGCCTCTCTCCCCCTGCCTTTCCTGGGGATGTATCGGGGTATACACGCGCACACACGCACCCTCATTTTTTCATGGATATTTGGGTAAAAAACTTTTTTTTACCCAAATATCCTTGGTAAAATGAGGGTGCGTGTTATAGGCCGGTGCGTGGTATACCCTGATAAATACGGTATATAATATTTATTTTACAGGCAGGGCCTGACAGTACCAGTTGGGAATCACTGGCTTAACCAATGAGTGGGAGTGAGAAGAGGGGTGGAGCGAACCCTTCCCAGCTGCTGCTGGTTACAGTCTCTATCTAGGGTTGAGCTGAGCTGGAGCTCCTGGTGATGGGCCATTGATGATCGTAAGCTGTCGGTCATGGTAGGGTGGGGTACGTAAAGGTGGGGCTTTAATCTGTGGGGAAGGGGTACGTCGAAGACATTGCTTTGTTGTTGTGTCCAAAAATAACTTTCCTGGTGTTGGAGCTGTAATTGTGCGATTCATGATGATTCTATGATGATCTGCTTGTTTTGATATATACACAACTTTCTATCGTCAGCGAGCAATGGGCTTGAACCCAAAGTATAGCAGATGACGTGGCCCATGGATGGTTGAGCTAATCCGTTACTAGTCCTGGTTCCAGTGTCCTCCCCCTAGATCCCACTCTTATTTGTCTCGCACATCAATCATGCGTATTTGATCAGAATACTATCAGATCCTTGGGACAGCTGTACAGAGAACTACATTGTGTCATGGCTTTGTTATGGGCGTACTCAAGGATATCAAAGATTTCATGGCTCGGTATTTGTACACTTTAGATGTTTGCTTTGCTGCCACATGACTATTGGTAACCCTTTAGTGCCGTATTCATAGCTGGCATTGTGCTGGGGCTGCTTGTACCTGAACTTCCAAGCGTCTCGATTTCTCCCTTTTTTTAAGTCTTTAAATAGAAGTGGGGAGTTTCCATTGCGCGCCTTCCCAGGGGTCTTTTTAATTTGCACGGTTGTTTGCAGAAAGTATATTGGGCGCTGTACCTGGTATCACCTGCCTCTCCATACACCTTGGATTTCTACGTTAGCAGCTGTGTTCATCTCTCCTAAGGTGAGCCTTGTGGAAGAGTAGTTCTTGCATTGTGTTCAGGTATCAGGAGGCCCTGTATGAACAGTGGATGCTTTACAAATAGAACGATTTTCTCATCGGTATGCAATGTGCCCTCGTGGAATGACATATGTCAACCTTCCCTGTGTTAAAGGGAATTGAATGGGGGAGAATACAGGAAGGCAACCTTAGGATCATGCAAATAGTCAGCCAGACCCACTGATTTCTGTGCCTTACGTGTATGGGGGAGGGGGTTACTTGGCGAGAACAGAAGGATTAAGCATGTTGCATTTCAACATAAAAAATCCTTGGTTATTACAGTATATGAGCTGCCACCAGGGGTGTCTGGCAGCAGATAATTCTCCTCAGAACCGATTAACACATGCACACTCAGCCAAACTGAGCATCCATACACACATGGAGAGTCAAGAAGAATAGCTTTAGCTTGAGTGTTGATCCAGAAACTGTTGAAGTTGTGTGACCACCCTTCACCTCCGTGTCCAGCTGGGAAAAAGTTTGCTGAAGCTGCAAGCTAATTGTTTCCTTTCTGCAAACTTTTGTTTCACATGCACTATCACTGGTGGGGGAGGGATGATAGGGGAGATACAATGGGGAGCCAGCATTATAATGCAGTAGGTTTATTTTATTTTTAATCACTGGTTTTGTTGCCCATGGGTAGGCAGCATACTGGAGACATTTGGACCATCTTACCTTTTCCAGTGGCCAGGGCATAGGGGCTTTCGTGGACTTTAAAGGGGGTACTCCTCTGGAAAAGATTATTTTTTTTAAATGAACTGGTGCCAGAAAGTTAAACAGATTTGTAAATGACTTCTATTTAAAAATCTCCAGTACTTATCAGCTGCTGTATGTTGCACAGGAAGTTCTTTTCTTTTTTAAATTTCCTTTCTGTCTGACCACAGTGCTCTCTGCTGACACCTCTGTCCATTTTAGGAACTGTCCAGAGTAGAAGCAAATCCCCATAGCAAACCTCTCCTGCTCTGAGGAGGTGTCAGCAGAGAGCACTGTGGTCAGACAGAAAGGAAATTCAAAAAGGAAAGAACTTCCTGTGCAACATATAGCAGCTGATAAGTAGAGATGAGCGAACTTACAGTAAATTCGATTCGTCACGAACTTCTCGGCTCGGCAGTTGATGATTTTTCCTGCATAAATTAGTTCAGCCTTCAGGTGCTCCGGTGGGCTGGAAAAGGTGGATACATTCCTAGGAAAGAGTCTCCTAGGACCGTATCCACCTTTTCCAGCCCACCGGAGCACCTGAAAGCTGAACGAATTTATGCAGGAAAAGTCATCAACTGCCGAGCCGAGAAGTTCGTGACGAATCGAATTTACTGTAAGTTCGCTCATCTCTACTGATAAGTACTGGAAGGATTAAGATTTTTTTAATAGAAGTAATTTACAAATCTGTTTACCTTTCTGACACCAGTTGATTTAAAAAATGTTTTTCAGAGGAGTACCCCTTTAATGCACAATGAAAACGTCTGCCAATATCACATTTTTAGGGGTATTGAACTAAACATAATGCATTGTTTTGGAACAGTGCAAAACTAGGGCTCTTTGTAAGGGTTACAAGTAGTCAGACCATGCTATAGAGCAGTGTTTCTCAACCAGGGTGCCTCCAGCTGTTGCAAAACTACAACTCCCAGCATGCCCAGACAGCCGAAGGCTGTCTGGGCATGCTGGGAGATGTAGTTTTGCAACAGCTGGAGGCACCCTGGTTGAGAAACACTGCTATAGAGACTAGAGATGAGCGAACTTGCAGTAAATTCGATTCGTCACGAACTTCTCTGCTCGGCAGTTGATGACTTATCCTGCGTAAATTAGTTCAGCCTTCAGGTGCTCCCGTGGGCTGGAAAAGGTGGATACATTCCTAAGAGTCTCCTAGGACTGTATCCACCTTTTCCAGCCCACCGGAGCACCTGAAAGCTGAACTAATTTATGCAGGAAAAGTCATCAACTGCCGAGCCGAGAAGTTTGTGACGAGTCGAATTTACTGTAAATTCGCTCATCTCTAATAGAGACATTGAGATGTGTGAATAGTGTCCGTACTGTTGATATCTATCTTGTTCGCTGGTGTTGATCCGGGTGTAATGCGATCTTCACTCTGTTACTGCACCTGAATCAACGTTACTTGGGTTTCCATTAACCAAAGACCGAACTTATCAGATCTGAGTGCAGGGTATGAGCTGTCGCCCAGCGATTGGCTTGGCACGTTTCGAGCATGCTGTGCCTCCCATCCTACAGGGATTTGCTGTTCCTCCCAGCTCCCAACTAGAGGTCATCATGTGCAGCCTCCGGCATAAGTCAATAGTTAGTTTTTTTTTTTTTTTTCCATCTTATGCCTGGATTATTCTTTTGTATATTGTCTTTTACATTTAGGTTATGCAAATATTCCGTTTTGCAGCTCAACATAAACAAAGCTAAAGTACCAGAACAGTTTTTTTTTAACCCCTATTTCACAGATTTTGGTAGAATGAAATATATATATTTTTTTATACCCGCAATCCATTGGTCTAGATATCCTGATTAATCATCCAACTAAAATTGGTCCGATCACCAGGAATTTTAGTCTGGCACTTTGGCTGCTCGGGGGCTGGTCTATGGGATCCATTGGTCATGTGACTGGCTGCTGGACATAACTATTGGAGGGTGAGAGGAGGTTATATGTACAGTACTGTCATGTAATGGCACGTGTAACATACCTTTTTATAGTCACATAGGCTTTCAGATAGTTTTTGCTCAGCTTTGTTAGTCAGAAAGGGTCGCCTTGTCACAGTTAAAAGGGGTTCTCCGGTGCTTACACATCTTATCCCCTATCCAAAGGATAGGGGATAAGATGCCTGATCGCGGGGGACCCCCGTGATCTTGCACGCGGCACCCCGTTTGTAATCAGTCCCCGGAGCGTGTTCGCTCCGGGTCTGATTACCAGCGACTACATGGCTGGCGGCATGTGACGTCACGACTCCGCACCGTGTGACGTCACGCTCTGCCCCTAAATGCAACCCCTTTAATGCAGCATTGTTCCGCCAAGCTTACCAAAGCCTAAAAAG
This sequence comes from Hyla sarda, assembly GCF_029499605.1. Classification (NCBI taxonomy): domain Eukaryota; kingdom Metazoa; phylum Chordata; class Amphibia; order Anura; family Hylidae; genus Hyla; species Hyla sarda. The sequence continues at coordinate 372,970,720 of NC_079192.1, read as the reverse complement.
TTAAACATTTTGTGTATGTTCAGACTACGGATTTGTAGCTGAATATCCGCTCGTGGAATTCAGCGAGCGGAGATTCAGTCTGGCAGCCAGCGGCAGCGGTAGGACCGCGCGGCACTGTTCCGTCACCATTGGCTGCTATGCAGTGCTTGCGCACTTCCGCACAAAGAATGAACATGTTCGTTCTTTGCGCGGAACAATTTCAGCGGCAAAATTGTCCGCCGCTGAAATTCCGCAGTGTGAACGGGTCTCGCGGAAGACTCATTCACACAGATGCTAACGTTCACTGTGCGGAATTTCACTCGCAGAATTCCGCACACGGAAGTCCGCAGTGTGAACATACCCTAAAGGCGAAATCCTGTATTTTTGTTCTTATCACCTTTCCACAGGATAGGGGATGTCTGATCGCAGGGGTCCAAGCTCTGGGACCCATCCCCCCCCCCCCCCCCCCCCGAATTCTCCTGCCTAGCACCCCTTGTGTTCTGAAGATTTGTGTTCAGAACACAGTCTTTCCTTGCGCATAGATTGACTGTGGGGGACACGTCCCCTCCATGCACTATGGGAGAGCCGGAATGTATTTGAGAGAAGTCTTTCCTTTATACCTGTCCTCCCGTTATGATCTTTTTATTGGCTTTGTATTAAATAATTGCAATTAAAACCTGAACGTGTTAAAATGCCCTAAACTTATGCAGTTGTCTGTTCCTACCAATTTATAAATGATTCACCCAACAGTTTGTGATGGACTGCCCAAAATTAGAAGTTGTCCACTAACCACACAAGCGATGGGGGTCCAACCACTGGGACCCCCACAGACCATCAGAACTGAGATCGTGTCCTGCATACTTCACCTCAGCTCCATTCACGGGACTTAACTTTTTTCAAGTTCAGCACTTGACAATGTTTGGAAGTCCTCAAGTAAATGTAGGAGTGGCCGAGCAGTTGCGCTGTAATCCATTCACTTAGGGGTACATTTGACTTCAATCCCCGTGTTCGGTGAGGGTCTTAATGGGGTACTCCGCTGAAATTTTTTTTTCTTTTAAATCAACTGGTGCCAGAAAGTTAAACATATTTGTAAATTACTTCTATTAAAAAATCTTAATCCTTCCTATACTTATTAGCTGCTGAATACTACAGAGGAAATTCTTTTCTTTTTGGAATGCTCTCTGATGACATCACGAGCACAGTGCTCTCTGCTGACGTTATTATTATTATTATAAATCTTTATTTATTGTTGTCCTTAGTGGGATTTGAACCCAAGGCCCCAGCACTGCAAGGCAGCATGCTAACCACTAAGCCACCATGCTGCGCTTAGCATACATCTGCTATGCACGGTTGCTAAAATGGACAGATGTCAGCAGAGAGCACTGTGCTCGTGATGTCAGCAGTGTTCCAAAAAGAAAGGAATTTCCTCTGTAGCATTCAGCAGCTAATAAGTACTGGAAGGATTAAGATTTTTTAATAGAAGTAATTTACAAATCTGTTTAACTTTCTGGCACCAGTTGATTTAAAAGAAAAAAGGTTTTCACAGGAGTACCCCTTTAACAGTGGACCCCTATCGATCAGTTAGCTATCCCTTTTTTCTTTTTATTGGATTTTAGGCTTCATAACAATCTGTTGTGGCCTCTGTAATGGAAATCACGGTGCAGTTGCATGAAGGTGCCTATCAAAGTCAAAAAACGCGTGCCTGACGGAACTGGTATCAAAAACTTTGTCCGAAAATAAAGTGGCCTAAGGGGGAAATTGGCTTTCATATAGTCTTGTATCACTTATCTATATTTTAAAAATTGTATGCCCCCTTTGCCAAGTCATGTGTTATGTTGGAAATATGCCCCAACATGCATCGCCTTGACTCCATTAACCATGTTATGTCAGCCACAACCACAGGGGCTTAAGGGTACGTTCACACTGCACAATTCCCGCGGAATTCCGCGCTGTAAACATTACCATCAGTGTAAATAGGTCTTCTGCTAGACCCATTCACACTGAGGAATTTCAGCGGAGGCCAATTCTGCCGCTGAAATTGTTCTGAGCAAAGAACGAACATGTTCATCCTTTGTGCGGGAGTCCGCGAGCACTGCATAGCAGTCAATGGTGACGGCTTAGTGCTGCGTGGTCCTACCGCCGAAGTGTTTTTGGCAGCGGCCGCCAGATGGAATCTCTGCTTGCGGAATTCTGAGAGTGGAGATGCCGTAGTGTGAATGCACCGTTAGTATTCATCTCATGCATGGAGCACGTGCCAGTGCTAGAATCTGTCCTCGGAGAGCCCACTGCGGTGTAGCACAGGGATGTCGCCCGTAGCCCTGGATCTCATTTCTCCAAGGTTTCAGTTGCTGTTTATGTGTAACCTGCTTTCTCAGAAGAATTGTTGGGGGCAGGGCAGTATCTGTACCGTGAAATTCCATTAATCTCTTCTTATATATAGCTTAGACCTTGACCAAAGTCACACTGGGGAAAGCGTCCTCCTTATTGAAAAACGTACACCCGGCCTTATCCACTTTTTTTTTTTCCCTTAAATGCTGGGAGGAACCTCCTATTGACTCAGGTGCTGCTTCTCATGGCCGCTCAGCTTGCATGTCAAGCTGTCACTTTTCCATCCTAAAATAGCTTCCCCTTGAAACATGTTATGGTCGGTGCAGCACCCAATGTGTGAGAGACACGTCTCCCTCCATATCTGTGACTCACAGCTGGTCCTGGCCGGTCAGGTGTGAACAGGAATAAAAGGACGCTGTACTTGCTAATGTTATCTCATTATTTATTGATACATGATAAACCTGGCAGGATTAAATGGAGCCATTAGAACTACTCTTCACCATTTCCTTCTAGTGTAAAAGGGGTTTTGAGGTCTCCTGAGGCAAAAAAAAAGTACAATTTGGCTGCCAAAATGTGATCTAAAAATTGAGTCATGATGGTGGCCATATTGAAAATCCAGTGAGGATCCCTTTTCCTCATAGATAAGAGTGGAATCTAATTCTCCGAATTTCTCAAACTTAGAATTCTGATGTTTTTTTTCTTTCCAGTGGCTCAGTATGAGTCGCTGCTGAGGTAACATTTATTGGGCTGGGCACAGCTGTTTGAAAGGAGTTCTTCTGAACGATCCATACACTTATTATGGTAGTCATTAGAGATGAGCGAACTTACAGCAAATTCGATTAATCACGAACTTCTCAGCTCGGCAGTTGATGACTTATCCTGCATAAATGAGTTCAGCTTTCAGGTGCTCCGGTGGGCTGGAAAAGGTGGATACATTCCTAGGAAAGAGGACTCCTAGGACTGTATCCACCTTTTCCAGCCCACCGGAGCACCTGAAAGCTGAACTCATTTATGAAGGAAAAGTCATCAACTGCCGAGCCGAGAAGTTTGTGACGAAACGAATTTACTGTAAGTTCGCTCATCTCTAGTTGTCATTATGGTTGTCACTCAGCTTTTCCAGTTATATACCGTATATATAAGCCGTATATATCCATATATACCGTATATATAAGCCGAGTTTTTGAGCACGATTTATCTTGCTGAAAACGCCCCCCTCAGCTTATACTCGAGTGAAAGCTCCACCTGTCAATCCCTTGATCAGTGGTCTTCAACCTGCGGACCTCCAGATGTTGCAAAACTACAACTCCCAGCATGCCCGGACAGCCATCAGCTGTCAGGGCATGCTGGGTGTTGTAGTTTTGAAACCTCTGGAGGTCCGCAGGTTGAAGACCACTGCGGCCTCCGTCCTCATCCAGCCCCCCCCCCCCCCCCCCCTGTTTTGTACTCTCCTCCCCTCAGCGAGAAGTTAGGGTGAGCTGGTCCGGGCCATCTATGCTGCAGGGACCGTCCGGGGGGATGGCTGTCCATTTTCACCAGGGGGGCCTCTTCTACGCGCTTCGGGCCCGGAGTAGTGACGTTGCCTTGACTACGACGCACAGGGACGTTGCGCATGAACCCTCCCCAGTGGTCTTCAACCTGCAGACAATGGCTGTCTGGGCATGCTGGGAGTTGTAGTTTTGCAACATCTGGAGGTCCGCAGGTTAAAGACCACTGATGAAGGGATTGACAGGCGGTGATGATGATGGGGGGGTCTGGATGATGACATGGGAGGATGATGTATTTCCCACCCTAGGCTTATAGTCGAGTCAATAAATTTTCCTGAGTTTTGGGGGTGAAATTCTTCGTGTTTTTATTTTAAACACACTGTACAATGTACCAGGCCACACTTGGTGTATGCTGCCAGAACATAGTCACTAGGGGGGGAGATTTATCAAAATGTGTGCAGAGGAAAAGTTGTCCAGTTGCCCATCGCAACCAATCAGATTGCTGCTTTCATTTTTCACAAGCCTTGTTAAGAATGTAAGAAGTAAGCTGATAGGTTGCTATGGGCAACTGGGCAACTTTGCCTCTGCACAAGTTTTGATAAATCTCCCCCCTAGGTGATTCTGTTTGTGCCTTTGAAATCAGTCGCATCTGCCTCACTCCGCTACAGTATAGGTTGGCATCCCGTTCTCAGCAGAATACAGAGACGGATACCGGTTACAGAAGCCCTTAACGCAGTGTCAACCTAGCCTTAGGTAATATGTGAGGTTATACTGACTGGGCATACCCTGAGAGTACCCTGATAGTCGTAGAATAATTTTCATTGATTTCTTAATAAGAAAGTGTCTCTATGAAGGATCTCTCCATGTTTAGCTGCTGGGCATGGAATAGCAGAGCTGTCACAAGTGAGCGTGTGTGAGATCACATGGGCCCTGATCCTGCTTTGCTCGGCCCCCTCCCCAGCTGGATTTCTTCCTTATATAAATGGCCAATCTTTGCTGGAGCCTTTCCTCCTCCTCCTCAGTCTTAGGAAAGGGAACACTTGATCCTTAACCCCTTGTGTTCTGTCTTCTGTGCAGCCTGTTTGTATTCAGGTTAATCCCGCAGTGTTGCTGCTTGACAGGAATACAGTGGCGCTGCAGCCATGTGTGCTCCAGACACGCCCCGGGCACTGTCACTGCGTCTCTGGGCCACGTCACACCAGCTACTTCCATATGTTTTCTGAAGGACGTCTTATCACTCATGCAATGCCTGCCCTCATGCTGCAAGCCCCTGATACACCAGTTATGTTATAATCTCAAGTAAAGGCTAGATAAATGTATGGCTAGGAACCCAGGGACAGCGTAGGAAGAATAACTGCAATTTTTATAGATGTTACAGTGGGGTGAAGTATTTAGTCACCAATTGTAATTTTCATCATAGGTATACCTCAACTATGAGACTTAATGAGAAAAAAAACATAAAATCACAGTTGAATTTTATTTTTTTTTTTTTAAAGAATTGTTTTGCAAATTATAGTATGGTGGAAAATAAGTATTTGGTCACCTACAAACAAGCAGGATTTCTGGCTCTCACAGACCTGTAACTACTTTAAGAGTCTCCTCTGTCCTCCACTCGTTACCTATATTAATGGCACCTGTTTGAAATTATCAGTATAAAAGACACCTGTCCACAACCTCAAACAGTCACACTCCAAACTTTTACTATGGCCAAGACCAAAGAGCTGTCGAAGGACACCAGAAACAAAATTGTAGACCTGCACCAGGCTGGGAAGACTGAATCTGCAATGGGCAAGCAGCTTGGTGTAAATAAATAAACTGTGGGAGCAATTATTAGAAAATGGAAGACCTACAAGACCACTGATAATCTCCCTCGATCTGGGGCTCCACGCAATATCTCACCCCATGGTGTCAAAATGATCACAAGAACAGTGAGCAAAAATCCCAGAACCACACAGGGGGACCTAATGAATGACCTGCAGAGAGCTGAGACCAAAGTAACAAAGGCTACCATCAGTAACACACTACGCCGCCAGGGACTCAAATCATGCAGTGCTATAAGTTTCCCCCTGCTTAAGGCCCCGTTCACACTACGGAATTCTCGCGGCTGAATTCCGCAAGAGGAGATTCCGCCTGGCGTCCGCCGCCAAAGATACTTCGGCGCTAGGGCCGCAGGGCGCTGAGCCATCACCATTGACGGCTATGGTCAGCTCGCGGAATCCACGCAAAGAATGAACATGTTCTTTCTTTGCGCGGAACACTTTCAGCGGCGGAAATATCCGCCGCTGAAATTCCGCAGTGTGAACGGGTCTCGCAGAGACCCGTTCACACTAATGTTAAAGTTCACACCGCGGAATTGCGCCCGGAAATTCTGCAGCAATTCCGTAGTGTGAACGGGGCCTTAGCCAGTACATGTCTGGGCCTGATGAAGTTTGCTAGAGAGCATTTGGATGATCCAGATGAGGACTGGAAAAATGTCATATGGTCAGATGAAACCAAAGTAGAACTTGTTGGTAAAAACTCAACTCGTCGTGTTTGGAGGAGAAAGAATGCTGAGTTTCATCCAAAGAACACCATACCTACTGTGAAGCAAGGGGGGGGGGGGGGGTGGAAACAGCATGCTTTGGGGCTGTTTTTCTTCTAAGGGACCAGGACGACTGATCTGTGTAAAGGAAAGAATGAATGGGGCAATGTATCGTGAGATTTTGAGTTAAAACCTCCTTCCATCAGCAAGGACATTGAAGATGAAACATGGCTGGGTATTTCAGCATGACAATGTTCCAAAACACACCACCCGGGCAATGGGGTGGCTCCGTAAGAAGCATTTCAAGGTCCTGGAGTGTCCTAGCCAGTCCCCAGATCTCAACACCATAGAAAACCTTTGGAGGGAGTTGAAAGTCCGTGTTGCCCATCGACAGCTCTAAAACATCACTGCTCTAGAGGAGATCTGCATGGAGGAATGGGCCAAAATACCAGCAACAGTGTGTGAAAACCTCGGGAAGACTTACAGAAAACGTTTGACCTCTGTCATTGCCATAAAAAGTATTGAGATTAACTTTTATTGATCAAATACTTATTTTACACCATAATTTGCAAATAAATTCTTTAAAAAATCAGACAATGTGATTTTTATGGATTTTTTTTCTCATTAGGTCTCTCATAGTTGAGGTATACCTATGATGAAAATGACAGGCCTCTCCCAGAAAAGCTGGGCACAGCTGCTGAATTGGCAGCTCTATGCATGGTCACCCAGCTTTCCCGGAAAACCTAATTACTAAAGCTATGTGCATGTTGCGTTTTTTCCCTGCATGTCCAGGTACATACTGGCACCTTGTCTACAAGGGTTGGTGACAGGCCCACTGAGATTACCAGACAAGGCATACCAGTCAGCTAGCGACCACATTCGGTCTCTTTCCCATAGTTGATTACTTTGTTTTTTAGACTCTATTAGCCCTGCTGTCAATACACCATGGTATATGTCGGCAACCCTTTTTTGACAGGTTGCAAATGTGTACTTCAAATCTTAAAAAATTTTTTATGGGGAAAACCTGATTTATACATAGCCTAAAAATCATGTGTTGATAGATATTTTTTACCTATATTTTACTTTATGTTTAGGTTTTAATCATGTTCCTACTTTTACTGAGTTTGGATTGGAGCGGCTTGGCTTTGTCTAATTCTGGATCACATCTGACCCATCCCTGGGTTGTGAACCTGAATTCCTGACACGCTTTCTGGATGTTTGAGCTGTGTACAGATTTCTGATCTATTGGCCAGCCTATGGTTTTTTTTCTTTGTTTTATTTTATTTTATTTTTTTAAACCGTCAGTGACCTCTTTTATACCAGGCAGTGATACACTGAACAGAGAAGCTGTGATGTGTGATTCAAAGTTAGCTGGTTCCTCTGGGCCAGTGTTTCCCAACCAGTGTGCCTCCAGCTGTTGCAAAACTAAAACTCCCAGCATGCCCGGACTGCTTTTGGCTGTCCCGGCATGCTGGGAGTTGTGGTTTTGAAACAGCTGGTGGCACACTGGTTGGGAAACACTGCTCCGGGCAATGCTATTCCTGCATTTTAATATGTATCATACATGGGGTGTAGTCTTCCAGGCTCAAAGCTTTAATAGGACTAAAACTGAATAGTATGTAACTGCTTTAATTCAGATGTTACCATTATCTTTTACAGTTCATTTCTTAATGGTTATCGTTTTGAGTCTTTAGACTGTAGTGTCATAATAAATTGTTGTTTTTTTTTCAGATCCTCCAGCGCCTGCCAAGGTGGTGAAAGCCAGTGCCAATCGGCCTAGACGAGGCAGCAAGGTAACGGTTTTTCTGCTAATCTTGTGCATGATTGTGGGTCTGAACTCATTGGGACAACTTTCACAGACTAGCATGTAGGGCTGGGCGGTATGACCAAATATGTGTATCACGGTATTTATTTATTTTTTTTTAACTTACGGCGGTTCCACGGTATATAACAGTATTTTCACCCCCCCCCCCCAAATCATGTGACCTGCCAGCGCTGTTCTATGGAGACATAAAAAGTGGAAAAAAGTTGAAAAATGTAAAAATAAAAAGTGAAAATCCCCTCCCCCCAATAAAATTGAAAATTGTCCTTTTTTTTTTCATTTTACCCCCAAAAAGCGTAAAACATTTTTTTAAATAAACATATTTAGTATCTCCATGTGCGTAGATGTCCAAACAATCAAAATATAATGTTAATGATCCCGTACGGTGAACAGCGTAAACGTTAAAAAATAAAAAGATTTACAAAAATGCGGTACAAAAATATAAAAGTATCTAGCTATGGGTATCACTTTAATCGTACTGATCCACACAATAAAGAACACATAATTTTTACCATAAAGTGTACAGTGTGGAAACAAAACCCTCCAAAATGTGCAAAATAGTAATTTTTTTTCCTAAAAATTTCCTCCCTAAAAAGAATTTTTTTTGGGTTCGCTGGGCATTTTATGGTAAAATGAGAGGTTTCATTACAAAGTACAAATGTTCTCACAAAAAACAAGCCCTTATATGGGTCTGTAGATGGAAATATAAGAGTTAGGATTTCAGAAGGAGAGGAGGAAAAAATGAAAACGCAAAAATAAAATTGGCCTGGTCCTTTAAAGGAGATATCCAGTGCTGAAAAGTACTTATCACCTATCCTAAGGCTAGGGGATAAGTTTCAGATCGCGGGGGTCCGACCGCTGGGGCCCGCGATCTGCGGTACGAGGCACCAGCAGCCAGCGAGAAGGGGGCGTGTTTACCACCGCACGAAGCGGCGGCTGACACGCCCCCTCAATACAACTCTATGGCAGAGCCAGAGCACTGCCTTCGGCAATCTCCGGCTTTGCCATAGCTCTCTATTGAGGGGTGTGTCAGCCGCCTCTTCATGCGGTGGTCGACACCCGCTATATGGCCAGCGAGCCGGTGCCCCGTACAGGAGATCGTGGGGGGCCCAGCGGTCGGACCCCCCGTGGTCTGAAACTTATCCCTTATCCTTAAAATAGGGGATACGTTTTTCAGCACTGGACTACCCCTTTAAGGTCAAAATGGGCTTGGCCCTTAAGGAGTTAAAAAGGATATGATAAAAACTTGGCAGCTTTCCTTCAAACAATTCCATTCCGTGGGTTGTGTGTGGAATAGAAACTCTATCGATTCACATGCACCCTGTGACTTTTTCATATAACTGGCCTTGTTGCCCAGAGTGACCAATTTAAGGCTAAGCTTTAAAGGGGTACTCCAGCCCTGAGACATCTTATCCCCTATCCAAAGGATAGGGGATAAGATGTCTCACCACGGGGGTCCGGTCGCTGGGGACCCCCGCAATCTTGTATTCACCCATCTGTTTTAACTGCACGCCGCGGTGCCAGCTTACAAACAGCCGGGTGGCGACCACGGGGGCCGTAGTATAGTGACGTCACGACTCCACCCCCGTTTGACGCCACCCCTCGCTGTGCAAGTCTATGGGAGGGGGCGTGACGGCCATAACTTGTGTAGCGGGGGCGGGGTGTGACGTCACACGGGGGCGGAGTCGTGACATCACTATACTCCATCCCCGTGGTCGCCACCCGGCTGTTTGTGAGCTGGCACCGCGGTGTGCAGCTCAGACAGATGGGTGGCGAATACAAGATTGTGGGGGTCCCCAGCGGCGGGACCCCCACGGTGAGACATCTTATCCCCTATCCTTTAGCCCTGAGACATCTTATCCCCTCTATCCAGAGTACCCCTTTAAATAGGCAATGTCACTTTAAAAATCTTTTTGACCAGTTGTAGTGAGATGTTACCAAATCTGATCGGTTGTGATGTGAATACTATAGGATGATCTGAGAGAAGGGCAGCAAAGTGTGTTCTCTACCAGCTCTGTGCCACGTGACCAAGACAGATTTAAGGATTGGGATCGTCCTCAGCACAGAGTTGGGAGAGAAGTGCTCGGCTATACTCACTCCTGAACTTACAGCAGCATTGGCAATTAAGTCTCAAATACATTGGCTTGCTGACTTTCATCCGATTACCTTTACCAGTGGTCTCAAAACGTGGACCTTCAGCTGTTGCAAAACCTCTAAGGGATTGGTCCCCCTATTGAAATCTCAAAAGTTTTTTTGGGTTTTGTGTTTTTTTTTAAGTGAGTTAGCTTTTTTTTTTTTTTTCTGGCAAAATTGTGGTCAGGTTGCTGTGGAAAACGAGGCCAATTTTCCTGTCTTTGCTTCCTGCATGTTGATCTTTGGAGCGGGTAAAGCTCAGACTTTCTGCAAGTTGCCGCATAAATGGTATATTTTTATTATGTATCAAGGCACCCAGTACAACATACCGTATTTTTCGCCCTATAGGACGCACCGGCATATAAGACGCACCCAATTTTAAAGGTGCAAAATCTAGAAAAAAAAGATTCTGAACTCAACAGTGGTCTTCAACCTGCGGACTTCCAGATGTTGCAAAACTACAACTCCCAGCATGCCCGGACATACTGTCCGGGCATACTGGGAGTTGTAGTTTTGAAACATCTGGAGGTCCGCAGGTTGAAGACCACTGGTATAGGAGGTAATACACTCGTGTCCCCGCCGCTCCGGACCCGTCACCGCTGCCCTGGATGTCCCTCCATCGCTGTTGCCGCGTCCCCGATGCTCCGGACGATGACGTCGTCTTTTTCCCCGGGATCCATGCTCTCCGTCGCCGTCATCACGTCGCTCCTATTGGATGACGGGACGGCGTGCGTGATGACGTCGAAGGAGAGCGCCGGCCATGCAGGGGATCCCGGCACAGAGCAGACACCGAGGAGGCAGGTAAGGTCCCTCCCGGTGTCCTGTAAGCTGTTCGGGACGCCGCGATTTCACCGCAGTGGTCCCGAACAGCCCGACTGAGCAGTCGGGTTAGTGTCACTTTCGCTTCAGACGCGGCGGTCAGCTTTGAACGCCGCGTCTGAAGGGTTAATTCAGGGCATCACCGCGATTGTTGATGTCCTGTATTAGCCGCAGGTCCGTCTTATACAGCGAAAAATACGGTAACAGCAGATTTATGTAAGTGCAGCCCCTTAAAAAATAAATACATAAAAAAAAAAAAAAAGAGCCACACACCAAAAAGCATTAGAGGGCTGACTTATCCCGGGAGCCAACGCACCAGAAACAAACTGCAGTTGGATCACAAATCTCCATTTTATTTTCTATTGTTTGTGGATATTCTTGTATAAATAAATTGGGTCCCCAGCGGTGGGACTCCCGCGATCAGGCATCTTATCCCCGGTATCCTTTGGATAGGGGATTAGATGTCTAAGCACCAGAGTACCCCTTTAAGGGAATGCAGACAGCTTGGTGCACAAAAATCTAAAAATGGTGAAACCCTGCTACCCCAGCCCTGGTTTTCCCACCTGCTACCATGTAACTTGTGCTCTCCGACCTCCTTGGATTTACATGTCAGTGCTGCCCATTTCTTGTTTTTCTAGTGGGTGACATAATTTGGTAAAAAATGGAGCAATGCTAGGCTTAGTTTAACACCCATACCAGGACATAGCATCTGTTATCCTCTGGCTACATTTATTATTATTATTTCTACTGGATGACACTGTATGTAATAGAGGGGTTGGCTATTCCACACCTTTTTATTTTTTGCAGTATATTTATGTATGTCGGGCAGACTAAGGCAAATAATCTTATGGCCTCTGATAGGCTAGTGTGCATTCAGTATGTATGTCCTTATGCCGTACGTGGTGTGAACATAGCCCTAACTATAGTCACAAAGCTTAAATCTGAAGTATATAAAGTTATAGGGATGTTACAACAAAATTCACTTAAATACTATAAATCTGTGATATATATATCTGTGTGTATGTTCAGTAGAGATGAGCGAACTTACAGTAAATTCGATTCGTCACGAACTTCTCGGCTCGGCAGTTGATGACTTTTCCTGCATAAATTAGTTCAGCTTTCCGGTGCTCCGGTGGGCTGGAAAAGGTGGATACATTCCTAGGAAAGAGTCTCCTAGGACTGTATCCACCTTTTCCAGACCACCGGAGCACCTGAAAGCTGAACTAATTTATGCAGGATAAGTCATCAACTGCCGAGCCGAGAAGTTCGTGACGAATCGAATTTACTGTAAGTTTGCTCATCTCTAATGTTCAGCATCACTTCCAAACAGCTAAAGATATTTTCATGAAACTTGGCACACATGTTACTTATGTAAACTACAAACATAGGCTAGATAATTTAACCCTAACCTACCCCCATTTGCGACGGTCTGGGTTTTTGTTTAAAGTCCCATGCAAATCTATGGGAAATGTATGTTCCAGCATGACTTTCAAATGGCTGGAGATATTTTGATGAAGCTTAATACACGTTACTTTTATGTCAAATAAAAATGATAGTTAAATTAACCCTAACCTACCCTCTTATGTGAAGGGTGGGGTTTTTGTCTTAAGTCCCATGGAAGTATATAGGACTTGCAGTACCTTACTCCAAGCTCTGCTCTGCATCTCCTGGTCAATGTGGCCACACCCCTCCCGCATGCCACACCCCATCTCACAAAGCGACGCCCACCATTTAAGCCACACCTCTTTTATTTTCACTCTACAATCTCTTAATCACAACTCAGCCCCACCTGAGGACGTAATGTGAGGACAAGTACTTTCTCCTATGTTGCTTTTCCTCCACCAAGGATAAAACGGGCAACGCCGGGTGCTAGTATCTGATAAGTGAAGGATGCTGTAAATTTCTTTGTATACAAATAACTTTGAAAAATAAAAATTTCGTAGAACTCTCTGCAGACCCTGATCAAGCATGGATTGTTGCAAGCTAGAGTTCTGGTTGTACAGGATACAATCTAAGTTTACCATAGGACACTTCTGCAGTTTGCCACCTTGGACTCTGCACGTAAGTGATTATAGGGAGGAATTAGTCTGACTACTACAATGTCTAAACAACAACAAAAAAACGTGGTCTCAAATGGCTGGAGGTGCTCAACCCCAAATGCAGTTGTGCATTTATACTGGGGGAGCAGATCCTGCCCTTGTAGTCCGTTGCTAAGGGCGATCCCCAGCATAAAAATGCATACAATGGAGGATGCCTGCAGCGGACTACAAGTGCCACAATAGAATCCTACACCAAATAGACGGTGTGGATGTGTAACAATTAGAACAATACAATACACAAATTTAGGTGCACTACTTTGGTAGATGTATACAATGACATTGGCTATCCCTCAACACTGATGTTAAAATTGAGACATTCGCCGGTATATCCTTATATGAAGGACACACCAGAGCCCGCACACCAACGCCAAGGTTTACTACAATGTCTAGTGTGATCTCAAGAATGGTACTCCTGGAATTCCCATCTGGATGGAGAAGTGGTGTGCATTCTGAACCGCCACTCCAATCCAAACTGCATGTGGCTAACCTCAGCCTCTCTGCAGACAATAGTGGCAGTCAAAGATCCCACCGCTCCATTCTGACAAGCACTTTTACAGGCCTGAGATTGCAGGGGTTCCAGTGGTCAGACCCCAAAGTGCCCCCTTCCCAAAACCATACCATACCCCTTTAACTTCCCACAAACTGCTAAATTGTATTCCAATTTAAAACCCTTATCCTTAGGGCCCATCCAGTTTTTTTTCTGAGCAGCTATCCACTTAGAAAATCCGGTTCAGCAGTCTCCCATTGTTTTCAATGCACCATTCACAATACAGAATTTCGGATCCCAGAAACATGTTCATTCTTTCCGCAGAATCCGCTCTTAAGAGGCATTAATGTCTACTGAGACAGCAAATTTCCGAGCGATCCTAGAGGTGGCTTGTTTTGCCCACGTCCACTACAAATATTCACCGTGTAGTGAATGGGCCCCAAGGGTTTGTTCACATGTACTGTATATGCTTCAGATTTTCACTGACAGGTATGTGTGAACATAACCTTTAGGAACAATATTATTGGTCAATTCCAGGTGTTTGTGTTACTCTAATATATTGTTAATGGATGCTGATAAGCAAGTACTACAGTATATACATTTTTTCCTCTTTTGGCAGGTTGGAGACTTTGGTGATGCCACCAACTGGCCAACGCCTGGAGAGATTGCCCATAAGAGCACACCGGTAAGAGCTGCTTCTACTGAAAGCTATACAGCTGTTTGTTTAGCTCATTGAATATTAGTTGTATTGAGGATAGGTAGTCGTACACCTTTTTAATAGCTGTCTGCAGAACTTGTTTGCTCGATAGCTTTTTCTCCTGTTCTTCCCGTAATATAAGAGTTCAATCTTGTATATTAAAGGTGTACTCTGGTGGAAAACAAATGTATTAAAATGAACTGGCTCCAGAAAGTTAAACACATTTGTAAATTACTTAAGGACCCCATAAGTAATTTACAAATTTGCTTAAAGGAGTACTCTAGTGCAGAGTATTCCTGCTCCGTCCTGCCCGGGCTGCAAAATAAATGAAAATGAACCATCACTCACCTCCCTGGGTTTCCGCGAAGCACCACTACAGCTGATCGGTCCTCCGGTCCATCCTCTTCATACTTCCGGGTGTAACGAAGTGTCACAAGGCGCTCAGTCTATCCCCGGCCGTCGCAATGTTCTGCCTCTGCCGGCGATAGGCTGAGCGCCATGTGACGCTTCGTTACACCCGGAAGTATGAAGAGGATGGACCGGAGGACCGATCAGCTGTAGTGACGCTCCGCGGGCACCCAGGGAGGTGAGTGATGGTTCATTTTCATTTATTTTGCAGCCCGGGCAGGACGGAGCAGGAATACTCTGCACTAGAGTACTCCTTTAACTTAATATACCCTTACGGACTAGGGATCGACCGATATTGATTTATTTTTTTAGGGCTGATACCGATAATCTGCGACCTTTCAGGCCGATAGACGATAACTTATACTGGAATATCGGTATAAGTTATCGGCTTCTTTTTTTTTTCCCATTTTTGAACTTTTGTTTTTTCCTCTTCACTTTCTAAGACTTTCAATTTTCCTCCTACAGACCCACATTAGGGCTTGTTTTTTTTTTTGCGCCACCAATTTTACTTTGTAATGACATCAGTAATTTTACCACAAAATCTAAGGCGAAACCAGAAAAAATATATATTTGTTGGGCTAAATAAAAAAAAAAAGCATTTTGTAACTTTTGGGGGCTTCCGTTTCTACACAGCGTGCTTTTCGGTAAAATGACACCTTATCTTTATTCTGTAGGTCCATATGATTAAAATGATACCTTTATGTTTTTTACTTTTGTTAAAAAAATAACTTTATTTGTAAATTAGTAGGTTTAAAATGTCCTTTTCTGACCCCTATAACTTTTTTATTTTTCCATATGCGGAGCGGCATGGGGGCTCATTTCGTGCGCCATTATCTGAAGTTTTCACCAGTACCCTTTTTGTTTTGATGGGACTTTTTGATTGCTTTTTATACATATTTTTTACAGTATATACAAAGTGACCAAAAATATGCAATTTTGGACTTTGGATTTATTAATTTTTTATAAGCTATTTTATGTTATATTTTTATAGTTCGGACATTTACACACGCGGCAATACCACATGTTTATTTTTATGTTTTTATATTTTTTATATGGAATTTGGGAAAAGGAGGGTGACTTAAACTTTTAAAAAGGAAGGGGTTAATGTGTGTTTATTTTTTTTACTTAAACTTTTTTCTTTTTTTTCTTTTCTTTAGACTTTTAGTCTCCTTAGGGGACTTTTAGGAGGAATCATTAGATTCCACATACAGATCAATATGGTTCCATAGAACCATATTGATCAGTGTGGTCTGCGCTCGATTGATAGTCTGGTCCTGCCAGGCTTTATCATTTTCAGAGTCGCAGTCAGCACAGAAGGAGAGGTAGGTCCTCCGGCTACTTCAGCAGTTCCAAAAGAACACACATGAGGGAATTCTTTCTTTTACAGTACTATGAAATTTGCAACATGGTGAATGTAATATCATTGTTGAAATGTGTCTTAATCTTACTACGTAATAACCGACGTCATTACATCAAGATTGTCCCGACTATGAATGTGATGACAGCAAAAATATTGAATTTGCAATGGTGAGAAAAATGTAATGACTGTAGTTCTATTGGTCCTTGTTGAAGGGACATAATACTGACAGATTACTCTATGGGTCCTACAGTGCCCGGACGCCCACGTCATAAGTTCTCTGGAGGTACCTACTCGTAAATTTAAGGTGGGCATCTGCTTGTCTTCTAATCCTGCTCTGTACACGTTGATTTGGAATGTGTGGTAATTGGCATGAATGGCAGCGGCCGGCCCCTGCTCTCTACTGCAGTTACATGTAAAGCGAGGATCTTGAAAGCCGCTGTGTGACACCAGGAATAGCAGGTCCCCCCGAGCAGGATTTCCATTTAGGGGATGCCCTTCTTCCAAGACCTCCCACCAGGTCTGCTGCTGGCAGTCTCTATTCTGGGCCGGGAAGCCTCCGATGCTGCATGCACTGCTCTCTGGGTGAAGGCTTCACCCCCCGGATGTATTTTTAGGATCCTGAGTAGAGAAACTTGGCTTGGGAGCATGTGGAGGTTTCGGATTTCATTAGCTCTTTGAGGACACAGGTAAGGGAGATGTTGCAGTCACTTGGTTAGAAAATGTGTCTTTAGCCAGTTTCCTGCAGTTTATACATCAAGGGTGTACGGAGCTTTAGCTGGTTGCTGACTTTGTCACATAAAGCGGAGTTGGGTCTTTGTAAAGACACAAATCTTAATTTTACACATGTAACCCATTCAGCATTGCATTGTGATAACATGGTTTGGATTGATACATTCAGTACTGCTACATCTAGACGCTGCATTTCATTACTTGTTCTGTTGTCGTCTTTCTCTTGCTTAAATGGTCATAACCTAAAATGACTGCCTGGTGACTGCCTTTTATCCCCTGGTTAATCTGCAGATTACGCCTCCTCACCTCCTGAACTAGGTGGATTACTGGACTAGACTGCAATGCAGATACTTGTACTTTTAGGAATGAATAAATCCACATGCTCACTGGCTCTTCTGCTGTTGCCGGTGTTTTGGGGCTAGGTGCCAGTCCTGTGAGTCCACCGTCTGCTGGCTACTCTGGCATTTAAAGAGTACCCCTCATGATCTTGTTACATTTTATTATCTTCCCAGTTCGCTGCCCCCATCACGATAAACCACTCCCTGCCTTTATTTATATTATTTGTTAGTTTTCTTCCTTGATATTGCTCTGTATTTTCTGCTCACTCAGTCAGATTCACAGACTGGGAAGGGGCGTTACCCAGCAGGTGTGACATCATCTGAAGCCATAAAGGGGAGAACTTCCTCCCTCACTCTGCTACACACAGCCAAGAGAAGTTCAGTGTGTGAGATGAGCTTTGATTGGATAAGGCTGCACACACCCCATAGCATTTAATTTTGGACTTCTGTCAGGCCAGCAGGAGTCTAAAGTCTGTGCAAAAGATGGGGAAAAATGTGCTCTGGACGAGTAGGGAGACACCCAGTGGCAGCTTTTTTAACCACAAATAAAACATAGAATTTTTTTTTTTTAAATAAAGTACATTAGAAAGATTGTATTTACCATAAGGAGAGCAATAGCAAAACTTTTAATGAGTGACCATTTAAATCTATTTGCAAGTTCTTGGCATTGTCTATGGTAGTGGAGGTTGTGAGTTGCAAGTACAAACATGTACCTGGACTTAGTCAGGGTGGCTGTAGGACATGTGACATGGTTGGGGGTTCTTAACAAGGTCTTGGTTATGGCCAAGGACAAAGTCTTATATGCATGGAAACCTAGTACATATAGTAATGCATTAAAGGGCTACTCTGGTGAAAAACATTTTTTTTAAATTTTTAAATCAACTGGTGCCAAAAGGTTAAACAGATTTAAGCCAATAATTTATACCGGAATATCAGTATAAGCTATCGGCCTGAAAGGCCACAGATTACCGGTATGGGCACAAAAAAAAATCGATATCTGTCAATCCCAACTTTTTAACCAAATAAGTGCGTTTAAAATCACTCTGTTTTGCTGACCTATAACTTTTTAATTTTTCCGTGTTAGCAGCGGTATGAGGGCTCGTTTTGCACTGTGATCTGTATTTTTTTTTTATACCACTTTTGCATGTATCAAACTTCTAATACATTTATCAATTTTATTTGGAATAAAATGTTATAAAAAAAAAAACAGCAATTTTGGACTTTTTATTATATATTTTTGTTTTTTACGTTTACGCAGTTCACCGTACGGGATAATTAACAAATTTTAATAGTTCGGATATTAATGCATGCCCTGATGCCAAATATGTTTAGTGTTTTTTTTTTTTACTTTTTGGGGGTAAAATGGGGAAAAACTGACAATTTACATTTTCATTGGGGGAGGGGATTTTTTCCTCCCCCCCCCCCCCCCCCCCCCACACTTTAATAGTCCCCATAGGGGACCATTTATAGCAATCATTCGATTGCTAATACTGTTCAGTGCTATCAGTCATCTCCTGCTCTGGTCTGCTTGATCTCAGACCAGTGGAAGGCAGTGGAGGCAGGTGCAGCACTGCAGATGCTGTGATCTGTATTGAACACAGCATCTGAGGGGTTAATGGTGGACATCCTTGCGATCGTGAATGTCCGCCATTACCGTCAGGTTCCTGGCTGCTGTCAGCAGCCAGGACCTGCCGCGCATGACCAGAGCATCGCTCCGATGCTCGTTGTAATGTATAGGACGTAAATGTACGTCCTTTGTTGTTAAGGGGTTAAGTAAGCCTTCATCTTATAAAGACCAAACTAGATTAGTTTAAATGACAATTCAGTCATGTGTCTAAATAACCTCCATTAATATTTGCATGTTATATGCCTCGAGTTACTGGAGGTAGAGGTTCCTATACAAATGGAAGGGAATTGTCCTATCTAAGCCAGTGAATTATCCAACACGCTGTCATTTAGGCCCCTCTTACGTCATGTTTTTAGAGTCCATCACAAACGTACACGGCACTGGCCCATTAAGGTTAAAGGAAGTGTCCTAATAAAATCATTCATCACCTGTTCAAAGATTGTTTCATGACATCACTGTAGCTCTAATCACTAGGGCCCCCGCCGATCACAAGAATATTGGTACTCCTTGTGAATGGAGCGATGGTGCGCTTATGGTGCCGCTCTAGTCACCGCTATGTAATTGTTGTGTGTGACCTCAGTCAGTCCCATAGCAGTAAATGGCGCAATGGTAGCGCCAGTACCCTGACACTGCGTTAGTTACTAAATTCAATGGGCCCGCCTTAGTATTTGTCGGAAACATTTCTTCTGTATACCAGTGATGTAGAAAAAATAGATGGGAATGAAGGCCAAGTGGCAAGACATAATAAGTAAGTTCCTTAACGGCAGAAGACGGCCCCGTGTGTAGGATGGTTAAAAAAAAAAAAAAATCAGAGTTTCGCTGCAAAATCTGCACGTTCTACATTTGGGTTTGCTGTGGATTTAATTTGTAGACAGTGTAAAGGGGGAAATCTGTGAATTTCCTTAGAATTGACATTCTGTGGATTCAGTATGCACCCCACATGCCAGTTAGGGTCTATTCACATGTACAGGATTGTGAGCAGATCTGATGCGCAGGATTTCAAGCTGTGTTCACTCATTCAGTTTACATTGAAATCTGCAGCAGAAAATCCTGCGCATCAAATCTGCGCAGAATACTGTACGTGTGAATAGACCATTAATGTGGAGATATTTTTCTGCAGCATGTGGATATATAAAATCTCATCCACATGCTGCAGCTGTATTCTGATTTCTTCCTGCATGGAGAATCTGAAAGATTTTCACTAGATGCGGAGAATAAGCATTGGTCTTATACTGGGATTGACCATTCCTGGTAGGGATCGACCAATTATCGCTATGGCCGATATTATCGGCCGATAATCACGATTTTGGGCATTATCGGTATCGCCAATTACCTTGCCGATAATGCCCCACCGTGACCGCCTGTTGCAAAACTACAACCTCCTGCATGCCCGGACAGCCGTTGGCTGTCCGGGCATGCTAGGAGTAGTAGTTTTGCAACAGCTGGAGGCACCCCTAGTTGGGAAACACTGACCTATACTATACACTACTATATAGTCCAACATGCTGGGAGTTGTAGTTTTGCAACAGCTGGAGGCTGTAGGGTTGTTTGTTACATCTATTTAAAAGGGGTACTCCACTGCCCCAGTGTTCAGATCATTTAGTTCCAAAAGCCCATTTAGTGATACCGTGATACTTTAGAAAAATACTGTAATACTCATTTTTGGTCATATCGCCCAGCACTACCCCACCGCCCTGGCCCCATTGCCTCCCCCATCCCCGGTTTTATAATTACCTGTTCCCGGAGCCCAAGCTGCTTCTTGCTCCTGCTGCTTCCTGCGTTACGCTGTGCGCAGTGACGAGTGATGTGCGCGACGTGACGTCAGTCAGTGCGCACAGTGACAGTTCAGGAGGACGCCACTGGAGCCAGATGTAGAGTGGACCCCGGGAACAGGTAATTATAAAACCGGGGATGGGGGAGGCAATGGGGCCGGTGCGGGGGGTCGGTCGCGGCGGCGGTCGCGGTGCGGCGGGGGGAGCCGTGGTGATGATAGGTCTCAGGACCCCTGGACAGATGGGGAGAGAAGTGGGTGGCGGTGGCGGTCTATGGCACCGCAAAAGCCACTGCAGTGCATTGATTTAAAGCGCCTGCTTTAAATCAATGATCTGCAGCGGTGTCCTGGGGGGGATAAATAGCCGGTAACTTTTATACCGGAATATCTGTATAAGTTATCGGCTATCGGCCCTAACCTCCACCGATTATCGGTATTGGCCCTAAAAAAACTATATCGGTCGATCCCTAATTCCTGGTAGAAACAATTCCCTTGTACTCTATATAGTATAGCTGACTGCCTATAAGTGTAACACTTGTATGTCTTATTGGGACCTAAGGATTTCATAGTGGACTCTGCATTACATTTAGGCTAGGTTAATACTACCGAATTTTCATCTGAAATTCCACTCGGAAATTCCTGTGCAGCAGAATTCCATTGCACAGTTCACACTATGGAATTTCAACAGCAGAAGTTCCGCTGCTGAAAGATCTTGCTAAAAAAAAATAATCAGAATGCCCAGAAAACATTAGTCTGTCTATGCGTCTGGCTGGGCTGAAAACTGCAGCATACCATGGTTTTCAGTCAGGACAGAAAAACGGATACGGGGCAAAAAAAATTAGCCGACCGGAGTCACTATCTGACTCTGGTTGGTTCATTCAAATGAATGAGTTTGGGTCCGGCTGGGATACGGGAACGCCCAGTTTCCCCATCTCAGCCGGATCAGGTCCCCCGTATGGACAAAACGTAGTGTGAATTAAGCCTTTCATAAGAAAACCACTATAAACACCTATTCCAATAATAGCTAATGATGACTTCCCACAATACCCCCAATCAATTGCTAGAGTGAAGGCGTACATCAACTCTCCTCCATTGATATGAATGGGACAAATCACCTGGCAATGGAGCCTTGGATTGCTTTGTATTATTGGGGACTGTGCAGCCGTATTCTCCTCATCTAATTGATTATCCTAATGACCGCCATCATTTATTATACCTGGAAAAGCACTTTAATCCTTTTTGTGCAAAAGGTTTCTCTCTAATTTTATAATAGTCTGTATGGCCCCTAATACCAGTGTCTAATGTTCAGGACTCCAGGAAAGCTGTGTGACAACGCTGTATGCACTGTATTGGTGGACGGTTCCAGATTTAGTTTTGTTTGATTGGTCACAAGTCTTTCCGCCTTATTCCTAATCGAGACAGTCTACTATTGTTAGTGTCATTAGGTCAATATGGATGACTGATCAGGTGACCAGAGTAGTGTGTGGTGACATTATGGACGTCTGCTTTTAAAAAGTAATTGTTCAGTAAGTAAGTTTTTATATATTCCATTAAAAAGGGTTCGTTATTGCCTATAGTGTTGGATGTATATGCATCATCCATGCAGGGAGCTGCACGCGTGTCACATGTAGGATTCCTCAGGTTCGTTATACTGTAGTACAGTGCTCCCCAACCTGTGACTGTCAGCATCGGCTGTCCGGGCATGAAACCTAAACAGTCCCTTATGGTAACTGGTTACTTCTTTTCCTCTAGCCTCCTCAGAAACTACAGCCTGCCCGGAAGTCATTCGGCAAGAAGGAGATGAAAGAAGAGAGCGCCGATGGGAAGGAGAACCAAAGAGTAAGATCTGATGAGTCCAGCGAGGAGAAGAACGGGGATGACGACGGGCAGAGATCAGCTCACAAAAAGAAAGGTACTTTAATAATGTCCTTAATGTGTTTCAGACTCTTAATGGTTTGTGCATTATGCTGAAGGACAGGCAGCTCTGACAGCTCTCCCCGATTACCTGCACTTTCTATGTTTAAAGGGGTTCTCCGGTGCTTTCACATCTTTTCCCCTATCCAAAGGATAGGGGATAAGATGCCTGATCACGGGAGTCCCGCTGCTGGGGACCCTGGGATCTTGAACGCGGCACCCCATTTGTAATCAGTCCCCGGACCGTGTTCGCTCCGGGTCTGAATACAGGCGACCACCGGGCCGGCAGAGTGTGACGTCATGCCTCCGCCCCCGTGTGACGTCACGCTCCGTCCCTCAATGCAAGCCTACGGGAGGTAATGTGACAGCTATCACGCTCCCCCTCCCGTAGGCTTGCATTGAGGGGCGGAGCGTGCAAGATCCCGGGGGTCCCCAGCGAAGGGACTCCCGCGATCAGGCATCTTATCCCCTATCCTTTGGATAGGGGAAAAGATGTGTAAGCACCGGAGAACCCCTTTAAAGGAGTAGTCCTGTAGTGAACAAGTGGTGAACAACTTATCCCCTACCCTAAGGATGGGGGATAAGTTGCAGATCGCGGGGGGTCCGACCACTGGGGCCCCCCCGATCCCCTTGTACGGGGCCCCGACAGCCCGCGCGAAGGGGGCGTGTCGACCCCCGCACGAAGCAGCGGCCGACACGCCCGCTCAATACAACTCTATGGCAGAGCCGGAGTGCTGCCTTCGGCAATCTCCGGCTCTGCCATAGCGATGTATTGAGGGGGGCGTGTCAGCCGCCACTTTGTGCGGGGGTCGACACCCGATATCTGGCCGGAGAGCCTGGCCCCTGTACAGAGAGATCAGAGGGGGCCCCAGGGGTCGGACCCCCTGCAATCTCAAACTTATCTCCCCTATCCTTAGGATAGGGGATAAGTTTTTCACCACTGGACTACCCCTTTAAGCAGCTCTTGCTGGACCAAGACAATCGGTGCATTACCTGGTTGACTATTGATTTAAATGATAGGTCTATGATGCTACAATTTTCCTACAGGTGAAATGTATGACTTGTGATCAGCCTAGCGTCTCTTGGGAAAGGGCCCTATTACACACGGCTATTAGCAGCAGAACAGGCAGATATCTCCCTGTGTAATAGGGCCAGTAGCTAGCCAATGAATAAGCAAACACCCATTCGTTGGCTGAGCTCTTGGCTTTAATTTCTCAAAAAATAATCGCCCGATAGCTGCACGCTTCCCCATGTGACAAGGGGATGGGTGAAAAATGAAATGACTGCAGCAAAGGGCCACACAAACTGTGGGTCACTGCCCACACTATTATGCCTTGTAAAGGGCTTGCTAACTGGGCACCAGTCTACAAGATCAGCGCTCGCTCAGAGCGTGCATACACCTGTGTAATAGTGCCCTAAGAGTCACTGACCCCAAATCTAATGGTTCAATCACTCATTCATTTTAATCTTACGAAAGTCGTTCTGCTTCCAGAGTGTTCCCATTCCCTGGAAAAGTCTGGCAAGGCACAGTCCACGGTCTCATTGCAGATTTCTTCAGGGATTTTAAACACTTGGAAAGCAGACTTTTTTATTTTAAATTTTTTTTAAAGACTAAATTGATGAATTGATGGCCAATTTATTGGATTTAGGTTCTGCAAACATTACTGTAGATATTAGAGATGAGCGAACTTACAGTAAATTTGATTCGTCACAAACTTCTCGGCTCGGCAGTTGATGACTTTTCCTGCATAAATTAGTTCAGCTTTCAGGTGCTCCGGTGGGCTGGAAAAGGTGGACACAGTCCTAGGAGACTCTTTCCTAGGACTGTATCCACCTTTTCAAGCCCACCGGAGCACCTGAAGGCTGAACTAATTTATGCAGGTAAAGTCATCAACTGCCGAGCCGAGAAGTTCGTGACGAATCGAATTTACTGTAAGTTCGCTCATCTCTAGTAGATATGCTCAACTCTGGTTGGGAGTTTTTTTTTTTTTTTTTTTACATTGTATCTTGACAAGGTTTTGTTTATGATTTTTATACTGAATTTTTTTTTAACAGGAAATAAGCATAAGTGGGTTCCCCTGCAGATCGAAATGAAGCCAGAAGGGCCTAGAGAAAAAACTGCTTCAAGGAACAATCGTCAGAATGAGCAGCAGCGTCATGCCCTCAACAGGAGTGACCCCAAAGGTACCGTTGCTCCCTCATTCTAACAATGTGGGGCAGTTAATCAATACTTGACAGCAGAAAACTGGCATTTTAAAAGTTGCTATTTTTTGCATAACTCTCAGATAAGATGTGAAGCATTTGATAAATTCCCTTGTGCACGAATACTGTCTTGTCTACCTAGTTTTCTGGGTCTAATACTTCTTGTCTACCTAGTTTTCTGGGTGTCTGCTGAAGTAGGATGAGCCTCTGTTCATTCACTATTTAAGCTTTTTTAATTGCTGAGCAAACATTTACACTTCACCCTAAGATGTGCAGTTATAGGACGTGACTCCCAGATACCCTCTGTTAAAGCGCACATCACTTCAGATCCCCGGCAATTATTTGGCTCTGTTATTTTGACTGTTTGCATTTTATTTGAAGATTAAAATATAATCTCAAAGGTACATTTACATGTCAGTTTACCTTCAGAAAAATCCATTGCAGAATGTACAGCAGGAATCTGCGGGTATGCTACGGATATGACTGCAGATTCAGTAATTCATATCCGGGCTACCGGACAGGATTTCTGCTTTTGAATCCATTTATTTCAACACAAAATCGGCGAATGAGCTGCAGTGCGGGTTCCCATTGCAAACATGTTGTTCGCGTTTGCATAAAATGTGGTGTCTGTACACTTTTCAATCAATTATCCCATTTCAATAGGAAAAGAGTTAAAGGGGATATTTTTCAGGTTTGGTAATTAAAAAAAGAAAAAAATTAACTTGTACATATTTCCCTCCTTACCAGGCTCTGGTATCAGGAGGGTCCTGCCTGGGGCCACTGACACATTAGATTATTTAAGCTGCTGATCGTAGCATCTGCAGCTGATAAAGCTCCCAGTGCCCCTCTGCCAGTCACTGACTTGGGCAGGACACCACTGTGCTCAGTCATTTGCAGAGCATCTGCTGCAGACGCTTCGATCTGCACCTCTGAGAAGTGAAGTGTCGGGCTGCATACAGGACCCCCTGTGAGGGAAGTATTTTTATTTTTTTATTTAATTTTTAAATTGCCTACCCTGGGTACATTGCTCGAAGAACAAATTTTCACTGGGTAACCCTTTTAAGATTTGTCCATTACCCTTATGCAAATTCGTAAGCACCATATGGCTGCCAGTTAAAGGGGTACTCCGCCCCTAGACATCTTATCCCCTATCCAAAGGATGGGGGATAAGATGTCAGATTGCCGGGGTCCCGCTGCTGCAGCACCCCGGGGGATCGCTGCTGCAGCACCCCGGGGGATCGCTGCTGCAGCACCCCGGGGGATCGCTGCTGCAGCACCCCGGGGGATCGCTGCTGCAGCACCCCGGGGGATCGCTGCTGCAGCACCCCGGGGGATCGCTGCTGCAGCACCCCGGGGGATCGCTGCTGCAGCACCCCGGGGGATCGCTGCTTCAGCACCCCGGGGGATCGCTGCTGCAGCACCCCGGGGGATCGCTGCTGCAGCACCCCGGGGGATCGCTGCTGCAGCACCCCGGGGGATCGCTGCTGCAGCACCCCGGGGGATCGCTGCTGCAGCACCCCGGGGGATCGCTGCTGCAGCACCCCGGGGGATCGCTGCTGCAGCACCCCGGGGGATCGCTGCTGCAGCACCCCGGGGGATCGCTGCTGCAGCACCCCGGGGGATCGCTGCTGCAGCACCCCGGGGGATCGCTGCTGCAGCACCCCGGGGGATCGCTGCTGCAGCACCCCGGGGGATCGCTGCTGCAGCACCCCGGGGGATCGCTGCTGCAGCACCCCGGGGGATCGCTGCTGCAGCACCCCGGGGGATCGCTGCTGCAGCACCCCGGGGGATCGCTGCTGCAGCACCCCGGGGGATCGCTGCTGCAGCACCCCGGGGGATCGCTGCTGCAGCACCCCGGGGGATCGCTGCTGCAGCACCCCGGGGGATCGCTGCTGCAGCACCCCGGGGGATCGCTGCTGCAGCACCCCGGGGGATCGCTGCTGCAGCACCCCGGGGGATCGCTGCTGCAGCACCCCGGGGGATCGCTGCTGCAGCACCCCGGGGGATCGCTGCTGCAGCACCCCGCTATCATTACTAGCATCGTTACGTCACGGCTCCGCCCCTCGTGACGTCACGGCACGCCCCCGTCAATACAAGTCTATGGGAGGGGGTGTGGCGGTCGTCACGCCCCCTGCCATAGACTTGCATTAAGGGGACTGGCTGTGATGTCATGAGGGGCGGAGCCATGACGTCGCGCTGCTCCGGCCCCTGTATCGCCCGTCATTACGCACAGAGCGAACTCGCTCTGTGCAGTAATGATGGTGGGGTGCCGCAGCGGCGATCCCCGGGGTCCCCAGCAGCGGGACTGCGGTGATCTTGCATCTTATCCCCTATCCTTTGGATAGGGGATAAGATGCCAGGTGCGGAGTACCCCTTTAACTAGACCGGCAGCGTCACTGCCATCAACTTTGCTGGAGGTATTGATGCGGTCATACCTAGAAATATCAAGATTTTTTTAGTTTGTTTTTAGTTTTTTCTTTTAGTTTTTAATCTGTATTGTGTATGGTTATTGCAGCTAATCCTCGTTTGTTTGAATGTAAGTTGGGCTGCAATACCAGATGCAACCCATGGAAAGAGTGGGACTGTTTCCAACATGAAGAATTCTTTGTGGAAGCTCCTAAAACAGGGATTTCCAGGACTATAAAACAGCGCAAGAATAGTAGAATAATACATTCCCTGAGGCTCCAAAACTCCTAAATGAAGGGTCAGACTATGCCATTGCTGGTAAAGCTAGGAAAAGTTTATTTGGCGCTTTATATTTTTTGCACTTTTGCTCACTACAGACATGGTGGCTTTCTTAGCCTATATAAATTGCTATAATTGCTGGTTGAAGGTTCATTCTGTTGTATGTTGGTTAAAGAAAAAAATCCATTATTTATTTTGCTGTAAATAAACCTTTAAAAAGCAAAGTATTTTTTTAAAGGAAACCTAAACACAGTTTTTTTGCTCTTATACTAAGTGCATTGTGTTTTCTACAATAGCTTGGTATCCTGATAACAAGCAGGAGAGGGACTGGCCTGACTATGACGACACTTCCAGTGTGAAAAGTGAAGGTGCCATCCGGGGCGGCTTCAGAGGAAGAGGCCGTGGACGGGGAAGAGGGAGAGGACGTGGCCGTGGGGGCACTCGCTGTAAGTACATTATATCTTAAGGACACCCACAGACCCCATCCATGTTGCCATGGAAAACTTTATAAAGTCCATAGGACTAATAGATTTTCTGCAGACTATTATGGAATTGTCTGGCATTGCCCTCTGTGATAGAATGTGGTTCCATTGGAAGACACTCTCATGCATTGATCTTTCCCCATCTATGCGTATGTACTTGCATTGATACAGTAACTTCACTGCAACACTAGACATGTGATCCCCATACCTATAGTTATTGCTGAAGAAAAATGTAAAAGTATTCCTTCTGGAAATGAATACCGCGTTACCGTCTTCACTAGGTTTGTGTCTACACTATGACTGGGCCAGACTGACAATCATTGATAATAGAAATGGTAATGCTTAATGTCAATTTGTTCATACATTTCCAGTTGGAATAAGAGAATTCTGGGATATGAGAAACTATGCTCTATTCATGGAATACAAATACAGTGGTCCCTCAATTTACAGTGGCCTCAGGTTACAATATTTTCAACATACAATGGTCCCTTCTGGAAACCATACCCAACATACAATACTATGGACAGTCCAGATCTGTAAAGCTTGTCAATGGCTGGAAAAACTGACCTATTTGGGCATTTCACTGGTAAAACCTCTGTATTACTGAAGTGAATGCACTGACTGGCTGTCTGGTAGCGCCTCCCATCGGTACAAGGAAGAACTACATGTTCTGTACTACTCTCTGTGCCAGGGTTAGCTGCTCCTTTGGACACCGGGTGAAGCTGGGTTCATTTTTTTTTCTAGGACCCTCTGTGTACTGTACAGGTCCCTAAAGAAGCTGCTCTCCTCTACATAGACAGTAATTCACAACCAGCTTGTTCTTACTATTATATATGAGAAATTGCTTAATCTGTGTTAGCTATCTATTTTAATTTTCTTTAATCCTCACTTAGCCCTATTTTTGACATTTTAGGCTCAACATACAATGGTTTTTAACTTAAAATGGTCAGCCTGGAACCAATAACATTACTTGAAGGAGTACTCCACCCCTAGACATCTTATCCCCTACCCAAAGGATAGGGGATAAGATGTCAGATCGCCGGGGACCCCCGCAATATAGGAAGCAGCACCCACCTGTAACTGCTTCTGGAAGTGCTGGAGGTTCTCTGGCTAATTCCTCCCAACCACTGGGACGGAAGATTGTGACATCACGACTCCGCCCCTGTGTGATGTCACACCCCGCCCCCTCAATGCAAGTCTATGGGAGGGGCCGTGACGGCCGTCCCCGTGGTCGGGAGGGATTAGCCAGAGAACCTCCAGCTCTTCCGGAAGCAGTTACAGGTGGGTGCTGCTTGCTATATTGCGGGGGTCCCCGGCGATCTGACATCTTATCCCCTATATGGATAGGGGATAAGATGTCTAGGGGCGGAGTACCCCTTTAAGGGACTACTGTAGTTACTAATATAGACACGTCGGGGAAGCTGATGGGACCTCTGAGTCTTGAATTAAAATAATTTTTTTCCTCCACAGCTCATTTTGACTATCAGTATGGGTACAGGAAATTTGAAGGAAGTGATGGGCCCCGGGGACCGAAATATTCCAGTAATATCACCTACTACTATGACAACACAAGCAGTTCTGAGCTGTATGGTGTCGATCAGGAGCTGCTGAAGGATTATATCAAGAGACAGATGTAAGTTGGATATTTGGGTACTTTTCTTGATAGCTAAAAATGTTTTGTGAAAATGGATACTGCAAAGAACTCTGTAATAGCTTTGTTTTTATTCTACTGGCATTGTCACGAATGTCCCTCCATAGACAAGAGTATAGACCAATTCAGTGATCGTAAACATGTGGCTCGCTAACTGATGCACAACTATCACTCCCAGCATGTTCTGACAGGACACCCCCATCCTTTGTTTTTAAGACACCCATTTTCAGAATGAAGACAGTCTGGCGATCTATGGCCACTTCTGGAAATATTCAATTTTACTTTCTGGTTATGTATTACATGATGGCCAAGTCTGCCACTTTGGACTTGGACTTTTTGGTAGAAAGTTTACACTAAAGTCAGAGGCTCGGCTTGAAGCCTTGGTCAGTAGTTCCATCAGATTTGGTGGAATGGAAAGCACAGAATTAGGCACTGTTCATCCAGTCAAAGCAATAAAGGTTGAAGAAAATCCCCGGACCCCATTATGAATCAGTAGATTCTCATTCGATGGATCCAGCACTGCCATCATTATAGTAAACCACCTCCATATTATATCTGATTGTGACATACAGACAAGGATTGTTGTCTTCTAAGGGTGGAGATAGAGATATATATATATATATATATATATATATATATATATATATATCTATGTGGAGATATATACACATATATACACACACACACATATACACACACACAGCAACAGGAGAATGCTTCTTTGGTTTTATAGATAGATAGATATAGATATATATCTCTCTATTAGCAGTCAGCCACACACATCCCCCACATGTGTGTACAATATATGGAAGACGGGTCCTGTCAAAATTGGTGGGTTTAGCAGACATTAAAGGGGTACTCCGCCCCTAGACATCTTATCCCCTATCCAAAGGATAGGGCACAAGATGTCAGATCGCGAGGGTCCCACCGCTGGGGACCCCCGGGATCTACCATGCAGCACCCACCTTTAGCGGCTTCCGGAACCGCTGGAGGTCCTCAGGCTGAGTCCATCTCGACCACGAGGACGGAGCATAGTGACGTCACGGCTCCGTCACCGTGATCGCATGAGCGTGACGTCACACGGGGGCGGAGCCGTGATGTCACTATGCTCTGTCCCCGTGATCACCAGTAATCAGACCCGGAGGGAACACGCTCCGGGGACAGATTCTAACAGGGTGCGATGTGGAAGATCGCGGAGGGACCCCTGCTATCAGGCATCTTATCCCTTATCCTTTGGATAGGGGATAAATGTCTAAGCCCTGGAGTACCCATTTAATCTATGTATGGCCACCTAAAGGGGTTGTCCTCTCTCCAGAGGATAGGTGGAAACTAAGTCGGACCACTGAGAATTCCACTGATCCTGAGAGTGGAAGAATAATGTCCTTAGTAAATGGGTAGCAGTGCACATGTATTCTCTGCACCATTCATTCTCTATGGGGTTTCTGAACATCTGGAGGGCCACAGTTTGAGACCACTGCTGTAGATAGTAAATTCATTTGTGGTCTAGTATACATGCTGCCATTCCATTCACTTGGAGGGGGAACAATTGACCTCCATTCTCATAATTGGTGGGGGTGAAACTGGTAGAATCCCCTTTAATCAGCCAGTGATTCCCTTAATCTGTGTTAGCTCCATAATAGGGAAAGTTGCCATAATAGCCATAACTGGAGACAGAAATTGCTTTACACTTACAACATTGTAATGTAATCCTATTGTTTTTCAGCGAATATTACTTCAGTGTGGACAATCTACAGCGAGACTTCTTCCTGCGCAGGAAGATGGACTCTGAGGGTTTCCTGCCCATCGGGTTAATAGCAAGCTTCCATAGGGTGCAGGCTCTCACCACGGACGTTGGGCTTATAGTCAAGGTGAGGCAGCGGATCCACAAGTCATCTGCCATCAGCTATGTTTTACAATGGATGGGGGCGGTGTTGTTTGGTTTACCTTGTAATAATTTTATGTAAATCTTGTTTTTAAGGCACTAAAAAATAGTACAGTTGTAGAAATAATCGACGAGAAGATCAGGCGAAAAGACGATCCTGACGCTTGGCCTCTGCCTGGCCCTTCTCTTACGGACTCTTCTCAGACGGACTTCACCCAACTGATCAACTGCCCGGAGTTTGTACCAAGGCAGGGACACCAGAAGGAGACGGGTGAGTGCGGCTGTGGGCAGTAGTCAGGGCTGTGTGTATTTCCACGTGACATGTCGCCCATAGAAACCAGTCGAAGCTCAGCTTTCAATTCTTAATCTGCAACAAATGAAACCTGCGTTTGGTTGGTTGCTGTCGGCAACAAGGTAAGTGTTAGATAAATGAGGCCTCAGGTCCAGGCCTGTATGCATTGTGGATTATTTCTTAATGCAGCGGTTTTCGTTTTACTTAAAATATCTATAGAATTTCCCTTGCCAACCCATTCTGACATGTAGTGTGATGCAGTAACCACCAGGTGGTACTAGTGCGAAGGCAGTGATATGATATCTGAAGAGTGCAGGGGCCTGATTCGGACTAAAAGCCCCAAACGTTGCCATGGCGACTGTGCCACATTGTTCTGTATAGTCCTGCTGTCTGTGATAAAACACTGTGTGAGGGAGATTTATCAAAACACCTGTGCAAAGGAACTTGACCAGTGGCCCATAGCAACCAATCAGATCACTACTTTCATTTTTCAGAGGCTCTCGCCACTGGTTAAAAATGAAGGAAGCAATGTGATTGGTTGCTATGAGCAACTGGTCAATTTTTCCTTTGCACAAGTTTTGATAAATCTCACCCTGTTTGATCCTCTTTTACATTTCCAGAATCTGCGCCCGGCTCCCCACGGACTTCCAGCCCCACTTCAGCTAATAAAACCGAGGAAGTCAGCAACCTCAAGACGATGCCAAAAGGACTTTCTGCCAGTTTACCAGACCTGGACTCTGAGAGCTGGATAGAGGTGAAGAAACGGCCAAGGCCTTCACCAGCCAGATCAAAGGTTAGTCAGGAAAACCTTTGTATCTGACATAGATGAAGCCAAAGTTCAACATTGATTTTTATTTTAGCCTGGTCTGGACCCATAGCCCGCTCGTGCATTGTATTAAACTGTGGTTATGTACATTGACTATATTTTACCTTGTCATGCCTTAATTTTATTCTAATGTTCCCAGGCTTTAATTTTCCAGCTTTTGAAACTGTACAACTCCCAGCATGTCCTAACATACTAGGAGTTGTTGTGTTGTGAAAACTTGTGTCACTACTGTAGGTTGTAATTGTTCTGTTACAGTTCACATTGACTTCTCACACGTTTGTGTTTGTCATGTTTCCTCGTTTTTGTAGGTTTTTCTTTAGTATTATTATTATACACAAGGTAAATCAGGAGAGGAACATAATGTGAAATTGATATGCATACATTTTTATATACCCAATAACTGAACTTTGCATTAAAGGAGTACTCCGGCGCGCACTTTTTTCCTTTTATCCCGTCCGGGCTGCAAAATAAAAGAAAACACACTTTCTCTTACCTGCCAACGAGCCCCCAGAGCTCCTGTATACTCCGGTACAGGTGTTCGGTCCCCTGGCTGTATTCTTCTTGTTAGCCCGGCACGTCACACGGAGCTTCAGCCTATCACCGGCCGAGGCGGGACATCGCTGCGGCCGGTGATAGGCTGAAGCTCCGTGTGACGTGCCGGGCTAACGGGAAGTAAGAAGAATACAGCCCGGGGACCGAACACCTGTACCGGAGTGTACCGGAGCTCTGGGGGCTCGTTGGCAGGTAAGAGAAAGTGTGTTTTCTTTTATTTTGCAGCCCGGACAGGATAAAAGGAAAAAAGTGCGCGCCGGAGTACTCCTTTAATATTGGGGGGTCTTCTGTTCAGGATCCTCTTATCCTAGCCAGATTGAATAGAGGTTATAAAGAGGGTCTCGTGTTGTAAAGAACTTGTCCTGCATTACCTAGACAACCCACTGATTTAAATGGTCTCTCTGAAATAATCAGTTGACCTGTGGTGGCGCTGCAGAGAAATTACAGCTAATAACTGGGGGTCTATGCAAGAGGACACTTGGTTATCTGATTGTCAATGGGCTTTTCTACAAATAGATTGATCAAAACAGAAAACCCTTGAGTTATACTGCCCACAAAAAGTGGTTATACTGAAATAAAAAAAAAATCGTCTTTCTTCCAAAAACAGCACCACATTTGTCCTCGGGTGTACGGTATTACAACTCCTCTCCATTCACGTCAATAGAATTGACTTGCACTACCAGACACATACTAAGGACAAGTGTGGTGCTGTTTTTTCTAATCCTTGATAACCTTCTTTTAATGTCTTTTGTTAAAGGAGTAGTCAAGTGGTGAACCCAGTGGTGAACAACTTATCCCCTATCCTAAGGATAGGGGATAAGTATGAGATTGCGGGGGGTCCGACCACTGGGGCCCCCTGCGATCTCCTGTACGGAGCCCCGACAGCCCGCGGGAAGGGGGCGTGTCGACCTCTGCACCAAGCGGCGGCCGACACGCCCCCTCAATACAACTCTATGGCAGAGCCGAAGCGCTGCCTTCGGCAATCTCCGGCTCTGCCATACAGATGTATTGAGGAGGCGTGTCGGCCGCCGCTTCGTGCGGAGGTCGACACCCGCTATCTGGCCGGAGAGCCTGGCCCCCGTACAGAGAGATCGCAGGGGGCCCCAGCGGTCGGACCCCCCGCGATCTCAAACTTATCCCCTATCCTTAGGATAGGGGATACGTTTTTCACCACTGGACTACCCCTTTAAGGCATCATTTGTTATGGGCCCGAGGTGCATTATTAAAGTCTTCTGAATATACTAATGGTTTCTAATAGAGATGAGCGAACTTACAGTAAATTCGATTCGTCACAAACTTCTCGGCTCGGCAGTTGATGAGTTTTCCTGCGTAAATTAGTTCAGCCTTCAGGTGCTCCGGTGGGCTGGAAAAGGTGGATACATTGCTAGGAAAGAGTCTCCTAGGACTGTATCCACCTTTTCCAGCCCACCGGAGCACCGGAAAGCTGAACTAATTTATGCAGGAAAAGTCATCAACTGCCGAGCCGAGAAGTTCGTGACGAATCAAATTTACTGTAAGTTCGCTCATCTCTAGTTTCTAACGCTCTTAATTTCCTTACCAGTTCTTTGTAAGTACTCCCTATGCATAAGCGATAAAATATTCTTGGACCATCATATCTCTTATTCCTAGAGCAATCCTAAGGATCAGACTACTGTACAGAAGTTATGACCACTGTATGTAATATCGAAGGTGTCTAATATGGTTTAGTAACTTAAAAGGACCCCTTAAGTTTGTCTACATTCTGCATCAGATCGATAAGGAGAAAAAAGTTCCTGTTTATTCCTATGCCCTAACTGAATATATAATTATCTCTAAGCTTTGACATGTTTTCTTTTATAACCATTTTTTTTTTTATAAATTTTTTTATCAGTACTGTATTTACTTAGGAGGAATGTAGTAAATTCTACAGTTTGGATGAATGATTGTATGTTCTTTCCAGCTCCAGGGATGCTTGGCTGCTGCTAGTACTAATGCCTCTTTTGAATTAACCTAGAAGCCAGAGGAAGTAAAGCAGTCCGTACCGCAGACAACGCCCGCCCCAGTGACGACCCCCAAACCATCCAAAGAGCAAGATGAGCCCGAGGAGCTGGACTTCATGTTTGATGAGGAGATGGAGCAGATGGATGGCAGGAAGAACACCTTCACTGACTGGTCAGATGAGGACTCGGATTACGAGATTGATGATCGGGATGTTAACAAAATTCTTATTGTCACCCAAACGCCACCATCGTTGCGCAAGCATCCTGGGGGAGACCGTACTGGCAACCACACGTCTCGGGCGAAGATGAGCTCAGAATGGGCCAAAGTAATAAACGATGGTCTGTTCTACTATGAGCAGGACCTGTGGACAGAGCAGTTTGAGCCAGAGTATTCACAGATTAAGGTGAGTGAAAGAGGGGACATTTCCAAATCTGACAGGCTGTTCATCCACACTAAACCCCAATACACAAGGTTATCATGCGGATGAGGTATAACTAACTTAAATTGGTCCCTGCCTCCATTGCAAGAATGCTGATTCTCTTCTGGCTCTGTCCTGTATGTCACTCTATCTTATGCATATTCATTATTCTTCACGCTAATGTCTGAGTCATTACAAAAGTGAAGATATGACCTTTAGAATAAACTGAGAAATTGCTTAACCCCTTAAGGACCAATACGAATAAACCTGTACGCCCCTGAAAGACCAGGCCTGTTTTTTCAAATCGGGGATGTCTCTCTTTATTAGAGAATAACTCTGGTAACGTTTTGCCAATCACGATAATTCTGACATTGTTTTTTTGTCACAAGTTGTCCTTCATGTACATAGTAAAAGTAAGCTGATATCATTTGTAGTTTTTTTTTACAATGTAAAAAAAATCATGAAATTTTTACAAAAAATTATGATTTTTTGCTATTTTAACACTAATAGGTTGCATATATTTATACATACTGACCAAATAGTTTATGAAACTTATACTTTCAGATGTCTACTTTATTTTGACGGCATTTTTTTGTTTTTCATTGACATTTTAAATTGAAATTTTGAAAATTTGAAAAGTACATCTTTTTTTGTGTGCTATGCAAGGTTTGCAGAAAATTAAAAGGTAGTAGAACATAGGAACTGCCCCCCAAATGACCCCATTTTAAAAACTAGACCCCTTAAGGTTTTCGCTAGGGGGTACAGTGAGTATTTTAACATCATAGTTTTTTGTCAGGAATTATTACAAAGTCAATGTTAAAAATTCGAAATTTGCAATTTTTCACAAATGCATCATTTGGGGGGCATATTTTTTGTGCATCACTTCTGATATTGAAAGAAATGCACCCTATATTTTATTTAGCTGCTTGTCCCATGTTCGGAAATACCCCCGCTTTGGCCGTATATGGTTCCTTGGCCGCGTGGTAGGACTCAGAAGGAGAGGAGCGCCATTTGGCTTTTAGGGCAGAACAGTACCCCCACCCCCACAAGTGACCCCATTTATATACCGCACCCCTAGAAGTTATTGGCTGGACCAGGGACCTCTCTGATTGGTCCTTGGTCGGCTGGAAGTATAACGCGTCTGTCTGTGACAGTTAAGGCTCCTGATGGATATATCCGCCATGTTGTGGGAATAAGCACCCGTTCTTGGCGAATATATCCATCACTGCTGCGGCTGGGTAGCTCAGTGTGTCCGCTCATGACTGCCGGCGGGAAATCCGCCGCTATGAGTGGACACACAAAGCTACCCAGCCGCAGCAGGGAGCTCATTACCGTGACTGCTACATAATGTGTAGGATCACATGGGGACATCCGCAGCATATTACATGCTGCGGATGTCCGCCAATGCGATCCTACACATTATGCATTTTTTTTTTATTAGGTTCATTTAATAAATGTATTTTTAATATATATGTGTGTGTGTGTATATATATATATATATATATATATATATATATATATATATATATATATATTATAAATATTTTTTTTATTTTTTTTTACACTTTTATTTTATTTATTTATTTATTTTTACACTTTTTAATGCTTTGGAATACTTAGTATTCCCAAGCATTGCAGTTATATGCTGCCTGCCAGTTTTCACTAGCAGGCAGCATATTAGGACGTGCCTCTGGCACGTCCTACAGGCAATACCCAGGGCAGACCTGGGGGGTCTTTGTAGGACCCCTGGCTGCCCAGGTATGCAGCAGCACCCCGCAATGCTCCAGGGTGCTGCAGGAGAGACAGAGGGAGCCCCCTCCCTCTGTCAGAACTCCTTACAGCGCGCGGTGACTTCTGACCGCGGCTGTAAGGGTTAAACTGACGGGAGTGAAGTGAACTTCATTCCCGGCAGTGCGGCAGGTCCCGGCCAGCCGCGGCCACACACAGCACCCCACGATCGTGATGCGGTGTGCTGCAGAGGAGACAGAGGGAGCTCCCTCCCGCTGTCATAACACTTACAGCCCGCGGTCACTTCCGACCGCGGCTGTAAGGGTTAAAACTGCCGGGACCGAAGTTTACTTCGGTCCTGGCAGTGCAGCAGGGTCCCGGCTGTGTGATACAGCTGAGTCCCTGCCACGATCTCGTGGGTGCACTGGGCAGCACCCATGAGAATAATGGACGAGTATAGACGTCCAGGTGCGGGAACGGCCGCCAACCTGGACGTCTATACTCGTCCGTGGTCGTTATCGGGTTAAACTGCAAATACCTAATGTGTTACCTAAAACACTTCCTTTTTGGAGGGGGAGGAGGTGGGAGGGAGATATTGTGTTGGACAGTCCAAGAATATGTTTCGGGGAAAATCAGATTACGTAAAGCTTCCTTGCATCAGCATATTACAAGCTGCCATTTTTCTGAATACAGACTTCTGGCCTTTGTAAAACAGCTAATATTGTGAAGCAAGAAATCTTAGGGGATGTCAAATTCCCCATGGTTTTTTCATTGATTCCTAATATAGAATTTTTCTTTAGGCATTTTGGTAATTGGCGCTAAGGTAGACAGCCAATAGGCTAGAGAACAGTTTCAGAATACCAATTTACAATTTGCCAGAGGGGAAGAGTAGCTACAAAGTGTCTCACTCTAAAGACATCTCTGGGCAGAATTTCTGCCGGAGATCGAGCCGGCAGCACTAGGACCGTGTGGAGTAAATTCCCGTCCTCATAGATGGCAATGTGTTTCTGAGCAGATCGCCCAAAAGATCCACCCAGAAATGCATTGCAATCTATGGGGCAGCAATACAGTCTGCTCGGTCCTAGCACCGCCGGCTCTATCTCTGGCAGAAATTCTGCCCAGAAATCCTGTAGTGTGAACCCAGCCAAACTGTCACAGATTCAAGTTGATCAGCAGTGGACATCTTGTGGTCAGCTTATTTGTTAAAGGGGTATTCTGGGAAGTATTATTGTAAATTATGTTAGGGCTGCTTCCAATCTGATGGAATCCAGTCCCACTGCTCAGCATTTCCTGGTGTTGGCACAGGGAATTGCCCACTCAGCCAGTACACCACTGCCTCCAGTGATTGGCCCAGCAGTTACCACCCTGTACACCGTAGGTCTGGTGGGAAAACCGCATACGGGGCAAAACTGAACCGACCGGAGTCAGTGTTTCCCTCCGGTCAGCTTATTGAAATGAATTACATACGGCAGGGATACGGGAGTGCCCGGTTTTAGCTTCCCCTAGCCGTATGCGGTTCCGTATGGCTGAAAACGTGATGTGAACCCAGCCTTCCACAGTGGATTTAGTCTCCATCAGATTGGTGTCAGGGGAGTGTGAAGTGTGAGTATAGGTTTTTCATTTGTTTTCCATAGAATACCACTTTAATGGTCCCTTCTAACTACTAGAGACAGCCTAAAACCTTGAAATCCTTCATGAAGTTCTGTTGTGGTATATCCTGCTGCCCAACAATCCGTATTGTAGAGGTGTCTACCCTGTAGTGGCTAAATGTATTGCCTGTGTGATGCGTTCTTGTCGGTCACATGCTCTTTCAGCACTTTCCAGGTCTGGCCTTGCATTCTGGATATTATAGCCCTGTGACTTGTCAATGGGCACATTCTAGTCCTGTTTAGCTGGATTGGAGAGCTGGGCATGATCAGTAAAGTGGTGTCGGAGGCACATAGGACATTGCCACCTTGTATGAAGATTTGCTGGTACTTCAGATAAGTTTACATCTGGCTGTACTTTGAGTGTATCTTGTTAGAGATTTGTACATTTTTCAGTGGTGCTTTTGTCGCCGGATCTTAGGCAGACTTGTGTATCCTAGACGGAGTTCTTCTGGAGATCCTACGATCTCATATGTTCTGGAGACTTATTTTGAAGTATACTTTGTGCTTTGCTTTTTTACATTTGATACACCTATTATACTCAAATTGCCACCTTAACAATGTTGACTGCAGTTTTAGGAGATAAGGGCCAACAAGTCTTTCTACGTGTAGTCCCCAATCGCCTGTGTAGAAAACAATGAGGTGTTTATTTCCTCTAATCTGTAACAAAATGGTAAAACTAAATTTTTTTTGGAGTTTGGTATGAACCATTTGTATGTAGGTCCTATAGGAACCTCTTTAAATGACTGCACTTTTAAGTTACATAAGAAAAAGTTTAGAAACTTGATCTTGGCAGACTTTCCATGTGATGCCACCTTTTCCTTTTGGTCGTATTGGCATAACAAAGAATATGGTATTATCTGTTGATGATAGAATAGAACCTGGACTAGTGACTGGAGGTGAGGAGCAAGGGGTTTGCTCACAGACCACTAAAGAGAGATTTAAAAAAATAAGTGGACCCTTTTAAGAGTCTTACAAGCAGTGTTTTGAAGCGCCCTTTATGAATCTATATCCTTTCTTATTGCAGCAAGAGGTGGAGAACTTTAAAAAGGTGAACATGATCAGCCGGGAACAGTTTGACACTTTAACCCCAGAACCCCCTATCGATCCAAATCAGGAAGTTCCACCCGGACCTCCAAAATTTCAGCAAGGTAATGGTCTAGCATATACATTTTTTTTACATTTCTTTCTGTAATGTAAATGCTTATTTTACACTGTAGCTCTTTGCTGCATGTGATATTCAGTATGAGAGTTTTATGCTTTTGCGCTCATAGACCAGCGAGAGGGTGGGTAGAGGGGATTTTCCTTAGTTGCAAAACATATCTGGTGGACAAACTGGTATAAGAGTTTAGTTCTCCTAGAGGACATATAGCTGACCTACTAAGGTAAGGGAAAACTTGCTGACCTGTTAGGATCCCCACTGATCACAAGAGGTCAACTGTACCCCAATTGAGTTGAACCTGCGGTGCACGTGTTTAGACTCTGCTGAATTAATTGACCCCTCCGGTCCTTAGTGTTCAGCCCTCTGCAATGTCCAGGAGTCGAGCAGTTGAGCCTGCTCACTGCAGCTCCATTCACTCAGGGTACACTTGACCTCCATTCTTTTGTTCATTGGAGGTCCCAGCAGTAAGACCCCACAAGTCAGATAGTTTATTGCATTATCCTTATTTTAATTCTTGCGGTAACAGTCTTTTATTTGCATCTTGGAGTTTCAATCTCTGCTTTTATTACTCTACAGTTCCCACAGATGCCTTGGCTAACAAGCTGTTTGGTGCTCCTGAACCCTCCTCTATTGCCCGCTCCCTACCAACCACAGTCCCAGAATCTCCAAATTACCGCAATGCCCGTACGCCACGTACCCCAAGAACTCCCCGGTTGAAAGATCCCACTCTTACGCCTCGGTTTTACCCTGTTGTGAAGGAGGGCAGGACAATTGATGCCAAGGTGAGAACGTGCTTTTATTACATTATTTCCCGGTTATATATAAATAATCTAGAGGTTAGCCTAATGGTTAGATGTATTCAAGGCATCTGACCTGCAGACGTTGACCATTCCTCTGATCTCATAGTAATCATTGGAGCTGCTTACTGAACATCTAGGACTCCCAGAATCACTAGAGAATAGAGACATAATACCGAGAAAATGTCAATGTAGCCTTGGTCATAACTGACTGTTTTTAGATTTCAACAGAAGTAATGGCTATTAACCCTTTTATGGACACAATATATTTTTATTACAGTGGCTTTCATGGTGTTTTTTTTTTATTAGGATAGCCTATCATTAAAATGTTTTTTCTGCTTTTAGACACCAAGAAAAAGAAAAACGCGTCACAGTTCTAATCCACCCATGGAGTGTCACGTTGGGTGGGTGATGGATTCTAGGGAACATCGACCACGAACTGCCTCTGTGAGGTAAGTCCGGAGCAGGAGCTTATAGCAGTCTTTAAGATGTTTGCAGGGCTGCAATGTTTGTACCCAGTTGTACTCAGAGGACTTTTCCTAATCCACAGGACAATAAATCTGTCTATACATATGTGACTGCCTTTTAAGAAATACATTCATTTTATTGCAGCTCTAATGCCAGTCCCTCTGAGGGTGCTCCGTCTTTAAGCAACTATGGATGTACACCTCAGTCTCTGCCAAAGTTCCAACATCCTTCTCATGAGCTGCTGAAAGAGAATGGATTCACACAACACGTTTACCACAAGTACCGCAGACGTTGCCTTAATGGTAAGGATTGCTGGGTGTGTGGTCGATTGACATTCACCCCTCTATGATTTTGAAAGTTTTTCTGATTTTATTTATTTATTTTTTCCAGAGAGGAAACGGCTAGGCATTGGCCAGTCCCAGGAGATGAACACGCTCTTCCGTTTCTGGTCTTTCTTCCTTCGAGATCACTTCAACAAGAAGATGTATGAAGAATTCCGGCAGCTTTCTGTAGAGGACGGAAAGGAAGGCTACAGGTCCATAACTAGTTCATTGGTTTGGCTGTGTCACCTTTCACTCCTGGATGAATGTTTCCTCATTAACATTTTGCTTCCTCTTCAGGTATGGCTTGGAGTGCCTTTTCAGATATTACAGTTATGGCCTAGAGAAGAAGTTCCGAGTCGACATATTCCGGGACTTCCAGGAAGAAACCAGGCGGGACTATGAGACAGGTGAGTAAAGTGACACCTTCATGATGTATATTAACTGTTATGATGATCTTTGCACTGGAGTAATATTTATTTTTATCTAAGGTCAACTGTATGGACTTGAGAAATTTTGGGCCTTTTTGAAATATTCCAAAGCCAAAAGCCTGGATATTGATCCAAAGTTGCAGGAATACCTGAGCAAATTCCGCCGGCTAGAAGATTTCCGAGTAGATGTAAGTAATGCTGCAGTGATTTGATATTGGAATATGGTGGTTTGGGTACAGCCTATTCTCTACATGTTTAAGGCTGGAAGGCTTCATAAGCTGCTTATGCACATCTGTTATGGACATGTCTGACCAAAGTCTTACAGTTGGGTTGTAGTTATAATAGGCTATCGGTTTTTAGATTTTTAGGGGGGGGGGGGGCAGCTCCCACATTAGCTGACTGTGAAGGCTCACTTCGCCCCTCTATCTTTGCTTGGTAGTGCTCTTTAAGCTAAGACTGAGTAGCAATACCAGGTACAATAAATACCAAATGTATAAAGAAGTGCCTGATAGACAATGGAGAGACAGCACTAGATGGGCCACTGGGTGGAGGTGCTCAGTGATCATATTGATGACCCAACCTTTGGGCTTCTGTACAGAAAAACATGTATGCTTTCTTCTAGCATGCTTTCTTCTGCACTACAATTGTTGATAGGGTGTCTGGTACTTCAGTTTAGTCATATTCATGTGAATGGGGCTGTAATGTAGTACAAGACTGATGGCTAGATGGCTACAGACAACAGCGGTCTTTCCTAACTCCTCCAACAAACCCCCCCCCCCCCCGGTTGCATGGAGCACTGTCTGCACATGCTGCATGCATTGTCAAAAATACCAGAGTGCAAGTTTGAATACCCCTTTAATCTAAAGCAAATCCTTCCGAATCTTTTCTGACTGGTGGTATAATGGGATTTCTACCTTCTCTTTCCAGCCACCAATGGGAGAGGATGCAGGCTCCAGGAGACGTTCCTCTCTGTCTGCAGGTGAAGGTAGGAGGAGATATCCTTCTCAGTCTTCCAGCAAAGGATCAGGTCACCAGTCATCTATCACCACAAAGGAGGACGCCAAAGGCCAAAGCCAACCCTCATCTGTCACCTTGGATTCAGAAACATCTGGAGGAGGAAAATAGAGAGCTTGGAAAGAATGATGATTTTTGGGGGGGATGGGTGAACATGTGGGAGATTTCCTGGCCGTGGGGTGGAATGTATGGTTCGCAAACATTTTGACTTCCCTCCACTTCCTATCGGAAACAATGATCCAAAAATCAGAGACTCCACATTCTGGAGAAAACGGACTGATCCCATGGCTTTCCTGCAAGGGTGGCGGATGCTTATCCCAAAAGAAGAAATTTTTAGTTTGCTTAGGGATATAAAATTTTAGTTTTTCCTTTTTAAGCAGGAACCTGGAGGAGGGGCTCATGTTGGGAGGGAGAATTTTTTATTTTAAATTTTTTTTTTTCTTTTAAATTATTGAAATGCTGCCCTCCCTTTGAGCAGGGGGCTGCCTGGGTGGCAGAACAAGTGCAGGCCTCATCTCTGCTCTCAATGCTAAATGGGCTACCAGAATTTTGCTGTTACAGGCTTCGAAAGGACAAGATGTAATCATCCTACACATCTTTGCTTTGAAATCCATTGGGGGTCCACTTGCCGTCGTCCTGTAGCTCTGAAAAGGATTCTTCCCTTTGCAGCGTTGGAGGATCTAACAGTTGTCCACCAGATGGCTCTGTGTCTCTCGACTTAATTCAATCCTACAGCAAAATCTTTCAAAATAACGCCTACCCACAGCTCATTGCTTTCACGACAACCCTGCGTTTTTTTTCCTTTTTAAAGATATATATATATTTTTATTTGTTTTGTTTTTATTGTTACTTCAGACTGTGAAAGAGAAAACTACAGAGAACTTTATTAGCAAATGGCTGCATAAGAAAAATGGGGAAAAAAAACTTTAAAAAAAAAACAAAAAAAAAATAAAAAACAAAAAACTGCCTTCACTTTCCCTTTAAAACTATTGTAAGCGATGATTAAACAGAGTACAAAAAGTTGCCTTATTGTAACCTTGAAACTTGCAGAGAGCTGTCGGTTTCCT
This sequence comes from Hyla sarda, assembly GCF_029499605.1. Taxonomy (NCBI): domain Eukaryota; kingdom Metazoa; phylum Chordata; class Amphibia; order Anura; family Hylidae; genus Hyla; species Hyla sarda. Next base: position 372,926,601 of record NC_079192.1, on the reverse strand, counting down.
TTCCCCCCCCCCCCCCCCCCCCCCCCCCCGGGAATCGGCAGCAGCAGCCAATCAGAAGCAAAGACTGCAGAGTGGCGACAACGTGTGGCAACAATTTCACCCCTTCTCATCACTGCCACCTAGCTGTACCCAGAGGGTTGTTACTGTGTATTCACAGAACCGTATGTCACTCGATGCAGAAAATGACTGTCAGCCCCCTCCTTTCCCCGACAAGTATTGAGTTATGGTCATAGGGTGTTGGCGTGTGTACTTGTATGTATATGCGTGTGTATATATATATTTCTTATATACATGCATAGATGTATACACACTGAGAGTTGGTTGTTGTGAATCTGCAGTGTCTCTTTAGGCATATAATTCTATCAAATGTTGGGAAAAGCCCTGGTCCTCCATGTCCACGATGATCCTGGGTTCTCTACAGGCTGAAGATAACAGAATTCATCAATTTTTTTTGACTAACCATATCACTGCCACATTATCATCTTGGCTCTTAAGCTGGTACGTTTGGTAAAAGATCAACATTTCTTGGTTCTTCAAATAGCATGGCTGTTTCTTTATAGGTTGATAAGAGCAGCTCAAACATGGTGCAGAATCCTATTTGTATAGTTTCGGAAATCTTATCTGGGCATATACTGCCATTCCATACAATGTGAACTGACATTTCATACTATTGGTCGGGTCAAGGCGAGCTTTTAGGGGAACCTTGAGAAGGTTGTGTGATGCCACAAGACAAATGCAATGTCATCCTAAAATGACTGTATCATCCCTTGGCTTTCACATAAGCCCCCCCTCTAGCCCATGCTTTGATCTTAGATTTCAACTTGGTGTCCCTATTGGGGTAGCAGTTTTGTGGGCCGAGCCATTCACCGCCCTGGTGTGTTCGATGGATCTGGCCACAAAATCTCTTCCCTGCTTTGTTTCCAATTTCAAACAGAGAGATCCTCATTTCCTACCTTAATTTTTAGCTCTGTGCTTTCCCCTTTGAATGCTGAGTTTATCACTTCATGCCGTCATTCATTATGCAATAGGGTTTTATTGCATTAAATAATTTAGGGCTGGATCCTTAAGGAAATATTTTAGTGCCGTTGACTTAAAGGAAGCAAATAGTTCCCATTTATTTTTCTTGCGGCTGAAAAGAAAAACAATTGAGTTCACCATTGCTGGTGTCTGGCTGCCAGACTTTGGGTACCCTACTTTTTCTAGTAGAGTGGTCTTTCTTTTGTGGAGTATGGGTGAGGGGCAGGAATGAGTGTCTATGTAACCCTCTTAATCCCCTTGAAGTCATCTTGATGGTGCTTTAAGACAACCTCTCGATACCCCCTCCTATTTTTATATTTATGCAGCGGAAAGGGTCAGTCGTAGCCCGAAATATGCTTTTGTTTAATTTTTTTTGAGGGGGGGGGGTATGTTTGTGCTAAGAAAAAACCTATATCTTCTATTATGTATAGATATATTATATATAGATATTGGTCATGACTACATGGTTACGCCCTTGCCTGGCCTACATTTTTATAGAGGTGACTACATGTCCGGTTTTTGGTTTCAATTGTACCTCTCTGAGTTTTTATTTGATAAAGTAAAAATACAATTTCCAAATGTGTCGCACCTTATGCAAGTTATGACTATTCTAGTACTGGTTGCACTGTACCGGTATCGAGCTACCTAGTGCCAGCAAAAGGAATCTCTTTATACCATTGCCCACTTTTGGTGCCTGGTGCGTATTTGGTATTCTAGTGGCATTTTGGCCCTAGCATTTTGGCTTTACTTGTTAGGGAGCTTACACTACTGTGTTCTAGGCTTCACAACTGTTCAAGATTCTAAAGGCCTCAAACACTTGGCTTCCAGAAACTCTTATCAGGTTCTGGCATCATCAGAATCTCCAATCTCTTTCCAATGCAATCATATGCCGACCTCAGATCCCACACACATGCAAAGATTCGACTTTTAACTCCATGCAAGCTGCTTCCCCTCGACATGGAATGCTACGAGTACATAATCTTGCCCGTTCTACTCCAGTAAATCATTAAAGAACAGACAAATTTAAAGCAAAAACATAAAAAAATGTAAAATACTTGAATGAGCGCTTGTATTATAACATTAATATTATTCAGAGTATCCATTCTTATTGCGTTATGATTTGCTTATAGCTGTGCTTTAGTCATGGTAATTTGTGGTAATTCTACTTTTTCCTTTTTAATACAAAAAAAATGTATAAAAATAAAAACCTTAAAAGACCAAATTAGGCGCGGTGTGGTTGATTTAGTTGGTTATCATATTGGTGTTTCTTTATACTACTGGGATGGACCCTGATGTACCGAAAATATAGGCAGCAGGGATGCAACTGCCATGTGGTGAATGGGGGCAGGAAGGCTTTTTTTTTTTTTTTTTTTTTGGTACATGATTAAGGGTCACCTTTTATTATCCTGCTTGTGATCAGGAAATGATCTCTAAGAAGTGATCTGTACATAACAGGACGCTTCAGCCTATGGTGAGGCTCGGTGCTCCTGTGATGCCTCCAGTGTCATGCTCCATTCCAGCAATAGTCTTCCTGAATCTGCAGTGTGCCCGTATCATCTACAAAAGCACCCGGGCCCGAAGTGTCAGACTGCTTTTGTAGACAAGCTTAACGATCGCTGGACAAGAGCAAGAGACTGGAGGCATCACAGGAGCACTGGAGGTAAGAGTTTCTTTTTAATTTTTTTTCTGTTTATATCCCACACAATCAGCATCATTCTCCAACTTGAAATTCAGAGAAGTGGATCTTCAGGGAGACATATCTTTGGACCGAAGGTATGTATTGTAGTCAATGACCTCTCATCGGACCCATGTTCATCCACACTAACTCAGTGCATTGTTATAGAGTTAACAGGATGACTGTTTTCCTTTTAACGTTTGTTCGATATGCAGTAATAGTAACAGGAGGTCCTGAAACACATTGAATTATTTAAACTTTAAATAGGAATTTGATTTGCTGAGGTCACTATACCACTCTTGGTGCAGCATCAGCAGTTTTGATTTTGTGCCACACCCCAGGTCTTTATGGTTGCTTATCATAGCAAGTGCAGCACCCCTAGTCTTGCGTAAAACTGACACGAGAGCAGTTTTTGACTAAAGGGTACAGTCCCATGTAGCGCTTACGCAGTGCAGCGGTAATTACGCTGCATATTCTCCAATCAGCCTACACACCGGAGGCAGCCCTGTGTGTTTGGTAAGGTTTGGAGGTGGGACCACGCACTTGCATGACTGTGACGCGCTGCCCTGCCTCCAAACTTACTTCACAGGGCTCTCGCTAGGTAGCCCTGTGTGTATGCTAATTGGAGAATACTCAGTGTATTTCCTGCTGGGAAGAGTAAGTGTAAGTGCTATGTGGACTGTACCCTAAAACCACTTCTGGCAGCTGCAAGGAGGCCAGGGGACATTTGATCTTGAGATGGATGCAGGTTCTGGCTTTCTGAGCACTTCCAGCAGTTGCAAGTAGGGCTGGGGTGCTCTGATCATGTGATAGATGCATCTATCAGACACCTATAGCATGTCCTATGGTTAGGTCACAAATATCTCAATAGAAGCACTTTTAACTATATTGTAATTTTCTTTTAAGGGAGTAGTGTACTTACAAGTAACTGGAGTCCGTTGTGCCAGGGCTGCAAAAAAAAAAAATTTTTAACTCTCCCTCCCCCATTCTGCTGTAACGCTGCTACACCTGTTTGGTCCTTCGGTCCGCTCTTCTTTCAGATGCCTGGATCGTCACACTGTGCTCAGCCTATCACCGGCTGAGGTGGGACATCCCTGCAGCCAGTGATAGGCTGAGCACAGTGTAACAATCCGTGCACACGGAAGAAGACAGAGCGGAGGACTGAACAGCTGTAGCGGTGCTACAGGGGAACGGAGGAAGAGGAGTTAAAGTTGTTTTTTTGCAGCCCGGGCACAACTGACTTGTACTTGTCAGTACACTACTACTTTAAATACAGGTCTAGGTTATTTCACATGGCATCCACAAATAACATTTAAGATGCTTCTCAGCGCAGAGATTACTTGACAAGACATAGGTATCAAAATAATAATGCCGAAATATGGTGTCGAATTTAATTTAATTGCTCCACTCATTCAAAGCTTTAACATTTTTTGACTACTAATCGTGGTCACTGAGGAATACTATGTCCTTTTCTATAAGGAAGCAAAATGGAATGACCACCCACCTTCTTTGTTGCTCATGGAGGTGGTTGTGTAACAACTTTGCAGCAGGAGATAAATTTACAGAGAGGGTTAACTGAAGTCAAAGTTCCCGGGCTGCTTCTCTCTCTGAATAATAGGGTCAAGCAGTTAAAATCTGACATGGCCAACTGTTTGGAGGGAGAGTTGAGAGGACCCATGTTTTTTCTTCTCATTTCAGATCAGTGTATGAACAAGACTACTTCGGATTCGGTGGACTTAGACTGACCAGGGGGTTTTCTGTTTACTAATAAAATGGTTAACGAGGTTTTGTGGGGGAGTGTTTTTGGTTTAAAAGTTTTTAAAAGGTTTGGTTTTGTTTTCTAAATTTACTTAACAGGCTTAGTAGTGGGAAGCTGTTTTATAGACAGAATCAATTACTTAGCCAGGGATTAGCGTTAGCCCCAAAAATAGCTAGTGCTTACCCCCAATTATAACCGCAGTACCCACCGCCATAGGGGTACTGGGAAGAGCCATTACCAACAAGCCTGGAGCGTCAAAAATGGTGCTCCTGGGCCTAGGCGGTAATAGGCTGGCATTATTTAGGCTGGGAAGGGCCAGTAACAATGGTCCTCGCCCACCCTGATAACGTCAGGCTGTTGCTTGGTTGGTATCGGCTGAGAATGAAAGTACGGGAAACCACACACACTTTTAAAAAAAAATATATTATTTATGCCAAAACCGTGTAGGGTTACCCATATTTTCATTCTCAGCCAGATACCTACCAACCAAGCAGCAACAGCCTGACATTACCAGGGTGGGCAAGGACCATTGTTACTGGCCTTTCCCAGCCTGTTACCACCTAGGCCCAGGAGCACAATTTTTGATGCTCCAGGCCTGTTGGTACCGGCTCTTCCCAGTACCCCTGTGGCGGTGGGTATCGGGTAATAATTGGGGGTTAGCACTAGCTGTTTTGGGGGCTAACGCCAAGCCCTGGCTTAGTAATGGATTGTCTATAAGGCAGCTTCCACTACTAAGCCTGTAAAGTAATTTAAAAAAAAAAAACACATTTTAAAAACTTATTCCAAAAAACACTCTCCCACAAGCTTGTTTACCCATTTTATTAGTAAACAAAATAAAAAAAAAATTAATTGTAGTAGTCCACCAAATTCAAAGTAGTCCTCTGCATACACAGATCTAAAATGAGAAGGGGGGGGGGAAACAAATTGGTTAGTACGTTTAGGGGATGGGGGGGGGGCAAAAGTTTATATATATAATATTTCCAATATAAGCAGCAAATCAAGAAAAATGAAAAAAAGGCAGGATGCATGCATGCTGGAGCCACGGTCCTCTGGTTCCTTAATTCATATAGTAGTAATATGCAGCACACCGGAGTAAACTTAAAGTGCTTTATTCTGCTGTACATAAGCGACGTTTTGCCAGCCCCACGCCAGCTTTCTCAAGTCCCAAATCACTTGAGAAAGCTGGTGTGAGGCTGGCGAAATGTCGCTTATGTACAGCAGGGAATAAAGCACTTTAAGTTTACTCCGGTGTGCTGCATATTACTACTATATATATGTATTTGTGTGTGTATATAATATATATAATTTTTATTTTAACATAGTTCATAAGGTTGAAAAAAAGACCAGAGTCCATGATGAGTCCCTACTGAGTTGATCCAGTGGAAAGCTAAAAAAAAAAAAAAACTCATACTAGAGGTAAAAATTCCTTCCCGACTCCAAATATGGCAGTCAGAATAAATCCCTGGATCAAGGTTCTGTCCCTATAAATCTAGTATACATAACCAGGGATATTGTTACTCTACAAAAATGCATCCAGACCCCTTTTGAACTCTTTGAGAGTTCCCCATGACCACCTCCTCTGGCAGTGAGTTCCATAGTCTCACTGCTCTTACCAGTCTGTGCTGGTGTAGAAACCTTCTTTCCTCTAGACGTAGAGGATGCCCCCTTGTTATAGATACAGTCCTGGGTATAAATAGATCATGGGAGAGATCGCCGTATGGTCCCCTGATATATTTATACACCACACCACATTTGCCATGCGCCAGTCCTGGGGAACAGTCCCTGTCACTATAGAGTCCCTGAATATAAAAAATAGCGGTCTGTTTATTACGTTACTTAATTCCTTTAGAACACGGGGGTAAATGCCATCTGGACCTGGTGATTTGTCTATTTTGATTTTTTTGTAGGCTGCACTGTACTTCTTCCTGGGTTAGACAGGTGACCTGTACTGGGAAGTTTACCTTATCTCGCTGTATTTCACCTGGGATTTTTTTTCTCGGTGAATACAGTGGAGAATAATTTGTTTAATATATTAGCTTTTTCCTGATCCCTGTCTATAATTTCTTCCTCATCATCATTTTTTTAAAGGGCCCACACTTTCTTTTTTGACCTTTTTGCTATTTATATAGTTAAAGAACATTTTGGGGTTAGTTTTACTCTTTAGTCTTTCTGTCTCCATTTTTGCAGCTTTTCAGTTTTTTTTTCATATTTTACATTTTCTCTACAGCTTTTTAATGCTTCTTCACTGTCGTCCTGTTTTTAGTAGTTTAAATACTTTATTTTTGTCATTTATTGCCCCCTTAACATTTTTATTCATCCATATTGGTTTTCTTTTATTTCTAACCTTTTTATTCCCATAAGGTATATACATCTTACAGTGAGAATTTAAGATATTTTTAAGTCTCCCATTTAGTGTCAGTATTTTTGTTTTTGAGGACATTATCCCATTTTATATTAAGGGCTTCTCTGAGTTGGTCTAACTTTGCCTTCCTAAAGTTCATTGTTTTTGTTACCCCTCACAAGATTCCATTATTGCAGAACAAGTTATAATGTATCATATTATGATCACTATTTCCTAGGTGTCCTACCTGCACATTCGTTACTCTCAGGTCTGTTGGTTAATATTAAGTCTAGTAGGGCGCAACCTCTGGTCTGGCCCTGCACCTCCCGCAGTGGGACCTTCAGGCTGGACTTTACATAAAGACAAACTCCTGTCCCTTTCCGTTTTGTCCAATCCTTCCTGAATAGACTACAACCATGTATGTTGTTTGCCCAGTCACAGCTATCTTCCAACCAAGTCTCTGTTATACCCACTATGTCATAATCCTCCTCAGACATCAACCACTGCAGTTCCTCTGTTTTATTGGACAGACTTCTGGCATTAGTCAACATGCAATTCAATGGTGTATGTGTTTCCCCCCCCCCCCCCCCCCCCCTATGATGCCTATCCCTATTAACTATTCTAACCCCTCCCTCTGCTCCACCCCAAGGTGCATAAGTCCACCCTCTCTATCTACACTATCTTCCCTCTCTATGTTGTAGAATCCCTCGCCCTTTGCCAATCCCTAGTTTAAACACTTCTCCACCCTTCTAGCGATCTTCTCCCCAAGCACAGCTGCACCCTCCCCATTGAGGTACAGCCCGTCCCTACGGTAGAGCCGGTATCAGACAGCGAAGTTGGCCAGTTCTCCATGAACCCAAACCTCTCCTTCCTACACCAGCTTCTGAGCCACTTTTACCTCCCTAATCTCCCGCTGCCTCTCTAGTGTGGCTCGGGGTACAGGTAATATTTCAGAAAATATTACCTTTTGGAGGTTCTTGCCTAAGTCCCTGAAATCATTTTTAAGGACACTCCCCCTAACTTTGTCATTGGTGCCTACATGTACCATGACCGCTGGGTCCTCTTCAGCCCCACCCAGCAACCTTTTCAACCCGATCCGCAATGTGCCGAACTCGAGCATCAGGTAGACAACTGTTCGGCGATCCCGGTCTTTGTGACAGATCACCCTGTCTGTCCCCCTAATAATTAACCCCTTAAGGAACTAGCGTTTTCTACTTTAGATTTTTCCTCCTTACCTTTTTAGAAATCATAACCCTTTCAATTTTGCTCCTACAAATCCATATGAGGGCTTATTTTTTGCGCCACCAATTCTACTTTGTAATGACATCAGTCATTTTACCCAAAAATCTACGGTGAAAAAAAATCATCATGCGACAGAATTGAAGAAAAAACACAATTTTGTAAATTTTGGGGGCTTCTGTTTATATGCCGTAAATTTTTTGGTAAAAATGACACTTTATCTTTACTCTATAGGTCTATACAATTAAAATGATACCCTACTTCTATAGGTTTGATTTTGTCGTACTTTTGGTAAAAATCATAACTGCATGCATGAAAATTAATACATTTAGAATTTTCCCCTTCTGACCCCTATAACCTTTTTATTTTTCCGCGTACTGGGTGGTAGGAGGTCAAATTTTTTTGCGCTGTTTTAATTGGTACCGTTTTAGTTTTGATTGGACTTTTTGATTGCCTTTTATTCCTTTTTTTAATGGTATAAAAAGTGACCAAAAATATACGCTATTTTGGAATTTTTATTTTTTTGTGTATGCCATTGACCGTGCGGTTTAATTTATTATATATTTTATAGTTCGGACATTTACGCACGCGACAATACCACATGTTTGTTTTAATTATGTTTATATATTTTTATGGAATTTGGGAAAGGGGGTGATTTTAACTTTTAATAAGGAAGGGGTTAATGTGTTTTTAAACTTTTTTTAAACACATATATATATATATATATATATATATATTATAATTTTATTTAATTTTTTTTACACTTATAGTCCCCTTAGGGAACTTTTAGGATGAATCATTTGATTCCTCATACAGATCAATGGGGTTCCATAGAATTCCATTGATCTGTGTGCTCTGCGCTTGATTGATTGAAGCCTGGTCCTGCCAGGCTTTATCATTCTGAGCACCGGAGCCAGCATCAACGGAAAGGTAAGCCCAGCTGGGGGCCGGCCGGTATGACGTAGGCTCGGGTCGAGAACCTGAGTCCTACCCCGTTAACTGCACATGGACGAGCATAGACGTCCATGGTCGTAAACGGGTTAAGTCCCCCAGTACCTGTCTGGCCTGAGCTGCACTCCTTACTGGAGCAGACACCACCCATGGTGGTCAGAGGCAGAGTCCTGCTGCAGTACTGCTAGCTCTGAAATGGCATCCCCCTCATCTGCCAACCAGGCAAACTTGTTGGGGTGTACCAGATCAGGACTAGCCTCCCTGACACTTTTCCCTCTACCCCCGTTTTCTGGCTGCCCTGCACCTCCGTCTCCCTATCTTCCCCATCTTCTACCCCAGAGAGTGCTTTCTTAGTGAGCAGGAGACTCCTCTCGAAGTTGTCAATGCGTCTGTGTTGCCAGTTGCTCCTCTAGATCCAGGATCTTGGCTTCCAAATGAACAACTTGCACAATAATATGCACCGTCAAACTGCTGTTCAAGGATTGCATACATTGTGCAAGATGTACACCGGACTGCATTTTCCAACATGGAGGCCATCAAGTTATGGGGATTTCACAAAGTAACGCTCACAGCGATCTCCCTCCTGCTTTCAAACTCCTGTTTTACAACTCTCCTGTTTTACAACTGCCTCTCTTCCAAAGCAACACTCTGACAGGTCAGAACTGAGTCCCAAACTAAGATGTAAGCACCTGTGACCAATCTACCCCTCCACGTAGAGGTAGAGTAGAGGAAAAGGCTGTTTAAAATTCAGCGATCCCTCTGTGCAAATGTAAGTACTCATGCAAGTCACTCCAGCTCCACAGATTCACTCTGCACAGCAGATATCTCCTGTCTTACTACTCTTTCAACTGCCTCTCTTCCAAAGCAACACTCAGAGCAAGCACGTGCGTGCGTGTGTATATATATATATATATATATATATATATATATATATATATATATATAATCTATCGCAAATTTTTAACACAGGTACGCCTACTTTCTAGAACAGAAAAGTAGGTAAGAGGCTTCTGGCAGTGACAGCCAATGCACAAGAGACTTTTGGTAATCTGTACTATACCACTTCAATCGCCAACAAAATGGCTCTGCCTAGTGGAATTGAAAAAAAACTACAAAACCCCCCCCTCTTCTGCATACAGACACCTAGAGAAAGGTGTAGACAGTCAAGGCCAGATTTGCAGCAGTCAGTTTACAAGTGCCTTGCTTTCACCAGATTCCTCATGTTCGCTCCCTCTGTTGGTCAACAGTGGGAAATATGACAAGTTATTTTAAAATGTTTCATATTTTGTCATAACATTTGGTGGCACATTCCCTTTAAGACAGTATATGGGCCCCTTTACACGTCTGACAAATGTGTAGCTAAAGGGTAGGGCTACACTTCTAGGTCTACACTTCTAGGTCTACACTGCAGAGTGTGCTTAAGCACAAACTTATTTTGAAGGGTAATGATGAGTTGAAAATACAAATAGATCGTTCCATGACCCCCACCACACCTATATATACTATCCTTGTAGGGTTGTGCAACAGGATAGGCACAACTCTCTCGAAAGCATATAGGTAAACCGGTATCCTTCTCAGGAGACCCAATCCAGCTGCCCTGAGGGTGTGGATAAGTAGGTGATGGCAGTGCAAAAATAAGGTATAGAAGCGCTGCTGAATTGTCGTACAGTCTGTACCACAAAAGAAGCCCAGATGGTATTCTGTAACAATGGGACACTTTTTGGCATCAACATGCTGCTTCCTGGTTGGCTGAGAAGTGCATTTGTGATGCATAATCACAGATGCACATGGCAGCCAGGCAGGAGGCATTTCTCAATGAGCCTGAAAAAGGCATGAAACTCATTGTTACACATTTGTAAATCCGTGTTGAAGAGACTATAAGGGAGATTTATTAAAACCCGTGCAGAGGGAAACTTGATCAGTTGCCCATAGTAACCAATTAGATTGCTTCTTTAATTTTTAAAAGGGCCTCTCAAAAATGAAAGAAGCAATCTGATTGGTTGCTATGTGCAATTAGTCAACATTCCACCCCATCACGACAGCACCACCAGAGAGATGGACTCCTCCAGGAACAGAAAATCTAGAGTACAAAATGGATACACATCCCTCTCTGCCTCAGTGGTTTCCTGTTCCTGCAGGAAGCCTGGAGTAGTCCATGCCTCGGTGGTATGGATATCTTGATGGTGGGGCTGGTAATATCCTCCATAAGTTGGGCTATTTAATTAACTACTCAACAGAAAGTTTTTTGGGGCATTTTGTTTGACCCTTCAGTACAAGATAGAAAAGGCTAAGATAGAAAAGATTATCTCTTCAGTCAGTGAGATGATTAGGTCTTCCTGTATTTCTATTAGGAAGGGGATGTCAGTCTTAGGTTTGTTCACAGCAGCCATCCCAGCAGTTCCTTGGGCCCATTTTCACTCTCGAGTTTTACAATTAGAACTACTTGACTTGTGATGTTCTTAACAAGAGTTGGTTAGACGCATTGTGTTGCCCCCTCAAGTTCTGGCTTCTTTAGACTGGTGGTTACTGAGTGATAACCTTTCTAAAGGAGTAGATTGGGTTTGTCGGGACCCTTTAGTCATCACTACTGATGGGGTGCTCATTTGAGTAACCTTAATTTTCAGGGCCTTTTGGGAAGAAGAGGTGATGGTCAGATCCTCACATTTTTATTGAGCTTTTAGCAGTGTCTAGGGCTCTTGAATTAGCTAGGGATTTAATTCGGGGCTCTAATGTAAAAATCTTCTCTGATAATACCACTACTGTGTCTGTCATAAATAGGCAGGGAACTACGAGAAGTCCATCCTCCTTGGCTTTTGGGTGCAAAGTTCTTCAAGCGTTGGACCCTCCCTAATACTTCTCTGGTATTCTCTCTGGTGGTGCTGTCGTGACGGGGTGGAAAGCAGGTAATTACTCACCGGTAATTCTATTTCCTCGTAGTCACGACATCACCACATACTATTCCCACCATTGTTTCTTGTTCTTCTCACATGAGGTGTGTTCACTGTGGTGTTGTAAAAAAAAAAAAAAATATATATATATATATGCTTCTTAAAGTCTCGGTAATTCACTGAGGCAGAGAGGGATGTGCATCCTTTTTATACTTCCTGGAGGTGGAGTCCATCTCTCTGGTGGTGCTGTTGTTACTACGAGGAAATAGAATTAGTGCCGAGTAATTACCGGCTTTTTCCTCTACACAGGTTTTGATAAATCTCCCCCTATGTAGTTAAATACAGCAGTGCTCATCCAGAAACTATTTTTTGTGCAATTGAGAAGACAGACATGTTGAGAGGGCAATCAATTGGGTATTTCCTGATTGTCTTAAGGTGGTACACATATGGGGATACATATTTCTGTAGAGCCGACTGTAGAAGAACAAAGAATGATTAATAAGCCCCCCTGAGGCCGTATCTTATATAAACCCCTGAATGACAGGCAGAACTCGTGATTTTATTTCTTCTGAAGTAGAAGAGCAGATAACAAGGCAAAGTATCACCTCCATACTAGGTGTTTATCTGGTCCCTGGAGTGTGTGGGTATATGACAGGCTGCATACTGGGGGTTTCCCTAGTCCCTCAGCCTTGTCCCAAGTTTTGGTGTTTCCTCTGCTCTCTGTGTTTTCCGTGTGTCAGGTACCTTCACACGAGTCCTCTGCTTGTTAACTTCCTGTGGATTCCCTTCTCCCCATGCTGGCATCCCACGTGTATCAGATGGTGTTTGCCGGGGCTTCTGGGCGCAGGCGCACAGTTGAGTGTTACAGGGGAGAGTGCTGGCGCATGTGCCGGCTGTGCATACTGCAGCGGTTATTGTTCCAGGTTGCAGCAGTTGAGCACGTGCACACTGCACTGGCTGCTACACTATGCCCGTAGTGATTTGGGCGCATGCGCAGTACAGCGATGGCATCCCGGGTTGTCTGGGAGTGGCTGCCTGAGTGGGGGTTTTAAAATTAGCCTGCTCAGGAGTCTCGCTAGGCTCATTCAGAGGCAGAAGACTCTTCAAACACCGCAGGTATGGTTGGTCTTGGCGGCTATCTACTTTTAGCATAGTTTACCTTTCCCCTCTCTTTTATATTTTGATATATTATCATTCATGGCTTTTATTTATGTGTTCATGTCCCATGAATGTGGAAAAAGGAAGACACGCCATAATGTCTGTGAGGATTGCCAAACACCATTACCTGAATCCTGGGAGGATAGGAAATGTGATAGGTGTGTCTCAAAAAAAAATCAGGGAGCTGTATGTCTCCAGATTCCTTCCTATTCTTACAGCTTTCTTCAATCTTTGATGACATGAAATCCTCTGACTCCGCAAAAGGCTAGTAAGAAAACTAAGCTTAAAGAGGACCCCTCATCTTCTTCTAGCACACCGGATGGGTTGGATAGCGAGGAGCTAGAAGTTTGTGAAGTGGAAACCATAGAGGATGTATACCGTCTTCAAAAAGAAAAACTGCAGTCAAGCAGGTTTTGGAATCATCTGAGAAGGTCTCTACTACTTTCCTCTGGAAAATCATGTGTGGAAAAGGATTGGGCCAGGCCGGAGAAAAAAAATTGACCCAAGAGCTAAATTTAATACTGCTTATAAATTTGATCAAGCGGTCTGCTCGAAATGGGATGTTCCACCTAAAGTAGATCTAGCTGCTGCTAGACTTGCTAGAAAATCCATCTTCCCTTCGGATGAATCATCTCTATTGACGGACCCCATGGAAAGGAAAGCGGACTCTCCCTGCAAAAAGTCTTACCTGTTGTCCGCTGCTTCGGCCAAGATTGCTACCTCTTCTGTTCCAGAGTCCAGGGCCTTGCGTTAATGGCTTAGCCATTTGCCCATGACATCAAGGATGGGCTTTCGAGAGAGGATCTAGTTAAGGACATCTCGGCGATGAAAATTGCAGCGTATTTTCTGTGTGATGTTCCTCCTAGATGTGTTGAAATTCTCATCTAGAACCATGGCACTATCCAACGCTACCAGAAGAGCATTATGTATCAAAAATATGTGGGCCGTACAACTCAGCAATTACATCTACGCTTAAACCAACATCACAATAATATTAAGAAAGGATTCCTACAACATGGACTGTCCCGACATATCACCATATCCCATAATAAAGATGATCAACATGTTATCTCAATTATTCCGATTGAACATATTCCTACAAATATACCTAATCGTTTTGAAGTTCTGTGCCGCAAAGAGATGTATTGGATTTTCACTTTACATTCCTTGCAACCGTTCGGTTTAAATGAGGCCACCGAATTGATTCGATAAAAAGCACTTTTCCACATAATCCTGATCAAATTGATATATTTACTTTTTATATTCCTAACCCCTTTTTCATATTCACAACATTCATTTTGTTATACTATAATTAATAATAGATCGATATCCTTCTATTCCTGTTTGTGCTGGCTGTGGAACAACTTCTGTGTTTGCCGTCTCCCATCCACGTACGCTGCCACAGGACTAGATGTGTGTTTTTTGCATCAGGCCCAGCCTCGGCTCCCAAGGGAACATTTGGCAGACAAATTATTTTGGGATAGCGGTCGCCATCAGCATATCCTCACACCACTGTTTCTTGAACACCCACATCATGTGATGTTTTACGTATTTTATATATTTTGGTTATGTACTTTTGAGATGTTAGTATATTCTTCATGTTTTATATGACTTTTAATTGTTTTATGGTATACCTCTGTATGCTGCCAATTACTACTGTCCCGCCTAATAGTTTTCGCGGGTCTTTTTTTTTTTTTATAAAACTGACGTATTTGACTGTGGACGAAACGCGTAGTCCACAGCGCTAAAAATAAAAGAATCTATTTTTATTTCTTGTGATCACTGGATTCATTTTCCACTACCGGATGAGCGCCAGGAGGAACGGTGCCATCATTCCAGATACACCAATAGGAGCCAGATTACTTTCTTCAAGAACATATGGTGCATGTTATCATCGGATGCCTGGGTTCTGGACATCATAAGGAGAGGCTATTCTCTAGAATTCAGGAAAATTCCACCAGAAAGGTATCTCGTCTGCAGGAACAGTCCAATAGTCTCCAATCTGGTGCATCGATTTATCCAGAAAAATGTTCTGGAACTGATTCCTCTTCAGGAGAGGAAGAGGGGTCATTATTCTCGGGTATTTGCTGTCCCCAAAGCTGGAGGAGATTGGAGGCTCATCATAGATATCTTTTTTTCTGAATCTGTTTTTCCACAAGAAAAGCTTCAAGATGGAGTCCATTTATTCGGCTTGTCTAAATCTTAAGAAAGGGGATTTCATGGGGTCAATCGACCTACAAGAGGCTTATCTTCATATCTCGATTCTGAAGAATCACAGGAAGTTTTTCAGGATAGCAGTGGAGAATCCAGAAAGGATTCAACATCTTCAGTTTACCTACCTTCCTATCGGGATAACGTCAGCCCTTCGATTCTTTACAAAAGTTTACAAAACTTTGATGGCAGCTCTCAGACTCCAAGGAGTTTGTGTTACTTCGTACCTGGACGACAGGCTAATAAAAGCCCAGTCCAGAGATCTTCTCAAGAGCCATCTGGAGTTCGTGATTTAGTTTCTTCAACAGCATGGTTTCCTAGTAAACTTCAAAAAATCTCCCTTGCCTCCTACACAGAGGATCAACTATCTAGGGTTCACAATAGACTCTCAGGAAAGGCGTCTTTTTCTTTCAGAGGCAAGATCTTCAAACATAAAAGGGTAAATCACTGCTTTCAAATACTGGTTGATACTCTGATCAGGACAAAGGACCGCGGGACCTGTATTATCCACCGACTGGTTTATTAACAATACGTGTTTCGCTGCGCGTGCGCAGGTTCCTCAGGCAGGAGGGCTATAACATTGCAAAAAAAAAGTTGATAAAGATGATTTTGGCGTATGTGCAAAAAAAATTCCAAAGTCCAAAATAGCTTATTTTTTTGGTCACTTTTTATACCATAAAAAAATGAATAAAAAGCTACAAAAAGTCAGATCAAAACAAAAAATAGTATTCATAAAAACTCCAGATCACAGCGCGAAAAAAGAGCCCGTACACGGGGAAAAATAAAAAAAGTTATAGTGGTCAGAAGATGAATTTTTTTTTACTGAAAGGGGCACTATGTATCTGAAGCTCCCAACATCTACAAAATTGTGTTTTCCCCCCCAATTTTGCCCCCCAATTTTTTTTTCTGGGTTCGCTGTAAATTTTGTGGTGAAATGATTGATGTCATCACAAAGTACAATTGGTGGTGCAAAAAATAAGCCTTCATATGAGTCTATGGGTGCAAAATTGGAAGCGTTATGATTTTTAGAAGGTGATTAGGATAAAACAAAAGTGGGAAAAACCCGTGGTCCATAAGGGGTTAAACTTAATGAGTCAACCATCAGAACATCATGTGGCAGAGAGTTCCATAGTCTTCCTGCTCTTACAGTAAAAAAAAATCCTATCTGTGATCATGGTGAAAACTTCTTTCCTCTAGATTAGTGTTTCCCAAGTACCCCAACAAGTCATAGTTTGTAGATATCCCATACACTTGTGATGCCTGATGTACTGACCATAAATATCACCAATATCACAAGACTTAGGAAATTCTGAAAACATGACCTATTGGGGGAACATAAAGGGGTACTCCGGTGAAAAACTTTTTTTTTTTTTTTTTTTTTTTAATCAACTGGTGCCAGAACGTTAAACAGATTTGTAAATTACTTCTATTTCAAAATCTTAATCCTTCCATTACTTAGCAGCAGCTGTATACTACAGGTGTCAAAGTCTGACCACAGTGCTCTCTGCTGACACCTCTGTCTGTCTAAGAAACTATCCTGAGTAGGAGCAAATCCCATAGCAAACCTATCCTGCTCTTGACAGTTCCTGAGACAAACAGACAGGTGTCAGCAGAGAGCACTGTGGTCAGACAGAAAATAGATTTAAAAAGAAAATAACTTCCTGTGCAGCATACAGCAGCTGATAAGTATTGGAAGGGTTAAAGGAAAACCGTCACTTAATCCCCCCCCCCCCCCCCCCCGCCCGGCCTTTTAACCAGAGGTACTGGCTAGTAGTGCGGGGGACGCTGATCAATATGCTGCCTACCATGCCCGGATACTCCTTCCTGCCGTTTGCCCGTTATCTTCATTATTCTTGAAATGCAAATTATTTTATAACTGGCAAGGGTGGGGTTACAAGGCTCCATCTGGCACTGTGACATCAGCTCCTCTTGTCTGCAGCGCCGCCGGCTTATGAATATTCATGCCCTCCCTCTCCTCCCCGCTCTGTACAGGACTCCACTGCGGTGAGTCCCCTTCCGGGTGTAAACAGGAAGCGGCACATGCACAGTGGAGTTCTGTACAGAGTGGGGAGGGCATGAATATTCATAAGCCTGCAGCGCTTATGTCAGTGCCAGATGGAGCATTGTAAACCTGCCCGTGCCAGTTAGATCATTTGCATATCAAGAATAATGAAGATAACGGGCGAATGGTGGGACGGATCTAGGCATGGTAGGCAGCATTCCCCCCGGGGGAATTTAGTGACAGTTTTCGTTTAAGATTTTTAAATAGAAGTCCTTTACAAATCTGTTTAACTTTCTGGCACCAGTTGATTTAAAAAATATATATACCCCTTTAAAGACTGGGCATAGAGCATGTCCCCCTTGTCATGGTTACCAGCCTAGGTAAAGAAAGATCTCTATACTGTCCATTCATAGATTTGTACTTTGGAGAAAAGATGTCTTAGGGGCAATTTGATCACAAACGAAATAACTCCAAGCTTGATGCAATGTATCTCTTGATACATCCCATGACTTTATTAGCCTTGGCAGCTTCTGCCTGGCACTGGTCACTAAAGTTGAGATTACTCTCCACCGGTACCCCCAAGTCCTTTTCAGTAGAAGTATTTCCTAATATTTTATTGTTTAGCTCATAAGTGTATATTTAGTTTTTATGGCATAAGTGTATAACCTTACATTATCCTCCTCTGTGGTGATCACCTACCCAGTTTAGTGTCATCTACAAATATAGAAATTCTACGCTGTAATCCCTCTACAAGATCTTTAGTAAAGATAGTGGAAAGAAGTGGACCCAGTTCTGACCCCTGCGGTACCCCACTTGTAAGGGCTTGTTCACATCTATACCACGGTAATTTACGGGAGATACATTTAAACGGTACTTAAACATAGTCATGGCCGTAAATGGTACCGCTGATATTTATCAAGAAAATGAAGTATTTCTCACAGAAAGAAAAGGATTGCAGTAACACATGTTTATTCCCTTTGTGCGTATTGGAACTAAACCAAAAAAGGGAGGAAAAGAAAGCAAATTGGATATAACGTCACGCCAAACTCCAAAAATGGGCTGGACAAAATTGACACCCTTTCAAAATTGGGGATAAATAAGATTGTTTCAAGCATGTGATGCTCCTTTAAACTCACCTGGGGCAAGTAACAGGTGTGGGCAAGATAAAATTCACACATGAAAGCAGATAAAAAGGAGAGAAGTTCACTTAGTATTTGTATTGTTCATGCTTAGTGTGGCACACACAGACACACAACAGAAAGAGGAGAAGAAAACTGTCTTAGGACTTGAGAACCAAAATTGTGGAAAAATATCAACAATCTCAAGATTACAATCCATCTCCAGAGATCTAGATTTGCCTTTGTCCACAGTGCGCAACATTATCAAGAAGTTTGTAACCCATGGCACTGTAGCTAATCTCTGCTGACACAGAGACATTAAAAAAAGCAAGATTACATTTTGCCAACATGAATTTGAGTAAGCCAAAATCCTTCTGGGAAAACGTCTTGTGGACAGATGAGACCAAGATAGAGCTTTTTGATAAAGCACATCATTCTACTGTTTACCGAAAACTGAATGAGGCCTACAAAGAAAAGAACACAGTACCTACTGTGAAATATGGCGGAGGTTCAATGATGTTTTGGGGTTGTTTTGCTGCCTCCGGCACTGGGTGCTTTGAATGTGTGCAAGGCATCATGAAATCTGAGGATAACCAATGGATTTTGGGTCACACTGTACAGCCCAGTGTCAGAAAGCTGGGTTTGCGTCCAAAATCTTAGGCCTTCCAGCAGGACAATGACCCCAAACATACGTCAAACGCACCCAAAAATGTATGTCAACAAAGCGCTGGAGAGTTCTGAAGTGGCAGCAATGAGTCCTAAATCCCATTGAACACCTGTGGAGAGATCTTAAAATTGCTGTTAGGAAATGGAGACCTGGAGCAGTTTGCAAAGGAAGAGTGGGCCAACATTCCGACTGAGAGGTGTAAGAAGCTTATTGATGGTTATAGGAAGCGACTTATTTTATTTATTTTTTCAAAGGGTGTGCAACCACATAATTTTGTCCAGACCACTTTTGAAGTTTGGTGTGACATTACAGGGGTGTGGAAATTTTATAAAAAAACTACTTGTCCACGGGACTAAAATGGAGCAAAATCTACTTGTCCCTCATGACGATCCACTTGTCCGGCCAATTTTCGCTTTTGCACTCTCGTTTTTTCCTCCTCGCCCTATAATAGCCATAACTACCTAATATAAGGATACCTTTTAATTTTTCAATAACATATTCTCCGAACCAAAAATATATATATTTATATATATATTAAGGGAAGTGAAATTGAAATAGTAAAAGATAATTTAGCAGATTTGGTGATTTTTCTTTTCTGCGCCATTTACCTTGTGGTCAGATAACATGTTAGTTTTATACTTTAGGCGCCTGATTACAGCGATACCAGATTTGTATCGTTTACGTCATGTTTTACTAATTCTGGACTTTTTCAAAAAAGTTTAATTGCCATTTTTTAACCCCTGTAGCTTTATTTTTTTTCCGCATACCAGGCTGTATGAGGGCTCATTTTTTGCGCCATAATCTGTTTTTTGTATCGGTACCATTTTGGTATTGATCTGACTTTTTAATCGCTTTTTAACTTTTTTTTCTGGGATATTATAAAAATTGCAAATCTGTGGTTTGGTATTTTTTTTACATTTACCGTACGGGATACATAATGTTATATTTTCATAGGTTGTACAATTACGCACAAAGCGATAACGAATATGTTTATTTTTATTATGTTTACATGTTTTTATATAGGAAAAGGGGGTGATTTGAACTTTTAACATGGAAGGGGTTAATGCAGCGGTCTTCAAACTGTGGCCCTCCAGATGTTGCAAAACTACAAGTCCCAGCATGCCCGGACAGCCAACGGCTGTCCTGGCATGCTGGGAATTGTAGTTTTGTAATATCTGGAGGGGCACAGTTTGAAGACCACTAGGTTAATGTGTGTCTTTCAAACTTTTATTAAAACTTTTTTATCTTATTTTATTTATTTATTTTTTTACACTTTATTACACTTATAGGAGGAATCATTAAATTCCTCAGGCAGATTAATAGAGTTCTATTGAACTCTATTAATCTGTGTGCTCTGTGATCCATTGATAGAGCCTGGTCCAGCCAGGCTCTATCAATGACAGAGCCGGGACAGGAGGAAGCAGAGGTAAGTCCTCCGGCTACCTCCATAGTGGATCGCCCCCCCTGCGATCGCACTGCGGGGGGGAGGGGGGCGATCCACCCCACTAGCCCACCAGGGAGCATTCAACTGTCCCTTTGACAGCGGCGATCTAAAGGGTTAATAGCCAGCTGTGGCGATCGCCGCATGCTGGCTATTAGCGGCGGCCCCCGGCTACTGAGAACAGCCGGGGGCTGCAGAGTATGGAGCGGGCAGGAATCCCGAGCCCGCTCCATACATACTGCAGAGCGCCGCAAGCATCTCCCCGTGCAGACGTGCGGGGAGTGAAAGCAGAGGACGCAGGTCTGCACGGGGAGAAATAAGCCACGCCCCCTCATCCCCCCCCCCCCCCCCCCCCGAACGTCTGCAGAGCAGGGGAGAGAAGACAAATACACAGCTTCTCATCTCCCCTGCTCTGCTTCCGAGGACACAGGCTGCAGAGTATGGAGCGGGCAGGAGTCGGGATCCCGCTCCATACAGATGCAGATCGCCGCCGCACTTGTCAGGTCCGGCCCTGCTTGCCCGAAGCCGGGCTAAGGGCCGGACAAATTCAACTGCCCGGCGCCCAAAACTGCTAGTCCCGGGCGTCGGGCGATAGAAATTCCACATCCCTGCATTATGTCCAATTTGCTTTTTTTCCTCCCTTTTTTGGTTTAGTTCCAATGCACTCAAAGGGAATAAACATGTGTATAGCAAAACGTGTTACTGCAATCCTTTTCTGTGAGAAATACTTCATTTTCTAGAAAAATTTCAGGGGTGCCAACATTTACGGCCATGCTGTGGTATACCAATAGACTTCTATTATGTAAAAGGTGTGAAAAGTATGTCAGTTTGGACCTGTTTTTAACCCCTTTATGTTTGTGTACATTTTTTTGTGGGATAGAAAAGTTCTGTACCCACAATTTTTGTGTACTACAAAAAATTATCATATGCTGCAGTAAATCTTTTTTGCTTTACCACCCTTTGGCTGCGATCTAAGATTACAAAAGGAAGGACGGCTCTGGAACTGAAAGGGATTAAAGGGGTACTCTGGTGGAAAACTTTTTTTTTTTTTTATTAATCAACTGGTGCCGGAAAGTTAAACAGATTTGTAAATTACTTCTATTTAAAAATCTTAATCCTTACAGTACTTATCAGCTGCTGTATGCTACAGAGGAAGTTCTTTTCTTTCTGACCACAGGGCTCTCTGCTGACACTCTTTTTATTATAAAAATACAAAACTTATCCAATACAACAACAAAAACAAGCTTAATCAGCTGTAATATAAATCAAAAATATAACCCTGCCTAACCGGCCAGCCCAGCTTTACAAAACAAAAAGTAAACAACAAAACCACACTGACACACATACCGAAAATGAACATAAAAACAGCACAACTTTGCTTATCAAAATATAAAAATAAACATAAAATTAGCACTACCTGGCTATAACTCAAAACCATCCACTCGGGGAGAAAAAAATAAAGATAAATAAATAAAATTAGCACTACCCGGCTGTAACTCATATCAACACAAGAACTGGTCCAACTGCCATAACTATAATATGAAACAATATAGATACAAAACCATATAGATACAAAATCACATTAATAGAAATAAATAAAATATAGTATATAAACAGAAATATATGCACTCTATTTACAGAAACCTACAAAATCAACAGAAACCCCTAGGAAAATCCCTACACTAGAACTGTACCCTCTCCCACACCACCCCTCCTGCACATGGGTCAGAGTCCATACTGTTCCTCTACAGTTTACAAATCTAGCCGTATCAGACTTTATGCTGGCACAATTAATAGATGCCAGCGTCCATGGGGTGAGTGCCACCATACAGGGTGATTAAATTAGACGGCCACACCGTTTACCTTTGCTTCCCTTTCTTTTTGGTCCCCTCACCCCTCATCCCCCGAAGAAGATGAGAGGGCAGGACCACTGTTTGATCTTTTTTTGGACTCTGATAGATCCATATTGTCCCCGTCTCCCTCCGGCCCTGGTCTAGCCCTGCCCTCCGAGGAAGGTGCCTCAACAGGACAGGGCCCAGTTCACCCCAGAGGCTCTTTCTCCCTAGGCACTTCACTCTCACCTTCCCCCTCCAAGGAGGGGGAGGAGATGGTATCATGGACGAGGTACCGGTTTGACAGGTCAATCAGAGGGGGGGGGGGCAGTCAGGCTTCCGTTTTGGACCTGGCCCGTAGTACCAGGAGCTTCAGAGGGCTCTGACCTCTTCTTTCTCCCTTTCCTTTTGCCCTTAACTTTCTTTTTGGGCCTCACCCCACTCTCCTTATCCACATTTTCATAGTGGGATTAATCGGAAGGGTCGGCCATATTGCCATCCTCTCTGTGAAGTCTCCTGATCTCCTCATCCAGCACATTCTCCTCCAGGGCTTTAGCAGTTACAGGGCCAGCTTCAGGAGCAAGGACTGAAGCTACCCCCCGCCACCTGGGCACTCTCCAGCTCCCTACTCCTTCTACGATTTTCCTCCCGCCTTAGTTTGGCAGGGCCCTTTTTCCTCCTCACTAGCCCTGTTGCACCCCCATCCCTGCCCGTACCCTCCCCAGCCGAGGCAACTTCACAGCTCTCCTCAGCCGGAGCGGCCACTGCACGGACAAGGGCGCTAGGACAACGGCTGAAAGGGTGTCCGAGGACACCACCCATGTGGCACCGGATCTGCTGACAGGATGCGGCCAGATGACCCACCACACAAAGCGCAGACCTGCGCTAAAGTGGGTGGGGCTGCGCCACACCTGTGACAGACCTTAGGTTGCCCCTGGTAGAAGACCTGGATCCTATCATGTCCAAGGAAGGCGGCTGACGGAATGTGGGCAACCGTACTCCCTGAACACTTGAGTTTGACTGAAAACGTCCAGGCCCCAGACCAGATCACGTGCTCATCCAAGTTTTTCTTGGGCATGTCCGTCACATCCCCATACCGTCCGAGCCAGGTTATGATGTCATAACAAAACAGCCACTTTCTTGACAGAGTTCTGACGGTAAATTGCCTTTTCGGCGAAATCCCGCCAGCCACGCTCATTCTTCACCACTTCGTAGTTTGACCAGAAGAGTTCAAGACCCTCTGGCCGAACGAAACTGACGTCAAACTCAGACGAACCATAGGGGTGAATCAGGGCAAAGATGTCACTCGCCCTGAATTTTATCTGAAGGAGGAGCTCAACCACTTTAGCGCAAGGTGGGCACGCATCCTCGCCCCTCCAAATCAGACGGACCACATTCCTACGATTATTGTCCTGCCCGGGTGTCGGGAGGGATCAGCCCACCTCCCCATTCCACTCTCGGAAAGCACCCAAACCGTGCCTCTCTATCCAGAAAGACAGGTCGACCTCACCCCTCCCCTCTATTTGGATCGACCTGTCACCCCTGCGTAGAGCCTCCAGGAGGCGCTGTTGCAAATGGCCCCCAGAGCCGGACGGAGACGAGGACCCCCCTGAACCCACGGCAGTGACATTAGCATAGCTCCTAGGAGCAGTCACTACCGGGGGGGGGGGGGGCAGCCGGACCAGACCCAGAACCATCAGCACAACCACTCACACCACTACTCCCATCTTTATTCCCATCCATACCAGACCTTTCACTCTTACCACTACTACTTCCACTATCAATCACTCCACTTACACTCCCACATGCACTCCTCTCATTCACAACACTACTACACTCAGCATTCTCACATCCTCCACTTTTTTCCTGCCCAATAGATTCTGGGCTGGCTTGGACTTGTAGTATAGCATGTCTTATAATGTTCTTTGCTGGCTTGGCTGCAGCTGGGGTTGATGCTAACGGCTCCTCCTCCATGGGCGATGTCCATTCTGGAGTCTGGAGCTGCCCCACTGGGCGCACCCCAGCTCCACCCACACTCTCTGACATGCAGGGAATCCCCACCGTGCCAGCTTTGCCCGTCCACACGGGCTCCACAGAACATATAGTACTCGGAGGACCGCCCCCCGAGCACTTGGACCCACCGCTCTCTGCCACCGGCGCCCGGACACTCCCCCCCCCCCCCTCACAGGGAGTGTCCTGCAATGCCGGTAATGCCCACTGCACTCGGGGAACCGCCCCCCCCAAGCCCACGGACATAACTTGCCTCTGACGCTCGGACACGCCCCCCGCCACCCTGGGGTGGTCCTGCAGCGCCAGAGCTGCTCACCATGAGCCTATTCTGCCCTTCCCTACTGACAGGATGGGTGGGCTTCACATCTATTGCGTCCGCAGCCATCTTTGACGCCATGTTGTACCCCCCTTTCTGGCCCCGCTCCACCACAAGAACGGGGTCTGGCAGTTTGGGGGAACCAGCAGCCTGAACCAACTTCACAGCTGGCCCAGACTGCTGGAAAGGACGAAACACAAAAGACACAGTTTCCTGAACTTTCTGCTTCTTTTTCCTTTTCTTCACTAATTCATCTTTTCCAAGTTCCTCACCGAAGGTAAAATCCTCCAAATGGGTAGGTGACTCCTGCTGTATGATGGCTCTCAACATACCCCACTGGCCGCATCCTCCTCACAGCTATCCTCTGTCTCACCATCACTGGAAGGTAGCACTACCTGATATGGCTCAGGGTAGCTAACTTGGGGGGCCGGGGGTCACACCCACCAGGGGTGACATCCCCCTCACTTTCCACAGCTTCACCTTCCCCCTACTCTCCATCACCTTCCTCCCCTCTATCTTCCTCCTCACTGCAGTCTTCATGGCTGTCTGCACCTACATGCATTGCTTTAAACCTATCTTTATTAGTTTCTCTGCAAAGATTCCTGCACCTTCAACAATCCTCCTTCTGGCCTCCTCAACTCAGCCACCTCACTCTTCAGAGCCTGTGCCTGAGCAGAAAACTTCTGCCTCTTACCTCCTGAGGCATGGTCAGCCTGGTAGCGTGAAAACTTCAGGTCTTCGCTCAGGCCCAGCTCATCATATTCTGCCATCTTGGCCTGGATCCATGGCCCATAGGTTGCCAGGGACTCTCTTGGACCCCGCACCCCCCATTGCTGGTGTTCTGGAGTAGCAGAAGGTCTGCTGCTCTTGCCAATATTCTTGCATCTGGACGGGGGAGCGGGCTCCACATTTCTGCGGGCCATGCTGGAACGTCTCACCCCGACTTTGGAACCGGCTGTAGACACTGTCTCCAACCCTACCCCCTCGCCAGCAGGGAACGAGAGGTAGAAGGCCGGAGCTCCATGCAGGAAAGCCTGCCACACTCCAGGGAAGGCTGGTGAAAAAACCTGCCTCTCTGCCTGGAAGTCTGCAGAGCACAAAGGGACACACCCGACAGCTGCTCACACCGAACTGCTTTGGACTGCTGTGTTCACAGGAATTGCTCTCTGCACCTCTGCCCATGTCAGGAACTTTCCGGAGCAGGAGAGGTTTGCTATGGGGCTTTGCTCCTGCTCTGGACAGTTCCTGACATGGACAGAGGTTTAAGCAGAGAGCACTGTGGTCAGACAGAAAAGAAATTAGTGTGGAGCAGACAGCCGCTGATAAGTACTGGAAGGATTAAGATTTTTATATAGAAGTAATTTACAAATCTGTTTAACTTTGTGGTACCTGTTGATAAGCCCTTGCACCATGGTACTTATGGACCAAGGGAGTACCCGTACACCCATGAGATTTTTGATCTCCGCTGCTAGCCGGGCGACAGCCCCAATCATCCTGATGTATAGAAGCGAGGTGGCAGGGTGCCACCTCCTCCTATCCCCTGTGATTGGCCGATCAGGACTGACCGGCGAATCGCAGGGCATGGATGTCAAGGCAGAGCGGAGGAAGATGGCGGCGATGTGCGGGGGCTGTGTATGCGGCGGGGAACGTCAGTCTCAGTTACCTGGGTTCACACGGGGACCAGGGACCGGCAGCTGACAGGAGGCGGTGTCCCAGATGCAGCAGTGAAGATTGCCGTAAAGTGATCTTCACTGCTCCTTCTAGGAGTTTCAAAACTACAACTCCCAGCATGCCCAGAAAGCCAAATGCTGGCAGTTGTAGTTTTGCAACATCTGGAGGGCCACAGTTTGGAGACCACTGTCCTTCCAGATGTTGCAAAACTACAACTCTCAGCATGTCTGGACAGTCTCTGCATGCTTTGAATTGACACCTGGAGCGCTACAGTTTGTACATCACTGTATAATGGTCTGGCCCTTGTTGCATAACTACAACTCCCAAGGCTGTCTGGGCATGCTGGGAGTTGTAGTATTGTAACAACTGGAGGCACACTGGTTGTGAAACATTGTCTGTTTCCTAACTCAGTGTTTCCCAACCCGTGTGCCTCCTGCTGTGGCAAAACTATAACTCCCAGCAAGTACTGACAGACCATGCATGCTGGGAGTTGTAGTTTTGCAACAGCTGGAGGCACATGGGTTGGGAAACACTGAGTTAGGGAACAGACAGTGGTGCGGAAACACTGCGGTAGTCTGTTACTTAACTCAGTGTTTCCCAATCCCAACCAGTGTGCCTCCAGCTGTTGCATAACTACAACTCTCAGCATGCACTGTTTGAAAAAGCTACCGGGGACAACCTCCATGGTTCAGGGGGGTTGAGTGAGACAGGTTTTCTTTAAGACTACGAGAAGCAAGCAATCAATGAACATATTTCATTTCAAAAGGAGGAATGACAAGAATGGAGGTGAAATTCCCAAATGTTTTATAAATTATATAATTTACATATTTCCCGTATAATGCATAGCATTCAGCTATCCTTTGGAAATTATCTAATCTATTTCTGTACATTTCTTAGTACTTGAATTAAAAGAAGAAAATTATTGCACATGATACATTCAATTACAAGAAAGATTTCAGAAGTGCTCTACCCAAAAGAACTGCCATGGGGGAGGGTCAGTAATCCAAATATTTCTTTGGGTTACACATTTTACAACTTTTGACTGGGTTATCTAGCATTAGAAGAACATAGCCACTTTCTTCCATAAACAGCATCATACCTGTCTTCAGTTTGGTATTGCAGCTCAGGTTCATTGGAGTGAATGAAGCCAAGTTGTAATACCACACAGGACAGGTGTGGTGCTGTTTTTGAAAGAAATCTGCTCTGGTTTTTCTCTTCCTGAATAAATCCTTTAAAGGGGTACTCCACTGGAAAACATTTTCTTATAAAACAACTGGTGCCAGAAAATTAAACAGATTTGTAAATTACTTCTATTAAAAAAAAAAATCTTAATCCTTCCAGTACTGATGAGCTGCAGTATACTACAGAGGAAGTTCTTTTCTTTTTGAATTTCCTTTCTGCCTGGCCACAGTGCTCTCTGCTGACACCTCTGTCCATTTTAGGAACTGACCACATCCCCATAGCAAACCTCTTTTGCTCTGGACAGTTCCTGACATGGACAGTGGTGTCAGCAGAGAGCACTGTGTCAGACAGAAAGGAAATTAAAAAAGAAAAGAACTTCCTCTGTAGTATACAGCAGCTAAGTACTGGAAGGATTAAGATTTTTTAATAGTAATTTACAAATCTGTTTAACTTTCTGGCACCAGTTGTTTTAATTTTTTTTTTCCAGTGGAGTACCCCTTTAATGACATGTTCACACGGGCGAAAATTTGCAGAATGTCTGCCGGAAAATACAATTCAGCGGTACTAGGACTTCTCAGAAATGCGCTGTCTCCATAGACTGTAATGCATAGACTGTAACCTCTGCTACAAAAATTCCATTAGGTGCACAGTGCAGCAGAATCCTATTGAAATCAATGGCACTCTGCTGCAGCAGAGTTTCCGAGTAGAATATTCCAGCAGGAATTTGCATGGAAATTCCATCATGTGAACATGGCTTTATACAGAGATACCTGGGCCATACTAAATTGTATAAAGCAGTGGTCTTCAGCTTTTGTGAAATTACAACTTTCAGCATGTTCTCATGGCTATGTGCATGCTGGGAGTCATGGTTTTGCAAGAGCTAGATAAAGGTAATAGACCACTAGTTTAAACAAAGATTTACAGAGACTTAAAGGGGTACTCCAGTGGAAAAAAAATGTTTTCAAATCAACTGGTGCCAGAAAGTTAAACCGATTTGTAAGTTACTTCCATTTAAAAATCTTAACCCTTCCAGTACTTATCAGCTGCTGTATACTACAGATAAATTTGTGAATTATTTTCTCTCTGACCACAGTGCTCTCTGCCGACACCTCTGTCCGTGTCAGGAACTGTCCAGAGCAGGAGAGGTTTTCTATGAGGATATGCTTCTAATCGGGACAGTTCCTGACATAGACGGAGTCGTCAGCAGAGAGCACTGTGGTCAGACTGAAAAGAACTTCACATATTTCTCTGTAGTATACAGCAGCTGATAAGTACTGGAAGGATTAAGATATAGAAGTACTGTAGTTTACAAATCTGTATAACTTTCTGGCACCAGTTGATTTGAAAACATTTGTTTTCCCACTTGTTTTCACCGGAGTTCCCCTTTAAGATCAGTCATATTCCTATGTGAATGGACATTGTATTTTGCAAGGCCGGGGTCACAGACAGGTTGCTTTAAGTATTGTGATGCTTACTCTCCAAATAAGCATTTTTATTCTTCTGGGGCAGTGTTTCCCATCCGGAGTGCCTCCAGCTGCTGCAAAACTACAACTCACAGCATGCCCGGACAACCGAAACACTGCTCAGGGTATAAATTCAACCTTAGTTACACACCCCAGTCTCTATGTGTGACCCCAGCCAAAAACCTATTCATTTAAAGCTCTTTGGTATTGTTTGGACACTTTTGGCTACAAAGCAGTAATACAATGTTGGTAAAAGACAGTCCAGAATTTCATTCTGTTTTCTTAGGGGAGTCAGGAATGCTTTGAATCAGAGGGGTAAAATTCAGTAGTAAAATGTGTCTTTCGTAGGCCTTGGTTTGCTTGAATATCAGATCTGTTCCATGTAGTCGGTCAAAGACCCCCAGGACTCCGTAACATTGGTTAAATCTAGAAGACAGAGTGAGGAAATGGGTAAAGGATGCAAAAATAGGATTTAAGTCTTTATATCTTCACCTACTGTTGCTGCAAATTTTTTGAAGAAAATATAAATTTGAAAACCAGGTAATTTTCAGCACCTATAAGGGTACTCCGATGGAAAACGTGTTTTTTTTTTTTTTATCAACTGGTGCTAGAAAGTTAAACACATTTGTAAATTACTTCTATTAAAAAATCTTAATCCTTCTAGTACTTATTAGCTGCTGAATACTACAGAGGAAATTATTTTCTTTTTGGAACACAGAGCTCTCTGCTGACATCATGACCACAGTGCTCTCTGCTGACATCTCTGTCCATTTTAGGAACTGTCCAGAGCAGCATATGTTTGCTATGTGGATTTTCTCCTACTCTGGACAGTTCTTAAAATTGGCAGAGGTGTCAGCAGAGAGCACTGTGGTCATTTCCAAAAAGAAAATAATTTCCTCTGTAATATTCAGCAATAAGTACTAATAATTACTGGAAGGATTAAGATTTTTTTAATAGAAGTGATTTACAAATCTACATTCCGCAGACGTTCCGCTGCTGAAGAAAAAAACGAGGATGGTTTTGAAACGCGTCCAGCGATTCTAAATATGCGATATTGAGCGTGCTAATATAGAACATCTGCCTAACAGCACTAGCGATCATCCGACAGATCCAAGACATTTGTTACAGTGTGCTATCTCCCGAGCGCGCGACCTGTGCACGAGGAACGCCGCCGGGTCACCCACTCTGTATACCGCATCCAGCCGCTACTTTAATTACAAGTTTAAAGCTAACCGGGCTATCTACAACAAGGATTTGATGTTTGCTGACCTCCTTTTTTCCCAGTTGGTTCGATCAAAGGACTCCGCTTGACAGCGCTGCAGTCCCCCCAAACGGTGCCCACCACCAAGTGCTGCGTCCTTAGGAGTCGGCCGAGACTCCAGCAGCACGATCCCTGACTGAGGCCAGTCACCGGGCGAAATACACCATACAGCCGGTCCACAGGACTACACCGAAGGGAGATCCATGGTATCCCGGGAGCGGTGAGCATTTTTTGGATTATATTGCCAACTGGTTGATGTGATAATTTGCGGTATATACAGAGACACTTAAAGATCGATCTCAAGCGACTATTCACTATCCACAAAGCGCTATATTGTATCATTATATCGGTGGAATTTAGTTGCCACTGGCTGGACAGATACAATACTAATTGACTTATTGTTATCTGCAGCTGCTACATTGTATCTGCGAACAGGAATCAATATTTGTACTGTGCTGCTCTACAGGATTAGCCGATCGCTATATTGATAACACAGGCTCAAATCGCAGAATAATTTTTACAGTTATTTTTAGTTTGTATTGAATTTTAGTTTTTAGTTGCTATTTTTTATATTGGGATTAATATATATATTTTACTGTTATTAAATTAATTAGGGGAGTACAAGGGCCCTGTGCATTCCCTATTTAATTCATTTTATATTCTATATTAATAAACACAAATTATTCTAAACCAGATATCTTTGACCTTTGAGCCCCATTTACTTTTAACACATTGTCCCTATTTTTTACACCGTGGGTATAGGTGTTTGTTGGGTCGCTCGGGTCTTTAGTGACGGTCAGATAGACAGGAGCCTCTCCATTGTGTTTATATGATTTACAAATCTGTTTAACTTTCTGGCACCAGTTGATAAAAAAAAAAAATAAAAAAAAAAAATAATAAAGTTTTACCCCGGAGTACCCCTTTAAAGAAACACTCCAGCATACAACCAAAGGGAGTGGTGTATGACCCAGAGAATCTTTATTTGGTGTCCAAATAAATAAATATGTTTGTTTATTGCCGACCCCAGATCTTGTGCTAGACATTACACAGCATGATTGTTTTGGATATACTGCTTTTTAAACCATTCTGTTTTGGTATACTGCCACAGCTAAAAAAATAAATATGATATGCATCCTCCGTATATCTCTATGAGAAAGTTGGATATACATCGCTCGTCTTTATCTCTGGCTCTCCCATAGAGATGCATGGAGGTGGAATGTACACTGCTGTTTCATGTGTCGGTCGACACAGCTCCATGGAGAGAGCCGTGCTACTGGGCAGGAGGTTACGGGGGTCCCAGCGGTTGAATCCCCCGCAATCAGACACTTACCCCCTATCTGTGAATAGGGGATAAGTTGTTTAGTGCAGGGGCGGACATATCGCCTGTGCAGCTGGTTCAGCTGCACAGGGGCCCAGCGTGTGAGGGGGCCTGCCACCATTTGAAAGGGCAGCGGGCCCCCTCACACGACACACACATGAGCGCTGCACCACTGCTGTTAATGGCTCTAAAGCGGCCGCGGCGCTAGTATGTGGGCACTTTAGACCAGTGATTCCCAACTGGGGTGCCTTTAGGGTCCGCCAGGGGTGCCGTGAAAATCCGTTGGGTAAATGGCAGCAAATTTATTATTATTCCCCCCCTCCCCTTTTCTTTTTTGTAATTTCCCACCAAGCAGTAAGCGTCATGCCACTGACTGATGCGTCATGACGCTTACCGCTGGACGAATCGGATGTCGGGCAGGAACCACCCATGACGTTGGACGCATCCCGCCGGAAAGAAGCCTCCATTCACCAACTTTAGGTAAGATAGTCGGAGGTCTCCGCCAGGGATGTGTGTAATCTCCGAGATTTGCGTCCTCCTGACCGGTGTAGTGCCATATTTTGTGTTTTGCCGTGGAACGTGTTACATGACTCAGCTGAGACAGCATATTTGTGGTCACATGACACGCACACACTAACCCCCCCCCCCCCAGGAACCAATGGTAGGGGGCGGGTGTCCGCGTGTCAGCCAATGGAGCTGTCTTAGTCCAGCACTGGAAAGTGCTGAGTCATGCAACATTCCACGGCAAAATATGGCACTACACCAGCACTCTCCTCCTTAGCAACATGTTTAGCACGCTGGTGCCCCACCTTCTGAAGTGCCATCAATAAGGGCAGTGTTTCCCAACCTGATTGCCACAAGCTGTTGCAAAACTATAACTCCTAGCATGCCTGGACAGCTAAAGACTTGCGTTCTGGGAGTTGTAGTTTTTCAACAGCTGGATAGACACTGTTTCGAAAACACGGCCTTAGTCAGTGTGTTCCAACCTGGGTTCCTCCAGCTGTTGCAAAACTACAACTCCCAGCATGCCCGGACAGTCTTTAGCTGTTTTGTAAAAGGTGGGGGCACTCAGGTTTGGTAGGTAGGTCCTTAGTCCAGTGTTTCCCAACCTGAGTGCCACCAGCTGTTGCAAAACTATAACTCCCAGCTAAAGACTGTCCGGGCATACTGGGAGTTGTAGTTTTGCAACAACTGGAGGCACCCAAGTTGGGAAATACTGACTAAAGCAGTGTTTTTGAAACAGTGTCTCTCCAGCTGTTGCAAAACTTGAACTCCCAGCATGCCCGGACAGTCTTTAGCTGTACGGGCATGCCAGAAGTTATAGTTTTGCAACAGCTGGAGGCACTCTGGTAGGTAGGCCCTTAGTCCAGTGTTTCCCAACCTGAGCGCCTCCAGCTGTTGCTAAACTATAACTCCCAGCATGCTCAGACAGCTAAAGGCTGTCCAGGCATGCTGGAAATTGTAGTTTTGCAACAGCTGGAGGTACACTGTTTGGAAAACACTGGACTAAGGGCCTACCTACCAAATGTGTTACCTGTCTGCCTACCCACCTACCAACCAAACATACACCTACCTACCTACCAGCCAAACGTATTACCTGCCTAGCAAACGCTATTCCTGCCTACCTAGCAAATGTATTGCCTGCCTACCTAGCAAACATATAACCTGCCTACCTACCTAGCACCCAAACCTTTTACCTACCTACCTACTGAACTTACTACCTGCCTAAATAACTAGCAAACTTACTACTTGCCTACCTACTTATTCTACCTACCTAACTAGCAAATGTACTACCTGCAAACATACTACTTATCTACTTAGCAAACATACTACCTGTCTACTTAGGAAACGTACTACCTGTCCACCTAGCAAACATACTTCCCGCCTACCTAGAAAACGTACTACCTGCCTACCTACAAAACGTACTACCTGGGGGGGCAGGCACATTCTCTGCACAGGGGACCTCTGCTGTCTGTGTCCGCCCCTGGTTTAGTGCCAGAGTACCCTTTTAAGAAGGGCCAGTAAAAAGGGTCATTAGAAAGCTTTCACGAGTGTACCCTATATATTTTACCTCCAACCAGAAAATGCATACTATGGAGGCACACTATACAGCTGCCATTGGGCCCTTGCATAGAGGGGCCCCCAGTCCTTAGTAATACCAGTGTTTGCCCTTTGGAAAAAAGTAGCCTTGGACATGTTGATATCTTTAGAACAGAAACCCAGTCCTACAGCTACAATGTGTTCACACCACCACCTCCCCTATCATGTGCACCCACTCATAATAGCCATAATAACAACATTTTAGGTAATTCTCTTTTAAATGTTTTTATAAAGGAAAACAAAAATTTTGCATAGACATACAGTAAGTATTTAGACCCTTTGCTATGATACTTTAGCTCTGGCTCCACCCATTTCTCTTGATCTACTCGGAGATGCTTCTTCACCTTGATCTGGGTTGCCTGTGGTAAATTCAGCTGATCGGACATGATTTGGAAAGACACAGCCCTGTCTACATAAGGTGTCACAGCTGATAATGCTTATCAGAGGAAAAACCAAGTCATGAGTTAGAAAGAACTGCCTGTAGAGCTCAGAGACAAGATTGTGTGGAGGCACAGATCTAAAGGAGAGGACAAAAAAATGTCTGCTGCACTGAAGGTTCCCAAGAGCACAGTGGCCACTATAATTCTTAAATGGAAGAACTTTGGAATAACCAGAGAGATTTTTTTAATGAAAACCTGATCCAGAGTGCTCTTGACCTCAGATTGGGCCACAGGCAGGGCTCAAGTCCTGCAGGAACGCGTGTGAACTGAGTTCCTGCACTTTTTCTACAGCAGGAACATTGTTCCTATTAGCAGGAGTCCTGCAGGACCAACCCACGAGTGGAAATCTTGGGTGAGTTCCCACCGTTTTTTCCCCAGGACTTGACTCCTGGCCAAAGGTTCACCTTTCAACAAGACAATGAGGGAAATTTATCAAAACCTGTACAGAGGAAAAGTAGTGCAATGTTCTTCTATTTGAATTTTCATAGCAACCTGTTACGCCGAGCGCTCCGGGTCCCTGCTCCTCCCCGAAGCGCTCGCGGCGTTTCTCTCCCTGCAGCGCCCCGGTCAGACCCGCTGACCGGGAGCGCTGCACTGACATGGCCGGCGGGGATGCGATTCGCATAGCGGGACGCGCCCGCCCGCGAATCGCATCCCAGGTCACTTACCTGTCCCGGTCCCCGGCTGTCATGCTCTGGCGCGCGCGGCTCCGCTCTCTAGGGCGCGCGCGCGGCTCCGCTCTCTAGGGCGCGCGCGCGCCAGCGCTCTGGGATTTAAAGGGCCAGTGCACCAATGATGGTGCCTGGCCCAATCACCCTGATTAGCTTGCACCTGTTCCTTGCCCTACTTATACCTCACTTCCCCTGCACTCCCTTGCCGGATCTTGTTGCCTTGTGCCTTGAGAAAGCTTTACTGTGTTAACCATACTGTGTTCCAGACCTCCTGCTATTCCACCATTGACTACGAACCTTGCCGCCTGTCCCGACCTTCTGCTGCGTCTGACCTTGCTCTTGTCTACTCCCTTGTACCGCGCTTATCTCAGCAGTCAGAGAGGTTGAGCCGTTGCCAGTGGATACGACCTGGTTGCTACCGCCACTGCAAGACCATCCCGCTTTGCGGCGGGCTCTGGTGAATACCAGTAGCAACTTAGAACCGGTCCACTGACACGGTCCACGCCAATCCCTCTCTGGCACAGAGGATCCACCTCCAGCCTGCCGAATCGTGACACAACCAATATGATGACTTTCTTTTTTTTTTTTTTTAAAGCCTCTGTAAAATTAAAGAAGCAATCTGGTAGTTTCTATGGGCAACTACACCAC
The DNA here is from genome assembly GCF_029499605.1 of Hyla sarda. Lineage (NCBI taxonomy): Eukaryota > Metazoa > Chordata > Amphibia > Anura > Hylidae > Hyla > Hyla sarda. The sequence goes on along the minus strand of NC_079192.1, from coordinate 372,891,222 downwards.
TCTCCCTCTACACAGGTTTTAATAAATCTCCCCCAATAACTCTAAGCCCACAGCCAAGACATCACAGGAGTGGAATAGGGACAACTCTGTGAATGTCTAAAAGAAAAAAACGGAAAAATGTCTTCCAATGAAGGCCCCTGTCCAACCTGGCAGAGCTGTAGAGGATCTACAGAGAAGAAAGGCAGAAAATTCCTAAATCCTGGTGTATAAACATAGTGGCATCATACCCAGGAAGACTGGAGGCTGTGATCACTGCTGTAAAAGGTACTGATGTCTAACATTCGGTTTTTACTTTGTCATTATGGGGTACTGGGTGCAGTATAATGGGGGAGAAAACACAATTTCAGCGCTAGGCTACAACATAACGAAATGTAAAAAAAAGAGAAAGGGTCTGAAGACTTTCCGGATGCATTGAAAGAAAAATGGATTATTCACTTGGCTCAGTACAAATATAAAGGTTATTTTTTTTTAATGTTTAACTTACTTGAGATGGTGAAAGTCATGGAACTCTGGAGAAGGCAGGAAGGGCAAATGATAGCCGCAGTGTGAGACGATGGTGGTGAACAGAGCAAGACAGAACCAAAGCATGATGGTTGCCACGTGGGATCCCATCAGCATTGGTCCAACCATGGATGGTAACATGTTGGAGAGCTGCAATTTGATAAAATATACCATGAGAGAACTAGAAAAGTAATAAATATATGCTGTGTATGAGGTTGCACTACTGAGAGGTTTTGATGAAATTATGTCCCCTTCCGGGAACAGTGTTGTCATTGAAAGACTTGGTGGATTAAAATCACCATTAACGTAGATGTTTTTGTATATAGTTTATGCACATTGCTACCATGTTAGTAGTGATGAATCTGTGCAAGGTCACCAAAGGGCCTTTTATACAGTGTTTCTTGATGTATACCTTCTATGTATTCCACTATATAGGCAATAGACTTCCACATAAAAAACGAACTTTTGCATATAAGAGCAATATTATAATGTATACCAGTCGGATAATGTATTTTTTTTTAGTCTCTGTTGCTCCAATAGAATACTTTTCCCTGCATATACACCATGTAGAGGGCATTACCAGATGGGGGCGTGTCCCTGCAGAGTTTAACACCGTCCAATTGGTGCAGACAGTACATGACTGTATAAGGATGGACACACCCCATTGACAAGAGAATGGTAAGACCCAGTTGTCTATTTATTTATATATTTCTAAGTGGAATGAAAAATAAATAGCACAATGCAGAGTTCTAAGAGAAGCTGCTCCAAAATTATTATTTAATGGGTAAATAAGTATTCACTAAAGCAGGGAAATACGGCAGACCCTAAGTGTCATGTTTTAAGTTACAGAATATATTTTTCTGTTTTGATCGTGTTCAGATAATATTTCCTCTTTTAGTGGATTATACTTACAATGTGCTCCAGTGGATGAGCGTACAGTGACACCACTCCTACAGGTGCAGTCCACTCATGGTGCTGTTTGTGGACACGCTTGTAAATGCTGGGGTGATGAAACAATCTGTACAAGAAGGAAAGATTACTAATTTCTGGTCTATGAAATAAAGTTGTCAATTATGAAAATATCTTTAAAGGTGTACTCCACCCCTAGACATCTTACCCCCTATCCAAAGGATATAGAGGATAAGATGTCTGATCACGGGGGTCCCAGCGGCCAGACCTCCGCAATCTCCGTGCAGTCACCTGGCATTCTGTACATTATGTTCAGAATGCTGGGTTCGGGCAGCTGTGGTCGTGATGTCACGCCACGCCTCTTTAAACATGTGCATGAATGTTTGGTGAACAATCTGCCTGACATGTCAAAAGTTGCTTTATAGTTTAACATAACTGTACATCCATATTCGCAAAGCATTCCTTAAAATGTTCTCATTCTAATTCCTCACAGAAAGAGTAAGATAAATTAAAAATACAACTCATTCTGCTTAAAGGGGGTACTCCGGTGGAATTTAAATTTTTTTTAAATCAACTGGTGCCAGAAAGTAAAACAGATTTGTAAATTTGAAGAAAAAATCAAGGGAAAAAAATCCAGCTCCTGGTGAATAGCAGAAATCCTAAAACTGAACTTTTAATCATGCACATTAAAAAGGGGAATGCCACAGCAGGTGCCAAGTGACATGTCACTCTAAAATCAGGAGTAAACGCCGACGCATAAAGTAAAGAAACAGAAGACCAAGGAAACAGTGCAGTATGTGTTTCTACCTTTCCAGCAGTCGGGGCCAGCTGCAAAGCTGGTTCAGGCTGCTGGGTCCCCCAGACTGCCAGACCCCGTTTCTGTGGTGGAACGGAGCCAGCATGGGGGATACAGCATGGCGTCAGCAAAGGTTGCGGACGCAATAGATGTGAAGCCCACCCATCCTGTCGGTAGGGAGGGGCAGGATGGGCTCATGGTGGGCAGTAGTGAGGCAAGTTATGCTGCCGTGTGCTCGGGGGGCAGCTCCCCAAGTGCTGTGGGCATTATCGGTGCTGTGGGGTACTCCCCTGTGAGGGGGGGTGTCCGGGCGCTGGTGGCGGAGAGCGGTGGGTCCATGTGCTCGGGGGGCGGTCTCCCAGGTATTGTGTGTTCTGCGGGTCCCTCCCGACAACCGGGCAGGACAATAACCGTAGGAATGTGGTCCGTCTGATTTGGAGGGGCGAGGATGCGTGTCCACCTCGTGCTAAAGTGGTTAAGCTCCTCCTTCAGATTGAATTCAGGGCGAGTGACATCTTTGCCCTGATTCACCCCTACGGTTCATCTGAGTTTGACGTCAGTTTAGTTCGGCCAGAGGGTCTTGAACTCTTCTGGTCAAACTACGAAGTGGTGAAGAACGAGCCCGGCTGGCGGGATTTTGTCGTAAAGGAGATTTCCCGTCAAAACTCTGTCAAGAAAGTAACCGTTTTGACCCGTAACGAGACGCTTTCTTGTTATGACATCATGACCTGGCTCGGTCGGTATGGGGATGTGATGGACATGCCCAAGAAAAACTTTGATGAGTACGGGATCTGGTCTGGGGCCTGGACCTTTTCCGTCAAACTCAAGCGTTCAGGCAGTACGGTTGCCCACATTCCATCAGCTGCCTTCCTTGGACGTGATATGATTCAGGTCTTCTACCAGGGGCAGCCTAAGGTCTGTTACAGGTGTGGCAGCCCCACCCACTTTAGCGCAGCCTGTACTGTGCAGGTCTGCGCTTTGTGTGGTGGGGTGGGTCATCTGGCCGCATCCTGTAGGCAGATCCGGTGCCATCTGTGTGGTGTCCTCGGACACCCTTTCAGCCGTTGTCCTAGCACCTTCGCCCGTGCAGCAGCCGCTCCGGCTGAGGAGAGCTGTGAAGTTGCCTCGGCTGGGGAGGGTACGGGCAGGGATGGGGGTGCAACAGGGCTAGTGAGGAGGAAAAAGGGCCCCGCCAATCTAAGGAGGGAGGAAAATCGGAGGAGGAGTAGGGAGCTGGAGAGTGCCAGGTGACAGGGGTAGCTCCTGCCCCTGCTCCTGAAGCTGGCCCTGTAACCACTGAAGCCCTGGAGGAGAACGTCCTGGATGAGGAGATCAGGAGGCTTCACAGAGAGGAAGGCAATATGGCCGACCCTTCCGATTCCTCCCACTATGAAAGTTTGGATGAGGAGAGTGGGGTAAGGCCCAAAAAGAAAGGAAAGGGAGAAAGAAGAGGTCAGAGCCCTCTGTTCCTTGCACTGCGGGCCAGGTCCAAAACGGAAGCCTGACTGCCCCCCCCCCTTCTGATTGACCTGTCAAACCGGTACCTTATCCTCGATACCATCTCCTCCCCTACCTTGGAGGGGGAAGTTGAGGGAGAGGTGCCTAGGGAGAAAGAGCCTCTGGGGAGAACTGGGCCCTGTCCTGTTGAGGCACCTTCCTCAGAGGGCAGGGCTAGACTTGGGCCGGATGGGGACCATATGGACCAATCTGAGTCTAAAAAGAGGTCTAAAGTGGTCCTGCCCTCTCTTCTTCTTCGGGGGATGAAGGGGGCCAAAAAGAAGGGGAAACAAAGATAAAGGGTGTGGCCGTCTAATTTAATCACCTTGTATGGCAGAACTCACCCCATTGACGCTGGCATCTATTAATTGTGCCAGCATAAAGTCTGATACGGCTAGATTTGCAGCCTTTGATTTTCTCGGCCGCGTTGAAGCCGATATTTTCTTTTTACAGGAGACCAGGTTGTCAGATCTAGCCTCTCTGGTAAAAGCCAGAAGAGAGTGGAGGCGCGGTCCCTCCCACTGGTCTCTTGTGGCTGAGCCGTATAGTGGGGTGGCGGTCCTTTTTACCGCTCCTGTTGAATGCCGACGGGTTATTGAATTAGAAATGGGGAGGTGCCTGATCTTAGATGTCTTCATGAAGGGACAAGAGCTCCAGCTCATTAACATCTACGCCCCGCAAACTAAGCGGGGCCGTAAAGATCTCTTTATGAGGATTAAGCCCTTTCTTTTTACGAGTCGGCAAGTGATCTTTGGAGGGGACTTCAGTAATGTCACGAGGTCCCAAGATAGGAGAGGCTCCAATGGTCCGCTGACTTGTGATAGTGTGGCGCTGATTAGCATAGCTAGAGAAGCTCGCCTAGAGGACACCCACATCCGGAGCCCCTCGGGCCACGCGGGTTTCACCTATCATAAAGGTAGTCGCAGGTCTAGGATAGATAGGTTTTATTTAAAGGAGGAAGCCGTCTCTTCCGCAGTGTCCGTGGTTGAGGTGGAGTTCTCCGATCACTGTATGATTTTGTTTTCCCTGAATGTTTCAGAGACCCCCCCGGATGGGAAACGGAGATAAGACAGTCCTTTGAGGATTTTCTTCAGAGTCAGGTACCTTTACTGGATCTTTGTAGTGATAAGCTGGAGTGGTGGGAGATATTCAAGAAGTGGGTTGCGGGGTTCTTCCGCCAGCTCTCGAGCCTCAGGTCCCTGAACAGGTACCACTTGTATCAGGTTCTGAGGAAGAAACTCGAGCTTCTGGTCTCAACTGGAGGTAGCCGAGAGGATATCTCCAGAGTGAAATCCTTGCTGATGAGGTGTCAGTACGATAGGCACGCATCTTTAGTTTTTGAGAGGGATTTCGGGAAGTACCGCTTGCCCGACCCTTACAGAAACTGTAAGATGTCAGTGAGTTGTAAAGTAATTTCAGGACTGATTGATAGTACGGGATTTCTGCATCGGTCCAGATCAGGGATCTTGGAGGTCGTCAGATCCTTCTACTCGCACCTCTTGGGGAGGAAGGATCTAGATCGAGACAGGATGTCGGTTTTCCTGACTGAAACCATTCCTGAGCCAGGGGTAGACCCCTCTCTTGATGTTTTGGCAGAAGAAATCAGGGAAGAGGAAGTGAGACTGATGATCGAGGGGCTTGCCCCTAAGAGGTCGCCAGGTCCGGATGGCTTAACATCCGAGTGGTACAGGACCTTTAAGGAGTCTTTAGCTCCCCTCTTGACTGAGGTATTCAATGAGTGTCTCTTCTCGGGCACTCTGCCAAAGTCAATGAGGAGGTCAGCCCTGATTCTTCTTTCAAAGGGTAAAGATCCCAGCCGTATTGAGAATTTGAGGCCCATAGCTCTTCTCAATACGGACAGGAAGCTTCTGGCCAAGATACTGTTTAATCGGCTGGTGAAGTTTGCACCCCGGCTCCTTTCGGGGGCCCTGTTCCAGGCCGAAGCACCTTAAGTGCTGTCCTTAGTGTCAGGGAGGCAGTGGAGTGGAGTAGTGCAGGTTTCTGGAAGGGGTACTTGCTGTCCCTGGATCAGGCCAAGGCGTTTGATCGGGTGAACCACGAGTACCTCTGGTCTGTCCTCCTGAGATATGGCTTACCGAGTACTTTTGTCAATTGGCTTAAGATCTTGTATGCAGGGGCTGAGAGTTTCCCGCTGGTGAACGGTTGGTCTGGCTGCTCTTTTGAGGTGGGGTCCAGAGTCCGTCAGGGTTGTTCTTTGAGCCCGCTTTTATACGTGTTCGCAATCGATCCCTTCGTCAGGAGGGTAGATTGTGGGACGTTGGCGGGAGTCGGGATGAGTCTGGCAGAGCTGGATGTCACCCAGAGAGTGGTGGCGTACGCTGACGATGTCACTATTTTCGTCGATGTGGTGATGTCGGAGGTGGACCACTACTCGGAGGCATCTGGGTCTAAGATCTACCGGGATAAGTGTGAGAGTCTCTGGCTGGGAGGGGGGGATCCCACGTTTGATCTCCCGGACACCCTTCCAGGGCCCCAAGAATCAGCAAAAGTCTTAGGGATCACATTCGGCCAGGATGATTATTCCACCAAAAACTGGGATGGCAAGCTTCAGGATGCCACTCAGAAGTTGGACCAGTGGAAGGGCTGGTCTATGACCCTCAGGGAAAGGGTACACCTGATCAAATCGTACCTGCTCCCCTTGTTTATCTATCTGGGCAGCGTATGTATCTTGCCAGAGGCTTACTATACTAGGATCTACAGCCTGTTTTTCCAACTGTCATCGGGGAACAGGATGAACCTAGTCAAGTGGGAGGTTACGTACCGCACGAGGAGACTAGGGGATTTATCTATGGTAAACCCTGTGGTGTTCTTTACGAACACCTTCTTGAAAGCTAACATCACAAACCTCTGGAAAGAGAGGGCTCCTCCATTGGTAATCTCCTGCAGGGAATGGTTTCGGCCTTTCTTCCAGGAATTGGAGAGAGGAGGGCGAGTACCTCCGTACGCCCCATTGATATCTTCCGGCTTATGCTAACCCGACTCTGAAGGCGATACGTCGGTGGGGTCTGGGAGTGTGGGAGGTCAGGACCCAGTCAAGGCAGCTCCTTGGTAAACGGGTTCTGTTGACCCACTTCCAGAAGCCTCTGGCGCTCAGGGACTGCCCAGGTCGGGATCTGAGGGTGGGGTTGTACCTTTTAAACATGAAAAGGATCCCCCAGAAGTTTTGGGACTTGGCCTGGCGCTGCTTTTAGGGGAAGCTATGTGTAAGGGACAATTTGAAGTGTAGGAACTCTGATGATTGGGGATGTCCCAGAGAAGAGTGTGGGGACATGCTGGAAAGCATGGACCATTTCCTGCTTCATTGTCCCTTTAATATAGGGGTCTACAAGCGGGTGGGCGCTTCCATCGGCTGGAGTCAACTTGCCGGCCTTACCTACCCGGAGTGGGCTTATGGGGCATTTAGGAACCTGGGTGGCCGAGACCGGAGCACTTTATTCTTAGTTAGCTTAGTGGTTAGGTACTACACGTGGAACGCACAGTGTTTAGTGTTGATCCAACAGAAAATCCTCTCCGAGGGGGAGGTCTGTAGGAACAACACCGGTAACCTCGGGAAGATCAGGTCTTTGGAGTATTGCAGTATTGGTACCAGTAGGCCTTCTCTCCTGTGGAGAGGTTTTTTTTTTAATGTGCCCTAGGTACTAGACCTTTTAGGTAGAGTACCTTTATTTTGGTTAGGGGCAGTGTTATAGGGATAGTGATAGGGTGAGAGCAGGGTCAGTTTTAATGGAGGGATAGAATTAGGGAAAATTGTAGGGGGGAGTTAGGGAAAGAGTTTAAAATTATTTTTGATGTATCAAGTCTGCCATCCTTCTTCCTGGTGGTGGGCTAATGCATGTGCACGCTAGCTTTTTGTTTTGTTTTAAGCTGATATGGTAAGAAGGGCTTACAGGCGACCAAACTTGGGCCTAAGGTGGTTTTGGTTCAGTGTGTATACGTTAGTATGTATAAGTTTGTGTGTTAGTTGGTTGGGAGGAGTGCTAGGTGGGGAGGGTGTATTTGTGGGTGGTCGTGTTTTGCTTTTCTTTTGGGGACCTGACATGGGTCAGTTAGGGACAGGACTTTGTGTATGAACGGTATGGATCTGACCCATGTGCAGGAGGGGTGGTGTGGGAGAGGGTACATTTTTAGTGTAGGGATTTTGGTATGGTTTTTTATTGTTTTTGTAGGTTTTCTGCAGTGTATATATTTTATTTTTAGTTAAATACTATATTATTATGTTCATGTGATTTTGTATGTATATTGTTTATATATTGTTTTTTATATGATAGCATTACAGTAGTTATGGCAGTCGGACCAGTTATTATGTTGTTACGTGGTTTATTTGGTTTATTTCAGCTTATTTTTTTATTTATTTGCAGCCAGGTAGTGCTAATTTTTATGTTTATATTTTGCTAAGCCAAGTTGTGCTTTTTTTTTTTTTTTTTTTTTTTGTAGTGATGTGCTTGTTATATTTTCTGTTTTGCTTCCTCGTTGTGTTTCCCGAGTATGGATGCTTTTGAGTTGTAGCCAGGTAGTGCTAAATTTTATTTTCATATTTTGATAAGCCAAGTTGTGCTATTTTTATGTTCATTTTTTGGTATGTGTGTGAGTGTGTTGTTTGGTTCAGTTAGGTGGATTGCCATATTTTAGGTTTTTGTAAAGCTGGGCTGACCGGTTAGGCAGGGTTTTGTTTTTGTGTTTTGGTAACAGTATATTTCTTATTTATGTTATAGCTGGTGAAGCTTTTTTTGTGTTTTCGTATAAGTTTTGTACTTTTATAATAAAAAAGAGTGTCAGCAGAGAGCACTGTGGTCATACAGAAAAGAAATTCAAAAAGAAAAGAACTTCCTGTCGAGCATACAGAAGCTGATTAGTACTGGAAGGATTAAGATTTTTTTTTAATAGAAGAAATGTATAAATCTGTTTAACTTTCTAGCACCAGTTTATTAAAAAAAAATAAAAAAAATTTGTTCCACCAGAGTACCCCTTTAAAAAAGTCCTCATACATCTATGTCAATTAGATGTGGATTATTGTAGCTCTGCTGTCACTGAAGTGAATGGGAGCTGAGCAGTGAATATCAATGGGAGAATTAAAAAGTTATGTTGCTCTGAATGTGGCAATACAAAACTAAAACATTTTTAGTTTATTTCTGTATTGGAAAAACACAGCTTTAAACTCTATAAAGATATATTAAGAAATTAATTATCACAGACTTTTGGAATTAATAATATTCTGTACAAAGGTGCTGGGAATGCATCCAATTTCTTACATATACGCCCTGACCTCCTTGTTCTCTTACCTGTGTGAGTAATAGAAAAGGATTTCTTCAACCAGCACAAAAACTGAGAGTTCCAGCAGAACCCAGTGAAATGTGGGCAACTCTGTACCACAAGGGTTGCCCCGCCATTTCATAAATGCATACATGAGGATAATCATGGGAAAGGAAACGAAGAACTGGTTAAAGAGGACAACTTTGACTGCACTTTTGAGCTTTTCTGGGTCCACCTGGAAACATCAAACAGAATATAGTTGCATTATAAGAAACCTATTGCATTTTAGACTTTTAAACTTCACATACACAAATGACATCATACTCCACCCCATTGTCTGTAGGTATATGCATTTAAATTATGCCATGTGTTGAAAGTACTGTTAAAGGGACTCTCCCTAGGTTAGGCCATCCATGTCCGATTGTTGAGAACCTGACTTCTGGCGGACCGGATGATCAGTTGATTGAATGGACCCCTGAGCTCATGCACACACTGCGGGCTCTTCACTCCCTACCAAGCAGAGTGCCATCCACTGAGTAGAGGCTGTGCCTCATATTGCAGTCACCCTATTCACTTTAATAGGATGACTGCATTACCAGGTGCAGTGCCTGGTAGGAAGTGAAGAGTTTGCAGCACTTGCATTGGTGCAGGAACCTATTCAATCAGCTCACTGGTGGACATGCTGGGAGGAGGACCCTCCCCAATCATTTATCAATGGCTTATCCAAAGAACAGACCATCAATAAAGAAAAAGCCTAAATAACCCCTTAAGGACCCAGGGTTTTTCCGTTTTTGCACTTTAGCGGTCCCGAACAGCCCACTGAGCTAGCCGGGGGTAGTTTACTTTCACTTTAAACGCATCGATCAACTTTGAACGCCACGTCTAAAGGGTCAATAGCGCGAGGCACCACGATCAGTGCCGTGAGCTATTAGCCACGGGTCACGGCCGTTGTTAGAGGCCAGGCCCGACCTGTTATGAGGCAGGGCCCTGCCTTATAGAAAGGGAGTGGGCTCAGGGCGTACAGGTACGCCCTGGGTCCTTAAGTGATTAAAGGGGTATTCCGATGGGAAAAATTATTTTTAAATCAACTGGTGCCAGAAAGTTAAACAGATTTGTAAATTATATCAGTCTCTGTTAGAATAATGTAGGTCGCAGCACCTCTCTATTCATATCTGTTTAACTTTCTGGCACCAGTTGATTTGAAAAAATTTGTTTTCCACCGGAGTACCCCTTTAAGCTGGCCATACATTTTGTATAGCTGTTAGCTGAAGCCATACACATGTATACTTGGCTCAACTAAAGCAAACAACTAGTAAAGCTACATTGAAACAGCATGTTCAGCCCTAGATGCCATATCATCCGACATGTCAAAATTGTCTCCTTTTCATCTGGCCAGTGTAGGTCAGTACACCTTTTTTTTTTTTTTTTTTTTAGCTGCTAGAAATAGATCAGCAGATTGCGCTATTCCATACAGAGATATCCAGTGAAAAGGAAACTTTTTTTTTTTTTTTAAACAATGGGAATCTGTGGCATCTAAGTTATACATTGGGAATCCCCATGATGTATACCTCTGACAGAAACTGCAAAACACCTAATTAAAACTAAAGAGATTTAAAAAAATTACCACTCACGTTTTATGGTTGGGCAAAATTGGAGGTAAAAGTGGTATTCTTGATAGATACAGTCAGGTCCATAAATATTGGACACAATTCTAACATTTTTAGCTGTATACAACACCACAATGGATTTGAAATGAAACTAAGAAGATGTGCTTTAACTGCAGATTTTCAGCTTTAATTTGAGGGTATTTACACCCAAATAGGTGGACGGTGTAGGAATTACAACAGCTTGCATATGTGCCTCCCACTTGTTAAGGGACCAAAAGTAATGGGACAGAATAATAATCATAAATCAAACTTTCACGTTTTAATACTTTGTTGCAAATCCTTTGCAGTCAATTACAGCCTGAAGTCTGGAACATATAGACATCAGCAGACATTGCTGGGTTTCATCCCTGGGGATGCTCTGCCAGGCCTCTTCTGGAACTGTCTTCAGTTCCTGCTTGTTCTTGGGGCATTTTCCCCTTCAGTATTGTCTTCAGCAAGTGAAATGCATGCTCAATCGGATTCAGGTCAGGTGATTGACTTGGCCATTGCATAACATTCCACTTCTTTCACTTGTAACCTGTTAAGGACCAATGGCGTACCTGTACGTCCTGCGTCCTCTCTCTTTCTATAACGTGGGCCACGGCGTGGCCCAGCGTCATAGCAGGTCGGGCCCGGCCATTGTCTGACAACGGCCGGGACCCGTGGCTAATAGCGCGCGGCACTGATCGCAGTGCCGCGCGATATTTACCCTTTAGATGCGGCATATAAAGTTGATTGCTGCGTCTAAAGTGAAACTAAACTACCCCCAGATAGCTTAGGGGGCTGATCGGGACCGCCGCGGTGTCCCAAACAGCTGTAGGACACGAGGAGGGGCCCCTTACCTGCCTCCCGGTTTCTGATCGCCGAATGACTGCTCAGTGCCTGAGATCCAGGCATGAGCAGTCAAGCGGCAGAATCATCGATCAATGTTTTCCTATGAGAAACCATTGATCAATGTAAAAGATCAATGTTTGCAGTGTTATAGCCCCCTATGGGAGCTATAACATTGCCAGAAAAAAGTGGAAAAAAAAGTTAAAAGATCATTTAACCCCTTCCCTAATAACATTTTGGATCACCCCCCTTTTCCCATTTAAAAAAAACCTGTGTAAATAAAAACAAAACATATGTGGTATTGCCGCGTGCGCGCAAAAAAAATCCGAAATAGCGTATTTTTGGTCACTTTTTATATCATGAAAAAATTAATTAAAAGCGATCAAAAAGTCCGATCAATACAAAAATGGTACCGCTAAAAACTTCAGATCACGGCGCAAAAAAATTACAAAATTGTGTTTTTTCTTAAATTTTGTTGCACAATGATTTTTATTCCGTTTCGTCGTAGATTTTTGGGTAAAATTACTGATTTATTTACAAAGTAGATTTGGTGGCGCAAACAATAAGCCATCATATGGATTTTAAGGTGCAAAATTGAAAGAGTTATGATGTTTTAAAGGTAAGGAGGAAAAAATGAAAGTGAAAAAACTCTGGTCTTAAGGGGTTAAAGAACTCTTTGGTTGCTTTTGCAGTATGTTTTGGGTCATTGTCCATCTGCACTGTGAAGCGCCGTCCAATGAGTTCTGAAGCATTTTGCTGAATATGAGCAGATAATATTGCCCGAAACACTTCAGAATTCATCCTGCGGCTTTTGTCAGCAGTCACATCATCAATAAAGACAAGAGAAGCAGTTCCATTGGCAACCATACATGCCCACTATGCCATGACACTACCACCACCATGCTTCACTGATGAGGTGGCATGCTTAGGATCATGTTCCTTTCCTTCTCCATACTCTTCCCATCACTCTGGTACAAGTTGATCTTGGTCTCATCTGTCTGTAGGATGTTGTTCCAGAACTGTGAAGGCTTTTATAGATGTTGTTTGGCAAACTCTAATCTGGCCTTCCTGTTTTTGAGGCTAACCAATGGTTTCCATCTTGCGGTGAACCCTCTGTATTCACTCTGGTGAAGTCTTCTCTTGATTGTTGACTTTGACACACATACACCTACCTCCTGGAGAGTGTTCTTGTCAAGCCCCACAGGTGTGGACCCACTGTGCCACAAGTGGCTGCTGGCCTAACGTGCAGAGTGGGCAGGCAGATGCAATAGAAAGCTTCAGACGCAGCAGAGCTGACTTAGGTGACTTTAGCAGGCAGGCACTCTAAAAACAGCAGAGAAGGAAAGCTCAGGTGTAGCAAACTGGAACGCTGGAAACCAGGAACACTGCAGACAGAGACCTTCACTGTAATAAACTACAATGTTGCTCAGGCACCACAGGAAGGGAGGAGTGCTCTTTTATAGGTGGTGCCCTGCAGGAATTGGCTGGGAATCTAATAAGGAGTGCACACTGGCCCTATAAGTCTCAGCCAGTGCTTGCACACAGCCCCTAGAGGACAGAGGATAAACTGCAGCCATGGCAGAAGCAGGACATGGTACAGAGCAGGCCGCCTGATGTAAGTAAGAAATAGTACTCCCCTCCTTGCACCCCCTCTTCTCCAGGTTCATTAGTTTCTCATCAGGCAGTAACGCCACAGGGGTCGGGACATGTGTCTGAAAAACAGGTGCCAGTTTAGGATTCCGCTTCGCTTGAGCGGCCTCAGGATCAGGCTTAGCGCCTACAGGAATGGATTTTGAGGAGGATGCTGAATGAATCTCACACTGGCATGAGATATGGCACTAAGGTCCCCAGCGGAGAATATTCCTCGTACACCAATCTAGAACAGGAGAATGTTGTTGCAACCAGGGCAGTAACTCCTCAGAATATTGAGTGCCCACTTGTAGCCTCAGAGGGGTGGTAATGTAGCGGATTGGCATAGGAAGCAGATGACCATCAACAGATGTCGTTACAAGTGGCTTCTTCAGATGCGTAGTAGGTAGCTGGTACAGGTCCACTAAAGCTTTGCTTACAAAGTTTCCAATAGTGCCAGAATCCAGGGATGCAGGTTTTTCCTTTAGACAGGGTCACAGGAATACAGAGCATGAGGGAGTAAATTTTATTGCCAAGAGTCACTTTTCCAATAGACCCCAGGGACTGCGGTTTTTCGCCTTTGGAAGAACAATTGCATACAATGTGACCTTTTCCGCCACAGTAGAGACACAAGTTTTCAGTCAGACGACGCTGACGCTCCAGATCAGTGAGCTTCAGGCATTCTTCAGGCGGAAAAGCAGCAGGAGTAAATTCAGAAGTCCACTTAGCTTGAGCGATCTGGGAGAAACGTTCCTGGAGACGCACGTCTATGCGTGTGGCCAAAGTGACTAGAGCGTCCAGGGAGACAGGGAGATCCCTTCCAGGAGAGCAGAAGCTGCAGAAGATGCACGGCCTGGTTCCTCAAAGTCTGTGAAAAAAGCAGTCAAAATTTTTTACAAATTAACAGTCTCTGAACCGCATCGCTCCCATAGAGGAAGGAGATGATGAAGGCAACTTTTGCTCTTTCAGACAGGAACTTGTTACCATGAAGCTCAAAATGGATCAGGCAGTGGTTCAGGAATCCTCTGCAGGACTTCGGATCATCGTCATAGCGTGGAGGCAAAGGCAGTTGGATGCTGGAAACAGGTGTGAACACTGTTTGGTAGAGGGTGTGATGCAGGGCAGATGGAATAACCCTAGGGGCAGATGGCATTAACGCCTTGTATTTGTGACGCCAGGGCGTGGTTTGTCCACCCGAAGGTATACCGCTGGATCTTGGGCTAGACACTGGGCAATAATGACTCCGACGCCGACTTAAGGACAATGATAGCTTTACTGAGTGACAGATGGAACAGTCTATACAGCTTAGCCAGGCCCACAGAGGTGACCAGTGACTTCAGAGACCTCAGAGCTTGCTGGGACTTGTAGTGGACTGGGACAATATTGCAGGCCACGCTGACTGAAGACGGATGACTTTGACTTGAATGGGACTGACTATACCCCAATTATAGGTTACTTGAAGACATGTGGCTGCTGGACTGACTTGGGACCTCCTATGGACTCCAGACACACTCTTAGGACTTGATTTGGCTGGACCTCAGAAAAGACTCAGAGCTGAGCTCAAAGAGAGTGAAGAGACTCCTCCCAGGACTTATATAGGGGAGACTATGGTGGGGTCCTATAGGTCACCCTTAGGTCACTGACACCTCACTGGGTTACACTCACATGACAACAGGTTAACCACATGACAAATATTCTTAAAAATACAACACTCATATACAATACATAGCATAAAACCAACTGTACAAAGGGAACAGATGCAGGGGGGTCCAGGGGACACTGCTGGGAGGAAGCCTGACAGGGCAGCGAGGGTACAGGTGTACAACTCCTGTACTGGGCCACCACAACTGTGCATCAGGAACCACAGGAGTTGCTGGGACCTGTGGTGTGGCTGGATCAGGTGCAGATAAAGCATCCAGGCGAGCAGAAATAGAGTTCATAAATTGCAGCAGTTGCTCTTGGCGATCACTTTGAAGTTGCAGCTGCTGACACAGTCCATGGACCGACTGTGCCATAAGTGGCTGCTGGCCTAACGTGCAGAGTGGGGCAGGCAGATGCAATAGAAGGTGTCAGAAGCAGCAGAGCTGACTTAGGTGACTTTAGCAGGCAGGTGCTGTAACAACAGCAGAGCAGGAAAGCTCAGGTGTAGTAAACTGGAACACTGGAAACCAGGAACACTGCAGACAGAGCCCTTCACTGTAGTAAACTACAATGTTGCTAAGGCACCACAGGAAGGGAGGAGTGCCCTTTTATAGGTGGAACCTGGAAGGAATTGGCTGGGAATCTAATAGGGAGTTCACACTGGCCCTATAAGTTTCAGCCAGTGCTCGTGCGCAGCCCCTAGAGGATAGAGGAGAAACTGCAGCCATGGCAGAAGCAGGACATGGTACAGAGTAGGTCACCTGATGTAAGTAAGAAATAGGACACACAGTATGCCGGTGGTTTTCAACCAGCGGCGTTACAATTCTTCATCTGGCCAACTGTTGTGAAGGGGAAAGGGAAAGAATTCTTCGGTCATCCACCACAGTTGTTTTCCTTGGCCTTCCGGGTCTTTTGGTATTGCTGAGCTCACCGATGCGTTCCTTCTTTTTAAGAATGTTCCAAACAGTTGTTTTGGCCACACCTAATGTTTTGGCTATGTCTCCAATCTATTTAGTTTTTTCCGCCTAATGATGGCTTGCTTCACTGATAGTGACAGCTCTTTGGATCTCATCTTGAGAGTTGACAGCAACAGATTCCAAATGCAATTAGCACACTTGAAATAAACTCTGGACCTTTTATCTGCTCATCGTAATTGGGATAATGAGGGAATAATGCACACCTGGCCATGGAACAGCTGAGAAGCCAATTGTCCCATTACTTTTGTTCCTTTAACAAGTGGGAAGCACATATGCAAACTGTTGTAATTCCTACACGTTCACCTGATTTGGGTGTAAATACCCTCAAATTAAAGCTGACAGTCTGTAGTTAAATCACATCTTGTTCGTTTCATTTCAAATCAATTGTGGTAGTGTATAGAGCCAAAAATTTTAGAATTGTGTCGATGTCCCAATATTTATGGACCTGACTGTATATCTTTTATTTTTTTATTATATGGTACTGGGGTTGTGAGCATACTCGCCTACCCGGGTCCCCTACGGCTCCCACTGTGATGCCTTCTGATCCTCCATTCTCTGCTCATTTTGCTACTTCCGAGACATCTTGTCAGTGACAGCTCACTTAGCCAATCATTGACTGCAGCGTTTCTGCCTCAATCAGTAATTGTAACCAAGCCATCACTGCTGAAACAAGTCAGTCTCGGAAGTAGCAAGCTGAGCAAAAAGTGAGGGATTGGAAGTTGCCACAAATTTTTATATATCTGAATAATCCCTAAGATTTTTAGCAGTTTTATCCTACAGTCCTGGGGATCTGGATTCCCACCTGTCTAGGTGCAACATCTGCATGGGGTTTTATCCACCCAGTGCTTGCTTTAGCTGCATCTGGGTAGTCAAGTCTTCCAAGACATTCCAAAACTTGGTGATAACTATAAATTGTTACTGGTATGATACTAGTAAATAGAATGACAGCCAACTGGGACTGATATTACAATGCTGCAGATTATGTTAGTGCAATAGGACTTAATAATGTTATGCACCTTGAAAATCTCAGCAGATAGTTTGTTTCTGCATACGTACCGGTTCATTCTTTCCCTGCTGAATTCTATATCGTGTTATAAAGTTTGGTCTTCCAGTCAGGTCAATCACCATCAGGACTGCATTGTACGTCCAAAAGAAAAGACTGGGAATTGTCATGGCCCCTACACAAAAAGGCGAAAAAACACATTATATATAAATATGGATAAAGAATAAATATGGATTTACAATAAAACAAAAATAGCACAAAAATATGGATAAATATAGATTTAAAATAAAACCAAATGAACCAAGAACCAAAAGGTTATTAGGGTGCCTACCTATTCTTTGCCAGAGCCCCCTTGCAGTAGTACCACATATACTGCCCTGATGACAACATTGCCAAGGGCTCCCACACACCCACATTATCAATATGGGTATCAGCAAAGTTTGGATTTTAGACCCATACTTACTTAAGAAGCTTCCCCTCACCCACATTTTGGTCTGATTTATTTAATCCTCACCCCTTTTGTGTTCTAATTCATATGATTGTCCCACAAAAATGTGAATTAATGTACTTGTGCATCTTCCGGTTCTGGTTTATTCAGAGTTATACTTGTATCCTAGAGCACCCTACACTGAGGGCCCACGTTCTGGCCCATTAAATGTGCTGGCACACTTGCTATTGCAGGATTTTCACATGTGAATATTCCATTCATTTTTATTAACAACTAGCCGAGTACCCGGCGTTGCCCGATTTTTCCTTCCTAATTCTTGTTGTGGAGGAAAATCAACAAAGGAGGAAGCTTGTGACTTCATATCCCAACCCCATATCCCGTCCTCATATCCCAACCTGATATCCCATCGTCATATCCAGACCACATATCCCATCCTCATATCTCAACCTCCTCTCCCGACGTCCTATCCCATCCTCATATCCCGTTCTCATATCCCATCCTCCTATCTCAACCTTATATCCCATCCTCATATCCCGACCTCATATCCCATCATCATATCTCAACCTCCTATCCTGACATCCTGTCCCATCCTCATATCTTGTCCTCATATCCCGACCTCCTATCCTGACCTCCTATCCCGTCGTCCTATCTCGACCGTATATCCTGTGTTCATATCCCGTCCTCCTATCCCGACCTCCTATCTCGACCTTATATCTTGTCCTCATATCCCGTCATCATATCCCGACGTCCTATCCCGTCCTCCTATATCTACCTCATATCCCGTCCTCATCCAGACCTCATCCCATCCTCATATCTCAACCTCATATACCGACCCCCTATCCCAACCATCTATCCCATCCTTATATCCCGTCCTCCTATCCCATCCTCCTATCTTGACCTTATATCCTGTCCTCATATCCCGTCCTCATATCCTGACCTCCTATCCCATCCTCATATCCTGACCACCTATCCCGTCCTCCTATCTCGACATCCTATCCTGTCCTATCTCGACCTCATATCCCATCCTCCTATCCCGATCCCATATCCCATCTTCATAGCCCGACCCCATATCCCATCCTCATATTCCGACCTCATATCCCGTCCTCATATCCCGACCTCCTATCCCGTCCTCCTATCCCGACCTCCTATCCCATCCTCATATCCTGACCTCCTATCCCGTCCTCCTATCTCGACCTCATATCCCGTCCTCCTATTTCGACCTCATATCAGGTCCTCATATCTGCAATTTCCTGTATCCTCCACCAGAAACTGCAGCATAATCGATGCACAGGGCAAGTGACTTCCGACATTCGATTTATTTATACTGTCAGTGTAGTGAATGTATCAGATACAGCCCTTACCTAAATTGATAACAAGACTGCATGCCCATAGGAAGACAGCTATAAAGATTATGTACCCTGGAGCCTCGGAGAGCTTAGGAGTCATTAATTTCTACTGAGAATACAAAATCTGGATTAAAATACTGCTAGGGCCTAGTTATGCATGGCATGTGTATTAGCAGATTAGCAGACATCAGGGACATACTAGAATCAGTCACAAGGAAAAGGGTTTTATTTCATTTAAGTAGTAATACTATATGCTGTTCTGAACAGCATCTCTGTCAAGTATACAGGATTAATTTTATACCATAGATGCAATACAGTACAATTACTTAGCACATTAGATGAGTAGATATTGACTTAGACTCACCCAGACAGTATAAAGCCAGTTCATTGCCCCCATAATACTTGTGCAGCCTGCCCCATAGGGCTTGCCAGAAATCACCAGATGCACCCCAAAAAACTTGTAGATGCCTAGGATGGTAGCACAGCAAAGAGAGAAGAGATATATAAAAAAAAAAAGGCAAAAATAGAATGTACCAAAATTTTCATTTCCTGAAGTCCGTAGGCAGCACGATAACAAAAGGGTTAAAGCTCTTTAGGTAAACCCAAATAACAAGTTAATTTGCATTAAATGAATTACCGTATTTATCGGGGTATACCACGCACCGGCCTATAACACGCACCCTCATTTTACCAAGGATATTTGGGTAAAAAAAGTTTTTTACCCAAATATCCATGATAAAATGAGGGTGCGTGTGTGCGCGTGTATACCCCGATATACCCCCAGGAAAGGCAGGGGGAGAGAGGCCGTCGCTGCCCGCTTCTCTCCCCCTGCATTTCCTGGGGTCTATAGCGCTGCTGTCGGCCCTTTTCACCCCCTGGTTATCGGCGCCGCTGCCCGTTCTGTCCCCCTGACTATCGGTGCCGGCGCCGATAGCCAGGGGGAGAGAAGCGGCGCCGACAGCCAGGGGGAGAGAAGGGGCAGCGGCACCCATTGCCGGCGCCGCTGCCCCGTCGCCTCCCCCCATCCCCGGTGGCATAATTACCTGAGTCGGGTCCGCGCTGCTCCATGCCTCCGTCGTGCGTCCCCAGCGTCGTTGCTATGCACGGCGCCGTTCAGCGCATAGCAACGACGGAGGCCTGGAGCAGCGGAGCAGCGCGGACCCGACTCAGGTAATTATGCCACCGGGGATGGGGGGAGGCAACGGGGCAGCGGCGCCGGCAATGGGTGCCGCTGCCCCTTCTCTCCCCCTGGCTGTCGGCGCCGCTTCTCTCCCCCTGTCTATCGGCGCCGGCACCGATAGTCAGGGGGACAGAACGGGCAGCGGCGCCGATAACCAGGGGGTGAAAAGGGCCGACAGCAGCGCTCTAGACCCCAGGAAAGGCAGGGGGAGAGAAGCGGGCAGCGACGGCCTCTCTCCCCCTGCCTTTCGGCGTATAACACGCACACAGACTTTAGGCTAAAGATTTTTGCCTAAAAAGTGCGTGTTATACGCCGATAAATACGGTAAGCACCTAAGGTTTAACCCTTTAAAGCTGATCACATGATCGTCCTATGGCAGCACAATAACAAATAACTTGAAAAACAGTACCCTAAGTGGGTGGGACAGATTAAGCCACTTTTTTTCTTTGCTATAATTTGAGCCCTTTGTTGCAAGAATGTGTAGCCTTAAATGTATGGAAGCAGATGACTTTACATATGTGTATTGCAGACTTAGATTCAAGAAGCAAAAAATAAATAATATACCTAAAATGTTAGTAGTTTAAGGGGGCATTCACACTTGGGCATATGGCAGCCAGATCCGGCAGGAGGATTAAAAAAACGTCTGCTGCCGCATCCCTACCAGACCCATGCCACACGCCATTCATGTAAATGAGCCGAATGGAGTCACATAGTGACTGGGGTCAGCTCATTTTTTAACCATATTCGTTTTTGTTGCCGGACTGATTTGGTCCAAAATCTGACTCCGTCTGGCTCATTTAAATAAATGGGGTGCGGCATGGGTCCGGCAGGGATATGGCAGCAGCTGGATTTTCAATTCTTTCGTCAGATCCAGCTGCAATATGACCATAGGACACAGTGGTTAAATCCAGGAGATTATAACAGACACAATCATAGAAATAGCTTAATAAACACTACAGATATTACAGCAGTCAAACAACCCAAAAAGTGGTTATTGTAAAAACAGCTGCATAAACCAGAGGGTGGCATAAGAATTTGTGGTATGCCTCTGGGGTAGGGATAGTGTAGTTAGGGTATTGCTGCAGTATATCAGGGGTTAAGGTTAACCCTATTGTTTGTGACGCCAGGCTGAGGGGTAGTATGATGAGGTAATTCTCAGGCCTATCGCCGCCCTTCCTAGTAACGATAGGTGCATGCAAATAATGACTGAAGGTCCACAAGGTAGTTGAACTTGAATAAACTTTACTTAAAGGCTTGCGGTACATCCAATGAATAGTAACAGTCTCTTTAATACAGTCTCCATACACTTCATTGACTGACAGTTGTTGCGGACCTTAACCGTTGATATAAGTCTCTAAATTTAGGGTAATTTGCGAAGATCCCTCCGGATTTAGGGGATAGATATGGTCCGGTGATCTTGTAGAGTGTTAGGAATTGATTACACTCACAGTTTGAGAAGATATCAGCCGTCGCCGCAAGGCTCGGGCCTAAACTCACTGATGACAGCAGCGCAGATCCTTCCCTGTCAACAGCCCAGTAACAAGAGAGAGAGAGCAATGGCCGCCGCTCCCTTATATAGGCAGGGGCAGGGCCGTTTCTATTGGTCCGAATAACTGTCACTCACCGGCACAAGGAATGATGGTTCAAATACGTCACAGGGACTTCCAAAGGTCCTTAACCCCTTAAGGACTCAGCCCATTTTGGCCTTAAGGACTCAGACAATTTAATTTTTACGTTTTCATTTTTTCCTCCTCGCCTTCTAAAAATCATAACTCTTTTATATTTTCATCCACAGACTAGTATGAGGGCTTGTTTTTTGCGCGACCAGTTGTCCTTTGTAATGACATAACTCATTATATCATAAAATGTATGGCGCAACCAAAAAACACTATTTTTGTGGGGAAATTAAAACGAAAAACCCAATTTTGCTAATTTTGGAAGGTTTCGTTTTCACGCCGTACAATTTATGGTAAAAATGACGTGTGTTCTTTATTCTGAGGGTCAATACGATTAAAATGATACCCATTTTTACATACTTTTATATTACTGTTGCGCTTAAAAAAAATCACAAACTTTTTAACCAAATTAGTACGTTTATAATCCCTTTATTTTGATGACCTATAACTTTTTTATTTTTCCGTATAAGCGGCGTTATGGGTGCTCATTTTTTGCGCCATGATCTGTACTTTTTTTTGATACCACATTTGCATATAAAAAACTTTTAATACATTTTTTATAATTTTTTTTTTTATAAAATGTATTAAAAAAGTAGGAATTTTGGATTTTTTTTTTTTCGTTCACGCCGTTAACCGTACGGGATCATTAACATTTTATTTTAATAGTTCAGACATTTACGCACGCGGCGATGCCAAATATGTCTATAAAAAAATTTTTTGCGCTTTTTGGGGGTAAAATAGGAAAAAACGGACGTTTTACTTTTTTATTGGGGGAGGGGATTTTTCACTTTTTTTTTACTTTTACATTTTTTTACTTTTTTTTTACACTTGAATAGTCCCCATAGGGGACTATTCATAGCAATACCATGATTGCTAATACTGATCTGTTCTATGTATAGGACATAGAACAGATCAGTATTATCGGTCATCTCCTGCTCTGGTCTGCTCGATCACAGACCAGAGCAGGAGACGCCGGGAGCCGCACGGAGGAAGGAGAGGGGACCTCTGTGCGGCGTTCTGAATGATCGGATCCCCGCAGCAGCGCTGCGGGCGATCCGATCATTCATTCAAATCGCGCACTGCCGCAGATGCCAGGATCTGTATTGATCCCGGCACCTGAGGGGTTAATGGCGGCCATTGCCGGCAGGTCCCTGGCTGCGATTAGCAGCCGGTATCAGCCGCGCATGACACGGGCATCGCTCCGATGCCCGCGGTTATGCTTAGGACGTAAATGTACGTCCTGGTGCGTTAAGTACCACCGCACCAGGACGTACATTTACGTCCTGCGTCCTTAAGGGGTTAAGCAAAAACCATAGAGTTTACCTGATCACGTGACCCGCAGGTCCTGCTACGCTCCGTACAGGTAATTAACCATTTATATACATTTGTACAATTATATTTATATAAATCCTAAGTAAACTGTTAGACAACTAATATCTAGATGAGAGGTGACAAGGGGTGGACTAGATAAGAAGGACCCCAATGTCCTAGGGACTCTGGCTATGGGGACCTCTATACAGGTACCGTATAGGATGCGGTACCGGGACACCACAAATTGATAGTGTGGGAACAGACAATCCACAGGTATGTACTACAATGACCAGCATGGTACTATTAGTAAAACACCCCACAGGAAGGTACTATATTAACCAGCATGGTAATATTGGTATACCACCCCACAGGAAAGTACTACAAAGATCAGCATGGTAATATAAGTAAAACACCCCACAGAATTGTACTGTAATGACCAGCATGATAATGTTAGTACAACAACCCACAGGAAGGTACAATAATGACCAGCATGATAATATTAGTATAACACCCCAAAGGTAGTTACAACAATGAACCCAATAGGTAGGTATATATGGTGTATATACTGTAGATATAACTGCAGCAAGTATGCACAGGTAAGTAAAGCAGTTTTTCAGGGTGGAACTAGAGCAACATCAGGACCAGCGGGCACAGGTCTACAAACAGTGAGGCTTTATAAGCAGGATGCCAACTTGGTACACCTGGGGTTTAACCCCTTAAGGACCTGGGGTTTTTCCGTTTTTGCATTTTCGTTTTTTCCTCCTTACCTTTAAAAAATCATAACTCTTTAAATTTTGCACCTAAAAATCCATATGATGGCTTATTTTTTGCGCCACCAATTCTACTTTGTAATTACATCAGTCATTTTACCCAAAAATCTACAGCGAAATGGAAAAAAATATAATTGTGAGACAAAATAGAAAAAAAAAACACCATTCCCTTTACGTCCTAACCAGCAGCACAAGTGGGGGTGTTCTGCCCCTGTGAAGCTGGCAGGACGGTGGAATTTTTAATTCCGCCCAAGTAATTAAACAATTAATTGACTTCTAAGCGCAGATTGCCCTAATTCTTGTGGATTTTTCGCAGATCCTGTTGCGTTTTTGCCCCTTCCAAGTCTGGGAAGTGGCACATCTGATAAAATCTATATTTTAATATAAATCTGATGTTTTGCACAGTAAGGTCCATTACATCCTGTAGGGGGCAGGGCTTAATTTAAATCTGGCGCCCATTCCCCTATAAAAGGCAGCTGGACCTTTAGTAGGTCTCTTGCTGCTGTCCTGCTGGAGTACTTACACTTGTGTGACTACTGCTGTACCTTTTGGGTTTTTTGCTAGAGCAAATTCCATTTACCTAATAGGTATTAGTTTTTATGTTGCAACATTTTGGGTAAGGTTATTTCTAACCTATTGATTTCTTTTCTCATAGGCAATGTCTACTCTTCCCTCGAGTGACCGTTTGTCTGGAGGTCGCAAATCCGCCTCTTGACCTGTGCCGATTGTGGTACCCTGTTACCGGATTCCTATGAGTACAATAGATGTCCGGGATGTCGGCCACCCGCCAATCCTGCTGAGCCGACGGTCCATGACATGTTTGTGTGGATGAAGGAGTTCATGGGAAACTCTATCTTGGAAATAAAGAATTCCCTATCCGCCAAGAGACCCAGAACTTCGTCCAGTCCTCCTTCGGTTGTGGAGGACTCCGCCATGTCCGTGGGAAACCAGTCAGAGCAATCTGTAGAGGAAGTACTTTCTCAGCCTCTTTTTCCTGTGGAAAAGACTCAGAGGTTACTTAGATCCATCCGGTCAAGGGACCAGGATGTTGATCAAGGGGAAGCCTCAAAATCCACTGCTAGAGGACCTTTGGTTTTCAAAGTGGATGTTACAATGAAAAAATTGATGAAGGCCGAATAGAAACATCCGGACAGGACTTCCGGTTCCGGCGCGCGGATGTAGGGAGCAAAGCGACTGAGCTCCGTACAGACCGCGACTGTTCAGCCGTCCCCCGCTGCTATTATCAGCATTCTCGGGTCCTTACCCGTACTCAACAGATTCCGGAACGCCCAGAGGTCCGGATGGACAAGTTTTTACACCGGAGCGGGGACGGACGCGGCCAGCGTGCAGATAACACATCGCAGCAGCAAGGGGAGACGAGTGTCTGTAAGATGGCGGCGGTTCGCGCCGCAGGCGAGGCCGCACAGCAGACAGGAGAGATGACGCCTTTTACAGACTCAGGTACAGATGAACTGCTCATACCTGGACTGCCTATGTCTTTTAAAACACTGGCCACGTTAATGGCTGCAGAGGTAGCGAAGATTATATTACCTGACATAAAACAGCAGCTGGAAGGCACCATCGCTGCAGCGCTCTCCACTGTCCAGGGGGAGGTGGCGCTTCATACTGGGCAGATAGCAGAGTTGGAGGAACGACTGAGTGTAGTAGAGGAGGAAATAATGTCCACTAAACAGCAGCTCCAACAGTCATTGAAACTCACTAAAGCCCTACAAGAAAAGACAGATGACCTAGAGAATCGTTCCAGAAGGAGCAATCTGAGATTGGTGGGCTTGCCTGAAACAATCCCAGCACACCAGCTGCTATCTATCTATGCCGAGGAGTTACCTCGGGCGCTGGGACTGAACACAAAGTATGTTGTTGAAAGAGCACATAGATTGGGGCCACAGAAATCGCAGGGCGTTGCTGCGTCCTCCTCTGATGCTGGCCGGCCGAGACAAGCTATTGCCAAGTATCTCAACTATGCGGACAAAGCACTCATTTTGTCTACATACAAGAAGATGACCTCATCGCTGCTCATAAGGGGGCACCGTGTCCTCCTCTTCAATGATTTCTCGGCCGAGGTGGCTAAGCGAAGAAAGGCTTTTGCACCCATCTGTTCCCAGCTGATTGCTCAGCAACGAAAATTTGTCTTACAGTACCCAGCCACATTGCGCATTTTCAAACCAGATGGCTCTACTGACACCTACCGCACACCTGAGGAGGCTCAAGCGGTGCTGGCTTTGAGAGCGGCGGTGGAGGCTAATACTGCCACGGAACATAACAAGAGACGACGTCACACAAGCCCGCCACAGCCGGTCACTATGATGGAGTGAGATGGTCTATTGTTTCTCCTCCATGATGGGTCATAGATTTTAAAGATTCTTCAGCCCCTCACATCCAGTGATTCGCACCTTTTTTGTTCTCTCACGAAGGAGGACTGTGGCACTTGATATTTTCCTGGACTGCATGGAGTCTGACAGTTGGATTTTTTTTTTTTTTTTCTCTTCTTCTTCTTTTGGCCTCAGATTGTGCCGGGCAGACTACCCCTGGAGGACTTTTTGTGGTGACGTGTGGGGACTCCGCACTAGTGTGATGTCTGATATGTAGGACTGCCATCATGCGTAGAACAGGGAAAACGAACTCTGTTCCTATTATATTTTATATCTCCTAGTTCTTCTTCCCACGTCTTTCTTTTTCATCTTTCTTTTACTATTCTCCTTCTTTGGGGTTTATCGTGGGGGATCTCCCATGTTTTCCTCATGTTTCCGTAATTTGGCTGCCTTTTTCTCATCCTTTCTTGTCTCTCTGTTTACTAACTAAAATCTGATTCCTTGTTTCTATAACCACTTTCTACCTAATGCTGGTCTCATCTTACTCAAATGGTCGGGGGAAGGTTGGTTGCACACTGGGTACGGATGTCCGGCTATGATGGTAGTGCACACTGGGAAAGCGGGATCCCAGTGGACATCCGCGAAAAAAGTGAAGTCTTCATTACCTGTTACCTGCTGGGGAGTGGGATTCCCACTTGTTTAGAGGGGGAGGGGGTTTTGGGGGGTTTTTCTCAGTTGTTTATGCTAGTATTTCTATGGTTTACTTCCCATGCGGTGGTGTTCATTCCTACTGTGTCACTTTTCCAGGTTCTGAGTTCTCTTATGCTCACTCTAATGCTGAATATGCTTTTTTGGACTTGCATGTACATCCATGTGACCATTGTTATCGTGACATGAAATTTGTTACGTGGAATGTGAAGGGTTTGAGGTCTCCAGGGAAACGCTCCTTAGTGCTCAGACATTTACAGAAACTGAAAGCAGATGTGGCCTTGTTGCAAGAAACCCACTTATTAAAGGAAGATTTTTTTAGACTTAAAAAGAGGTGGGTGGGGGCGGTCTTGGGATCACCGGCAGTAGGTAGAAAGGGAGGTGTGGTAATTTTGGTACATAGAAACAAAGCCCAATCCATACTGTCACACTGGGAAGATGGGGAGGGCATGTTGCAACACTTGTTATTGGGGGAGGGGGAGACAAAATTTAGTGTGTATAATGTGTATGGCCCTCAGGTGCACAAATCCTCTTATTTTGATGCCCTTGCCACACGCGTTCAGGGGGATTTAGAACCTAATATCATTATAGGGGGAGACTTCAATACTGTATTACATACACAGGAGGATCGAAAACGTACTAACCTTATTACCTCAATACAGGATGAGACTTACCTACAATCTTTTCTTGACGTGACGGGGATGTATGACTCCTGGAGACACCATAACCCGACGGAACGAGAATACACACACTACTCCCATTCCCATCGGTCGTGGTCCAGGTTAGATTATTTCTTGTTATCGCACTCTTTACTCTCGAAGGTGACACGAGACCACATCTATGATTTGGTTATTTCTGACCACGCACCGGTAGGAGTGGAACTAGCACCGACATTACCCCCGGGTTCGGATATAGTGTGGAGATTCCCTACTTATTTGTCGAAAGACGAATCTTTCACGCAACTGTTAGGACATTGGTGGGAGGAATACTCATTGAATAATTCAGAGCATGTCTCTGACCCCTTCCTCTTCTGGGAAGCGGGGAAAGCGGTGCTCCGGGGTAACATAATAGCTCATGTCTCATATCATAAAAAGAAGGCCAAGGAAAAATATGACACCCTAACATCTGACCTGAGAAGAGCGTATACTACTTTCCTGACTTCTCCATCTGACGAAACTAAAAGGGCTTGGGTGGAGGCTCAGCGTACTTTTGAGACAGCTCAGGCGGCGGTGGACACTTACCATAAGGACAGATTCCTGGCGGAGTTCTACAGACACGGGAACAAATCCGGGCGACTCTTAGCTAATTTGGCGAGGGGACAAAGACTGATGGAGCCGATTAGACCATTGAAAGACGGGCAGGGGATACTACATAAACATCCCAGGAAAATTGTTGATATTTTTAAACAATTCTATCAGGATCTTTACGCTAAAAGGCACTTAGATGGAGAAGCGGGATTGAAATTCCTAGATGCCATTTCTATGCCATCTTTGTCTGATGAAGACAGGGATATTCTTAATGCCCCGATTACATCTGAAGAGATAATGGGAATTATTAACTCACTAAAAAACAATAAGGCGCCAGGCCCTGATGGATATACAGGGGAATTTTTCAAATTACTAAAAGATAAACTTAGCCCTACCTTACAGACAGTATACACTAATATTCTAGCAACAGGATCCCTCCCACAATCAGGTAACATGGCGCACATTAAGGTATTACATAAACAGGGTAAAGATCCAAACTCTCCAGGGGGCTACCGCCCCATCTCATTGATAAATGTTGATGTCAAAATATTGTCAAAGATGTTCGCAGATAGACTTGCCACCTTGATGCCCCGCCTGATAGGCCCACATCAGGTTGGTTTCATAAGGGGTAGGGCGGCGGTATCTAACATCCGAACAGTACTAGCAGTACAGGGAGCGGTCAACTGTGGGTCATATTCCGGCCAGGCCCCGGCTCTCTTGGCCTTAGACGCCGAAAAGGCTTTCGATAACGTTGACTGGGCCTGGCTGGATGTGGTCCTTTCAAGGGCGAATATAGTGGGACCCTTCCGAACGTATTTGTCAGCTCTCTATAGCGCCCCGTTGTCCCGAGTACATATACCGGGATATCTTTCGGCTCCCTTCCCTCTCCATCAGGGGACTAGGCAGGGTTGCCCTTTGTCACCCCTGTTATTTAATTTAGCTTTAGAACCCCTGGCCCAGTACTTCCTGCAGATGTCTGTATATCAGGGTATAAAGGTGGGCACATCTGAAATTAAAATAAGCTGCTTTGCTGACGACACTTTATTGTACTTACAGGATCCCACTGCACAGCTTGGTAATGTCTTTGATGTGCTTTCTTTATTTAGCTCTTTCTCAGGTTACAAGGTCAACATAGATAAATGTCAGCTGTTATATCTGGGTCACCCCTCACCAACACCGTTGTCAGTTCCCTCTGTCCAGATAGCTAAACAATACCTCACTTACTTGGGCATAAAGATAGGGCGTACACCTTTGTCTCTATATAATCTTAATTATCCACCCTTAATAGCGAAACTAGAGAAAGAACTGGACCGTTGGGTGTCTCTACCTCTGTCTTTATCGGGTAGGGTCCATCTCATTAAAATGATGTCTTTCCCAAAATTATTGTATCCCCTGCAAACGATTCCTTTACTTTTACGCCATGTAGATGTTAAACGCATTCACGGCAGCTTCACTAAATTTATATGGGCCGGAAAACGACCTAGAGTGGCATATGACACACTGTGTTTGAGTAGGAGTGATGGAGGATTGCAGGTACCCAATGTGCGATTCTATAACCTTTCAGCACTTTTACGACATGTGAGAGACTGGGCCCATACTACTTCATATTTTTCTAATACAACTTTGGAGCTACAGCTCTGTACATTAGGGTCGCTACAAACGCTTTTTCATCTCTCGTATAAAGATTTGCCCCGTGCCATACGTACCAATGTGTTGTTTAGTGACACCCTAGCCACTTGGAAAACAGTCCGCAAACTCTACGGATTACCGTGGTGTTTATCAAAGTTTTACCAGTTATGGCACACACCGGCTTTGCAGCACTGTGCCAGAAACCCAATTGGTAGATTGTGGAAATCTAAAAACATTCTATCCTTTAAAGATTTTCTAGACGAGGTCAGTGGAATGTTCCTAGGCTGGGAAGATTTTAGAACTAAATATGACCTACCGTCCTCTCACCGGTGGCTGTACAATCAGTTCTGCTCTTATTTTGGTGCCTTGGTACATGGATATGCGGTGGTGGAAAAACGAAATGACTTTGACAGGCTGATGGGTGCCGGGGCGACACACTATAACCTTTCGTTCATCTACGCAACCATCAGGGATGTAGCGTTAAAGGGAGCGGCGGCAAGGGCACTCATCAAATGGTCAACTCATTTGGATGGCACAGACATACAAGCACATATGAAAGACGGTTTGACTGCGGTGGCTGGGGCTACTCCGAATGCACAGTTGAGAGAAATACACTGGAGGGTAGTGCACAAAGCAACATATGCATTTAAGTGGCATGGTGGGACCCCCCCTCCCCCTTATCTTACCCATTGTCCGAAATGTCAATTTTTCGGAGCAGATCTATGGCACTGTTTGTGGGACTGCCCTCAGGTTGGGGTTTTGTGGGATGAAGTTCGGGACTTACTACTGCAAATCTGGGGCTGCTCTTTGCCACTATCTCCAGAACCGTATTTGTTCCATTATGTACCTGTCCGGGAGTCGGACCCCCCTGACCGTGGAGGGTTGTCTAAAGGTATTCATCTGTTATTCCTGGTTGTAAAACAATGCCTGCTGCGTCACTGGTTGGTGCCATCGGTACCGCACTTAGACGTTGTTAAGTCTGAGTTCCATTCAGTTTTACATAAAGAAATGCTGTTAGTCATACGTAATTCAGAATTACATGCCAAATCCTTTTTTCAAAAGTGGAGGGCTTACCTTCACTACCTCTCTGACGTTGGGGAACGTTATAGAATAGTGGGTCATTTTAAATCTACCTCTTGGTATAGCTTGGAAAGTTTGAAGAACTCTTTGGGAAACCTTAAATTACCAGACTAATCTGATCCTAAGACCCTCTTTGTGTGAGCTCTTTGAGCTTAGGTAATAGTTGTTTCTGTTTCCATTTTTTGCCAAGGGGTACGGAGACAGATGATGAACGAGCAATGGCGTTTAATAGATTGCTAGAAGTTCTCGCAATATAATGGGCCACTCGGGGTCTTGCATAGTGTAACAGTCTTTTTCTTTTTCTTTTTTTCTATTATTCTGACCACACCGCAATGGGAAGGTTATTTGGTTTTCTTTTGTTTAATGTTGTTTTTATTCCATGGTTTATGTACATTTTTGCACATCTGCCTCTTATTTCTTTCCTATAATGTATGTAAAATACCAGAAGATATGCATGCCTATATCCTATGTCAGAGGTTTTTGTAACAACTATAGATTACCATGTCAGCTAATTTTGCTTGATGTTGGATCCGGTCATCCAGATCTGTATATTGTATATTGCATACTTTTGGAATAAAATGTATTAAAAAAAAAAGAAACATCCGGACAAGCCTGCAGTCCTCATCAGAAGGTTCAAGCTGATGTACCCGCTGCCGGAGGATGAATCAGAGTCATGGGTCCCACTGCCAAAGGTTGATATGGCGGTTAATAAATTGTCTAAAAGGGTCCTAGTTCCATCTGACGATGGTAGCAACCTTCAAGATCTTCTTGATAGGAAGGTAGATTCATTGTTGAGGCGAAATTACTCTGCGGCTTCAGCATCGGCTTCTGTAGCAGTCGCTTCCAGCGAGGTTGCTGAATTTGTAAAGGAAAGGATTCTGCGGATCCAGTCCAAGATTGCGAATAACGTTTCCAGGGAAGATATCTTGGATAGCTTTAAGACCCTGCTGCTAGGAGTGGACTTTCTCTGATAGTCAACACAACAACATCTTAAGCTCGCAGCTAAATCTATGGGGCTCTCCTCTGCTAGTAGGCGCCCCTTATGGTTGCGCCCCTGGGTGGCGGATAATACTTCCAAATTTAATTTGTGTGGTATGCCCTTTGAGCCCAATTGGCTTTTTGGGTCCAAATTAGACCGCATCATGGAGGGATTTGCTGACAAAAAGGGCAAATCCTTACCTGTCCAGTCCTTTCGCGGCAGGGGCAGATCCGAGGGGGGGAAGTACCAGGGCCCTTCCAGATCCCAAAAACGTCAGACCAACCAGAAGCGGGAAGGAGGTCGTGGCCGTGGGAAGGATCGTAAAGCCGTGCTATGACTCTCCTCTAGAATCCACCAACGTTTTCCCTCTCCCTTCCCTTCTAAGTTGTCAGGTAGAGAACTCATCTACCGATCCCCCTCCCGTAGGAGGTTGTTTAAGTTTATTTATACCAACTTGAATGAAAGAAATCCAAGATCCTTTGGTACTGGACGTCATCCAGTCAGGATACAAGATAGAGTTCGTATCCCCTCCTCCAAGAAAATTTGTGTTGACAATATTACTTCCTCAGCCAAAGCAGGCCATTCTAGAGGACTCTGTCTTCCAGTACATAGAAAAACACGCTTTGGAAGATGTTCCCCCCTATCAGAGGGGTTCAGGGGTATATTCCCCAATCTTTCTGGTACTGAAACCATCGGGCGACTGGCGTATGATCATAGATCTTCGCTATCTAAACCGTTTTATAAGGAAAAGGCGGTTCAGGATGGAGACCATCCGCTCTGTCATCAGCATTCTGGACCCTCAAGTTGCTGTCTCCATAAAGGGTATGGTAAGGCATCTCCAGTTTGCCGTTCTGCCCTTCGGCATCACTTCCGCTCCCCACACCTTTACGAAGGTGGTGGCCCCGGTAGTCTCCGCCCTCCGACTAAGAGGTCTAGAGATCATACCTTACCTAAACGACTGGCTTCTAAAAGCCGCTACTCTAGATGTGCTACAATCTCATCTTCATCTGGCTCTAGAATTTCTCCAGCGCTTGGGCTGGATTATAAATTGGTAAAAATCCAAAATCATTCCTTCCACCTCCAGAAAGTTTCTGGGCTTCGTTCTCAACTCTTCTCAGACGACTTTGTCCCTCACTACAGAAAGAAGACAACGGGTCATAAGAGCCGCCGTGTTTCTGATGGTCCCTCGCAGGATATCCATCAGAACTCTGATGAAGATGTTGGGTAACATGTCAGCGTCTGCAGAGGCAGTTTCCTGGGCCCTATGGCATCTACGACCACTTCAAGATCAGGTCTTGACTGTCTGGAACCACAACCCCAAGGGGTTGGACAGAAAGTGCACCCTGTCTCCAGAGGTCCGGACATCCCACAAATGGTGGAGGCATCTGACAGATGGGAAGTCCTTGATTCAACCTCGTTGGATCACTTTGACCACGGACGCCTCCCTTCTGGTCTGGGGAGCCCATCTGGACGAGAATCCAGTACAGGGTACTTGGACCCCTCAGGAGAGACTTCTCTCCTCCAACATGAGAGAACTGAGAGCAGTTCGTCTAGCTCTTCTCCATTTCACACCCCTTATTCTAGGGAAAGCGATAAGAGTTTGGTCAGACAACACCACTGTGGTGGCCTATATCAACAGACAGGGTGGCACAAAGTCCCAAGTGCTCCTCAAGGAGACCGGACTGATTCTCTCTTGGGCAGAGCTCAATCTAACCCACCTTTCTGCAGTCCACATCAAGGGGGATCTCAACATAGTGGCAGATCTTCTAAGTTGCGGGCTTACAGTCCAAGGAGAATGGTCCCTGAACGAAGACATCTTCAGGAAGATAACCCTAAGGTGGGGTATGCCAGAGATAGATCTCATGGCAACTCGTCTGAATGCCAAGGTGAACAAGTTTTGCTCTCTTTACAAAGAGGACAATCCAGTGGCGATAGACGCTCTGTCCATTCCATGGAGGTTCAGGCTGGCCTACATATTCCCTCCACTTTCCATGATACCGAAGGTATTGATGAAAGTCAGGCAAGACCAGACCTCAGTGATTGCCATCATACCATTCTGGCCCAAGAGGTCCTGGTTCACCCAACTCATGAGGATGAGTCAGGGGTGTTATTGGAGGCTTCCCCACGTGCAGAACCTTGTGTCTCACAACACAGGCTCCTGCCTAGATCTGAGGAGACTCAATCTGACAGCCTGGAGATTGACAGGACCCTACTAAGTAGTGGGCTTCCTGCGGAGGTCTTGAGAACCATTGCACACTCTAGAGCAGAGTCTACAAACAAGATTTTCCTTCGATGGTGTGCTACAAAAGAGGTAGTAACCTCAGATCCTCCTCTTTCTGTAATTTTATGTTTTCTTCAGGATGGCCTTGACAAGGGTCTTAGCCCATCCACTTTAAGGGTTCAAGTTTCAGCGCTCTCTGCCTTTTTAGGCAGATCTTTATCACAAGAATCCCTAGTCAGAAGATTCCTTAAGGGAGCTGAAAGACTTAAACCTACAGTTCTCAGACCCATTCCCAAATGGGATTTGTCTACCGTTCTTAATGGGTCATGCTCACCCCCCTTTGAACCTCTGGAAGAAGTCGACTTTGGGTATTTGTCCCTTAAAGTCACCTTCTTATTGGTTATAACCTCAGCCAAAAGGATTGGCGAGCTTTCGGCCCTTGAGCCTTATACGCTTTTTCTCCAGGACAGAGTCCTGTTGAGATATTTACCCACCTTTGTTCCTAAGTTCCCGACATTCTCCAACATCAATCAAGTTATATCCCTTCCAGTTCTGTGTCCTAATCCATCCTCTCCCAAGGAAGCTGCTGACCATACTCTGGACATTTCAAGAATCCTCAGAATCTACATCTCAAGAACTGGAGACTTTAGAAGATCGGAGCACCTTCTTGTTTCCTTTTCAGGGAAGAACAAAGGTCTTAAAGCCTCTAAACCCTCTCTGAGTAGATGGATTAAGGAGGCAATCCGGGAGGCTTTTGTAGCCCAGGAGTTATCTCCTCCTGCCTTTGTCACTGCCCATTCCACTAGGGCAGTCTCTACTTCTTTTGCAGAAAGAAAAGCTGTTCCTCTATAACAGATCTGTGCTGCTGCCTCCTGGGGCATGCATAATACATTTATTAGTCATTACAGGGTTAATGCCAGACGATCGGAGGAGTTGGCCTTTGGGCAATCAATCCTAAATGCCACTCTGCCATAGTCCCTCTCTATTTGTGTTGTTACTTGCTAAGTCCCCACTTGTGCTGCTGGTTAGGACATAAGGGAAGCGTTAATTTTTAACGTAAATTTGTTTTCCCTTAGTCCTAACAGCAGCACACAAATTTCCCACCCGTGTTCTTATTATTTTACTTGTTATAAAGCAATGTGGCCTAAGAGAGGAGGCCTTATATGGGGGGGTCAATTAATTGTTTAATTACTTAGGCAAAATTAAAAATTCCACCGTCCTGCCAGCTTCACAGGGGCAGAACACCCCACTTGTGCTGCTGTTAGGACTAAGGGAAAAAAATTTACGTTAAAAATTAACGCTTTTGTAACTTTTGGGGGCTTCCGTTTCTACGCAGTACATTTTTCGGTAAACATGACACCTTCTCTTTATTCTGTAGGTCCATACGATTAAAATGATACCCTACTTATGTAGGTTTGATTTTGTCGTACTTCTGAAAAAAATCATAACTACATGCAGGAAAATTAATACGTTTAAAATTGTCATCTTCTGACCCCTATAACTTTTTTTATTCTTCTGCATATGGGGCGGTATGAGGGCTAATTTTTTGCGTCATGATCTGAAGTTTTTAGTGGTACAATTTTTGCATTGATAGCTTGTATTGATCGCTTTTTATAAATTTTTTCATGATATAAAAAGTGACCAAAAATGCACAATTTGGGACTTTGGATTTTTTTGCGCGTACGAAATTGACCGTGCGGTTTAATTAATGGTTTAATTGCATTGATAGGACTTATTGATAGCTTTTTATTCATTTTTTCATGATATAAAAAGTGACCAAAAATTTACTATTTTGGACTTTGGAATTTTTTTGCGCGTACGAAATTGACCGTGCGGTTTAATTAATGGTTTAATTGCATTGATAGGACTTATTGATAGCTTTTTATTCATTTTTTCATGATATAAAAAGTGACCAAAAATGTACTATTTTGGACTTTGGAATTTTTTTGCGCGTACGCCAATTAACCGTGCGGTTTAACCCCTTAACGACCAAGGACGTATATTTACGTCCTTGGCCAGCTCCCGCGATATGCCGAGCGCTATTAACCCTTTAGACGCGACGTTCAAAGTTGATCGCCGCGTCTAAACCGAAAGTAAAAGCTGCACGGCTGCTCAGCTGGGACAGGAGCGGAGGTCCTCTTACCTGCCTCCGGCGTGTCCCCTCGGCGATTGATTGTTATAGGTCCCTATGGGAGCTATAACACTGCAAAAAAAAGTGTAAAAAAAAAAGTTAATAAATGTGATTTAACTCTTTCCTTAATAAAAGTTCAAATCACCCCCATAAAAAAAAAAACACCATGTAAATAAAAATAAATATAAACATATGTGGTATCGCTGCGTGCGTAAATGTCCGAACTATAAAAATATATCATTAATTAAACCGCACGGTCAATGGCGTACGCGCCAAAAAATTCCAAAGTCCAAAATAAGGTCTTTTTGGTTGCTTTTTATATCATTAAAAAAATGAATACAAAGTGATCAAAAAGTCCGATCAATACAAAAATGGTACCGCTAAAAACTTCAGATCACGGCGCAAAAAATGAGCCCTCATACCACCCCATATGCAGAAAAATAAAAAGTTATAGGGGTCAGAAGATGACAATTTTAAACATATACATTTTTCTGCATGTAGTTATGATTTTTTACAGAAGTACAACAAAATCAAACCTATATAAGTAGGGTATCATTTTAACAGTATGGACCTACAGAATAAAGATCAGGTGTCATTTTTACCGAAAAATGTACTGCATAGAAACGGAAGCCCCCAAAATTGCAAAATGGCGTTCTTTCTTCAATTTCGTTGCACAATGATTTTTTTTTTCCGTTTTGCCGTAGATTTTTGGGTAAAGTGACTGATGTCACTGCAAAGTAGATTTGGTGGCACAAATGATAAGCTATCATATGGATTTTTAGGTGCAAAATAGAAAGGGTTATGATTTTTTAAAAGGTGAGGAGGAAAAAACGAAAGTGCAAAAACGGAAAAACCCGTGGTCCTTAAGGGGTTAATTAACAATATATATTTATAATTCGGACATTTCCGCACGCGGCAATACCACATATGTTTATTTTTATTTACACTGTTTTTTTTTTAAATGGGAAAAGGGGGGTGATTAAAACTTTTATTAGGGAAGGGGTTAAATGATCTTTATTCACTTTTTTTTTGCAATGTTATAGCTCCCATAGGGGGCTATAACACTGCACACACTGATCTTTTACATTGATCAATGGTTTCTTATAGGAAACCAGTGGTCGATGATTCTGCCGCTTGACTGCTCATGCCTGGATCTCACAGCATGGACAGCATGGAGGCAGGTAGGGACCCTCCGGCTGTCCTGTAAGCTGTTCGGGATGCCGCGATTTCGCCGCGGCAATCCCGAACAGCTCCCTGAGCTAACCGGCATTGTTTTACTTTCACTTTAGATGCGGCATTGGACTCATGACGTACCGGTACGAAATGGGTCCTTAATGGGTTAAGAATCGGCCGCTGGCACCCCACGACCTCCTGCACGATGCCCCAGGAATCCGCATGCACGGAGCGATCTCGCCGTACCTGATTGCTAGCAACCACAGCCTAAAACTGTGGCTGTCAGAATGCCGTGTTGCGGGAGATCGTGGGGGTCCCAGAAATTGGAACCCCTCAATCAGACATATTATCCCCTATCCTTTGGAATGGATTGGAGTAAAGCATAAATTGTTTTCCACAGGATCACCCACACTAACCACCTGTATATTCAGCTTAGGGGCATCTATCAGTTTCCCTTTAAAATAATGTTGAAAAAAAAATAAAACGTCCTCTAGTATTTTATAGTTCTTTCAATTCCTTTTTAACATCTTTCTGTCATCAGCTGAAGAAGAACCGCAGAAAGCTCGAGTCATAAGACCCAGTCCCCAGACTTCTTGAAGTTGCACTGCTGCTTTAGTTCCTCTTTAACCCACAATGCAACAAGTAGACAGATGTTTTACCAAATGATTTGTTGTATAAAAAAAAGGTGGATTAAAACTAAAATGCAAAAATTATATATTTTTTTAAAATTTTTATCAATTTAAAATGTTGCAAATGGAAAATGCCCCACTAGATATCGATGTCACATACTTGCTATCGCCCCACTTGTCATGAGGGTGCTGATGGGGTGATATCTGACACCACTCAGAAGTCACAGTTGCTACTGATAGCAGCATATAGGACAGTGATCTTCAACCTGTGGACCTCCAGATGTTGCAAAACTACAACTCCCAGCATGCCCGGACAGCCAACGACCACTGATATAGGGGGTTATGTCCGGGATCAGCACCACAATATCTCTGATCCTGGCCATCAGAGCAGGACCCTGCCTGTTGTCAGAAAGCCGAGCTCCCACAACCCCCTGCATGGGACTACTGTCGTAGCCTATTCCTGTCTTGCTGTAAAAATGTGTATGAGCAGGAATATCAGAAACGTCTGTAAAAAGGAGTACTTGCACTGACTAATAGGTTAACGCTTCCCTGAAACAGTTTGCAGGGGGAAAAAAATACTTACCGGTACTAGACCATGTCTATAATCCATGTCCCATTCATAAGAAGAATTAGAAGAGTTCTGACCGGCACTACCCCTAACCACACAATGATCCTTTTACTTAAAGTGAAACTGTCATCAATATTTACCCCTTAAAGGGGTACTCCACTCATAGACATCTTATGCCATATCCAAAGGATAGGGGATAAGATGTCTGATCGTGGGGGTCCCGCCGCTGGGGATCATGACGACACGACTCCGCCCCGTGTGACTTCACGCCACACCCCCTCAATGCAAGTCTATGGGAGGGGGCGTGACGGCTGTCATGCCCCCTCCCATAGACTTGCATTGAGGGGGCGGGGCGTGACGTCACGACCTTCCGTTCCCGTGGACGGGAGCCAGAATCTTAGCGCTGCCGGAAGCAGATACAGGTGGGTGCTGCATGCTATATTGCGGGGGTCACCAGCGGCGGGACCCCCGCGATCAGACATCTTATCCCCTATCCTTTGGATAGGGGATAAGATGTCTAGGGGTGGAGTACCCCTTTAAAGCTATTCACAGCATGTAAAAGCTGTGTATCACAGTAATGACGACATACCTTTTATTGTCTAATCGTGGACTTTATGACTGTAAAAACTGCTTTTAGACATGCAGTCGGAGAGGCGTGGCAGGGGGTCCACAATGCACGCCTCTTTTGAACAACGTCACAGCATCTTGGCCATGTGAGCGATATACAGCTCCTCCGCTCATGCGCCATCTGCGACTATTGCTGTGCTTGGCAGGGAGTGAGCAAGCTCTCTGCCCCTATTGGTCGGAGATAGAGATGAGCGAACTTACAGTAAATTCGATTCGTCACGAACTTCTCGGCTCGGCAGTTGATGACTTTTCCTGCATAAATTAGTTCAGCTTTCAGGTGCTCCCGTGGGCTGGAAAAGGTGGATACAGTCCTAGGAGACTCTTTCCTAGGACTGTATCCACCTTTTCCAGCCCACCGGAGCACCTGAAGGCTGAACTAATTTACGCAGGATAAGTCATCAACTGCCGAGCCGAGAAGTTCATGACGAATCGAATTTACTGTAAGTTCGCTCATCTCTAGTCGGAGACCATGTGGAAAGGAGCTGTATATCGCTCACACGGCCGAGATGCTGTAACGTTGTTCAAGAGAGGCATGGTATTGCGGACCCCATTACATGCTGTGAATATCTTTAGGGGTAAATATTGATGACAGTTTCACTTTAAGCTACTAACTTTACAGAAATATGGTTCCTCAGATTCCAGAGCTGACATCGTGTCTTGGGCAAAAATAGTGTCTAGACACAGTGGACAACTATATTTTTGTGTGCTCGACCAATCCTCATATTCAGTAAGTATTTAAAGGCGTACTCCGGTGAAAACCTTTTTTTTTTTTTTTTTTTAAATCAACAGGTACCAGAAAGTTAAACAGATTTGTAAATTACTTCTATTTAAAAATCTTAACCATTCCAGTACTTATCAGTTGCTGCATGCTCCACAGGAAGTCCTTTTGTGTTTACATTTATTTTCTCTCTAACCACAGTGCTCTCTGCTGACACCTCTGTCTGTCTCAGGAACTGTCAAGAGCAGCATAGGTTTGCTATGGGGATTTGCTCCTGCTCCTTGACAGTCCCTGAGACAGACAGAGGTGTCAGCAGAGAGCACTGTGGTCAGACAGGAAATAAATTTTAACACATTTTACAAATCTGTTTAACGTTCACGCACCAGTTGAAAAAAAAAAGGTTTAATGCCATCACCTCAATCTTCACAGAAATCCATGTGCCATAATAAAACCCCTTTCGTAAAGAATGTGTTGCTTTTATGTGTTATAATGTGTACCATGCCCATCCCTGTGTGTCCCTGTCATATGCATCATTCATTTATTTAACCCCTTAAAGCACTACTGTCATTTAAATAAACTTTTGACATGTTGCACAGATATGCCAAAATGTAAGATTGGTCAGAGTCTCAGTGCTGAAACCCCCTCTGATCGCTAGCTATAGCTTCACTTCATAGCTTGGCGCGATGTCTGACTGATTACAGGAGACGTGCTCTATTATACCATGCACTTCTCCCAGCTATAACTAGCAATCATAGCAGGTCTCAGCAATGAGACCCCGATTGATGGTAACTTTTGAAATGTCTGTGCGGCTTGTCAAAAGTATATTTAAACGACAGTAACACTTTAAGGATGCATCCAATTTTAATTCATTTTTCCCCTCCACACCTTCTAAGGGACACAATAACCCAGCATTGATCTAAAGACAGGGGTCAGGAATTCCCCTGCTGATGAGACAACACAGGTGTGGCTGGTTCTATGGGATTGTATGCTGGTGGGGTGTGTTCCTTAGACATTCCTCATGCTCTACAGGTACAGATAACATGCTCTATAAGTCATACATGCACATGCATGTATGTTTGGGCATCTTTGCCATAGGAGATGCAAGTTCTGTCTCAGGCATGCGCACCTTGATGTACTCATCCCCGTCCGCCATGACAGAGACAGAGAAAAGACGAGATGGTGCTTGCTGCAGATTTTGCCTATGCTTAGGTAAGGTCACCCCTCTGGCTGTATGACAGCCTGCTTTATACACTCATAATAACTACATGACAGATATATACATGAAGCATTAAGTAGTAAAGAATTAGAATTATGTGCGCAATTATTGATTAGATAGATAGGATTTCAAGATTGCACTCCATGTCTTTCCTTACCATGTGAGTGTGTTCCTGAATGCAGCAAAGGTAAGAAGCCCAGTACCAATTACAAAGGCTGTTTTCTTCACGGAATCCCACACTTGATCATTCTATGGAGTAAGACAGATAAGATTCATTGTTAGTTACAGTGGGGCAAAAAAGTATTTAGTCAGCCACCAATTGTGCAAGTTCTTCCACTTAAAAAGATGAGAGGCCTGTAATTTTCATCATAGGTATACCTCAACTATGAGACATAATGAGAAAAAAAAATCCATAAAATCACATTGTCTGATTTTTAAAGAATTTATTTTCAAATTATGATGGAAAATAAGTATTTGGTCAATAACAAAAGTTCATCTCAATACTTTGTTATTTACCCTTTATTGGCAATGACAGAGGTCAAATGTTTTCTGTAAGTCTTCACAAGGTTTTCACACACTGTTGCTGGTATTTTGGCCCATTCCTCCATGCAGATCTCCTCCAGAGCAGTGATGTTTTGGGGCTGTCGCTGGGCAACACAGACTTTCAACTCCTTCCTAAGGTTTTCTATGGGCTTGAGATCTGGAGGCTGGCTAGGCCACTCCAGGACCTTGAAATGCTTTTTTATAAAGCCACTCCTTCATTGCCCCAGCGGTGTGTTTGGGATCATTGTCATGCTGAAAGACCCAGCCTCATTTCATCTTCAATGCCCTTGTTGATGGAAGGAGGTATTCACTCAAAATCTCACGATACATGGCCCCATTCATTCTTTCCTTTACACGGATCAGTCGTTCTGGTCCCTTGGCAGAAAAACAGCCCCAAAGCCTGATGTTTCCACCCCCATGCTTCACAGTAGGTATGGTGTTCTTTGGATGCAACTTAGCATTCTTTCTCCTCCGAACACGACGAGTTGAGTTTTTACCAAAAAGTTCTAGTTTGGTTTAATATGACAATATGATATTCTCCCAATCCTCTTCTGGATTATCCAAATGCTCTCGAGCAAACTTCAGACAGGCCTGGACATGTACTGGCTTAAGAAAGGGGGACACGTCTGGCACTGCATGATTTGAGTCCCTGGCAGCATAGTGTGTTACTGATGGTAGCCTTTGTTACTTTGGTCCCAGCTCTCTGCAGGTCATTCATTAGGTTCTCCTGTGTGGTTCTGGGATTTTTGCTCACCGTTCTTATGATCGTTTTCACACCACGTTGTGAGATCTTGTGTGATTGAGGGAGATTATCAGTGGTCTTGTATGTCTTCCATTTTCTAATAATTGCTCCCACAGTTGATTTCTTCACACCAAGCTGCTTGCTTATTGCAGATTCAGTCTTCCCAGTCTGGTGCAGGTCTACAATTTTGTTTCTGGTGTCCTTCAACAGCTCTTTGGTCTTGGCCATAGTAGAGTTTGGAGTGTGACTGTTTGAGGTTGTCGACAGGTGTCTTTTATACTGATAACAAGTTCAAACAGGTGCCATTAATACAGGTAACGAGTACAGAGGAGACTCTTAAAGAAGAAGTTACAGGTCTGCGAGAGCCAGAAATCTTGCTTGTTTGTAGGTGACCAAATACTTATTTTCCACCATAATTTGAAAATAAATTCTTTAAAAAATCAGACAATGTGATTTTATGGATTTTTTTCTCGTTATGTCTCTTATAGTTGAGGTATATCTATGATGAAAATTACAGGCCTCTCTCATCTTTTTAAGTGGGAGAACATGCACAATTGGTGGCTGACTAAATACTTTTTTGCCCAACTGTATATGGACACTATACGTAATGTATTTGATCAATATCGTAATGTATTATACACTTACCTGGACTCTACGTTCTTGGAGGGCAGTGGTTTCACTTTTGCCCATCTGTAAACAATTAAATCACACAAGGTTAGTAGTGTAACTATTGGGTACCATTTTTCACCAGTCCCTCTTGGCAAAGATATGTAATGAAAGTTGGCACCCAGCCACTTAGATCCTTGCCTGTGGCCAGTAAGTTAGTCTATCTCTGGAGGACTCATTTTAATAGGCACAATGTAATGCTTCTTCTCTTCTGTGGTGATGATAAAGGAAACAAACACTTCAAGGTCTTCTGCAACAGCAGTAGGGTAATGTGTGGTCAGCTTATTGTCAGGGGACCCTTCTAACACAGAAGAACTGTAAAAAGTGAATAACCCCTAGTGATAAAAAAAAAAAAATTGTAGATGTTGTAAATAGTTTACATTTTTACACTACACTGGAGAAATGGACGCTGGTCACAATACTGAACATACTGTACACGAGGCCCAGTAAATGCATTTTACTGTGACGGACTAGAAAGCATCCACTCATATTAATGGGACAGGTAATAAATAATTAATCTTTTCACTGTATGTGAAAGAATTTTTCATCTTATCAATACGCCTCAATACAAACAAGTTCAATGTACAAAGCTGGAACAGCAGAACTTGTCAGTCATAAAGCCCTGAAGGGTAAATAGAGCGAGGTCATTAACTGCAAAGTATACAGTACATCCAGGTAAAGTATGTAAATAAACTCAGCTGCAAGGCAGAATACATAGTCAAAGGGGTATCCTGATGGGGTATATGGATGTAATTGAAGAGCTTCCCCACTTGGGTCCCCCCCCCCCCTCTATGTGACCCAGCTCATCTATGTATTACATGGACAGAGAACATCTGAATGGCTGGAATGTAATGTTACAAGGGTTTAGCAGGCTGCTGGGATTGTCTTCACATCCACATAAATTCCCAAAAGAAGTGATTCCCATCTCTGTGACCCTTACCTATTCCCTGGTATGCACTAGGTGCATTCTCCACACAAGTCAAAGGAGAGATACTAATGCATGGTCCTCTATGTTGAAATCCATGAAAGTTCCATAAAGAGTTAAGCACTGCAGTGACCTCCTCTTTATTCAGTTTGTGGTGTCCCAGTACGGGATATGGTCCTTCTGTCGCGTCAGGTTGAATCCCTGTCTGTCCCCGAGGCTCTCCTGCAGTATCTCCCCCTGTGTATATAGGTTTCCCATAAAGGGTTTTCACATAATGAGTAAAGGACCTTTATTGTTAGTCACATGATTATGTTTGAGTCACATGATTGTTTCCCAGAGAATCCAGTGACCAGGTGACCTCTCTAGTAACCTATGGGCTCCTTGCACAGCCCCCTATATAAGATGGGGAGGATCTGCAATCGCTCTCTTAGCTCTTTGCTACTTCTGCTGAGGTCAAGTCCAGTCGAGTGTTCCAGTATCAGTGTCCAGAGCAAGTAAGCTAACGTCATCTAATTGTCAGTCATCAAGAACAGTCTACTGTCTATTCAGCATGACCTGCAATATAGTCTGTCAAGTTACTGCAAGTCCCACAAAGCTTGCGAGGTACTCTGTGTCACTGGCCACCTCTCTGGGATATTGGCTGAACTGCATAGACTGTCTAACCTCAGTAAAAGCTACCATTACCCTTAACCTACCCTTGGACTCTTTATTGCTGCCTGACCTAGGACTAGCGGTACTACCTTCGGGTGGTTATATGGGAAAACCACACCCTGGCATCACAAACACGAAGGGGTTAATACCATCTACCCCTTGGGCACTAACATCTGCTCCGCATCTACCTCACTACACCCGTGGCACACCACAAGTTCTATGGGGAAGGTGGGCATATGTACGTAGATATGACATAAATGTTAAAGATAGGATTCATCTTGTAAATGCAAAGTGAACTTTTTCAGCCACTAAACTCCACCCCAGTGCATCTCCCTTGAAAAACATGTTAAATTAAGAAACTACTGTTAGGTGTACAGCACCTATACAGAACCATCTGTCCCCATAGTTACAGACTACAAGCAAGATTTAAGGATTATTTAAAAATATAGATTAATAAATGGATATTTTGAAAAATAAATCACCAAAAATTCTTGAAAAACGTTTATCATAAAAATGTCATTGTGACGCACAGCCACTTTAATGGCAAATCCATATGCATAAGTGCTCTATCAATAAGGAGA
This sequence comes from Hyla sarda, assembly GCF_029499605.1. Classification (NCBI taxonomy): domain Eukaryota; kingdom Metazoa; phylum Chordata; class Amphibia; order Anura; family Hylidae; genus Hyla; species Hyla sarda. The sequence goes on along the minus strand of NC_079192.1, from coordinate 372,846,426 downwards.
CTGGCCAGGTACTTTGTCAGTCTGATCTTGCTAAAGTGACTGGGAGTGGAAATCAGTTCTTGGTAACAAAAAGTCCTCAAAGTGAGTCTGTATACTGGCTAATGGCTGGAGAAACTCGCAAAGGGGACCTTTGTTCTTGGGTATTACAGCAATGACATAGATTCAAGATAGTACATATAGGGGGACATTTATCAAGTATTTCGAGCCTTTTTTTTTGCTTACAAAAGTCACACAAAAAGTCTCACATGCGCTTTTTTGTGCAACTATTGTGAGTAAGCAAAATGTTACAAACAGCCTTACCTAAGCAAATTTCAGTTTTTACTTTGCAGTGGTCACGTGTTGATGATGTGCGAGAGTCACACATAGGCAAAAAAAAAGTTGCAAACCTTTTAGAGAAAGTCGCAAGTCTGCTCCAGGTCTGACCTGGAGTACAAAACTCCCGTACTTGAGCAAATTTAAAATGTTGCAAAAAAGTCTCACAAAAGTCTCAGCTGCAACTTTTTTTTTTGTTTACGTGCTCCACATTTACCAACCCCCTGTGATAGTATGATAAACATGTAGCAAAAAGCAAAACTAAAGCAAAAAAAAAATGCCTTCAGAACTTGCTTACCAAAGCAAACAATGATAAATGTCCCCCATAGTTAGTATTGTTATACAGGGGAAAGTGAGATAATTATTTATTATACTTTTTTTTTTTTGCTAACGCGGCCTTTATAAATATGCCTCACGTAAGCAAATCAGCTTTTTCCCTACATTCTGTTTTCCATTTTAAGATTTTGCTCATGTAAGCAAAATCTCTAAGCCAGGATTGAGCTGGGGTAAATATATGGCATTTTTTTTGAAGCTGTGCGACTTTTTTGCGACCGTAGTGCGTTATAAGTCTCTGACCACTGCAATTCCATTTTCAAAACTTGCTTACATAAGCAAAACTGAAAAAACTTGCTCTTCTCGCTCTGCAGGCAAAAAGTCACCCGGAAAATTGCGTAGTCGCATATTCAACATTTGAGAGACAAATATAAGCAAGAAAAAGGGGTTAATCAAACAATATATTAATTTACATATTTGTTCAGCCTAATACGAGCCCCTACAGGATTAAGAATCCTCATGCACTGCTTTTACGCACCAGACAAAGCCTGCTTACAACTTATTCAGAGATACAAAGAAAATACGGATCACTCCGAAAATAAGACATACAACCCTTTGTAATTTTACCGATACATTCCCTCCATTATTCATTCTACCTATAAGTTCTGATTTGTGAAGTGTGTAGTAAACCCTCCCACGTTCCCTTGCTGCCTCCTTACCCCTGCTTTCTCTGGTCACTCTTCCCCGATGCTCAGTGTTTCCTGGGCAGGCAGCACAGCTTCTTTGCAGATCTTTATTGTTATTTCTTTTGACAGCCTTCCCAATCTTGTCGGAGTCCCCACCTACTCATGATGCTGAGCTAAAGTGCATTGACTTAGGAGAGAAGCATGGAACACCTCTTAAAGGCACAGTGCTTAAATGCACTGCATCACAGAAATGTCTATAGCTCAGTGTTTCCCAGCCATAATGAGATAGAATTCCCTATATATTTTTTGCACTTACCCAATGACCTACCTTTCTTAGCCTCTGTTCGCATGTTAAAAAAACAAAAGCAGTCCTCAAAGTGTATCTAGTTGAGGTAGTAATAAATGTAGTATTGATAAATGAGAATAAATTATATAAGACAGAAGGGTGGGATGTAAAATCTAAAATCTATATTAAAAAAAAGCAGTCCTCACAGTATGTCTAGTATAGTAAAACTGAGGGTAAACAAATGTAAGCAGTAATACAGTATAGAGATGAGCGAACTTACAGTAAATTCGATTCGTCACAAGCTTCTCGGCTCGGCAGTTGATGGCTGATCCTGCATAAATTAGTTCAGCTTTCCGGTGCTCCGGTGGGCTGGAAAAGGTGGATACATTCCTAGGAAAGAGTCTCCTAGGACTGTATCGACCTTTTCCAGCCCATCGGAGCACCAGAAAGCTGAACTAATTTATGCAGGATAAGTCATCAACTGCCGAGCCGAGAAGTTCGTGACAAATCGAATTTACTGTAAGTTCGCTCATCTCTAATACAGTATTTGGCAGTGGTAACGGATTTGTCATGTGCGAATGTCGCGCCAAAAGTAAAAAAAAAAACTCCAAAAGACCGCAAATCTACACCAACCCAGACCTGGCTTACAAAACTGCCATTGGAGACCACTTTTAAAAAGGCGTACATTTTTTCTTTTTTCTGCAACAAGAGAAGAGATGGAATCATACAAAGTGGTGTCCTGAAGTGATTTATATATTTTTTTTGCTTACATGCACCAAATTTATCAACCACCGTGCGATAGTTTGATAATGTTGCATGGAAGCAAAACCAAAGCACAAATAAATGACTTGGTGAACGAACAAATGCCTGTGCACAAAATTCATTCATATTGTATGTAGCAAAAAATAATTTGTTATTGTTTATGTACATAGTATCATTTTATTCATGTACCGTGTTTCTCCGAAAATAAGACCGGGTCTTATATTAATTTTACGGTATGGGGGGCTGCAGCAGTGTGGAGGATGGGGGGCTGCAGGAGTGTGGAGGATGGGGGGCTGCAGGAGTATGGAGGATGGGGGGCTGCAGCAGTGTGGAGGATGGGGGGCTGCAGGAGTGTGGAGGATGGGGGGCTGCAGGAGTGTGAAGGATGGGGGGCTGCAGGAGTGTGAAGTGTGAAGGATGGGGGGCTGCAGGAGTGTGAAGGATGGGGGGCTGCAGGAGTGTGAAGGATGGGGGGCTGCAGAAGTGTGGAGGATGGGAGGCTGCAGGAGTGTAGAGGATGGGGGGCTGCAGCAGTGTGGAGGATGGGAGGCTGCAGGAGTGTGGAGGATGGGGGGCTGCAGGAGTGTGGAGGATGGGAGGCTGCAGGAGTGTAGAGGATGGGGGGCTGCAGGAGTGTGAAGGATGGGGGCTGCAGGAGTGTGGAGGATGGGGGCTGCAGGAGTGTGGAAGATGGGGGGCTGCAGGAGTGTGGAGGATGGGGGGGCTGCAGGAGTGTGAAGGATGGGGGGCTGCAGGAGTGTGGAGGATAGGGGGCATCCTCCACACTCCTGCAGCCCCCCATACTCCTTCAGTCCCCCATCCTCCCCTTCCCCTGTCGTCCTCCACACTCCTACCATACCCTACAGCAGTGTTTCCCAACCAATGTCCTCCAGCTGTTGCAAAACTACAACTCCCAGCATGCCCGGACAGCCTTTGGCTGTCCGGGAATGCTGGGAGTTGTAGTTTTGCAACAGCTGGAGGCACCCCTCTGCCATAATAAACTTGGGTACCGGTACTCATTTCACTTTCTTACCGTACCATGCGGCGAGATCTTCTCCTGTAGCTTTCCGTAGCAGCCGGGGGCAGGGACACGTCCGTGACGTCGGCCGTGCATACGCGCCGTCGTTTTAGAACGTCAGTGTCCCTGCCCCGGCTGAATTACGGTAAGCCGCGGGACCAGCCAAAGGAGGCGGGGGGGGGGGGGGCCAAGGGGGGCTGTGGGGTCTGCGGGCATTACGCGGGTGGTCGGGGGGATGTGGAATCTGTGGGGAATTACCGCACTGTGGTGGCCTGGCGTGGTGTCGGGTCTGCGGGCATTACTGTGGCGGCCGGGGGGGGGGGGGGGGCTATGGAGTCTGCGGGCATTACTGTGGGGTCTGCGGGCATTACTGGCGGCCGTGGTCCGGATCTGGACCGCGGTCCGCCAGCAGATTACCCCTGGACTAGGTCTTATTTTTGGGGTAGGGCTTATATTGCAGCCCTACCCCATAATCCTGCTAGGGCTTACTTTCGGGGTAGGGTTTATTTTCAGGGAAACACGTGTGGAGAAATAATACTGATGTTGTGTTGTGCAACAATTAAATAGGTGTTATGCACCTTGGTTTTCCACTGTACGAATGGTAAGTGCTATGAACTGAAAACTTTTACACAATACCGGACCTAAGAATGGAGGGTTAATCACTAAAATTTTTGTACAAAAAATTGTCTATTTCCAAATAACTTAAAAGGGGAACTCCTGTGCCACAGCCTTCCGAACATCCGGTTTCAAAGGCTTGGAGCAGCGGCCGCTGTTGCGATGTCATGGCCACGCCCACTCCATTGATGTCTATGGGAGGGGGCGTGGCAGTCATCACACCCCCTCCCATAGACATCAATGGAGGGGGCTTGGCCATGATGTCGCGACCACAACCGCTGCTCCAAGCCTTCTGAACCGGATGTTCAGAAGGCTGGGGCATGGGAGTACCCCTTTAACCCCTTAAGGATGCAGGGTTTTTCCGTTTTTGCATTTTCATTTTTTCCTCATCACCTTCTAAAAATCATAACGCTTTCAATTTTGCAAATAAAATTTCAAATGATGGCTTATTTTTTGCGCCACCAATTCTATTTTGCAGTGACATTAGTCATTTTACCCCAAAATCCACGGCGAAACGGAAAAAAAATTCATTATGCGACAAAATTGAAGAAAAAATTTAATTTTGTAACTTTTGGTGGCTTCTGTTTCTACGCAGTGCATATTTTGGTAAAAATGACACCTTATCATTATTTTGTAGGTCCATACAGTTAAAATGATACCCTACTTATATAGGTTGGATATTGTCATACTTCGGAAAAAAATCATAACTACATGCAGGAAAATTTATATGTTAAAAATTCTCATCTTCTAACCCCTATAACATTTTTATTTTTCCGCATACGGGCCGGTATGAGGACTCATTTTTTGAACTGTGTTCTGAAGTTTTTATCGGTACCATTTTTGTATTGATCGGACTTTTTGATAGCTTTTTATTCATTTTTTCATGATATAAAAAGTGACCAAAAATACGCTATTTTGGACTTTGGAATTTTTTTGCGCGTACGCCATTGACCGTGCGATTTAATTAACAATATATTTTTTATAGTTCGGACATTTCTGCACGCGGCGATATCACATATGTTTATTTTTATTTACGCAGTTTTTTTTTTTTTGAAAAGGGGGGTGATTCAAACTTTTATTAGGGGAGGGGTTAAATGACCTTTGTTAACTTAATTTTTTTTTTTCTCACTTTTTTTTGCAGTGCTATAGCTCCTATAGGGAGCTATAGCACTGCACACACTGATCTCTTATAGCTTTGCATGGATCAGCGAGATAGGGGCTCGATTGCTCAAGCCTGTAGCTCAGGCTTGGAGCAATCAAACCCCGATCGGACGCTGCGGAGACAGGTAAGGGGACCTCTGCTCGCGTCCTAGCTCATCGGGACATCGTGATTTTATTGTGATGTCCCAGTCAGCCCATCTGAGCTGCCGGGAAGCGTTTACTTTCACTTTAAGACGTGGCGGTCAACTTTGATCGCTGCGTCTGAAGGGTCAATAGCGCGCGGCACAACGATCGGTGCCGCGCGCTGTTAGCCCAGGGTCCCGGCTATGAATAGCAGCCGGGACCGACCCGGTGTGATGCGGGGTCACGGTGTGAACCTGTTTTAAACACCGGGCGTTGGGCGTACAGGTACACCCTACGTCCTTAAGAGGTTAAACTATCCCATGCACTGAAAATGATCTCTTGTGGAGAGAATGGTGTTGTTCTCAGCACCGCTCACTGTTCCATGGAGGATGCTCTCTCCTGGGCATGCAGTGGGAATCAAGGGAGTAAAAGGCTTACTGCGGCAGTGTCCAGAGTGGTGGAGAGTGTGTTCCCTCCGATGTGGAAAAGTTTAGTGCAAGTCTGAGGTAAACTGCGAGCGCATGCACAGTTTACTACAAACATCGCCACCACTCTCTCCTGCTGCTCCCTGATATTAACTTGGCAGAGCACAATTGCCTTTGCTACTATTGCAAAACTACAACCCCATTTCTGTTTGGACAACCTTTGGCTGCACAGTTTACTACTGACTCGCATGGAACTTTACCTTGATGGCTCAATTGCGTGGTCAGCCTGTGAGTGGCAGTGGACGATCACACAAGATACCCAGCCTTTGCACGTCCAGGAAAGACGATAAGATGTTATTGTCATATGGATATTTAATAATAGTTATTATTAGAGATGAGCGAATCGAAGCTGACAAGCTGGAATTCGTTACAAATTTCATGAAATATTCGATTCGCAAAGAATACGAATATTGCCACAATTCTATAGCGTGAATCGCTTCATTAAACTCCATTTACTGCAGTCCAGGCTCCAGGGCATCTAAAATGGCGGTTCCATATGTGAGTACATGGGGCAAGGAAGGCGGGAAGGGAAGTAGGCGGGATGACCCTGAATCACATGCAGGATGCAGCCTACCAGCAGCCAGTCACCCCTGTGATGTCACAGCCCTATATATTCGGCAGCCATTTTGCGGCTCATCATATCATTCATTACACTGCAGAGAGATAGGAAGGACAGCCTGTGGGTGTTTTACACAGAAAACTTGTTACAGCAGCGTTTCACCTCCTAGTCACCTCATCCTTCTGTAGGACACAGAGCACAGCATATTTGCACAGAAATTAATTCTTACTACAGCGATTAACCCCCTTAGTCACTGTAATACAATGCTGTTCACAGTGACTGAGGGGTTAATCGCAGTAGTAAGAATTAAGAGCTGTGTGTTGCCTCAGCTGCAGAAACATTTTCACAGGAGGCAGAAATAATTTTTTTAGGGCAAATCTATGTCTTTGATCCACAACAACTGGTCTGCTGGTTATTCTAGTCTGTAGTCCATTCCTAATAGTATTTGAGAGAGACTCTTTTGCAATTTGGGGTTTAGTACACATTGACTGTGTGCTCCAGCATTGTTGTATACTGCTGGTGCTGTGTTTTTTTTTATTTAAATTTTTTTAGCATACTGTAGCTAATTTTTCTGCCCTCATAAGTGCATACCACATGTGTGTGGAGCTTTAACTATGGTCAGGGACAATACATGTCCTTTACATGGTTTCTGCACAGCCACAACACCTACTTGGACAGGTTACGCCGCTTCCTCCTTCACGCTCTCAGGCCGTTGGTCCTGTGACAGTGTGCGACTCTGCCTCCTCATCCTCCACCGTGTCCTCAGCATCCACTGCCCAGACAAGTCTCAGTGGCGCTTCAGCATACCATGTGTGCAGGGCACGGCGGTATCACACTGTTCTTCACATGGTTTGCCTTGGCGAACTGAGTTACACAGGGGAGAAACTGCTAAAAGTAATTCGTAAAGAAATCGGAGCATGGTTTACTCCACGAAAACTGGAAGTGGTGACTGACAATGGGAAGAACATCTTACATGCGCTGCAACTAGGAAGGCTAAGCCATGCGCCCTGCATGGCACATGTGTTTGTTCAATCTGGTTGTGAAGCATTTCCTCCCATTTGCAAGACATCCTAACAATGGGAAGGAAACTTTGCATGCACTTCAGCCACTCGTACACCGCAAAGCTTCAGCGTCAGAACGGTATCCCCCCCAACATATTCTGATTTGTGACATTGCCACATGTTGGAATTCCACCCTCCATATGTTGGACCGACTGTACGAACAGAGAAAAGCCATCACCAATTTCTTGATGATCCAAGCGGATAGGGGTACTACCCTGTGTAACTTCAATGTGAACAAGTGGCAGCTCATATGTGACACCTGCTGTTTGCTCAGGCACTTTGAGGAAGCCACATTATAAGTAAGTCGTCAGGATTATGGGATGAACGACATCATTCCACTGCTTCATTTCTTACAACACGTGTTGGAAACGATGGCTGCTCAGGGCACTGGAGACGTGGCGCCTACATCTCACGGCCACATGAGCCCTGTGGGGGCTGAACTGGAGGAGGGAGAGGGGCACAGTGGAGCACAGTTTAGGTTTTGCCAAATGGGCAGTTTTTCTAGTAATCTGACAGGAGAGGAGGAGCAGGAGCAGCCAGAGGAGCTAGAGGGTTATGAGGAAGGCGAGACAGAGGACCCAGATACACCGTGGCAGTATGCAGTGGAGATGGAGGCAGGGAGTCCCTCCGAGTCACTTGCACAAATGGCATGGTGCATGCTCACTTGCTTGCGTAGTGACAGCCGAATTGTCACCATTCGGCAGTGGGATGACTTCTGGCTCTCCACCTTATTGGACCCTCGCTACCGCCACAAAATAGGGGCCTTTTTTACACCCACTGAGAGGGAGGACAGAGTGACCTACTACAGAGGCATCCTATGTAGTCAGTTGGTCGATTCCTATCGGCGCCATCGTCACCTCAGGCAGGTCTGAATCGGGGGCCCTCTGCACTCACCTTCCACAGCCATGGCTGCTGGGGAGGGGTGGGGTGGCAGGAGCAGTACCAGCTCCATCAGCAGCAGCCTGAGTCTACAGTCGCTGATGAGTAGCTTTCTTCACCCGCATAATGGAGCAACTTATCAGCAGCAGGTAGACATGGAGCAGGACCTGAACCAGCAGGTGGTGGCATACCTTGACATGCCCATGCCAACACACCTTGAAGATCCGCTGGAATTCTGGGCAGCCAAACTCAATTTGTGGCCGCAACTAGCAGATTTTGCCCTGGAAAAGCTGTTCTTGCCGGCCAGTAGTGTGCCATCAGAGCGGGTGTTTAGTGCGGCGGGGGTCATAGTAACCCCAAGGAGAACTCGTCTCTCCATGAAAAATTTAGAGAGACTGACCTTTGTGAAGATGAATCAGGCATGGATCAGCCAGGATTTCCAACCACCAATGTCTGATGCATCAGAGTAGATTGGCCATGGTGCCACACCAACACCAACATCTTAATCAGCAATACTAGATTATTTTTAATATTCATTTTAATATATATGTGTGCACTTCATTTACGGTATAGTCCATAGCAAGGGCCCTGCTTGGATATATATTTGTATATACTTGTTTGAATAAATCTTATTTGTGATCTTACATACAACTAGTCTATTATAATATCCTTATATAAATATATATATATATATATATATATATATATGTCTGTAACATTTTCTTTCTCTACTTGCATATTTTGGCACGAAGGGTACACAAGTACCTCGATAGATATATATATATATATATATATATATATATATATATATATATATAGGGTGAATAAGGAAAGAAGGAATAGCACTACTTGCGATTGATACAGAAATGATAGGGTTAAACTCCAAACAAACAGCTCACACGGAGGCGGGTCCGAAAAAGCTGTCAGCTATGGTGGTGCTGGGAAGATCCGAACATAGGAGAAAATCAATGTGCATAGAAGATAAGCTCAAAAACAAAATACCCGCACTCACCATTGGGTTAGCGATAGCCGGCTCCTAGGAATATATGATGGTTAGACCAACGGAACGGGGACCATGCTGTAACGGGCGCTCAGGTGTGAGGCGATAACTGGTTATTTTGCGCTATATGCGCTTCATCCGGCCTCTGACTCATGGCCGGATGAAACGCATATAGCGCGAAATAACCGGTTATCGCCTCACACCTGAGCGCCCGTTACAGCATGGTCCCCGTTCCGTTGGTCTAACCATCATATATTCCTAGGAGCCGGCTGTCGCTAACCCAATGGTGAGTGCGGGTATTTTGTTTTTGAGCTTATCTTCTATGCACATTGATAGATAGATAGATAGATAGATATATATATATATATATATATATATAGTGTGAGCCCCCTAATTTTTGTTTTAATTGCCACACCAACACTTCACAAATATGGATAGTGCCAAACAGATTTAAGGCGCTGCTCCCCAGTTACAAAAATTCCTCCGCATCAGACCTTTTTTCACCCACCTTCGTCACCGGGTACTGGTATTGCCACCCACCGCACCACTCTGTCACCGGGTCACTTTCAGGACTCCTGATGCTGCTGCAGCCACCTCCAGGCTGTCTCATTCAGACACTATATGGTCTCTTCTCATGCTTCAGCCAACTCCAGGCTGTGCCATTCAGCCACTTTATGGTTTCCTCATGCTTCAGCCACTTCTGGGCTGTGCCATTCAGCCACAATACGATCTCTTCATGCTGCCACAAACTCCAGGCTGTGCAATTCAGCCACTATATGGTCTCCTCATGCTTCAGCCAACTCCAGGCTGTGCCATTCAGCCACTATATGGTCTCCTCATGCTTCAGCCACCTCCAGGCTATGCCATTCAGCCACTATATGGTCTCTTCATGTTGCCACAATCTCCAGGCTGTGCCATTCAGCCACTATATGGTCTCCTCATGCTTCAGCCACCTCTAGGCTGTGCCATTAAACCACTATAGGGGCTCCTCATGATTCAGCCACCTCCAGGCTGTGTCATTCAGCCAATATATGGTTTACTGATGCCGCTGGGCCTTGGCCTAAAAAATGTTATGGTAGCTACCATAAATATTCAATTTAAATTTCAAAATTCCTATTTTAATCTTAGGGATTGTGAAGCCCTAGTGTCTACTCATGCTGCTGCCAGCTCCAGGCTATGCCATTCAGACACTATATGGTCTCCTCATGCTTCAGCCAGCTCCAGGCTATGCCATTCAGACACTATATGGTCTCCTCATGCTTCAGCCAACTCAAGGCTGTGCCATTCAGAGACTATATGGTCTCCCCATGCTGCCACAAACTCCAGGCAGTTATTCAGCCACAATATGGTCTCCTCATACTGATGCCACCTCCAGGCTCTGTCATTGTGCTGCCATGAGACATGTGACTCCTTGTTTGATTTGGTCCTTTGTACCCACTCGCCGGGACCGGGGACACTAAAACTTGGGAGTTAAAATTTCTATTTCAAAATCCTCAATTTCAATTTCAAAATCTTAAATTTCAATGGTTTCCTCATGCTTCTGCCAACTCCAGGCTGTGCCATTCAGACACTATATGGTCTCCCCATGATGCCACAAACTCCAGGCAGTCATAAAGCCACTATATGTCTCCTAATACTGATGCCATCTCCAGGCTTTGTCATTGTGCCGCCATGTAACAGGCTGTGCCATTCAGACACTATATGGTATCCTCCTGCTTCAGCCACCTCCAGGCTGTTCCATTCTGCCACTATATAGTCTCCTCATGCTTCAGCCAACTCCAGGCTGTGTCATTCAGCCACTATATGGTCTCCTCATGCTTCAGCCACCTCAGGCTTTGGCAATCAGCCAATATATGGTTTATTGATGCCGCTGGGCCTGGGCCTAAAAATTTTTATGGTAGCACTAGTTACCATAAATCTACAATTTAAATTTCAAAATTCATCTTTTAATCTTAGGGATTGTGAAGCCATAGTGTCTACTTATGCTGCTGCCAGCTCCAGGCTGTGTCATTCAGTAACTTTATGGTCTCCTTATGCTACCAACACCTCCACGCTGTGTCATTCAGCCACTATATGGTCTCCTTATGCTGCCAACACCTCCACGCTGTGTCAATCAGCCATTCTATGGTCACCTCATACTGCCAACACCTCCACGCTGTGTCATTCAGCCACTATATGGTCTCCTCATGCTGCCAACACCTCCACGCTGTGTCATTCAGTCACTATATGGTCTCCTCATGCTGGCAACACCTCCACGCTGTGTCATTCAGCCACTATATGGTCTCCTCATGCTGGCAACACCTCCACGCTGTGTCATTCAGCCACTATATGGTCTCCTCATACTAATGCCACCTCCAGGCTCTGTCATTGTGCCGCTGTGTGGCAGTGATTCTAAAAGCGATGCCTGTAATCTGCATGTCATTCTGAATAACAGTATTATTTCCCTACCCCAGCACACTCCATATGCGTGTTAGTAAACGGCAAAGTGTTCTATACCCCTATTGAGGCTCTCTGTAGGCCAGAAATGGCCATTTTTAATATAGATTTGCATATTCGCATATTTTCCTAAAATTCGACGAATCGGCCCAATCAATTTTTTCGCTCATCTCTAGTTATTATTAGTGCTTACAGGTCGTTACCTCAATTTTACTGTACTAGGCATACTGCGAGGACTGCTTTTTCATGTAGATTATGAATTCTACATCCAATCCCTATCTCTTACATCATTTTATCTCATTAATTACTGTCATTTTTATCACTGTCTATTAATAATTACTACTACCTCAACTAGATACACTTTGAGGGCTGCTTTTGTGTTTTTAGGGTATCTCCTGCATTTGCTCATCAGGGTGTTGGTGTAATCTCCAGTTAAATGATACCTCCAGGTGTACAAATTAAATAAGTGTTAGATGGCGGGAGGTCCAACCGCTGGGGCCACCCGCAATCTCCCGAAAGGAGCCCCGGCTCCCTGCATGGAAAGGGCATTTTCGACCACCGCCGGAAGTAGCGGCCGACATGCCCCCTCCATACAGGTCTATGGCAGAACCACAATTTCATGCTGTGGTGGAAAACGCTCGTTTCATGCAGGAAGCCGGGGTTCCGTTCGGGAGATCGCGGGTGGCCCCAGTGGTCGTACCCCCCGCGATCTAACACTTATCCCCTATCCTTAGAATAGGGGATAATTTGTACATCCCAGAGTTCTCCTTTAACCTAAGTGGAATCTAATCAGGTATTGTGAGCTGCGCTGTCCCTGTTTGATCCTTTGTTCTTCCAAACACACTCTCTTAATATCCATAGGCTTTGATGCACCCACTGATTACTAAAATAGTATCAATAGGCCTCCGTGCACCTTGCATGTGCTAAAAGAGTGTCCATAGGCCTCTGTGCATCCTGCCTGTACTAAAAGAGTATCGTTAGCCCCCATGTAACCATCATAAGATGAAAGAGCATCCACAGACCTCCATGTACCCTGCATATGCTATGCATCATGTATAAGCTAAAAGAGTGTCCATAGATCCTCTATGCACTCAATGTGTCCAGACTGGTATGCATCTGTGTTACTTTTATTTCACTGGATAGGAAAGCTTAGTAACATTTTATGTGTTAGACCAGATTTATCAAAGAATGTCTACAGTAGAGCTATTTTCTCACGTTTATTTGGTTGGTGGGTTTGACTAGTGTGCAACTTATTTATCAAGAAGGTGCAGCAGAATGATGAATTTTGCGCAGCTCTGCTGTGGGTGGGAAAAATTCTACCACATACACTTTTTCTAGACGCTTGTGAGGGTAGTAGACACTTTCCTGGGTCCTGAATTTCACAGGTTAGGTGTTTTTAATTATTTTCACAGAGCTGCCGGGACATTTTTACTTGCATTTTAGACGCTACAATCAAATTTGATTGCGGTGTCTAAGGGGTTAAAGCCGGGCATCCCCGTGATCGGTGATGTCTGGCATTAGAGATGGGTCCTGTTGGCAGATAGCCGCCAGGACCACCCAGCTATGACCCGCACTCAGCTGCTGAGCGCGTTTCATAGAGGGGGAGTGGGATGCTGTTGTCCACAAGGGGTTAAAGGTTGAATTGTGGAAATTATTCTCATGCCTACTGGTAGTTGGTGTAGCTTTGAGCCTAAAAAAGTACCTTCACACACAAAATAGCGACTTTTGACAAAAGTCATAAATGATAAATACATGACCACTGCATGGGCAAAAAGAAAAAGTTCTATGAGTAGGCAAAATGAGTAAAACTGTCTATATCAAATGTCGCATAAAAGTCGCTAAATATGCTGCTTGTGCCTGAACTGCGCCAAAATATAGACAAAAAAATGCTCTAAAAACAATAATAAATCTCCCCCTATATCTTTTAGAACATCTTTTATTAAAGAATGGACATTCAATTGGATTCTCTTATCAGGATAGACCCCTTTATGACACCACAACTAATCACTGCAGGTCCTCAGCAGGAAATGTATTGTTTCATGGTGATCATGCAGATCATTGGTTATTTATGTCAGACAGACAGCTTCAATCCACCATAGCAGCAGATGTTCTCATAGAGCAGCTCTTGAATGGGGGACCACCCTCCATGATGTCCATATACAATAACTGGGCATACGTATATGAATTGTCTTCATGAGATAACGCCATTAAGTTGGTGTATTTAGGGAAAAGCATGATGTTTCATTTCACTGTGCCAAAACCGCCATTTGGGGTGTATGTTTAAAATGTGTGATCTATGCAAATGTAATATGTATACAAACATAAGGCTGTATCCATTACCATGATGTGTCCTAGTCACATGGTACTTCTGAACCAGTTAGGCCCAGGGCACCTTAATATGCAGAAAGTGTTTGTAACAGGTGCTGACAGTTCTTTCCCTTTCCATTATGTAAGTATTAATATACGATCTTATTCTAAAGGGTGTACACTTGGTCTTCTTTTATTAGAATGCAACCCTTGTGCTGACAAAATGCCAAGCTCCCATGATAATCCTTCCAAGTACAAGTTAGACCCCAGAACACAATGAATGCAGGGGAAAGGTCACTGAATGTATCTTAAGAATTCGGAATAGAACAAAACAAAACTGGAGATTATGTGAAACTGCAATGACTGCAAAATAATGTAGTGAATTTGTGGGTTTTTTTGGTTTAAAAAGACCATTTTTATATAACCTATTAGAGAGTTAAAGGGGTACTCCGGTGGAAAACTTTTTTTTTTTTAATCAATTGGTGCCAGAAAGTCAAACAGATTAGTAAATTACTTCTATTAAAAAATCTTAATCCTTCCAGTAGTTATCAGCTGTTGAATACTACAGAGGAAATTCTTTTCAATTTGGAACATAGAGCTCTCTGTTGACATCACGAGCACAGTGCTCTCTGCTGACATCTCTGTCCATTTTAAGAACTGTCCAGTAGACATGTGCAATTCGTTTCGGAACGAATACTAAACTTAACGAATATCGAATATTTCCGAAAAAGAATACGAATATACAGTTAACGAATGCATTCGTTATCAGTAAACCGAATGTAAGGAATGAATTAGATTTTTTTCATTGGGTTTACCTGAGGAAAACTTGCCTTCCTACACAGAGAAAACTGCAAAAAAAGGTGAAAACAACAAGAATCCTAAGGTAACACCTGCTATTTATTACAAAAGAGGATCAGCAAGTGAAACTAATGTGCATTTCGTTTAGTAACGAATGCTAAATTTAACGAATTTTACAGATATAACGAAAGATCCGAATTAACGAATGCATTTGATGTTATTAACGAATGCATCCGAAAACGAAAGAAAATTTTCGCGGATGCATTCGAAAACTGAATATGACGAATGCACAGCATTCCGAATATTCACGGAACCGAAAATTTTTAAGAAACGAAAACGAAAAAAACGAAATTTTGGGTTCTGCACATGTCTACTGTCCAGAGTAGGAGAAAATCCCCATAGCAAACATATGCTGCTCTGGTCAGTTCCTAAAATGGACAGAGATGTCAGCAGAGAGCACTGTGCTTGTGATTCAGCAGAGAGCTCTGTGTACCAAAAAGAAAATAATTTCCTCTGTAGTATTCAGCAGCTAATAAGTACTGGAAGGATTAAGAAGTAATTTACAAATCTGTTTAAGTTTCTGGCACCGGAGTACACCTTTAACCCCTTAAGGACAATGGACGTACTCCTACGCCCCCATTTCCGAGTCCTTAAGGACCGAGGACGTAGGAGTACGTCCTGTCCTTTCCCGGCCCCCTGCCGCTAGCCGGAGGGGAGCCGGTGCCCGATGCCTGCTGAAATCGTTCAGCAGGCATCGCGGCATATCGCCCAGGGGGGTCATTATGCCCCCCCATGTCGGCGATGGCCGCAGATCGCTGGACAATTCAGTCCAGCGATCTGCGGCGATTCCGGGTCAATCGGGTCTCCAGTGACCCGGTGACCCGGAATTACTGGCTGATCGGGGCCGTCAGAGACGGCCCCGAACAGCCAGAGCCTGCAGGGGTGAGGTGGCACTGGTGCCACCTCACGATCGCCCTGATTCGTCGGCCGGATTACCGGCCGACGAATCAGGGCGCCTGCTGCGGGTTTCACTCCCGCACCCGCTCCGCCCCTCTTCCGGAGGACGTGAGCGGGTGCGGGACGTGCACCCCTGGTGCTGGGGACCCCGATCCCAGGCGTTAATGTTGGGATCGGGGCCCCAGGAGCGACGACGGCGGCGGCGGCGAGACTGACCTGTGCGGCGATCAAGCAGCAGGAGGTGAGTGACAGCCTCCTGCTGTTGCTTAGCAACAGCTCCCAGCATGCAAAAAGGGCATGCTGGGAGCTGTAGTTATGCAACAGGAGGAGGCAGACCACCACAACTCCCAGCATGCACTTATGGGCATGCTGAGACTTATGGTTTTGCAACAGCTGGAGGCACATTCTTTCTATGGAAAAGTGTACCTTCAGCTGTTGTGTAACTACAACTCCCAGCTTGCACAAACAGCTTAAGGGCATGCTGGGAGTTATAGTGGTGCATCTGCTGGTTGCATAACTACAACTCCCAGCATGCCCGTTGGCTGTCGGTGACTGCTGAGAGTTGTAGTTTTGCAACAGCTGAAGGCACACTGAGTTAAGTAGCAAACCAGTGTGTCTCCAGCTGTTGCATAACTACAATCCCCAGCATCCCCAGCCAAAGTAGTATGCCTCCGGCTGTTGCATAACTACAACACCCAGCATGCCCTTCCGCTGTCCGTACATGCTGGGGGTTGTAGCTTTTGCAACAGCTGAAGGCACACTGGTTGCAAAACACTGAGTTTGTTGTCAAACTCGGTGTTTCACAACCTGTGTGTCTCCAGCTGTTGCAAAACTACAACTCCCAGCATGCACTGATAGACCGTACATGCTGGGAGTTGTAGTTTTGCAACAGCTGGATGTCCCCCCCCCCCAATGTGAATGTACAGGGTACACTCACATGGGCGGAGGATTACAGTAAGTATCCGGCTGCAAGTTTGAGCTGCAGCTAATTTTCTGCTGCAGCTCAAGCTGCCAGCGAGAAACTACTGTGAACCCCCCGCCCATGCGACTGTACCCTAAAAACACTACACTAACACACAATAAAATAAAAAGTAAAAAAAAACTACATATACACATACCCCTACAATAAAAATGAAAAACGTCTGGTACGCCACCGTTTCCAAAACGGAGCCTCCAGCTGTTGCAAAACTACAACTCCCAGCATGCACTGATAGACCGTACATGCTGGGAGTTGTAGTTTTGCAACAGCTGGATGTTCCCCCCCCCCCCCCAATGTGAACGTACAGGGTACACTCACATGGGCGGAGGATTACAGTAAGTATCCGGCTGCAAGTTTGAGCTGAGGCAAATTTTCTGCCGCTGCTCAAACTGCCAGCGAGAAACTACTGTGAACCCCCCGCCTGTGCGACTGTACCCTAAAAACACTACACTACACTAACACAAAATAAAATAAAAATTAAAAAACACTACATATACACATACCCCTACACAGCCCCCCTCCCCTCCCCAATAAAAATGAAAAACGTCTGGTACGCCACTGTTTCCAAAACGGAGCCTCCAGCTGTTGCAAAACAACTACTCCCAGTATTACCAGATAGCCACTGACTGTCCAGGCATGCTGGGACTTTTACAACAGCTGGAGGCACCCTATTTGGGAATCACTGGCGTAGAATACCCCTATGTCCACCCCTATGCAATCCCTAATTTAGGCCTCAAATGCGCATGGCGCTCTCACTTTGGAGCCCTGTCGTATTTCAAGGCAACAGTTTAGGGTCAGATATGGGGTATCGCCGTACTCGGGAGAAATTGTGTTACAAATTATGGGGGGTATTTTCTGCTATTACCCATTTTAAAAATCTAAAATTTTTGGGAAACCAACATTTTAGGTAAAAAATTTTTTTTTTTTTTTTTTTACATATGCAAAAGTTGTGAATCACCTGTGGGGTATTAAGGTTCACATTACCCCTTGTTACGTTCCCCGAGGGGTCTAGTTTCCAAAATGGTATGCCATGTGTTTTTTTCTTTGCTGTCCTGGCACCATAGGGGCTTCCTAAATGCGGCATGCCCCCAGAGCAAAATTTGCTTTCAAAAAGCCAAATGTGACTCCTTCTCTTCTGAGACCTGTAGTGCGCCAGCAGAGCACTTCTCACCCCCATATGGGGTGTTTTCTGAATCGGCAGAAATTGGGCTTCAAATTTTGGGGGGTATTTTCTGCTATTACCCTTTTTAAAAATGTAAACATTTTGGGAAACCAAGCATTTTAGGTAAAAAAATGTTTTTTTTTAACATATGCAAAAGTTGTGAAACACCTGTAGGGTATTAAGGTTCACTTTACCCCTTTTTACGTTCCCCGAGGGGTCTGGTTTCCAAAATGGTATGCCATGTGGTTTTTTTGTGGTTCTGGCACCATAGGGGCTTCCTAAATGCGGCATGCCCCCAGAGCAAAATTTGCTTTCAAAAAGCCAAATGTGACTCCTTCTCTTCTGAGACCTGTAGTGCGCCAGCAGAGCACTTTTCACCCCCATATGGGGTGTTTTCTGAATCGGGAGAAATTGGGCTTCAAATTTTGGGGGGTATTTTTTGCTATTATCCTTTTTAAAAATGTAACATTTTTGGGAAACCAAGCATTTTAGGTAAAACATTTTTTTTTTTTTTACATATGCAAAAGTCGTGAATCACCTGTGGGGTATTAAGGTTCACTTTACCCCTTGTTACGTTCCCTGAGGGGTCTAGTTTCCAAAATGGTATGCCATGTGGTTTTTTTTTGCTGTCCTGGCACCATAGGGGCTTCCTAAAGGTGACATGCCCCCCAAAAACCATTTGACGCTCCTTCCCTTCTGAGCCCTCTACTGCGCCCGCCGAACAATTAACATAGACATATGAGGTATGTGCTTACTCAAGAGAAATTGGGTTTCAAATACAAGTAAAAATTTTCTCCTTTTTACCCCTTGCAAAAATTCAAAAATTGGGTCTACAAGAACATGCGAGTGTAAAAAATGAAGATTGTGAATTTTCTCCTTCACTTTTCTGCTATTCCTGTGAAACACCTAAAGGGTTAATACACTTATTGAATGTCATTTTGAATACTTTGGGGGGTGAAGTTTTTATAATGGGGTCATTTATGGGGTATTTCTAATATGAAGACCCTTCAAATCCACTTCAAACTTGAACTGGTCCATGAAAAATAGCGAGTTTGAAAATTTTGTGAAAAATTTCCAAATTGCTGCTGAACTTTGAAGCCCTCTGGTGTCTTCCAAAAGTAAAAACTCATAAATTTTATGATGCAAACATAAAGTATACATATTGTATATGTGAACCCAAAAATGTTTTATTTTGAATATCCATTTTCCTTACAAGCAGAGAGCTTCAAAGTTAGAAACATTTTCATTTTTTTCATCAAATTTTGGGATTTTTCACCAAGAAAGGATGCAAGTTACCATAAAATTTTACCATTAAGTTAAAGTAGAATATGTCACGAAAAAACAATCTCGGAATCAGAATGATAACTAAAAGCATTCCAGAGTTATTAATGTTTAAAGTGACAGTGGTCAGAATTGCAAAAAACGCTCCGGTATAAAATGGCCTGGTCCTTAAGGGGTTAATGGAGTGGGATTTCTCAATCAGCGTGAAGATTTGCTACCAAAAGCATATAGCTGTATAAACTGTCCTATCCAGTATTACACAGACAACTCATTGATTTGAGTGAGAACTTTAAAGGGGTACTCCACTAAAAAAAAACTTTTTTTTTTTTTTTTTTTTATAATCAACTGGTGCCAGAAAGTTTAACAGATTTTTTAATTACTTCTATTTAA
Organism: Hyla sarda; assembly: GCF_029499605.1. Classification (NCBI taxonomy): domain Eukaryota; kingdom Metazoa; phylum Chordata; class Amphibia; order Anura; family Hylidae; genus Hyla; species Hyla sarda. The sequence continues at coordinate 372,826,896 of NC_079192.1, read as the reverse complement.
AAAATCTTAATCTTTCCAGTACTTGCTGTTATAATCCACAGGAAGTTATTTTCTTTTTGAATTTCCTTTCTGCCTGACCACAGTGCTCTCTGCTGACACCACCTCTGTCCATTTTAGGAACTGTCCAGAGTAGGAGCAAATCCCCATAGAAAACCTATCCTGCTCTGGACAGTTCCTAAAATGGACAGAGATGTCAGCAGAGAGCACTGTGGTCAGACAGAAAGGGAATTCAAAAAGAAAAGAACTTCCTGTGGATCATAACAGCAGCTAATAAGTACTGGAAGGATTATAATTTTTTTAATAGAAGTAATTTACAAATCTGTTTAACTTTCTGGCACCAGTTGATTTAAAAAAAAATGTTTTCCTGTTGAGTACTCCTTTAAAGGAGTACTGCAACCATAGACACTTATCCCCTATCTGCAATCTCCCGTATGGGAACCCGGCATTACCACGGCTCTGCGCGGCTAATGCGCGTGTTGTCGACCTTACTGAAGTTAAGGACACGCCCCCTCCATACAGCTCTCTGGGAGAGGCAGGGATGCACGAACACTGCCACTGCATCTCCGCCTCTCCCACAGAGATACATAGAGGAGGCGTGTCTGCCAGGGTGTCATGCTGCGGCTGTCATGCCTCCTGCACGGGAGAGCTGCGTCATAGCCGGGGCCCTGTACAGGAGATCGTTGGGGGTCCCAGCGTTCGGACCCCCCATGATCAGAAACTTATCCCCTATCCTGCAGATAGGGGATAAGTGTCTATGGTTGCAGATCTCCGGATCTATGGTTGCAGATCTTAAAGGGGTACTCCGGTGGAAAAAATATTAAACAGATAATTTACAAATCTGTTTAACTTATCAAGTTATCAACCACCTATATATATATTTAAAGTCCATTTAGCCTGATAAGATGTTGTGGATTGCAGAAAGTATGCGGAGAAGAAATTGTTGGTATGTAAAATGCATGAGTCCAACAGTTCTCAATAGCTGGTAGATCTTATGCACGGATCTACCAGCTATTGAGAACTGTTGGACTCATGCATTTTACATACCAACAATTTCTTCTCCGCATACTTTCTGCGATCCACAACATCTTATCAGGCTAAATGGACTTTAACTATATATAGGTGGTTGATATATTATTGTTAATAATTCAATTTTTTTTATATTAATTTTAATTTTATTCAGCTCACATCTGGCCCTGCCCAGATGTGTATAGTTTATCTTATTGGTTATTAATAAATGTATATCTAATTTATCCCTGATTCAGGTTTATTATATTATATTATTATATTTTATTACTTTACCATATATTATTACTTATACCATATTTATTACTCTTTCAATATCATTATTTTCTTCTCTTCAATATGTAGGTTACCTGCCCGTTTAGGAGTAGGTAACCCTGACTGTACGGAACGGCAAGGGTTAACAGAGAGCCCAATACAGTTCCCCCCTCCCCCCTGCTTTCCGGGGTTGTAGGAGGGGGAAAAAGGCACGCCCAAGGTATACTTAGGTCTATCTCACCCCCTGGTGATTCCTTTTGGACTTACCAGCGCTCTTGAGAAGACAGCTTGCTCCGGAGATGGCTGACGAGGCTGTTTGGACTGCTATCCGGGAGCGGGTGCTGGCTGACCCAGACGTCTTGTCCCAGCTTTTGGCTGGGCTAGGGCTTCCTGCTGCTGGGGCTGCTAGTTCCTCTGGCCCGGTAGGTCCTGCTGCGAGGGGGCAACGGACCGCTCGGGCATCGCGCCCTCCGGCGCGTCTGAGCCTGAGCCCCCCTAGATCTTCAGCTGGTTCCAGGAGGGGGCGCTTTGCTGCCCGCATTGCCTCCTCAACTGTAGGTTCAGGGCCCGGTGCGGCAGTGGCCGCGGCCCGGGCCGTAGATCCACCCCTTCCGGGTCATGTGACCCAGGAAGCTGGGGGGAGTTCGTCTGCAGCTTTGCGCGCTTCCCTGCAGGTCCCGGCGGTCACAGGTACCTCAGAGCGGCCTGCATTAGTCTCCCGGCCAGTGTTAACCCCTGTACTACCAGCCATTATGGGTGCTGGTGCCCCTGATCCATCTCATGCTTCCTCCTCTGCAGAGGAGATTCCCGATACTCCTCTTGCCACTGCTCGGGTTCCCATTAGACCCCAGGGTGTACCTGTAGTTGCTGGGGACCCTCTGCAGCCACCTGTCCTAGGGAGTGGTAGTGTGGATCCTCCTTATGAGGATGCTAGTGATACTTTGGGGTCCCAGGCTCATGGCCCACCGCCTTTAGATGCTGTTGCTAGTTCCCCCTTGCTTTTTGGCGACAATGTGCGACAAGTCAGTCAGCCACCGCGTGACCGAGTACCTTATAGGTCAGAGGGCCGTTCCCGTCCTAGATGGTCGCGGTTGTCCTCACGGGGCTCCAGCCGCTCCGGATGGAGCAGATCTGTTGGGTCATGTAGGCATCACCGTAGGTGTTCCCGCCGGGAGTCCAGGAGTAGGGTGCGCTCCCGTAGGTCCCGCTCGTCCCGATGGCAGTCTCCTTCTTCATCTGGTCGCAGCTTGTATCGCTCAGGGAGTCGGGAGCGCCGCTCTCGCAGACGCGAGGGGGGGAGACGTCATTCAAGGTCCCCCAGGTGGGCCTCCCGCGGTGGCAGTCGGCCCCATGCGGTGTCTGATCCGGCTCCTGTGCGGGTTGCTGATCCAGTTCCTGTGCCTGCATCTGATCCGGTTCCACCTCCTGTTGTTCCTGCGCAGACCGGTGAGTTCGATTTTTGCCGGTGCGTGGGTGCAGGGGGATGGGCCTGCTGCTTTGTTGTCTACGCTTAAATCTGTTTTGTCTAGTCTAGTTACCAACAAGCCGGCGGAACGTGTGGTTCCGGCAGCGGCCAGTAAGGCATCCCCGGTTAGGGTTGGGGTTTATAAGGATATATTCCGTTTTTTGTGGTGTTAGCCCCTTAGGTGTACATGTTGATGAAGCGGTAAAGGAAAAAATTTGGTCGAACCAGTATGTTGATCTGTGGTTGCTAGTGTCTGCGGACCAACATACGATTGACAAGGAACGTAGGCCTCAGTCGGAAATTTTTTTTCCTTCTAGGCCTAAGGTGGCAAAGACCATGGGCAATTGGTTACAGGCATTTGCAGTTTTGGGGTGTATAAGCATCCGGAGCGGTGCTCTGAGCTTTTTATTTACATGGATTCGGTGTATAGTGCTTATAAGGCTCATGGGGGCTCTGCGTGGTGGCAGTATGACGAGGAATTTCGTCACCGCTTGTCTTTGCAGCCGGATGTTGGTTGGGGAGTTAAGGCGACCGATGTCTGGTTGCGTTTAATGATGGCTCAGAGGGCTTCAGCAGGGAGCCACTGGTCAAGCCGAGACTGCCGGGTTGGCGGCCGTGCGACGACAAGGGGCTTGCTGGTTGTTTAACGAGGGACATTGAGGGGCATTTACTAATCTTTTACTATGTAGTCTGGTTTTTACCCTGTTTTTTTTTTTGACTATGTGCGACAAATTTACTAAATTGTTGCACGGCATTAATAAATTTGGCGCACACAGGCAAAAGTGGGAAATTTACTTTATGTAGTAGAAAAAATTGTCTGTTCCTTTTTTCCTGCTGTCTGAATAGGTTTGGCTGCTAGGTTTCCTTCTGGATCTTTTGTTTTTGCGTTTTTTTTAGCTTTTTCACCACATCTAAATAATTCAATAACTACAGTGGTCCCTCAAGTTACAATATTAATTGGTTCCAGGAAAACCATTGTAAGTTGAAACCATTGTATGTTGAGACCATAACTCTATGGAAACGTGGTAATTGGTTCTAAAGGCACCAAAATGTCATCCAAAAATAGGAAAAAGTGACAAAGAAAAATAAGTAGATAACTAATGTAGATAAAGCAAATCCTTACATATAAAAGTAATAAAGATCTGCTGGGAGCTGTAATCACTGTCTATGTCAGTGTTTCCCAAGCAGGGAGCCTCCAGCAGTTGCAAAACTATAACTCCCAGCATGCCTGGACAGCCAAAGGCTGTCCGGGCATGCTGGGAGTTGTAGTTTTGCAAAAGATGGGGCCACCCTGATTGGGAAACACTGGTCTATGTAGAGGACAGGAGCGTCTTCAGGGGTCCTGTACAGTACAGGCAATGTCCCAAACAAGTAATGGAGTCGCCCTCACCTGGTGTCCAAAAGAGCAGCTAACCCTGATACAGGTAAAGAGTACAGAACATGTAATACCAGACACCAGTCAGTGCATACACTTCAGTAATACAGGGGTTTTACCAGTGAATGCCCATTTTGATTGGTTGGTTCTTCCTGCCATTGACACGTTTCACAGATCTGGACTGTCTGTAGCATTGTATGTTGAGTCTGGTTTCAACTTACGATGGTCCAGAAAAGACCATTGTATGTTGAAACTATTGTATGTTGAGGCCATTGTAAGTTGAGGGATCACTGTAAATTGTAGTCATGGCTCAGAAGTGGTAAACGGTGTTTAGTGTGTGTGTGTGTGTGTGTGTTTATTACATTTTTTTAACACAGTTTTTTTCTCCCTAAATGTACTTACACTTTTTTTTTTTTGGTTACTTCTTCTACAGATCTGTGTATCCTGTGGACTCCTTCGAATTCGGTGGACTACTTCGACGACCAGCGTTTTTCTTTGCTTGATATTAATAAAATAGTTAACGAGGGCTTGTGGGGGAGTGTTTTTTTGTCATAAATTTTTTTTTAAACCTGTTGTGTTTTTTTTATTTTACTTTACTAGACAGGCTTAGTAGTGGAAGCTGTCTTATAGACTGAGTCCATTACTAAGCCGGGCTTAGCGTTAGCCACAAAAACAGCTAGCGCTAACCCCCAGTTATTACCCCGGTACCCAACACCACAGGGGTGCCGGGAAGAGCCGGTACCAACAGGCCCAGAGCGTCAAAAATGGCGCTCCTGGGCCTAGGCGGTAACAGGCTGGCGTTATTTAGGCTGGGGAGGGCCAGTAACAATGGTCCTCGCCCACCCTGGTAACGTCAGGCTGTTACTGTTTGGTTGGTATTTGGCTGAGAATAAAAATATGGGGGACCCTATGCGTTTTTTTAATATATTTAATTATTTATTTAAAAAAAAAACGCATAGGGTCCCCCCTATTTTCATTCTCAGCCAAATACCAACCAAACAGTAACAGCCTGACGTTCCCAGGGTGGGCGAGGACCATTGTTACTGGCCCTCCCCAGCCTAAATAACGCCAGCCTGTTACCGCCTAGGCCCAGGAGCGCCATTTTTGACAATCCAGGCCTGTTGGTACCGGCTCTTCCCGGCACCCCTGTGGCGTTGGGTACCGGGGTAATAATAGGGGGTTAGCGCTAGCTGTTTTTGTGGCTAGCGCTAAGCCCAGGTTAGTAATGGACTCTGTCTATAAGACAGCTTCCACTACTAAGCCTGTCTAGTAAAGTAAGAAAAAAACACAACAGGTTTTAAAAAAATTTTATTACAAAAAACACTCCCCCACAAGCCCTCGTTAACCATTTTATTAAAATCAAACAAAGAAAAACGCTGGTCATCGAAGTAGTCCACCGAATCCGAAGGAGTCCACAGGATACACGGATCTGAAATGAGAAGAAAACAAAAAAAATGGGTTAGTACATTTATTATCACCTGCTCACACATCTCCCGCCCCGCACGACTACAACTGCCAGCATGCCCTTACAGTAAGGACATGCTGGGAGTTGTAGTTGTGTGGTGCAGGAGATGTGTGCGCAAGTGACAAGCTTGTCCCCTGCCCCCAGCTGCAGGACTATAACTCCCAGCATGCCCTTACAGTAAGGTGGGGCGGAGGCCGGGCACAGTGTTTCCCAACCTGGGACTTGTAGTTTTGCAACATCTGGAGGCACCCTGGTTGGGAAACACTGTTTTAGGCCAGTGTTTCCCAACCAGGGTGCCTCCAGATGTTGCAAAACTACAAGCCCCAGCATGCCTGGACAGTCAAAGGCTGTCTAGGCATGCTGGGAGTTGTAGTTTTGCAACATCTGGAGGCAACCTGGCTGGGAAACACTGGCCTAAAACAGTGTTTCCCAACCAGGGTGCCTCCAGATGTTGCAAAACTACAATTCCCAGCATGCCTGGACAGTCAAAGGCTGTCTAGGCATGCTGGGAGTTGTAGTTTTACAACATCTGGAGGCAACCTGGCTGGGAAACACTGGCCTAAAACAGTGTTTCCCAACCAGGTTGCCTACAGATGTTGCAAGACTACAACTCCCAGCATGCCTAGACAGCCTTTGACTGTCCAGGCATGCTGGGACTTGTAGTTTTGCAACATCTGGAGGCAACCTGGCTGGGAAACACTGGCCTAAAACAGTGTTTCCCAACCAGGTTGCCTACAGATGTTGCAAGACTACAACTCCCAGCATGCCTTGACAGCCTTTGACTGTCCAGGCATGCTGGGACTTGTAGTTTTGCAACATCTGGAGGCAACCTGGCTGGGAAACACTGGCCTAAAACAGTGTTTCCCAACCAGGTTGCCTACAGATGTTGCAAGACTACAACTCCCAGCATGCCTAGACAGCCTTTGACTGTCCAGGCATGCTGGGACTTGTAGTTTTGCAATATCTGGAGGCAACCTGGCTGGGAAACACTGGCCTAAAACAGTGTTTCCCAACCAGGTTGCCTACAGATGTTGCAAGACTACAACTCCCAGCATGCCTAGACAGCCTTTGACTGTCCAGGCATGCTGGGACTTGTAGTTTTGCAACATCTGGAGGCAACCTGGCTGGGAAACACTGGCCTAAAACAGTGTTTCCCAACCAGGTTGCCTACAGATGTTGCAAGACTACAACTCCCAGCATGCCTGGACAGCCTTTGACTGTCCAGGCATGCTGGGGCTTGTAGTCTTGCAACATCTGTAGGCAACCTGGTTGGGAAACACTGTTTTAGGCCAGTGTTTCCCAACCAGGGTGCCTCCAGATGTTGCAAAACTACAACTCCCAGCATGCCTGGACAGCCAAAGGCTGTCCAGGCATGCTGGGAGTTGTAGTCTTGCAACATTTGGAGGCACACTGGTTGGGAAGCTTGCGCAACTTACCGGCTTCTGTAGGATCCAGCGCTGCACGACACTGCCGCGCGACAGTGCCGCGCGACAGTGCCGCGCGACGATCTCCGACAGCGATCGTCGCTGGAGCCTCGGAAGGGTAAGTGAACGTCTTCGCCGGTCCCCTTCAGCTGTTTAGTTTTGCAACAGCTGGAGGACTACAGTTTACAGACCACAAACCAGTGGTCTGCAAACTGTGGCCCTCCAGCTGTTGCAAAACTACAACTCCCAGCATGCCTGGACAGCCAATGGCTGTCTAGGCATGCTGGGAGTTGTAGTCTTGCAACATCTGGAGGCACCCTGGTTGGGAAACACTGTTTTAGGCCAGTGTTTCCCAACAAGGGTGCCTCCAGCTGTTGCAAAACTACAACTCCCAGCATGCCTGGACAGCCAAAGGGTGTCCAGGCATGCTGGGAGTTGTAGTCTTGCAACATTTGGAGGCACACTGGTTGGGAAGCTTGGGCAACTTACCGGCTTCGGTAGGATCCAGCGCTGCACGACACTGCCGCGCGACGATCTCCGTCAGCGATCGTCGCTGGAGCCTCGGACGGGTAAGTGAACGTTTTCGCCGGTCCCCTTCAGCTGTTTAGTTTTGCAACAGCTGGAGGACTACAGTTTACAGGCCACACACCAGTGGTCTGCAAACTGTGGCCCTCCAGCTGTTGCAAAACTACAACACCCAGCATGCCCTGACAGCCAAAGCCTATGGCTCTCAGGGCAGGAGCCCGGGCTGACATTACAGTGCAGCCGCCCGGGCTCCTCATACGGCCTCCCCACTACCCCCCCTTGTCTCCCGCCCGGGCTCCTCATACGGCCTCCCCGCTACCCCCCCCCCCCCTTGTCTCCCGCCCGCGCCGCTCAGCTCCCGCTGCTACAAGACTACAACTCCCAGCATGTCCTCACTGTAAGGGCATGCTGGGACTTGTAGTCTTGCAACAGCAGATAGATGGGAGTTGTGTGGCGCTGGCAGGTGAGAGGGGGGGGATATAAATCACTGTAGTGTCCCGGTAGCGCAGTGAGGGTAGCGGGGAGAAAGTATGTCGGAGCCCGGGCGGCAGTAGCTTTTCCTGCTCCATGTTGGAGCTGGAGTAAATTTAGTCATTTTTTACGGCCGTTGCGACAGTTTATTGCGCAACTGCGACTGTCTCAGTGAATAAATTCCTGACCACTGCAAGTAAAAACTGAAAACTTGCGTAAATTAAGCGGGAAAAAAAAATTTGACTTTCTAGCTCTTGCTGGAGAAAGTCGCACAATTTATAGGGTAGGCGCAATTGCGACAATTTTGCGCCAAAAATAGTCAGAAAAAAATGACTTACCCCCTTAGTAAATGCCCCTCATTGTCGTTTCCTCAGCTTGTGTAAATACAAGCATGAGTGTTCTTCCTGCAGGGGATCTCACGCTGCAGTCAGGTGTCAGCGGGCTGCCAAGCAACCCGGCCGGGTGCCCTCTGCTGCTGCGGGGAAGGACCCCGGTGAACGTGGACATGATGTGCCCGTGGTTAGATCAGTACCCCAATAAGGAGGATGCTTTGGTTTTGTTAGAGGGTTTTTGTTATGGTTTCTTTATACCGTTTGTTTTAGGACAGGTTTTTTCCTCTTACCCTGACAACTTGAAGTCGGCCAGGGAGCACCCTGAGGTGCTGCGGGAGAAGATTGGTAAGGAGGTTTCTTTGGGCCATTTTGAGGGGCCTTTTGTGCCCCCCCTTTTTCTAATTTCCGGGTGTCCCCCCTTGGGGTTGTTCCTAAGAAGGAGGTCGGGAAGTTTCGCCTGATTCACCACCTTTTGTATCCGAAAGGTTCCTCGGTGAATGATGGCATTTCTAAAGAGGATGCTTCCGTTTCTTATGTCTCTTTTGACCGGGCGGTGTCCCTGGTTCGGGGTGTTGGGGAAGGGGCATTGATGGCGAAGTCCGACATTGAGTCGGCTTTTCACTTGTTGCCAGTGCATCCGGAATGCTATCACTTGCTGGGTTGCCGTGTGGATGGGGCTTTTTATTATGATGTTTGCCTGCCTATGGGTTGTTCTATTTCCTGCCGGTATTTTGAGATGTTTGGGTCGTTTTTAGAGTGGGTTGTCCGTTTTGAGACAGGCAGCCGTTCAGTTATTCACTATCTGGATGATTTTTTGTTTGTTGGCCCGGCTGGGTCTCCCAGATGTGGTTTTTTATTGGATTATTTTCGTTTTTTTCATGCAGAAGTTTGGTGTGCCTTTGTCTGCTGAGAAGACGTTGGGCCCTTCCACAGTTATTTCGTTTTTGGGTATTGAGATAGATTCTGTGGCGATGGTTTTTAGGCTCTCGGCGGAGAAGTTGGAGAGTTTACTTTTATTGGTTGAAAGTTTTTTTGGTGTGCACAAAGTGACGCTGCGGCAAATGCAGGTTTTACTGGGGCATTTGGTTTTTGCTTGTCGTGTTATGCCCATGGGTCGTGTTTTTTCTAGGCGCCTGTCATTGGCCACTAAGGGCGTTTCCTGCCCTTCCCATCATATCCGCATTTCAAAGCAAATGCGTTCGGATATTTTGGTGTGGAGAGAGTTTTTGAGGAAGTATAACGGTCACATGTGTTGGCTGGGGGAGGAGTTGTCTAATGCTGAGCTTCTATTGTTCACGGATGCGGCTGGCTCCGTGGGTTTTGGTGCCTTTTTTCATGGGGAATGGTGCGCTGAGTTGTGGCCGCCTGAGTGGCAGGCCAATGGTTGGTGTAGGAATCTCACCCTGCTTGAACTTTTTCCTATTGTAGTTGCTGTGGAGTTGTGGGGTGTGCATTTTAGCAATAGGCGGGTTTGTTTTTGGACAGACAATCTGAGTGTGGTTAATTGTATGAATGGTTTGTCTTCTTCCTCCCTTCCTGTTTTGTCACTGATTAGGCATTTGGTTGTGTTTGGAGTTGAACATATGCTTTAAGGCACGCCATCTGGCTGGGGTTGATAACGTGATTGCTGATTCCCTTTCTCGTTTTCAGTTTCAGGAGTTTCGGAGGATGTCCGGATGCTGCGTCGGAGGGGCTCCCTTGCCCCCCATTGGTCTGGGCCCTGCCGAGCAACGTCTGATCCCACTGGTTGAGTCGTCGGTGGCGACATCTACATGGGCCGGACATAGTAAGGCGTGGGCTGAGTGGTGTGCGTTGCTGGCTGGGCGGGAGGTTGTTACCTCTGTGGAAAACCGCGTAGCGGTTACAGTGGATTATATGTTGTGGTTGCGCGATTTACAGGTGTCTGCAATTGTTACGCGGCGGCGACTAGCTGGGGTGAGTTTTTATTTTAAATTGTTGGGTTGGGAAGATGTTTCGAAATGGTTTTTATTTCAGCAGGCTTTGAAGGATTGGCAGCGCACTCATGTGCGGCGTGAAACTCGCAGACCTGTTTCGTTTTCACTGTTGGCGTCTCTTTTACAGGCTACCCGGAGTTGCTGTTCCTCGGTTTATGAGTCGGAGTTGTATTCTGCTTTTTATGTTATGTTTTTTGGCGCGCTGCGCATCGGCGAGTTGGTCCCGGTTTTCGAAAGCCGGGGGTTTGTTGCAGGACAACGTTTTGTGTTCCAATGGGGTTTTACAAATGCGGATTTGGTGCTCGAAAACGGATCAGGTGGGTCAAGGAGCTTGGGTGCGGGCTCTTGCGGTGGATGGTCTGGTTTGTCCAGTACGGGCGGTTACGTCATTTTTGTCTGTTCGGGTGTCGGGCCGCCATTTTTTCGCGCATGATGACGGTTTTCCTTTAACGTGTTTTCAATTTCAAGCTGTGTTCAATGGTTGTTTGCGATTTTTGGGTGCTCCTGCTGCTGAGTTTGGTACGCACTCTTTTCGAATTGGCGCTGCTACGGAAGCGTCCAGGGCGGGATTATCGGTGGATGCGATACAGCGTATTGGCCGTTGGCGCTCTGGTTGTTATGCTAGATATGTACGTCCCGAGTTGTTGTTATAGCTCTTTTTCTTTTTTAGATGTGCAGAGGACGATGGTGTATTTCCTGGGACACTCGTATTTCCACTGGGCCGCGCAGAGAGCTGATTGCCGGCCGGGTGGGAGATCTTTGGATGCGGCAATGTTGAGCCTCACTGGAGAGGGATCCCAGGTATGCGTTGGGCACGGGTCCTTACTGAAGTGGTGGACATTGCTAGAACCGTCCGATCCGGTGTCATTTTGGTGGTGCATGCGGGCGGGAATGATCTCTGTTATTCTCGGGTCCCTGATCTGATTACTTTGATGAAAGCCGATGTTGAGCGGTTTTCTGGGTTCTTTTCTGATTTGGTTTTAGTGTGGTCAGAGATAGTGCCTAGAGTATCCTGGCAGGGTGCTCGCAATGCCGAGGCCATCGAGCGTTCTCGGCATTTGGGGAATTCTCGTATGGCCCGGTTTGTGCGACAGAAGAGTGGACTGGTGGTCCGTCATCGGGAGCTAGAAGGAGATAACAGACGGTTTATGATCCCAGATGGGGTTCACCTTAATGATATTGGCCAAGACATCTTTTTGTCGGGCTTACAAGATGGTTTGAAGCAGGCCTTGTTTTTGCTTGGTGGGGGTCGGAGCACCATGTAGGAGTACACGGGCTCCTCGGTGGCCTGAGGAGAGGAGATTTGTGAAGTGACGGCCCTAGGCACGGCGGCTGGCAATACCGCTTCGGCTGAAGTAGGTAGGTTGCTGCAATGCAGCAGTTATAGAATTATTTATTCTGTTATTAATAAATTGAGCTGTGACCACCACCCAGCCCAGTAAAAGAATAATGTTGTCTGTCATTATTGGGAGAGGTGGGGGGAGGGCTTATAATGTGGTAGGCGTGAAGTGTACCGGGCAGTCATCTATCCCCTAACCTTCTTTCCTCCTTTTTCTTCCCCACTGCCCCTTGAGGACTGGCTTTGTATATAGTAGCTTATTATTTAATAACTTATTATATAAAATATATATTATTTGCACATTGTACCAGGCCTTTTGGGATTTGGGCTACCCAGTTAACCTCAGGTCAGACGGTTGAGTGAGCTACACATCCCATATCTTTCTATGACTATATAGTGCCTAAGCAATGGTGCTAGATGATCCTTACTGCACTACTAGTAATAGTGGCAGCATAGTATCAACAACCACACACAACTGACCATTGCATATAACCACTAACTGGAGATACAGAAAAAGTGTACCAACAACATAAGAGTCTATAAGTTTATGGGTGTACCAAGTACTTATTGTTTTAGCAATGTCCACCCAAAATACCAGACACCCATACAGGTGATCAGATGGTGCCGTTCTTGGTGCTACTCTGTTGTTGTCTACTCCACTAAGGTTTTGTCTCCACTGTTCTTATGCTTGTCTCCTGTCACCAAATTTTGCATTAAGCTAGAATCAGATTAGTCACCTTGCTTTTTTTTTTTTTTTTTTTTACTTTCTGGATACACTCACAAAGGATGGCAAAAATCATGGGTGATGCCAGGGGCGGACATATCACTTGTTCAGCCGGTTCGGCTGCACAGGGGCCCAGAGTGTTAGGGGGCCCCCTAGTAGCCCAGGTCACATCATGGGCCTCACAATCTGGGCCCCTGCAGGGCCCCCTTCCAGTACTTCGTACTAAATGCTGCAGCAACAGGTCCCGGACCTGCCGCTGACAGCAGTAATTTACCTCGGCCGGGCGAGAGGACAGGACAGGGGCTGATGGGAACAGACGTGCCCCGCGCAGGCACGCACGTCTGTTCCAAGCCCCTGATGTCACGTGTCATGGCCTCTGACCCCGGCAGAAGCGACAGGAGCAGCAAACCCTCCCGCCTCACAGCCGCATCGCTGAACAGATAAGGTGAGGAGAGCGACGGTCGGGTGCAGGGCGGGGGGGGGTTGGGGGGGGAAGGGATTGTAATGATGAAGAAAAGGACAGGAGGGGTGTTGAAGAGGTTGGTGGTGTAATGATAAGAAGGATTGGGGGTCTGGGAGAACGTAGTGTTGATAAGGAGGACCAGAAGGGGGGTCAGGGGTGTTGTGATTAGGGGGTTTAATGTTGATGAGAAGGACTGGGGGGGTGTCAGCTGTGTAATACTGATGAGGTGCTTAAGGTATATGGGGTGATGAGGAGACTGAGGATGGAGTGCATGGGGTGTATGGGGTGATGAGGAGACTGAGGATGGAGTGCATGGGGTGTATGGGGTGATGAGGAGACTGAGGATGGAGTGCATGGGGTGTATGGGGCGATGAGGAGACTAAGGATGGAGTGCATGGGGTGTATGGGGGTGATGAGGAGACTGAGGATGGAGTGCATGGGGTGTATGGGGTGATGAGGAGACTGAGGATGGAGTGCATGGGGTGTATGGGGTGATGAGAAGACTAAGGATGGAGTGCATGGGGTGTATGGGGGTAATGAGGAGACTGAGGATGGAGTGCATGGGGTGTATGGGGTGATGAGGAGACTGAGGATGGAGTGCATGGGGTGTATGGGGTGATGAGGAGACTGAGGATGGAGTGCATGGGGTGATGAGGAGACTGAGGATGGAGTGCATGGGGTGTATGGGGTGATGAGGAGACTGAGGATGGAGTGCATGGGGTGTATGGGGTGATGAGGAGACTGAGGATGGAGTGCGTGGGGTGTATGGGGTGATGAGGAGACTGAGGATGGAGTGCATGGGGTGTATGGGGGTGATGAGGAGACTGAGGATGGAGTGCATGGGGTGTATGGGGTGATGAGGAGACTGAGGATGGAGTGCATGGGGTGTATGGGGTGATGAGGAGACTGAGGATGGAGTGCATGGGGTGTATGGGGTGATGAGGAGACTGAGGATGGGGTGTATGGGGTGATGATGAGACTGAGGATGGAGTGCATAGGGTGAGGAAGAGACTGAGGATGGAGTGCATGGGGTGATGAGGAGTCTGAGGATGGAGTGCATGAGGTGATGAGGAGTCTGAGGATGGAGTGCATGGGGTGATGAGGAGTCTGAGGATGGAGTGCATGGGGTGATGAGGAGTCTGAGAATGGAGTGCATGGGGTGTATGGGGTGATGAGGAGACTGAGGATGGAGTGCATGGGGTGAGGAGGAGACTGAGGATGGAGTGCATGGGGTGATGAGGAGACTAAGGATGGAGTGCATGGGGTGTATGGGGTGATGAGGAGACTGAGGATGGAGTGCATGGGGTGAGGAGGAGTCTGAGGATGGAGTGCATGGGGTGATGAGGAGTCTGAGGATTGAGTGCATGGGGTGATGAGGAGTCTGAGGATGGGGTGATGAGGAGACTGAGGATGGAGTGCATGGGGTGTATGGGGTGATGAGGAGACTGAGGATGGAGTGCATGGGGTGTATGAGGTGATGAGGAGACTGAGGATGGAGTGCGTGGGGTGTATGGGGTGATGAGGAGTCTGAGGATGGAGTGCGTGGGGTGATGAGGAGACTGAGGATGGAGTGCATGGGGTGATGAGGAGACTGAGGATGGAGTGCATGGGGTGATGAGGAGTCTGAGGATGGAGTGCATGGGGTGAGGAGGAGACTGAGGATGGAGTGCATGGGGTGATGAGGAGTCTGAGGATGGAGTGCATGGGGTGATGAGGAGTCTGAGGATGGAGTGCATGGGGTGAGGAGGAGACTGAGGATGGAGTGCATGGGGTGTATGGGGTGATGAGGAGACTGAGGATGGAGTGCATGGGGTGTATGGGGTGATGAGGAGACTGAGGATGGAGTGCATGGGGTGATGAGGAGACTGAGGATGGAGTGCATGGGGTGTATGGGGTGATGAGGAGTCTGAGGATGGAGTGCATGGGGTGATGAGGAGACTGAGGATGGAGTGCATGGGGTGTATGGGGTGATGAGGAGACTGAGGATGGAGTGCATGGGGTGATGAGGAGTCTGAGGATGGAGTGCATGGGGTGTATGGGGTGATGAGGAGACTGAGGATGGAGTGCATGGGGTGTATGGGGTGATGAGGAGACTGAGGATGGAGTGCATGGGGTGAGGAGGAGACTGAGGATGGGGTGTATGGGGTGATGAGGAGACTGAGGATAGAGTGCATGGGGTGATGAGGAGACTGAGGATGGGGTGCGTGGGGTGTATGGGGTGATGAGGAGACTGAGGATGGGGTGTATGGGGTGATGAGGAGACCGAGGATGGGTTGTGCGGGGTGTATGGGGTGATGAGACTGAAGATGGGGTGCGTGGGGTGTATGGGGTGATGAGGAGACTGAGGTTGGGGTATATGGGGGTGATGAGGAGACTGAGGATGGAGTGTGTGGGGTGTATGGGGTGATGAGACTGAGGATGGGGTGCGTGGGGTGTATGGGGGGATGAGACTGAGGATGGGGTGCGTGGGGTGTATGGGGGAGATAAGGAGACTGAGGATGGGTTGCGTGGGGTGTATGGGGTGATGAGGAGACTGAGGATGGAGTGCGTGGGGTGTATGGGGTGATTCAGTGGTGTATAGTGGTTGGCAGTATTAAATTAATAGAATACAGTGGTTGGCAGTATTATATTCATGGAGTACAGTGGTTGGCAGTATTATATTCATGGAGTACAGTGGTTGGCAGTATTATATTCATGGAGTACAGTGGTTGGCAGTATTATATTCAGGGTACAGTGGTTGGCAGTATTATAGTCAGGGTACAGTGGTTGGCAGTATTATATTCATGGAGTACAGTGGTTGGCAGTATTATATTCAGGGTACAGTGGTTGGCAGTATTATAGTCAGGGTACAGTGGTTGGCAGTATTATATTCATGGAGTACAGTGGTTGGCAGTATTATATTCAGGGTACAGTGGTTGGCAGTATTATAGTCAGGGTACAGTGGTTGGCAGTATTATATTCATGGAGTACAGTGGTTGGCAGTATTATATTCATGGAGTACAGTGGTTGGCAGTATTATATTCATGGAGTACAGTGGTTGGCAGTATTATATTCAGGGTACAGTGGTTGGCAGTATTATAGTCAGGGTACAGTGGTTGGCAGTATTATATTCATGGAGTACAGTGGTTGGCAGTATTATATTCAGGGTACAGTGGTTGGCAGTATTATAGTCAGGGTACAGTGGTTGGCAGTATTATATTCATGGAGTACAGTGGTTGGCAGTATTATTGTTACGCCGAGCGCTCCGGGTCCCCGCTCCTCCCCGGAGCCCTCGCTACACTCTCCTCACTGCAGCGCTCCGGTCAGATCCACTGACCCGGGGCGCTGCGATACCGCCTCCAGCCGGGATGCGATTCGCGATGCGGGTAGCGCCCGCTCGCGATGCGCACCCCGGCTCCCGTACCTGACTCGCTCTCCGTCGGTCCTGTCCCGGCGCGCGCGGCCCCGCTCCTTAGGGCGTGCGCGCGCCGGGTCTTTGCGATTTAAAGGGCCACTGCGCCGCTGATTGGCGCAGTGGTTCCAATTAGTCTGATCACCTGTGCACTTCCCTATATCACCTCACTTCCCCTGCACTTCCTTGCCGGATCTTGTTGCCATCGTGCCAGTGAAAGCGTTTCCTTGTGTGTTCCTAGCCTGTGTTCCAGACCTCCTGCCGTTGCCCCTGACTACGATCCTTGCTGCCTGCCCCGACCTTCTGCTACGTCCGACCTTGCTTCTGTCTACTCCCTTGTACCGCGCCTATCTTCAGCAGCCAGAGAGGTGAGCCGTTGCTAGTGGATACGACCTGGTCACTACCGCCGCAGCAAGACCATCCCGCTTTGCGGCGGGCTCTGGTGAAAACCAGTAGTGACTTAGAACCGATCCACTAGCACGGTCCACGCCAATCCCTCTCCGGCACAGAGGATCCACTACCTGCCAGCCGGCATCGTGACAGTAGATCCGGCCATGGATCCCGCTGAAGTTCCTCTGCCAGTTGTCGCTGACCTCACCACGGTGGTCGCCCAGCAGTCACAACAGATAGCGCAACAAGGCCAACAGCTGTCTCAACTGACCGTTATGCTACAGCAGTTACTACCACAGCTTCAGCAATCATCTCCTCCGCCAGCTCCTGCACCTCCTCCGCAGCGAGTGGCCGCTTCTGGTCTACGCCTATCCTTGCCGGATAAATTTGATGGGGACTCTAAGTTTTGCCGTGGCTTTCTTTCCCAATGTTCCCTGCACTTGGAGATGATGTCGGACCAGTTTCCCACTGAAAGGTCTAAGGTGGCTTTCGTAGTCAGCCTTCTGTCTGGAAAAGCCCTGTCTTGGGCCACACCGCTCTGGGACCGCAATGACCCCGTCACTGCCTCTGTACACTCCTTCTTCTCGGAAATCCGAAGTGTCTTTGAGGAACCTGCCCGAGCCTCTTCTGCTGAGACTGCCCTGTTGAACCTGGTCCAGGGTAATTCTTCCGTTGGCGAGTATGCCGTACAATTCCGTACTCTTGCTTCAGAATTATCCTGGAATAATGAGGCCCTCTGCGCGACCTTTAAAAAAGGCCTATCCAGCAACATTAAAGATGTTCTGGCCGCACGAGAAATCCCTGCTAATCTACATGAACTCATTCACCTAGCCACTCGCATTGACATGCGTTTTTCCGAAAGGCGTCAGGAGCTCCGCCAGGATATGGACTCTGTTCGCACGAGGCGTTTCTCCTCCTCGGCTCCTCTCTCCTCTGGTCCCCTGCAATCCGTTCCTGTGCCTCCCGCCGTGGAGGCTATGCAGGTCGACCGGTCTCGCCTGACACCTCAAGAGAGGACACGACGCCGCATGGAGAATCTCTGCCTGTACTGTGCTAGTACCGAACACTTCCTGAGGGATTGTCCTATCCGTCCTCCCCGCCTGGAAAGACGTACGCTGACTCCGCACAAAGGTGAGACAGTCCTTGATGTCTACTCTGCTTCTCCACGTCTTACTGTGCCTGTGCGGATGTCTGCCTCTGCCTTCTCCTTCTCTACTATGGCCTTCTTGGACTCCGGATCTGCAGGAAATTTTATTTTGGCCTCTCTCGTCAACAGGTTCAACATCCCAGTGACCAGTCTCGCCAGACCCCTCTACATCAATTGTGTAAACAATGAAAGATTGGACTGTACCATACGTTTCCGCACGGAGCCCCTTCTAATGTGCATCGGACCTCATCACGAGAGGATTGAACTCTTGGTCCTCCCCAATTGCACTTCTGAAATTCTCCTTGGACTTCCCTGGCTTCAACTTCATTCCCCAACCCTGGATTGGTCCACTGGGGAGATCAAGAGTTGGGGGCCCTCTTGTTCCAAGGACTGCCTAAAACCGGTTCCCAGTAACCCTTGCCGTGACTCTGTGGTTCCTCCAGTAACCGGTCTCCCTAAGGCCTATATGGACTTTGCGGATGTTTTTTGCAAAAAACAAGCTGAGACTCTACCTCCTCACAGGCCTTATGATTGTCCTATCGACCTCCTCCCGGGCACTACTCCACCCCGGGGCAGAATTTATCCTCTGTCCGCCCCAGAGACTCTTGCCATGTCTGAATACGTCCAGGAAAATTTAAAAAGGGGCTTTATCCGTAAATCCTCCTCTCCTGCCGGAGCCGGATTTTTCTTTGTGTCCAAAAAAGATGGCTCCCTACGTCCTTGCATTGACTACCGCGGTCTTAATAAAATCACGGTTAAGAACCGCTACCCCCTACCCCTCATCTCTGAACTCTTTGATCGCCTCCAAGGTGCCCACATCTTTACCAAACTGGACTTAAGAGGTGCTTATAATCTCATCCGCATCAGAGAGGGGGATGAATGGAAAACGGCATTTAACACCAGAGATGGACACTTTGAGTATCTGGTCATGCCCTTTGGCCTGTGCAACGCCCCTGCCGTCTTCCAAGACTTTGTTAATGAAATTTTTCGTGATCTTTTATACTCCTGTGTTGTTGTATATCTGGACGATATCCTGATTTTTTCTGCCAATCTAGAAGAACACCGCCAGCATGTCCGTATGGTTCTTCAGAGACTTCGTGACAATCAACTCTATGCCAAAATTGAGAAATGTCTGTTTGAATGCCAATCTCTTCCTTTCCTAGGATACTTGGTCTCTGGCCAGGGACTACAAATGGATCCAGACAAACTCTCTGCCGTCTTAGATTGGCCACGCCCCTCCGGACTCCGTGCTATCCAACGCTTTTTGGGGTTCGCCAATTATTACAGGCAATTTATTCCACATTTTTCTACCGTTGTGGCTCCTAGCGTGGCTTTAACCAAAAAAAATGCCGATCCCAAGTCTTGGCCTCCTCAAGCGGAAGACGCCTTTAAACGGCTCAAGTCTGCCTTTTCTTCGGCTCCCGTGCTCTCCAGACCTGACCCTTCCAAACCCTTCCTATTGGAGGTTGATGCCTCCTCAGTGGGAGCTGGAGCTGTCCTTCTACAAAAAAATTCTTCCGGGCATGCTGTTACTTGTGGTTTTTTTTCTAGGACCTTCTCTCCGGCGGAGAGGAACTACTCCATCGGGGATCGAGAGCTTCTAGCCATTAAATTAGCACTTGAGGAATGGAGGCATCTGCTGGAGGGATCAAGATTTCCAGTTATTATTTACACCGATCACAAGAACCTCTCCTACCTCCAGTCTGCCCAACGGCTGAATCCTCGCCAGGCCAGGTGGTCTCTGTTCTTTGCCCGATTTAATTTTGAAATTCACTTTCGGCCTGCCGATAAGAACATTAGGGCCGATGCTCTCTCTCGTTCCTCGGATGCTTCTGAAGTTGAACTCTCTCCGCAACACATCATTCCCCCTGACTGCCTGATTTCCACTTCTCCAGCCTCCATCAGGCAAACTCCTCCAGGAAAGACCTTTGTTTCTCCACGCCAACGCCTCGGAATCCTCAAATGGGGTCACTCCTCCCATCTCGCAGGTCATGCGGGCATCAAGAAATCTGTGCAACTCATCTCTCGCTTCTATTGGTGGCCGACTCTGGAGACGGATGTTGTGGACTTTGTGCGAGCCTGCACTATCTGTGCCCGGGATAAGACTCCTCGCCAGAAGCCCGCTGGTTTTCTTCATCCCCTGCCTGTCCCCGAACAGCCTTGGTCTCTGATTGGTATGGACTTTATTACAGACCTACCCCCATCCCGTGGCAACACTGTTATTTGGGTGGTCGTTGATCGATTCTCCAAAATGGCACATTTCATCCCTCTTCCTGGTCTTCCTTCAGCGCCTCAGTTGGCTAAACAATTTTTTGTACACATTTTTCGTCTTCACGGGTTGCCTACGCAGATCGTCTCGGATAGAGGCGTCCAATTCGTGTCTAAATTCTGGAGGGCTCTCTGTAAACAACTCAAGATTAAATTAAATTTTTCTTCTGCATATCATCCTCAATCCAATGGACAAGTAGAAAGAATTAACCAGGTCTTGGGTGATTATTTACGACATTTTGTTTCCTCCCGCCAGGATGACTGGGCAGATCTCCTTCCATGGGCCGAATTCTCGTATAACTTCAGAGTCTCTGAATCTTCCTCCAAATCCCCATTTTTCGTGGTGTACGGCCGTCACCCTCTTCCCCCCCTCCCTACCCCCTTGCCCTCTGGTCTGCCCGCTGTGGATGAAATTTCTCGTGACCTTTCCATCATATGGAGAGAGACCCAAAATTCTCTCTTACAGGCTTCATCACGCATGAAGAAGTTCGCGGATAAGAAAAGAAGAGCTCCTCCCATTTTTTCCCCTGGAGACAAGGTATGGCTCTCCGCTAAATATGTCCGCTTCCGTGTCCCTAGCTACAAGTTGGGACCACGCTATCTTGGTCCTTTCAAAATTTTGTGCCAGATTAATCCTGTCTCTTACAAACTTCTTCTTCCTCCTTCTCTTCGTATTCCTAATGCCTTTCACGTTTCTCTTCTTAAACCACTTATCATCAACCGTTTCTCTCCCAAATCTGTTCCTCCCACTCCTGTTTCCGGCTCCTCGGACATCTTCTCCGTCAAAGAGATTCTGGCATCCAAAAAGGTCAGAGGGAAAACCTTTTTTTTAGTGGATTGGGAGGGTTGTGGTCCAGAAGAGAGATCCTGGGAACCTGAGGACAATATCCTAGACAAAAGTCTGCTCCTCAGGTTCTCAGGCTCTAAGAAGAGGGGGAGACCCAAGGGGGGGGGTACTGTTACGCCGAGCGCTCCGGGTCCCCGCTCCTCCCCGGAGCACTCGCTACACTCTCCTCACTGCAGCGCTCCGGTCAGATCCACTGACCCGGGGCGCTGCGATACCGCCTCCAGCCGGGATGCGATTCGCGATGCGGGTAGCGCCCGCTCGCGATGCGCACCCCGGCTCCCGTACCTGACTCGCTCTCCGTCGGTCCTGTCCCGGCGCGCGCGGCCCCGCTCCTTAGGGCGCGCGCGCGCCGGGTCTTTGCGATTTAAAGGGCCACTGCGCCGCTGATTGGCGCAGTGGTTCCAATTAGTCTGATCACCTGTGCACTTCCCTATATCACCTCACTTCCCCTGCACTTCCTTGCCGGATCTTGTTGCCATCGTGCCAGTGAAAGCGTTTCCTTGTGTGTTCCTAGCCTGTGTTCCAGACCTCCTGCCGTTGCCCCTGACTACGATCCTTGCTGCCTGCCCCGACCTTCTGCTACGTCCGACCTTGCTTCTGTCTACTCCCTTGTACCGCGCCTATCTTCAGCAGCCAGAGAGGTGAGCCGTTGCTAGTGGATACGACCTGGTCACTACCGCCGCAGCAAGACCATCCCGCTTTGCGGCGGGCTCTGGTGAAAACCAGTAGTGACTTAGAACCGATCCACTAGCACGGTCCACGCCAATCCCTCTCCGGCACAGAGGATCCACTACCTGCCAGCCGGCATCGTGACAATTATATTCAGGGTACAGTGGTTGGCAGTATTATAGTCAGGGTACAGTGGTTGGCAGTATTATAGTCAGGGTACAGTGGTTGGCAGTATTATATTCATGAAGTACAGTGGTTGGCAGTATTATATTCAGGGTACAGTATTTGGCAGTATTATATTCAGGGGGTAAGTGAGTGGTTGGCAGTATTATATTCAGGGGGTACAGTATTTGGCAAGGTTATAATGATTACTGTCATCATACAGAGGATGAGGATCTACTGACAAATTAAGGAACCAATGATGTCCAGATGTCAGACTCTGCAGAGAAGATGGAAGAAATCCTGGTGTCTGGACCAGATGAAGAAAAGTAAAGACAACAGAGAAGACGTCACTCAGGTCAGTGATATCATTGTGTATTTTCCTAACTGTCCCATCAGAGTTGTAGTCACTGATATCATTGTGTAGTCTCCTGACTGTCCCATCAGCTGTAGTCACTTCAGACATGATGGGAGTTGCAGCTTTCCAACATCTGGGGAGCCACTTGAACCAAGGTGATTGGTGGGGGTCCCATGAGTCAGACCCCCACCATAAAAATGGGCTGTTTATTTTAAAATGCCTGGGCCTATTTTTGGTCCCAGTCTGGCCCTGCCTGTAAGTCACTTCTATCACTAAGGATAAGAAGCCAAGGAACCAGGGGGTGCCAAGGGGTGTCGTGCTAAGTCTAGGGGTGCGAATGTAAAGGGGAGCACTGCCCTCTGCATCCCAGCTAGATACGGGTCAGGCTGACCTGGGGGAGTACTCACGGGGCCTGGGCCGCACACTGAGAGGGACAGGGCCACCCGGAGCCCACCTCAGGAGCCGTTCCATCCACCTGTACTGGACAAGGCAAGTGGCGACACTACACACGCGGGGTAAGTGGAGGCCTCCCCGGTGGGGTCTGGGTACATGAGGGGGCACAGTGCTGGGGGGGGGCCCAGGCACATTCCTTGCACAGGGGCCCTCTGCTGTCTGTGTCCGCCCCTGGGTGATGCTGTGAATTTTGTTGCATATCTGTTGCAAAATCTACATAGCAGTATCAGATTTTAGTCTATGTATTGCAAAGGGTGAAATCTACAACAGAAAATGACATTCTGTGTAATTTAAAACTTCACTACACATTAATTTCCATGCAGGTTTTTGTCCGTGGCATATGGATAAAGCCCCCCTCTTTTTTTTTTTTTTAAGGGTTTAAAAAAAAAAAAAAAAAAAAACCTGAACGCAGGGACTGACATAAAAATTCACTCAAAAGGGTTCTTGCTGCCCTGCTGATATGCCCCACCAGAAATGCAGGAAAAAAAATGCAGTTTACTGTGCATGTGATACTGCAGCCGGTCACTGGATCGGTGGTTTCTTCATGTATGCACTGCACATGACTTCTAAGGGCAGTGGTTGGCTGCAGTGTATAGTGTACAGTATACAGGGATGTCATTGCATTAGTTTCCAAGAGGAACATTGGACTGGGGACAGTGGTGTGACAGAAGTGTACTTTGTTGGGGGAGGAAACCCACTTTAACATATTCTATAATACAAATCCCATATACATCCAAGAGTGTACATATTATAGAGGCACACAATGTGGCTGCTATGGGGCCCTTCGGTGTGGAGGGGAAAACGTCCTTAGGGCAACAAATCCCTCACCGCAATAAGAGACCTTTGCCATTTTGATCTTTGCCATGGTCATGGTATTTCCATGACCATAATAACATATACAACATGTAGGCACAACAACTTGTATAAAACAAAAAACACAAAAAAAAAAAAGACCTTGTGCTGCATTGTCAATGCACAAACAAAACTGTTCCAGGATCACAAGATGAAAATCATCAAACATTTGAGTTGTCCTGAAGGCTAAGTATTTCTTGGTTCTAAAGGGGTTAAGTGTAATGATTCCTAAACATATCTTCACCTGAATTTGCACTACAGTGTAAAAAGTGAAATCTATCTTAGACTAGGATCAGAAGTTAAAGATGAAACAGTAATGAATGTCCTTGAGGAAAGTGCAATTGAGAATGGAAAATATTTTCTAAAGTAAAATTTAGTCATTGAGACACAAGGTCCACGGATCTTTGACATGTCCTGTAAGGCAACAGATAATAAGTGCAGGATCAGCTATCTGGGAAAGATAAAGTCTCTGCCAGCAATAAATTCACTATACGTCATAATACGATAAGGAACAAAACATCATTCAGCTGCCATTATTAATTCATGTGATTGATGCCTCGGCGCACCACACACAGGAGAGCATTAGTAATAACCAGTACATGTCAGGTTAACATGTTACCTGCTAAAACTAAGGACAATACTGACACCCGGTGACCCGGCTACCAAGTATAGTTTTATGTCACTTTTCAGAAACAGAATAAAAAGTAACAAGTACATTTTTCAGTTTGGTGTAAATAACAGACTCCAGACTGATACATTGTTGAAAACTAATCATCAGAAGTCCCAGTGGAAGAACAACCACTAGTCCGTAAAATGCAGCCTAATTCTTATTAAAAACACCAATTTTTTTTGGGGGGGGGGGGGAACAAAACTGAAAAACATCATGTGCAAGATTTGTGTGGCGTCGGGTGAGCGTAATGTGCAATTAACCTTTTCATGACCCCAAGGCGTGGTTAACCTATACACCACCCGAGGTTAAGCCAGCTTCTTCTGGGCCAGGCACGGGGCAATAAGTACTCCAACACAAGGTTACAGGGAAACTGACTTTACTGAGGCAGGATAGATGATAAAATCCATTACAGCTCAGATTGGTATTAAGAGAGATGCAGGGTGAACCTTGGAAGCTTATCCCCTTGCTGGGACATATAGTTGATTGTGCTGTGTATGACTGACTTGCTGTATGGCAACCCACGCTTGACTTTAGGGACTTGTATGACTAACTTGACTTGACTCACTTGAATCCCCGAGACTTAAGTGCTTACCTCTGAACTCCTAACAAACTATATAAGGGGATGATTTGGAACATTCCCATTGGGCAGATAAGTCACATGGTTCACCTCATGAACACTCCCCTAACAACAGGGTTCCTAAGGCTTAACAGGCTTAAAGCAACAGGTACATAGAGAATATCAATACATTAACCATAGCATAACATTGAGGTATATAGAGTCCTTAGTAGTCTGGGCCCAAGATGAAGGCAACATCTTCCACACAGGGCACCACAAACGTCCTGGAGGGCGGATGTTCCAGAGGTGGCCTAATGGGCCTAGGTAGAACAAACAAAAATAGTTCCTGGGGCATTAGTTAAAACGTCCATCTCAGGACTATGTAGATATTCCTGGGGCATTGTTTAGAATGTCCTTCTCAGGGGTAGAAACAATTGTAAGAGTTCACTTGGCATTTTATACAAATGTCCTTACAGACTCCAGGTGAATGTTACAAAGTCCTTTGTAGTAGAGGAAAGTAACAGGTCATTGGTACCTTTGTACTAACACTTAACCCTTATATTACTCATACTGACATTTCAAGCATGTTACGTCGAGCGCTTCGGGTCCCCGCTCCCCCCGGAGCGCTCGCAGCATCCTCTCATTCGCAGCGCCCCGGTCAGACCTGCTGACCGGGTGCGCTGCAATATCACTCCCAGCCGGGATGCGATTCGCGACGCAGGAGGCGCCCGCTCGCGATGTGCATCCCGGCTCCCGTACCTGACCCGTTCCCCGTCTGTCTTGTCCCGGCGCGCGCGGCCCCGCTCCTTAGGGCGCGTGCGCGCCGGGTCTCTGCAATTTAAAGGGCCACTGCGCCACTGATTGGTGCAGCAGGCCTAATCAGTGTGTTCACCTGTGCACTCCCTACTTATACCTCACTTCCCCTGCACTCCCTCGCCGGATCTTGTTGCCATTGTGCCAGTGAAAGCGTTCCCTTGTGTGTTCCTAGCCTGTGTTCCAGACCTCCTGCCGTTGCCCCTGACTACGATCCTTGCTGCCTGCCCTGACCTTCTGCTACGTCCGACCTTGCTCTTGTCTACTCCCTTGTACCGCGCTTATCTTCAGCAGTCAGAGAGGTTGAGCCGTTGCTGGTGGATACGACCTGGTTGCTACCGCCGCTGCAAGACCATCCCGCTTTGCGGCGGGCTCTGGTGAATACCAGTAGCAACTTAGAACCGGTCCACCAACACGGTCCACGCCAATCCCTCTCTGGCACAGAGGATCCACCTCCAGCCAGCCGAATCGTGACAGTAGATCCGGCCATGGATCCCGCTGAAGTCCCACTGCCAGTTGTCGCTGACCTCACCACGGTGGTCGCCCAGCAGTCGCAACAGATAGCGCAACAAGGCCACCAGCTGTCTCAACTGACCGTGATGCTACAGCAGCTATTACCACAGCTCCAGCAATCTTCTCCTCCGCCAGCTCCTGCACCTCCTCCGCAGCGAGTGGCCGCTTCCAGCCTTCGATTATCCTTGCCGGATAAATTTGATGGGGACTCTAAGTTTTGCCGTGGCTTTCTTTCGCAATGTTCCCTGCACTTGGAGATGATGTCGGACCAATTTCCTACTGAAAGGTCTAAGGTGGCTTTCGTAGTCAGCCTTCTGTCTGGGAAAGCTCTGTCATGGGCCACACCGCTCTGGGACCGCAATGACCCTGTCACTGCCTCTGTACACTCCTTCTTCACGGAGATTCGAAGTGTCTTTGAGGAACCTGCCCGAGCCTCTTCTGCTGAGACTGCCCTGCTGAACCTGGTCCAGGGTAATTCTTCTGTTGGCGAGTACACCATCCAATTCCGTACTCTTGCCTCCGAACTATCCTGGAATAACGAGGCCCTCTGCGCGACCTTTAAAAAAGGCCTATCCAGTAACATTAAAGATGTGCTGGCCGCACGAGAAATTCCTGCTAACCTGCATGAACTTATTCATCTTGCCACCCGCATTGACATGCGTTTTTCCGAAAGGCGTCAGGAGCTCCGGCAGGATATGGACTTTGTTCGCACGAGGCGGTTTTTCTCCCCGGCTCCTCTCTCCTTTGGTCCTCTGCAATTCGTTCCTGTGCCTCCCGCCGTGGAGGCTATGCAAGTTGACCGGTCTCGCTTGACACCTCAAGAGAGGACACGACGCCGCATGGAGAATCTTTGCCTGTACTGTGCCGGTACCGAACATTTCTTGAAGGATTGTCCTATCCGTCCTTCCCGCCTGGAAAGACGTACGCTGACTCCGCACAAAGGTGAGACAGCTCTTGATGTGAACTCTGCTTCTCCACGCCTTACTGTGCCTGTGCGGATATCTTCTTCTACCTTCTCCTTCTCTGCTATGGCCTTCTTGGATTCCGGATCTGCAGGAAATTTTATTTTGGCCTCTCTCATCAACAGGTTCAACAGCCCGGTGACCAGTCTCGCCAGACCCCTCTACATCAATTCTGTTAA
Organism: Hyla sarda; assembly: GCF_029499605.1. NCBI lineage: Eukaryota > Metazoa > Chordata > Amphibia > Anura > Hylidae > Hyla > Hyla sarda. The sequence continues at coordinate 372,799,853 of NC_079192.1, read as the reverse complement.
CAATGAAAGATTGGACTGTACCGTGCGTTACCGCACGGAACCTCTCCTAATGTGCATCGGACCCCATCACGAAAAAATTTAATTTTTGGTCCTCTCCAACTGCACTTCAGAAATTCTTCTTGGATTACCGTGGCTTCAACGCCATTCCCCAACCCTTGATTGGTCCACAGGAGAAATCAAGAACTGGGGTACTTCTTGTCACAAGGACTGTCTTAAACCGGTTCCCAGTACTCACAGTCGTGGCCCTGTGGTTCCCCCAGTATCTGGTCTTCCTAAGGCTTATCTGGACTATGCTGATGTTTTTTGCAAAAAGCAAGCAGAGACTTTACCTCCTCACAGGCCTTATGACTGTCCTATTGACCTCCTCCCGGGTACTACTCCACCCCGGGGCAGAATCTATCCTCTGTCTGCTCCAGAGACCCAAGCCATGTCGGAGTACATCCAGGAGAATTTAAAAAAGGGATTTATCCGCAAGTCCTCCTCTCCTGCCGGAGCTGGATTTTTTTTTTGTGTCCAAAAAAGATGGCTCCCTACGCCCTTGCATTGATTACCGCGGACTTAATAAAATCACGGTAAAAAACCGCTACCCCTTACCTCTTATCTCGGAACTCTTTGATCGCCTACAAGGCGCCCACATCTTTACCAAACTGGACTTAAGAGGTGCTTATAATCTCATCCGCATCAGGGAGGGGGACGAATGGAAGACTGCATTTAACACCAGAGATGGACACTTTGAGTATCTGGTCATGCCCTTTGGCCTGTGCAACGCCCCTGCCGTCTTCCAAGACTTTGTTAATGAAATTTTTCGTGATCTCCTACATACCTGTGTTGTGGTTTACCTGGACGATATTCTGATTTTTTCTGCCAATCTAGAAGAACACCGCCAGCATGTCCGCATGGTTTTTCAGAGACTTGGGGACAATCAACTTTATGCCAAAATGGAGAAATGTCTTTTTGAATGTCAATCTCTTCCTTTCCTAGGATACTTGGTCTCTGGCCAGGGACTACAAATGGACCCAGATAAACTATCTGCCGTGTTAGATTGGCCACACCCCTCCGGACTCCGTGCTATCCAACGTTTTCTGGGGTTCGCCAATTATTACAGACAATTCATTCCACACTTCTCCACTATTGTGGCCCCTATCGTGGCTTTAACCAAGAAAAATGCCAATCCTAAGTCCTGGTCTCCCCAAGCGGAAGACGCATTTAAACATCTCAAGTCTGCCTTTTCTTCTGCTCCCGTGCTCTCCAGACCTGACCCATCTAAACCCTTTCTATTGGAGGTAGATGCCTCCTCTGTGGGAGCTGGAGCTGTCCTTCTACAAAAAAATTCTTCCGGGCATGCTGTTACTTGTGGGTTTTTTTCTAGGACTTTCTCTCCGGCGGAGAAAAACTACTCCATTGGTGATCGAGAACTACTGGCCATTAAATTGGCGCTTGAGGAATGGAGGCACCTGCTGGAGGGATCAAAATATCCAGTTATTGTATACACTGATCACAAGAATCTCTCCTATCTCCAGTCTGCCCAACGACTGAACCCTCGCCAGGCTAGGTGGTCGTTGTTCTTTGCCCGTTTTGACTTTGAAATCCATTTTCGCCTTGCTGACAAGAACATTAGGGCCGATGCCCTCTCTTGTTCTTCTGATGCCTCTGAAGTAGAGGTCTCTCCGCAACACATCATTCCTCCGGACCGTCTGATCTCCACTTCTCCAGCTTCCATCAGGCAAACTCCTCCAGGGAAGACCTTCGTTTCTCCACGCCAGCGTCTCGGGATTCTCAAATGGGAACACTCCTCCCACCTCGCAGGTCATGCGGGCATCAAAAAATCCCTTCAACTCATCTCTCGTTTTTATTGGTGGCCGACTCTAGAGACTGATGTTGTTGATTTCGTGCGGGCCTGTACTGTCTGTGCCCGGGATAAGACTCCTCGCCAAAAGCCTGCTGGTCTCCTTCATCCTCTGCCTGTTCCTGAACAGCCTTGGTCACAGATTGGTATGGACTTTATTACGGACTTGCCCTCATCCCGTGGCAACACAGTTGTTTGGGTGGTCGTTGATCGATTTTCCAAGATGGCACATTTTATTCCTCTTCCTGGTCTTCCTTCAGCTCCTCAGTTGGCAAAGCTATTTTTTGTACACATTTTTCGCCTTCACGGTTTGCCCACGCATATCGTCTCGGATAGAGGCGTCCAATTCGTGTCTAAATTCTGGAGGGCCCTCTGTAAACAGCTCAAGATCAAATTAAACTTCTCTTCTTCTTATCATCCCCAATCCAATGGGCAAGTAGAAAGAATTAATCAGGTCCTGGGTGACTATTTACGGCATTTTGTTTCCTCCCGCCAGGATGACTGGGCAGATCTTCTACCATGGGCCGAATTCTCATACAACTTCAGAGTCTCCGAATCTTCTGCTAAATCCCCATTTTTCGTGGTGTACGGCCGTCACCCTCTTCCTCCCCTCCCTACTCCCTTGCCCTCTGGTTTGCCCGCTGTGGATGAGGTGACTCGTGATCTTTCCACCATATGGAAAGAAACCCAAAATTCTCTTTTACAGGCTTCATCCCGGATGAAAAAATTTGCTGATAAAAAAAGAAGAACTCCCCCCATTTTTGCTCCCGGAGACAAGGTATGGCTCTCCGCTAAGTATGTCCGCTTTCGTGTCCCCAGTTACAAACTGGGACCACGCTATCTTGGTCCTTTCAAAATCTTGTGCCAGATTAACCCTGTCTCTTACAAACTCCTTCTTCCTCCTTCTCTCCGTATTCCCAATGCCTTCCATGTCTCTCTCCTTAAACCACTCATCCTTAACCGCTTCTCTCCCAAAGTTGTTTCTCCCACTCCTGTTTCCGGTTCGTCTGACATCTTCTCTTTGAAGGAGATTCTGGCCTCCAAGATTGTCAGAGGTAAAAGATTTTTTTGGTGGATTGGGAAAACTGTGGCCCAGAGGAGAGATCCTGGGAACCTGAGGACAACATCCTAGACAAAAGTCTTATCCTCAGGTTCTCAGGCTCCAAGAAGAGGCGGAGACCCAAGGGGGGGTACTGTTACGTCGAGCGCTCTAGGTCCCCGCTCCTTCCCGGAGCGCTCGCAGCATTCTCTCATTCGCAGCGCCCCGGTCAGACCTGCTGACCGGGTGCGCTGCAATATCACTCCCAGCCGGGATGCGATTCGCGACGCAGGAGGCGCCCGCTCGCGATGCGCATCCCGGCTCCCGTACCTGACCCGTTCCCCGTCTGTCTTGTCCCGACAAATAATTTTTCTTAGGGCGCGCGCGCGCCGGGTCTCTGCAATTTAAAGGGCCACTGCGCCACTGATTGGCGCAGCAGGCCTAATCAGTGTGTTCACCTGTGCACTCCCTACTTATACCTCACTTCCCCTGCACTCCCTCGCCGGATCTTGTTGCCATTGTGCCAGTGAAAGCGTTCCCTTGTGTGTTCCTAGCCTGTGTTCGAGACCTCCTGCCGTTGCCCCTGACTACGATCCTTGCTGCCTGCCCTGACCTTCTGCTACATCCGACCTTGCTCTTGTCTACTCCCTTGTACCGCGCTTATCTTCAGCAATCAGAGAGGTTGAGCCATTGCTGGTGGATACGACCTGGTTGCTACCGCCGCTGCAAGACCATCCCGCTTTGCGGCGGGCTCTGGTGAATACCAGTAGCAACTTAGAACCGGTCCACCAAAACGGTCCACGCCAATCCCTCTCTGGCACAGAGGATCCACCTCCAGCCAGCCGAATCGTGACAAAGCATATTAAATTTTTTTTTTTTATTACTGACAATAACATAAGTATACATGAAACCATAGACAAATAATTTTTCTTTTTTTTCTTTCTGTGTAATGACTAGAAATATTTCGGATCGGGCTGCCAGAGGCTTTCTACCCAGATGCCTGTGCTCACGGGGCCCATACGGATAGTATATCTGTGATACTGATGACTTCCACTTACAGTGCTACTTAACCTCTTAAGGACGCAGGGCATACCTGTACTCCCTGCGCCCGGTCTATAACGCGGGTCACGTCTTGACCCCGCATCATAGCGGGTCGGTCCCGGCGGCTAATAAAAGCTGGGACCCTGTGCTAATAGAGTGTGGCCCCGATCGTTGTGCCACACGTTATTAACCCTTTAGACGTGGCGATCAAAGTGGATCGCCGCGTCTGAAGTAAAAAAGAAATTGCATCCCAGCTCAACCGGGCTGACCGCGGTGTCCTGATCAGCTAGGACGCAAGCAGGAGGGTCCCTTACCTGCCTCTGGCACGTCCGATCGGCGATTGACTTCTCCATACCTGAGATCCAGGCAGGAGAAGTCAAGCCCCGATAACACTGATCATCACTGATCAACATGTAGTTCTATGCCAATGATCAGTGTTAGGAATCAATGTAATGCATGTTTATAGCCCCTAGAAAGGGCTATAACATAGCAAAAAAAGTGGGAAAAAAAGTTACTAATGATGAACTTACTAATAAAAGTTACTAAAAAAGTAAGAATCACCCCCCTTTTCCCATTTTAAAAAAAACTGTGTAAATAAAAATAAACATATGTGGTATCGCTGCGTGCAGAAATGTCCGAACTATAAAAATATATCATTAATCAAACCGCACGGTCAATGGCGTACACGCAAAAAAATTCCAAAATAGCGTATTTTTGGTCACTTTTTATAGCACAAAATAATTAATAAAAAGCAATCAAAAAGTCCAATCGAAACAAAAATGGTACTGATACATAAAAAAGTTATAGGGGTCAGAAGATGACAATTTTAAACATATTCATTTTTGTGCATGTAGTTATGATTTTTTTCTAGAGGTAAGACAAAATCAAGCCTATATAAGTAGGGTATCATTTTAACCAGAGGCGGCTCTAGACTTTTTGAGGCCTTAGGCGAAAATAAATCTGAGGCCCCCCAAGCGCGATAAAAAGAAGAAAAAAAAAAAGTAAGCAGGCGGTATTAAAATTAACTGTATAAATTGCATATTTTAAGGCAAACTTTAATATATATCATAACCTCGCTATTCAGAGCTCTTGAAATCTTATTTTTCTAATTAAATTATTCTACAAAATATCTATACACAAACATTGGGTATAGATTAAAAAAATATGTCTGACTACTCAGTTATTCTTGTTGGTGTCTCCTAAAACTGAAATAAAGTTGTCAACAGGGTATTCAAAGAACACTATAGAATCAGGAACACAAATGTGTATTCCTGATCCTATAGTGGCACCCTACATCCCCTTTAAATTTAGAAAAAAGGTACCTTAATTCTCGAGTTGCACAAGTCCACCAACACTGGATGCGCCAAATTGGCTGACATAATCTAAATTGATGATCTCAGTCAATCTCAGTGCTTACCCATAGGAAAGCATTGGATTGGCTTAAAACTTCAATTCTGATGTCAGCCAAGGAGTCAACTTTTTATTACTTTCCTTCCCTTTTCTTTGCTCTCCTTCCCCTTTCTCGGCGGCACAAAGATATCAGTGACTACAGCACTGATGGGACACAGTCAGGGGAATACACAACTATATAAGTGACTAACAGGCAGGGCCAGGCAGACAAAACATAGGCCCAGGCATTTAAGAATAAGCAGCCCATTTTCTAGTGGGGGTCCAACTGTTGGGACCCCAACCGATCACCTTGGTTCCAGTTGCTCTCCAGCTGTTTTAAAACTATAACTCCCCTCATGTCTGGAGAGCCTCAGGCATTATGGGAGTTGCAGCTTTGCAACAGCTGGAGAGCCACAGATTAGGGTACATCGTCACCTATCATCACTGAAGAATTAACAAGTGACTACAGCTGATGGGACAGTCAGGAGAAAAACACAATGATATCAGTTACCTGAGTGATGTCTTCTCTGTTGTCTTTTATTTTCTTCTCCAACTGGTTCAGATGTCAGGACATCTTCCAGCTCCATCTTCTCTGCAGAGTCTGACACCCGGACACCATAGGTTACTCACTTTATCAGTAGATCCTCATCCTCTGTATGAAGAAAATAATCATTATAATTCTGCTAAATACTGTACCCCCTGAATATAATACTGCCAACCACTGTGCCCCTGAATATAAAACTACCATCAACTGTACCTCCTGCATATAATACTGCCACCCACTGTATCCCCTGAATATAAAATTATCATCAACTGTACCCCCTGAATATAATACTGCCTCCTACTGTACACCTGAATATAATACTGCCAACCACTGTGCCCCTGAATATAAAACTACCATCACCTGTACCTCCTGCATATAATACTGCCACCCACTGTACCCCCTGAATATAATACTGCCACTCATTATACCCCCTGAATATAATACTGTCACCTACTGTACCCTCTGAATATAATGCTGCCACCTACTGTACCCCCTGAATATAATGCTGCCACCCACTGTACCCCTGAATATAATACTGCCATATACTGTGCTCTCTGAATATAATTCTGCCACCTACTGTACCCCCTGAATATAATACTGCCACCTACTGTACCCCCTGAATATAATGCTGCCACCTACTGTACCCCTTGAATATAATGCTGCCACCCATTGTACCCCCTGAATATAATACTGCCTCCTACTATACCCCCTGAATATAATACTGCCACCTACTGTCCCCCTGAATATAATACTGCCACACACTGTGCTCTCTGAATATAATACTGCCACCTACTGTACCCCCTAAATATAATACTGCCACCTACTGTACCCCCTGAATATAAAACTGCCACACACTGTACCCCTGAATATAATCCTGCCACACACTGTACTCTCTGAATATAATACTGCCACACTGTGCCCATGAATGTAATACTGTCACCCACAGTACCCCTGAATATAAACCCTCAAAAATAACCATGCTATACGCTGTACCCTTGGAATATAACTCACACACTACCTTCCAACTATAATAATCCCTTCATAATAATAATTCTAAACACACTGTTTCTTCTCAGTTTAGCTGAATCACACGTGTCCTCCTCCAGACCCCTCTGTTCCAACCCCTTCCCCCCCCCTACCAGACCCATAAGTCTTCCTACATGCTCCTCCTCCCCCCTCCCTAGACCACTAAGTCCTCTCCAGGCTCCTATGCCCCCTCTTCCGCTCTAGGCTCCCCTGCCAAACTCTCCAGACCCCAAAGTCCTCCTGGCCCCCCACATTGATGAACAGTATATGTATTTATGTATGATGTGTATGAGACTGGTGTATGTATGATATTTTGTGTGTATGATGTATGTATGATAAATGTACACATCATACACCCATCTATCATACATATACACATCTATCATACATACACATACCTATCATTCATGCATACATCTATCATACACACATCCATCACACATACACACAAACATCATACATCCACTCATCATAGATACAGCCATCTAGCATAAATATATAACATACATACACACATCACAAATACACACACATACACGCACACATCTAGCTTACACACATCTATCAAACATACACACATCATACATACACACACCTGGCACCTCCGCCCCCCCCCCCCCCCACACACATGCATAATACATGCATACACACACACATCATACACATCATACATACATCATACATACACCCGTCGCCTCCAGATCCCCCTGCATAATACATCTATCTCCACACGTTATACATACATCCTTCTAGCTTACACACACATATCATTCATACACACACATCATTCATACATCATACAAACAGTACATATACACATCATTCATACATCATACATACATTATATACACACACATCATACATACACATGCCGCCTCCCACACATGCATAATACGTACATATACATCCTACATAAACACATCATATATAAACACATCATATATACACCCGCTGCCTGCAGATCCCTCCCCCGCATAATACATCTCCACACATCATACATACATCCTTCTAGCTTACACACATCATACATACATGTTGCTTACACACATCTATCATTCATACATGCACACACATCATTCATACATCATACATACAGTACATACATACACATTCATACATCATACAGTACATACACACATCATACATACACACGCCGCCTCTGCCCCCCACATTCATAATACATACAAACACACATCATACACATCATACATAAAAACATCATACATACACCCGCCACCTCCAGATCCCCCCGCATAATACATCTCCACACATCATACATACATCCTTCTAGCTTACACACATCTCCACACATCATACATACATACATACATGCATGTTGCTTACACACATCTATCATTCATGCACACACACATGATTCATATATCATACATACACACACATACATACACACGCCGCCTCCGCCACACATGCATAAAACATACATACACACATCATACATATACATATATAGACATCATACATAAACACATCATACATACACCCGCCACCTCCAGATCCCCCCCTGCATAATATATCTCCACACATCATACATACTTCCTTGTAGCTTACACACATCTCCAAACATCATACATGTTGATTACACACATCATTCATACACACACATCATTCATACATCATACATACAGTACATACACATAATACATACACCATACATACAGTACATACACCCACATCATACATACACCATACATAAACACACATCATACATACACACCATACATACACCATACATACAGTACATACACAGACATCATACATACAGTACAATAACACATCATACATACACCATGCATACAGTACATAAACAGACATCATACATACAGTACAATAACACATCATTCATACACCATACATACAGTACATACACACATCATACATACAGTACATACACAGACATCATACATACACCATACATACAGTACATACACACATCATACATATACAGTATATACAGTACATACACAGACATCATACATACACCATACATACAGTACATACACACACATCATACATACACCATAAATATGGTACATACACACACATCATACATACAGTACATACACACACATCACACACACATTATACATACACACTCTGCCTCCGGACCTCAAATCTAACCATACTATAGTATAGTGGCAGGGGGGCCCGCAGGTCTCTAATTACACCATTTATGCGGCCACGAGGCCCCTTTTAGCGCGAGGCCTTAGGCGGCCGCCTAAATCGCCTAATTAGAGAGCTGCCCCTGATTTTAACTGTATGGACCTACAGAAAAAAGTTAAGGTGTCATTGCTACCAAAAAATGCACTGTGTAGAAACGGAAGCCCCCAAAAGTTACAAAATGGCATTTTTTCTTCAATTTTGTCGCACAATGAATTTTTTTTCTGTTTCGCCATGGATTTTTTGATAAAATGACTAATGTCCATAAGATGGAATTTTAAGTGCAAAATTTAAAGGGTTATGATGTTTAAAAGGTAAGGAGGAAAAAACGAAAGTGCAAAAACAGAAAAACCCTGCTTCTTTAAATGCTGAGGCAGGTGCTCTCACCCAAAGTGCAAGAAAAAGTGCAAACGTGTCACACTAAAAATACGTGCACAAAGGAAGCGGTATATCGCTAAGCCCTTCTCCAACAGGAGAGAGGCCCCCCCAACAAACCTTCCCTTCACCTCCGGGCCAAAAGGCACCTGCAAGTATCCAGGTTCGATGCCCCTTTTAGCTGAAGCTACTAAGGGACCACAAATGCACCTGGCTTCAACCTAGGCGTTAGCCAGGGTATCAGCCAAGGAGCCGTATACTGATGGCTTCTCGACCACAGACAAGATGCCCAGGGGTTGCAGGGAGGTGAGCAACCAAATGGCAACACACACCTCCCCTAGACCGTCAGGAGGGACAACCAGAAGGGCTACTGCATCGTGACAAAACCTGTGTACAAACAAAACACGTAAAAGTGGACCAGTGACTTACAAAAAAATAAAATAAGTGGATGAGTGCAGATATACTTCCCGGTCATCCGGCCGGATCTATAAAAATGTCCCTGATCCTAGCTAGAAGGCTGAGATACCTTTTCTGACTGTACACATCTTCCATCACACCTACGGTTGTTTCCCTCCTTCATCAGGGTGCTGCTACTTGTATGTTACCATTTTATATATCAGAGAAAAACAAGCTGAAAGTAACCAACTTATAGTTAAAATATTATGTATTATTCATTTATTATTATTTGTTCACATTTTTGTCATTTTAGAGTATTAAGTGAATTGATTTTAAGGTGCAGTCTCTTTATTTAGCATTATCAACAACAAGTGTTTCCTTATGTGGGAATGTGTCTTCAGAAAATGACCTATTGATCTACGTGATCTTTGACCTCCAGCATTTTTAAAACTACAACTCCCATCATGCCCTGACAGGAACTGTCATTTTGATACCACTGGAGACCCACAGGTTGGGAAATACTGCTGTATGACAATGTTAATGAACAGGCCCTCTGGTGTTGTAAGCAGGTTACTTTAGGACATTAGCTGGTGAGAAGTTACAGTAATATACCAATAAATACACATGCTCGAACAAGCTGGTGGCAAACGCCCTTTGCTCCAAATACCCATGTGTTTTATTGGCAGTAGGTATAAAAGTGCAGGACAGCATTTTCAGCTAATTTTACCGGTGTACTTATGTCATGATATATTGTAACACAGATATATTGTTAGGATTCGGCAGGCTGGATGTGGATCCTCTGTGTCAGCGAGGGATTGGCGTGGACCGTGTCGGTGGACCGGTTCTAGGTTGCTACTGGTTTTCACCAGAGCCCGCCGCAAAGCGGGATGGTCTTGCTGCGGCGGTAGCAACCAGGTCGTATCCACCGGCAACGGCTCAACCTCGCTGACTGCTGAGAAGGCGTGGGACAGAAGGACTAGGCAGAGGCAAGGTCAGACGTAGCAGAAGGTCGGGGCAGGCGGCAAGGTTCGTAGTCAATAGCAATGGCAAGAGGTCAGGTACACTGGTAAGGCAAACACTGTAACGCTTTCTCTGGCACAAAGGCAACAAGATCCGGCAAGGAAGTGAAGGGAAAGTGAGGTTAAATAGACAGGGAGCAGGTGGAGGCTAATTAGACAGATTGGGCCAGGCACCAATCATTGGTGCACTGGCCCTTTAAATCTTAGAGAGCTGGCGCGCGCGCGCCCTAAGGAGCGGAGCCGCGCGCGCCAGGATGAGACAGCCAGGGACCGGGACAGGTGAGAGACTTGGGATGCGATTCGCGAGCGGGCGCGTCCCGCTATGCGAATCGCATCCCCGCCGGCAGTGTCAGTGCAGCGCTCCCGGTCAGCGGGTCTGACCGGGGCGCTGCAGAGAGAGGAACGCCGCGAGCGCTCCGGGGAGGAGCAGGGACCCGGAGCGCTCGGCGTAACAGTACCCCACCCCTTAGGTCTCCCCCTCTTTTTGTCCGGATGTCGCTCCACATGGGACGAGGACATTGGGAGCGATTGTAGAGTCTCCTTCTGGAGGACAGTGAAGTCCTGGGTATGCACATCAACGGCAGGCAGTTCAGAAGGAGTGGGAATGGGGAGGGGGGCAGAGGGTGAAGCTTGACACGGGGCAGAGTGTTACCAGGACGGGGGCTATGAGGAGGCACGGCATAGTCCTGATAGGCCTTGGGGAGACCAGGTATAGGAGGAGGCACTGAGGCTTGCCTGACGGGACTGGGAGCAGACGTGAGGCATTTTTTGAGGCAAGAAGTACCCCAGCACTTGATCTCCCCGGTGGTCCAGTCAAGGGTAGGAGAGTGGCGTTGGAGCCATGGCAGACCGAGGAGGACTTCAGAGGTGCAGTTGGGCAAAACAAAAAATTCAATTTTTTCGTGATGCAGTCCAATGCTCATGAGCAGGGGTTCTGTGTGGTAACGCACGGTGCAGTCCAATTTAACTTCGTTGGCCGAGGAAATGTTGAGCAGCTTGACGAGACGGGTCACAGGGATGTTGAACTTATTGACAAAAGAGGCCAAAATGAAATTTCCCAAGAGGTCAGGTACACTGGTAAGGCAAACACTGTAACGCTTTCTCTGGCACAAAGGCAACAAGATCCGGCAAGGAAGTGAAGGGGAAGTGAGGTTAAATAGACAGGGAGCAGATGGAGGCTAATTAGACAGATTGGGCCAGGCACCAATCATTGGTGCACTGGCCCTTTAAATCTTAGAGAGCTGGCGCGCGCGCGCCCTAAGGAGCGGAGCCGCGCGAGCCAGGACGAGACAGCCGGGGACCGGAACAGGTGAGAGACTTGTGATGCGATTCGCGAGCGGGCGTGTCCCGCTATGCGAATCGCATCCCCGCCGGCAGTTTCAGTGCAGCGCTCCCGGTCAGCGGGTCTGACCGGGGCGCTGCAGAGAGAGGAACGCTGCGAGCACTCCGGGGAGGAGCAGGGACCCGGAGCGCTAGGCGTAACATATATTGTGCAAGATGGAAACTATTTTACAGGATAAAAAATTATGACATTAAAATATGCGATCAGATTTAAAACTGTCAGCATGGGCACGCCGTCATAGACATCACAAGAGAAGCAAAAGAGCAACAGCCTCAGGGCACACAGGCTGATATAAAGCTGCCATTAGTGTATGGTTACTAAGTCACTATTGTATGGCACTTTTGGGCTACCCATGTATGGGGCTATTATTGGGCAGTATAATACTGCAGACATGCCAACTCACCCAGTTTTACTGGGAGTTACCCTTTTTTTTTTTTTTTGTCCGCATCCAGTCAGTTGCGGTTTTCACTGGATTTGTAGCCTTGGTTAACAATATCCATGCACCACTGCCACACACAGGGCAATTTTAAGTTGTCAGTTTGTTACCCCCTAGTAAATTTAAGTTCACATTGGATACGGTAAAAGCGTATGGCCGAACAAAGTCATAGGTGCCTCATTGTTATTGTATTGCAAACTTCATCACTGGTAAGTATGAGACCATGTCATGCACTCCATGAGCGACCATTACGATGATGTAAGTGTCCAGGGGATCCAGGTATTTGTCATGGCGCTGTTCTAGTTGGTCTATGTACTGTACACAGTGAATGCATAAGATAACACCAAGAGTATAGCCATAAACCCAGCTAGGCACATACCAGATTGAAAGAGGTCATGACATTGCACATACAATAAATGCATAATAGTAAGAGATGGTTCAAGTGTAAGATACAGTGATCCCTCAACTTACAATGGCCTCAACATACAATAGTTCCAACATACAATGGTCTTTTCTTGACCATTGTAACTTGAAACCAGACTCAACATACAATACTACAGACAATACAGATCTGTGAAACGTGTCAATGGCTGGAAGAACCGACCAATCAGAATGGGCATTGTACTGGTAAAACACCTTTATTACTGAGGAGCATGCACTGACTGGCTGTCTGGTAGCGCCTCCCTACAGTACAGGGAGGTATTACATGTTTTGTACTACTCTTTATTTGTGCCATAGTTAGCTGCTCCTTTGGACACCAGGTAAGGATTTGCTTTATCTGTATTTGCTATCTACTTATTTTTCTTTAATCCTTACTTTTTTCTATTTTTGGATGACATTTTGGTGGCTTTAGAACCAATTACCAGGTTTCCATAGAGTTATGGTTTCAACATACATGGTCGCCCTGGAACCAATTAATATTGTAACTTAAGGGACGACTGTATATGCATATGGAATATTGTATATAAATGTTGAATGTACAGTAGGACAAAATGGAGAATTAGTGGTATAACTAAAAGGTCTGAATAAGATTTACATTATAATTTATCTAGGGTCTATTGTTAGTGTTAGACGCCTTCTACATTGCTGATCAGGATGCACAGAGAAGTCTTTCTAGTAGCTTACATTACAAAAGCCCCTGAGTGTAGAAGGGAAAGTGCTAAGTTTAATAGCAAGTAGTTAAAGGAGCATTCCAGCGCAAAATTTTTTTTAGCCCCTATCCAAAGGATAGGGGATAAGTTATAGATCACGTGGGGTCCAAGCACTGGGGTTCCTCTGGATCTCCAGGACGGGGCCGCGGCAGTCTGCAGGAAGTGAAGTTTCTTGTGACGCCATGGCCATGCCCCTCGTGACATCACGCCACACCCCCTCAATGCAAGTCTATGTGTGATGTCACAAGGGGGCGTGGCCATGACGTCACAAGTCCAGGCGCCCTCACTCAGCTTTCGGAACAAAATGTTGCAAACGCTGACGCAGTGGAGTACCCCTTTAATGAAGTCCAGCAGAGAGGGAAAGGGTGTTATAAAGAAGAAAGACAGTGTGTTCTGGGCTGTTCCCTAGACCGCAGATTGATGCAAGGGAAGGAGACACTGTGTCCCTTTGCCAGACAGGCACACAGCAGGTGGCTGTGGTGGACACATAAAGTGGCACCAGTTGATGATTGAAATATTTACTCCACTACTAGAAAGAAACTGGTATTGCTTGGTGAGATTTTTTTCTTTTTATTATTCTGGTTTCTATAAATTGTTATTTGCATTAATTCAAAATAAATACATAAATATATTTTGTAATTATATTACTTGTTCAAGGTTTGCAATAGGGGATAAGATGTATGATTGCAGGGGTCCCGCCGCTGGGGACCCCCGCGATCTTGGTGCAGACAAAAATTCAACCAGAAAACATGCTAAACAAACAGGCTGACAACATATTGACTACAGTAGAAAAGGCACAAGACTGAAGTAAACAATAACAGTCGGCAAACATACGCCTAAAACACTATCCCTGGGCAATGCAGTGAGTTAGGAGACACCACAGTGCTATATAATAAAGAAGCTGAGAGAGCAATAGAAAAGACCCATGCATGAACACATACAACAGACGACGGACAGGCTCAAACATACAAAAGAACACAAAAATGAAGCAACATGAAGCAGCCAATCATAGTACATTATGGAGCCCGCAGGGGAGACATAGAATATGAGCATTGAGTTAACAGAGAGGAGCACCACACACCCCACACAGAAAGGAATTTACCTGGACATTTCCTATTCTTGAATACTATATGAGAGAAAGGTATTATTGCATTAACAATGCCCTTCCACTGAGATAAAGTAGGAGGGCTGGGGTCCATCCACTTGAGAGCAATGGCTTTCCTGGCCAAGAACAGGGTTTCCCACAAAAAGGTGCGAACATGATGTGGCCATATCTCCTCGTCTATGATGCCAAATAGGCAAATCAGGGGATTGGCAGATAGGGAAGGTTGGAAAAGGGTAGCGAGAAGGTGGAGAACTTCACGGCAGAATATCGGAATGGAAGGGCAGGCCCATATGAGGTGCCAGAAATCTGCCCTAGCAGCACCACAGCAATGGAAAGAGTCAGAATCGACCCATTCTATGTAGTCTAAGAGGGGTAATATAGCTGTAGTGAATAATATTCAATTGGATCAATTTATTATTGGCTGCCGGGGACACCAGCATATGCGAGGAGAAAATTTCCTCCCAATCATCTTTGGTCAAGTTAGAGATATGAGATTCCCAATGCCTAACCACAGGCAACTGGGAGCGGGAGTTCTTGGCCTGAATAAGGTGTTGTGTATAGGATGGACACCAGCCCCCTAGGTCCCTGCGACTTCAGAACACCTATGAGAGGGAATGCAGAAATCGGTGAGCTCCCTGCGGGGAACGAAGCATTCAATGCATGGCGCAGCTGCAAGTATTTGAAAAAACAAGCTCTGGGTAAATCGTAACTGGATTGCAATAGGTCAAACGAACAAAGCACATTGAGGGGCATTTACTAATCTTTTACTATGTAGTCTGGTTTTTACCCTGTTTTTTTCTAGTTCGTTTTTGACTATGTGCGACAAATTTACTAAATTGTTGCACGGCATTAATAATTTGGCACACATAGGCAAAAGTGGGAAATTTACTTTATGTAGTAGAAAAAATAGTCTGTTCCTTTTTTCCTGCTGTCTGAATAGGTTTGGCTGCTAGGTTTCCTTCTGGATCTTTTGTTTTCGAGGTTTTTTTTTAGCTTTTTCACCACATATAAATAATTCAATAACTTATTTGTAGTCATGGCTCAGAATAGTGGTAAACGGCGTTTAGTGTGTGTGTGTGTGTTTATTTAATTTTTTAACACAGTTTTTTTCTCAGTAAATGTACTTACACTTTTTTTTTTTATTACTTCTTCTACAGATCCGTGTATCCTGTGGACTCCTTCGGATTCGGTGGACTACTTCGACGACCAACGTTTTTCTTTGCATGATGTTAATAAAATGGTTGACGAGGGCTTGTGGGGGAGTGTTTTTTTTAATACATTTTTTTTTTTTTTTTTTTAAACCTGGTGTGTTTTTTTTTACTTTACTAGACAGGCTTAGTAGTGGAAGCTTAGTAGTGGAAGCTGTCTAGTAAAATGGCGCTCCTGGGCCTAGGCGGTAACAGGCTGGCGTTATTTAGGCTGGGGAGGGCCAGTAACAATGGTCCTCGCCCACCCTGGTAACGTCAGGCTGTTACTGTTTGGTTGGTATTTGGCTGAGAATAAAAATAGGGGGGACCCTATGTGTTTTTTTTTAAATATTTAATTATTTATTAAAAAAAAAAACACATAGGGTCCCCCCTATTTTCATTCTCAGCCAAATACCAACCAAACAGTAACAGCCTGACATTACTAGGGTGGGTGAGGACCATTGTTACTGGCCCACCCCAGCCTAAATAACGCCAGCCTGTTACCGCCTAGGCCCAGGAGCACCATTTTTGACGCTCCAGGCCTGTTGGTACCGGCTCTTTCCGGCACCCCTGTGGCGTTGGGTACCGGGGTAATAATAGGGGGTTAGCGCTAGCTGTTTATGTGGCTAACGTCTATAAGACAGCTTCCACTACTAAGCCTGTCTAGTAACGTAAGGAAAAAACACAACAGGAAGATTTAAAAAAAAATTTATTACAAAAAACACTCCCCCACAAGCCCTCGTTAACCATTTTATTAAAATCAAACAAAGAAAAACGCTGGTCATCGAAGTAGTCCACCCAATCCGAAGGAGTCCACAGGATACACAGATCTGAAATGAGAAGAAAAAAAATAAAAATGGGTTAGTACATTTATTATCACCTGCTCACACATCTCCTGCCCCGCACGACTACAACTGCCAGCATGCCCTTACAGTAAGGACATGCTGGGAGTTGTAGTTGTGTGGTGCAGAAGATGTGTGGGCAAGTGACAAGCTTGTCCCCTGCCCCCAGCTGCAGAACTACAACTCCCAGCATGCCCTTACAGTAAGGTGGGGCGGAGGCCGGGCACAGTGTTTCCCAACCTGGGACTTGTAGTTTTGCAACATCTGGAGGCACCCTGGTTGGGAAACACTGGCCTTAAACAGTGTTTCCCAACCAGGGTGCCTCCAGATGTTGCAAAACTACAACTCCCAGCATGCCTGGACAGCCAAAGGCTGTCTAGGCATGCTGGGAGTTGTAGTCTTGCAACATCTGGAGGCACCCTGGTTGGGAAACACTGTTTTAGGCCAGTGTTTCCCAACCAGGGTGCCTCCAGATGTTGCAAAACTACAATTCCCAGCATGCCTGGACAGCCAAAGGCTGTCTAGGCATGCTGGGAGTTGTAGTCTTGCAACATCTGGAGGCACCCTGGTTGGGAAACACTGTTTTAGGCCAAAGGCTGTCTAGGCATGCTGGGAGTTGTAGTCTTGCAACATCTGGAGGCACCCTGGTTGGGAAACACTGTTTTAGGCCAGTGTTTCCCAACCAGGGTGCCTCCAGATGTTGCAAAACTACAACTCCCAGCATGCCTGGACAGCCAAAGGCTGTCTAGGCATGCTGGGAGTTGTAGTTTTGCAACATCTGGAGGCACCCAGGTTGGGAAACACTGTTTTAGGCCAGTGTTTCCCAACCAGGGTGCCTCCAGATGTTGCAAAACTACAACTCCCAGCATGCCTGGACAGCCAAAGGCTGTCCAGGCATGCTGGGAGTTGTAGTCTTGCAACATCTGGAGGCACCCTGGTTGGGAAGCTTGGGCAAACTTACTGGCTTCCGTAGGATCCAGCGCCGCACGACAGTGCCGCCCGACGATCTCCGTCGCCGATCGTCGCTGGAGCCTCGGAAGGGTAAGTGAACGTCTTCGCCGGTCACCTTCAGCTGTTTAGTTTTGCAACAGCTGGAGGACTACAGTTTACAGACCACAAACCAGTGGTCTGCAAACTGTGGCCCTCCAGCTGTTGCAAAACTACAATACCCAGCATTCCCTGACAGCCAAAGCTTTTGGCTCTCAGGGCAGGAGCCCGGACTGACATTACAGTGCAGCCGCCCGGGCTCCTCATACGGCCTCCCCGCTACCCTCACTTATGGGGACACTGATATCCCCCCCCCCCCCTTGTCTCCCGCCCGCGCCGCTCAGCTCCCGCTGCTACAAGACAACAACTCCCAGCATGTCCTCACTGTAAGGGCATGCTGGGACTTGTAGTCTTGCAACAGCAGACAGATGGGAGTTGTGTGGTGCTGGCAGGTGAGAGGGGGGGGGATGTAAATCACTGTAGTGTCCCGGTAGCGCAGTGAGGGTAGCGGGGAGAAAGTATGTCGGAGCCCGGGCGGCAGTAGCTTTGCCTGCTCCATGTTGGAGCTGGAGTAAAATTTGTAAATTTTTACGGCCGTTGCGACAGTTTATTGCGCAACTGCGACTGTCTCAGTTAATAAATACCTGACCACTGCAGGTAAAAACTGAAAACTTGCGTAAATTAATCGGGAAAAAATAATTTGACTTTCTAGCTCTTGCTAGAGAAAGTCGCACAAAAATTAGGGTAGGCGCAATTGCGACAATTTTGCACCAAAAATAGTCCGAAAAAAATGACTAAACCCCTTAGTAAATGCCCCTCATTGTCTCTGTATATATGTTCTAATGTGTGTAATCTACATCCTGCCAAAAGACTGGGTCCAGAGTGGCATCAATATGTGTAAGGTGTGGATTATGCCACAGAGGGGTGTCAGAGGGCACATCAGTATAGCCATAAATCACCTTGGCAGCCCGCCAAACCTTGATAGCCAATTTATGAAGGGGCAGATACGCACGGCCACCAAGGGTGGGAATTTCGTACAGCAGCCGCGGGGTCAAAGACAGGACAAACCCAGTGCCTAATATAGCGTAACTGGCCCAATAAATAATAGATAGAAGTCTGGGAGAAACATACCTGCATCCAACTTGGGGAATTGTGATGTAGTGAGGCGAATTTTGGGTCTATTTGGGCCCCAAATGAATGGAGATAGGAGGGAGTGCATAGAGTCAAAGAAGGACTTAGGGACAGGCACGGAGGCATGTTTCAATGCATACAGGCATTTAGGTAAGATAATAAGTTTGATAAGGTTAATGCGGCCAGGCACAGATAACGGTAGTGTGGCCCAGACTCGGAATTTGGACTTAACATAGGGGAGCAAGGAGAGAACATTAGCTGTGAGGTCAAGCATAGGATCCCTATTAATATGAACCCCTAAGTATTTAAATGAAGTAACAACTGGGAGACCACACATAACAGGGGGCAAGTCCTTAGACAGGAGTGGCATCACCGCAGATTTGGTACAATTAATAAACAAACCAGAAAAATACCCAAAATGATCCATCAAGGCAGTAACATATGGGAGTATGGAGACTGGGTCTAAGAGAAACAGTACCATGTCATCGGCATATAGGCCAATACGTTCCTCCCTGCCCCCCATAGACATACCTCGGAAGCCAGGATCCTGCCAAATACGCAGAGCAAGGGGCTCCACCGCCACCGCGAACAGGAGCGGAGACAGAGGGCACCCCTGATGCGTACCCCTGCCCAGGGTGAATGGGAGAGAGCAGACACCATTCACTAGGACCTGTGCCCGCGGACATCCATAGAGAAGATAGACCCACTTCCTAAAGTTGGGACCAAAACCAAACCTATGTAGAACTGCCAATAAGTATCCCCATTCTACCGAATCAAAGGCCTTGGCGGCGTCTAGAGATGCCAAGGCCCAAACCCCTCCCAAAGTGCACCCCACCTAGACGGCAGTTTGGACTCTACGGATATTGTCCGACGTCGATTTACCCGGCATAAAGCTGGACTGGTCTGGGTGTATAATGGACAATATGACTTGATTCAGACGGTTAGCTAAAACTTTAGTGATCATTTTGTAATCTAAATTTTACAAGGAAATCGGCTGGTAAGAGCCACTCTCCAAAGGATCCTTGTCAGGTTTTAGGAGGATAACTATGGTCGCCTCGTACATGGAATCCGGCAAAATATTATCTACAAAAGTTCCCTCAAACATGGCAAACAGAGGCGTAAGAAGTATCTCAGAGTACCTCAGGTAAACCTCCAAGGGAAGGCCATCCGGGCCCAGAGATTTACCCTTGGTCATGCTTGCCATGGCATCCTGTAATTCCAACATAGTGAGAGGAGCATCCAGCATTTCCCTATCACTATCAGATAGAAAACGGAAGTCAATGCCGTCCAGGTAGGTAGCCAGCTCAGCATCATCATACTGTACCTGCGAAGAATAAAGGTTAGAATAAAATGAGGAAAAAAACAGTGCCATTTCTTCAATTCCTAACAGCTCGGACCCATCCGAGGCCCTAAGTTTGAGAATTGGTGCAGCAGAGGAATACCGCCTAAGAATATGGGCTAACAGCTTACTGGATTGATTCCCATGTTCAAAATAAAATGGCTTAGTAAAGAATAATTTCCTATTGGCCTTTTCATGGAGGTGCAACATATATTGCTGCCCCTCACGCAGCCAAGCCACTTTGTTAGTCTCGGATGGGTCCGCAACATATCGAGCCTCCAAATCCATACACCACCCAGCCAACTCCTCCTCCCACCGAGACGTAGATTTTTTAATGAAGGATATCGTAGAACGTAAGCAACCCCGCAGGTAAGCCTTCAACGTTTCCCACACCAGTACAGGAGAACCTCCAGGAACATTGGCCTGGAGAAAAACCTGAAGCTGGTCCGGGATGCGATCATTCGGGCCAATCTGGTCGAGCCAGAAAGGGTGAATCTTCCACCTACGCGGTGTACCAGAATCGGCCATGGAGATAACAAGCAATAATGGGGAATGGTCAGATATTGCTCGCGGTTCATAGGAAACCGCCGTGACCTGCGAGAGAAGGAGCGAGTTACCACAAGCAAGGTCGATTCTGGACAGCACATTCCTTCCCAGGGTGTGACAAGAATATTGTCTAGTCCGAGGGTACCAAGCCGTAAAAATGTCTACCCAACCAACCTCCTCTAAGAACTGGGATAAAGGAGTGCCACTAGTACCCAAAGGAACCCCCCTAGGACTGTGGCGATCCATCGCCGGGTCCGACACCATATTAAAGTCCCCCATACAGAGGACACGTGCAGAAGGGTAGCCAGCAGCAAAAGTAACAGCCCCATGCAAGATTTCCATAGAGGCAGGGGGAGGATTATAAATAAACAGTAATACATATGGTACATTATTGAGATAAGTATAAACAAAGAGAAAACGGCCCTGCGAGTCCCTACAGACCGTAACAAGATCCCATTTCACCAACCTGCTGACTAAAATGGAAACCCCCCTAGAGAAGGACGTGTGAAATGAGTGTTGGGACCATTGGACCCATGGTTTAGTAAACTGGCAAGCCTTATCAGGAGTAAGATGAGTTTCTTGCAATGCAACAATATGGGGTGCGGGCTCCTCTAATATTCCATGACATTATCCTAAGATCTGCCATATCAACAGGTAGAACATACAGTAGAAAGTGAGTGGACTTGAGCACGCAATACAATCAGTGCCCGTCCAGGCCAAGAAACAAAAGGGCACGCAGGTGGTAATGCGTCATAGTAACACATAGTATACAACAAAAGCAAGGGACAAACGTAGGAAAGCAGCCCCCTAACAACCCGGGGGACAAAAAGGAAAACATAACATAAAACCAAACAATTCCAGTGCTGAAAAAGCATCAGTTGAGCAATAGCTCCATCTAGTGGGGAGAACCTGCTTACACATGATAACTATGGAGATCCTTGAGCAGACACTGAGAGATATGGACCAGAGGAAAACAGCAGTGACGGAAGGAAGAGAAAGGGTTAGGAGAGCAAAAGGGGAGAGGAGGGGAAGAGAGGATAGATGGGGGAGGTAGAAGGGACAAAGGGCGGAAAATAGGGGGCAGAGGGGAACAAGGGGCCCCAACTGTCAGGGGCAGGCCCAAGACAGGACAGGACAGGGGGAGGGGGAGTAAGGAGAGGGGAAAGGGGGAGGGACCACTTGGAAGAAGGGGAAAGGGAAAGAAGGAAGGAAAAAAGGAGGAAGAAAGGAACAAGATACCAGGAGAGCGGGGGGGGGGGAGTGGTGAAAGCAGAGGCCACAGGAGAACGAGGGGCGGAAGGGGGAGGAGAGGAGCTAAAGGAGAGGAGAGAGGAAGGAGGGGAGAAAAGGACATAAAGTCAAGTGCCAGCGTAATTCAAAATCCCCCCCCCCCACCAACTAAGGGGGGGGGGCTGTAGGGGGGAGGGGGGGAGGCCAATGGACAGCACAGGAAAGGAGTTCAGCAGCCAGGAAACATCAGAGCTAAGCACCAGGGCAGACACAAAAAGGGGAGAGGGGGAAAAACGGCCATTAGATGTCCAGCAAAAAACTCCAGGCGAAAGTCCAAGTGGAGATTCAGAGTCCGAACCAGGGGCAGCGATCTGCCACAGGCATAGGTCCAGGGATTGCAGGGGACCAGACGGAGGGGATGTATAGGGGGGGGGAAGGGGGGAAGGGAAGGGGCAAAGAAATGGGGGCCATGGGGGAGCACAGTACCTTGCTCTCAACAGAGAAGTCTCAAAAGGCAATAAATGGACAGGGGGGAGGGGGGTTAAAGGAAAGGAAGGTAGGGCACACAGCGGAAGCCACCGTAGTAGGCACCAACAGCAGGCATCACAGGTGGGGTAGCATCATAGGGAGATTCAGGATCAGCGCCGTCAACTCAGCCGGTCATCCACATCTTGTGGAGTAGAGAAGAATACGGCCCGGTCTCCGTCCACATCCTGAAGACGTGCAGGGTAAGCCATGGAGTATGGCAACCCCCTCTCCCGCAGCCTTGCCTTGACATATGTAAAAGAGGCCCTCCTGCGTTGTAGATCGGAGGAAAAGTCCGGGAAGATAGACACTTTGGCATTGTGCACTATAATTTCAGGCAACTGCCGAGCAGACCGAAGAATCAGATCCCGGTCGTTGCAGTTTAGGAACCTTACCAGCAGTGGACGCGGAGGCGCACTAGGTATGGGTGGCTTAGAAGGTACACAATGTGCTCTTTCCACAGCATACGCGGCAGAGAAGGGGACGTCCAGGAAGAGCTCTCTGATCCAGGCCCCCACATAGGCCCCCGGGTTCTGGCCCTCCATGCGCTCCGGCAGACCAATCCTCCGGATATTGTTCCGGCGCAGCCGGTTCTCAAGGTCGTCGTTCTTCTGACGGACTGTTTCTAGCTGTTCCTGGACCGAACGGAGGGAGGAAGGAAGGGGCTGCACCGTGTCTTTCAGTGTGGAGATGCAGGTCTCCGTCTCCGCCACCCGATCCCGGAGGTTTTGGAAGTCCTGCCGCAGGAGACCAACGTCCACCCTGATCTCCTCCATCCTACATCTTCCCGGTAAGTGAGGTCCGGGATGTCTGGATGGCCAGCACAAGCGTGTTGCTCACCTCCCGGAGGGTTGGTTCAGGGGATTCACAGCCCTCATCATGAAGGGGAGTGTCCCGTCCCTCTTAGTCCGCAGGTGAAACACAAGCTCCGGCCTGCCTAGCGCCATCTTGTTTTTCAGCGCGGGCATAGTCCAGGAGCTTTTCTACGGTGGAACGGTCTTTGTTTCTAGCAGGATCCAGTTTAGGGGCCATAGCTCGGGTCCTGAGACGAGTTTGTGGGGTCAAGGACTCCAGGATTCAATGCAGGATAGATGAAATGCAGATTCTGAGTGGGAGCACCTACAGTGTGCGGACACTCATCTCAACCGCCAGGTCACGCCCCCACATAATGTCTAATTTGAAACAATTTTGTTCTTTTCATTCAGTATTCAGGACTGCATAAATTCACCTATATACCTTAAAGGACAACTGTAGTGCAAGACTTTTATATATTCCTGTGCCCGGGGCCTCAAAAAGTAAACAAAATAAACTTTAACTCACCTTACTACGTTCCCCCGTTGGTCCGGCACAGGCCTCACGGTCCAGCGGTGCTAACCTCATTCAACTTCCTGGGGACGGGGACGCTGCAGAGCCGTCGGCGTATCACCGGCCGCAGCGATGTTCCGCCCCGGCCGGTGATAGGCTGAGCCAACTGTCATGTAAGAAGCCAGCCAGAGCTCCTTACATGACAGTGGGCTCAGCCTATCACCGGCCGGGGTGGGACATCGCTGCGGGAGGTGATACGCCGATGGCTCTGTGGCGTCCCCGTCCCCAGGAAGTTGAATGAGGTTAGCACCGCTGGACCGTGAGGCCTGTACCGGACCAACAGGGGAACGTAGGAAGGTGAGTTAAAGTTTATTTTGTTTATTTTTGAGGCCCGGGCACAGAAATATATAAAAGTCTTGCACTACAGCTGTCCTTTAAGCAATTCTGGATTACAGCTATATCACAGTCAAATGGACACAAATTCTATTTGATACTCTGCATAAGTAAGTAATCCTATATAAAATTGTCAATGTTTTTTTTTTTTTTTATTCTATTTGGTGGTAAGTGAGAGGTTATATATTTTAAGAAGTTTTACGATATTTTCTTTGATTATCTGTTTGGGCAAACCACAAACGACCTGTGGTGTTGTCCATTTATTTATATATTTAATTAAATATCATTATTTTAGCTTTATACCATGTAATTGCTCTTTGCCTTTTTTTAAATTCTTTTACACAGGCACACCTGAAGACTGACAATATCCTATGGTGCCCAATCTCCCTATGAAGAGACTGGTGCTGTGCAATCTGAAATAAACATAAATAGGAGAGGGCTGCACATTTCCAGTGATTCCCTATTGTAGGTCTGTTAGCCCACCAGAAAATCTGCCAACTTGCTAGCCTAAAGCTGTTGCATACAGTATGTATACAGGGACTACCTGTCCACATCAATGATACATGTCATAAAGTGCCTATGTGCTTACTCATTGGTGTGTGCTGTGTCCTCCACTCCCCCTACATGTATGTGATCTGTATTTTTTTTTTTAAATAAAGCATTATGAAAGAGATTTATCATTCCTTTCAAACGTATGGCTTTTATATGACAATTTTTTTAAACTTATTTTTGCTTACATGTGACGTATTTATCACGACCTTGATAAATAAATCGCACCTAAGCAAAATCCGTGAAACCCGCTTACAAAAGTATTCTTTAAGGCAGAAATGTTTTCCTTAATGTTAATAGCCGAAGTTCTTTATCAACCCTTTATTACCAGTAGCGTTGCTAGAGAGTGACGTGGCATTTTGTGACGTTGCTGGGCGGAGTCTTGTGTTGTTGCATCGAGGCCGGAGTTTACGTCAGGAAGGAAGACAATGCAGCACCAACAGGCACATAAACAATAAAGAAGCCACACAAAAAATGTCTCAGTACATTACCCACCCCAAAATATGCATGAAGCTGTATTACTATGGATGTTTCTTTTTTTAAGGAAAAATTTTAGTGCCACATATGGGTTATTTACGTAGTCTGGAAAAAGTCATACACAACTACTTTGTGCCTATTTTAACACAACATTAATTTTAAAATTTAGTGGGTACGCCAGCATGTACGTGTCCTAAAATTAACAAGGTGTGCAGTGTGTATTTTCAACCTTAAAATTAATAGAGTTATTAGTTATATAATTAATTTTTTTCTATAATTAACATTAACGTAGTAGCTTTCTGTAAGCCAGGTTGGACCTGGAATACATATGCGCCTTTTAAATGGAGATGCTACTTTTTTTCTTCATAAATAGCTACTATTGCATTTGATAAATACATGACCACTGCAAAGTAAAAATAAATAAATACTACGGTATGTTAGCAGATTCCAGAAATGTGCTTTGGAATAAGTAAAAATCAAAAAGTCGCAGCATGTATAGAAAAGTCGTACGTGCGCAACTTTTTTACGGAAAAAAAAATCTACTACGGACCTTGATAAATCTCCTTTTATATATTTTATTAGGAAGGGTTTTTCTAGAACTCATTTTTTGATTGTGTAAAACATTTTGGGGTGTTTCCCTCTGTTTCAAATATATGATCTAGATATACACACAATGACAACATTGTGTAAGGTGTTATTTTGTATTATTCTATTTCATTCTATATTAAGATGGTCTAGGCTAATTTTTTTCTATAATTAACATTAACGTAGTAGCTTTCTGTAAGCCAGGTTGGACCTGGAATACATATGCGCCTTTTAAATGGAGATGCTACTTTTTTTCTTCATAAATAGCTACTATTGCATTTGATAAATACATGACCACTGCAAAGTAAAAATAAATAAATACTACGGTATGTTAGCAGATTCCAGAAATGTGCTTTGGAATAAGTAAAAATCAAAAAGTCGCAGCATGTATAGAAAAGTCGTACGTGCGCAACTTTTTTACGGAAAAAAAAATCTACTACGGACCTTGATAAATCTCCTTTTATATATTTTATTAGGAAGGGTTTTTCTAGAACTCATTTTTTGATTGTGTAAAACATTTTGGGGTGTTTCCCTCTGTTTCAAATATATGATCTAGATATACACACAATGACAACATTGTGTAAGGTGTTATTTTGTATTATTCTATTTCATTCTATATTAAGATGGTCTAGGCTATAAGACCCTAAAACTGAGTGGTTTCACAGGACAGGTTCCACTCAGAAAGGGCCTCGCCATGGTCAACCAAGGAAGTTGAGTGCACATGCTCAGCGTAATATCCAAAGGTTGTCTTTGGGAAATAGATGCATAGCTTCTGCCAGCATTGCTGCAGAGGTTGAAGGGGTGTGAAAGCAACCTGACCATTCGCCACACACTGCATTAAATTGGTCTGGAAGGCTGTCATCACAGAAAGGAGCCTCTTCTAAAGTTGATACACAAGAAAGCCTACAAACAGCTTGCTGAAGAATAAGGGCATGAATTACTGGGACCAAGATAAACTTATTTGGTTCAGATGATGTCAGACGTGTGTCGTAGAAACCAGGTGAGGAGTACGAAGACAAGTATGTCTTGACTACAATCCAAAAGATACAGTTGTCGCCACTACCCATATATACGCTGGTATGAATGGATGAGTGAGTGATGTCACGGGTATGTGGTCAAGGTGGTGAGCATCCGTGGGGTGCACTCCTATGTAAAATGCAGTCCGCGGATGACAATGATCAACAAAGAAGTGTCTGGTGTATCATCAGACTACCCTGTCTGGTAGTCTGATGATACACCGGACGGTGTGAAACAGCGTTGTCACTGCAAGCTCTCTGTTGGCGTCCTAACCCGACCTGACTGTTTTACCCTTTTGCACGATTAAAGAAGATATAGCATCTGAAGTGGTGAGTGCCAATATACTTCTTTGTTGATCAATGTCTTGACTACAGTCAAACATTTGGGTAGGAATGTCATGGTCTGTGGCTGCATGAGTGCTGCTGGACCTGGGGGGCTACAGTTCATTGAGGAAACCATGAATGCCAACATGTACTGTGACATACTGAAATAGAGCATAAGCCCCCCCCCCTACCTTCTTTTGGAGACTCGGCCTCAGGGCAGTATTCCAACATAATAACCACCCCAAACACACCTCCAAGACGAAAACTGCCTTGGTAAAGAAACCAAGGACAAGGATGAGGACTCTGGTGACAACCTGTGAAGCTTTGGTGAACTCCATGCTGAAGAGGCTTAAAGGGGTACTCCGCCCCTAGACATCTTATCCCCTATACAAAGGATAGGGGATAAGATGTCAGATCGCCGGGGTCCCGCTGCTGGGGACCCCGGGGATCGCTGCTGCAGCACCCCGCTATCATTACTGCGCAGAGCAAGATTGCTCCGCACGTAAAGACGGGCAATACAGGGGCCGGAGCATCGTTACGTCACGGCTCCGCCCCTCGTGACGTCACGGCCCGCCCCCGTCAATACAAGTCTATGGGAGGGGGCGTGGTGGTCGTCATGCCCCCTGCCATAGACTTGCATTAAGGGGACGGGACGTGATGTCATGAGGGGCGGAGCTATGACGTCACGCTGCTCCGGCCCCTGTATTGCACGTCATTACGCACAGAGCGAACTCGCTCTGTGCAGTAATGATGGCGGGGATCCGCAGCGGTGATCCCCGGGGTCCCCAGCAGCGGGACCACGGCGATCTAACATCTTATCCCCTATCCTTTGGATAGGGGTTAAGATGCCAGGGGCGGAGTACCCCTTTAAAGGGGTGTTCTGGCCAAAGACATCTTATCCCCTAAGATGTGCGATCACAGGGGGCCCACCGCTGCCCCCCCCCTCCCCCTGGAGACGTCACGCCAATGACATTCTTGTCCATGGAAGGGGGCGCGACATGAATGGATGGGGCGTGGCGTGATGTCTCCAGTCCCAGAAAGACAGAGATTTCCAAGACTGGGGCAGCAGCCCTGCATAGAATGTGGGTGCTGCATGGAGATCATGGGGGGTCCCAGCAGAAGGCCCCCCCCCCCCCGCGATCATACATCTTAGGGCATAAGATGTCTTTGGCCGGAATACCCCTTTAAGGGTGCATGCACACCACGTTTTCACTGTACGGGTGCCAGATCCGTCTGGGGGAGGGGAAAACGTGCGCTCCCGTACCCCAGCCGGATCGGCGGTGAAATCCATTGACTTTAATGAGCTGACCGGAGTCCCTGTTTTACTCCGGTCAGCTCATTTTACCCGTATCCGGTTTTCTGACCGGACCTCAAAATGTAGTATACTACGTTTTGAGGTCCGGTCACAAAACCGGATACGGGTCGAAAATGAGCCTACCGGAGTAAAGTCAATGGATTTCAGCGCCATACCGGCTGGGGTACGGGAGCGCATGGTTTTCCCCTCCCCCAGATGGATCCGTCAGTGAAAACGTGGTGTGCATGCACCCTAAGGCAGTGCTGGAAAATAATGCAGCAAACACACAATATTGACACTTTAGGACCAATTTAGAGATTTCCACTTAGGCTGGGTTCACACCACGTTTTGTTAAATACGGTTCCCGTATACGGCTGGGAGGAGGGGGGGGGGCTTAATCGCGGCGCCCGCACTCAGCCGTATTCGGGAACCGTATTTAATGTATGTCTATGAGCCGACCGGAGTGAACCGCGGCCTCCGGTCGGCTTCGTTTTTCGTCTGTATGCGGTTTCCCGACCGCAGGCAAAAACGTGGTCGACCACGTTTTTGCCTGCGGTCGGGAAACCGCATACGGACGAAAACGAAGCCGACCGGAGGCTGCGGTTCACTCCGGTCGGCTCATATACATACATTAAATACGGTTCCCGAATACGGGCGGGCTCCGCGATTAAGCCCCCTCCTCCCAGCCGTATACGGGAGCCGTATTTAACAAAACGTGGTGTGAATCCAGCCTAAGGCTGGGTTCACACTACGTTTTTGCCATACTGTTTTCAATCCGTTTTTCTAAAGAAAACCGTATGGCAAAAAAACGGATGGAACATTATGGAAAAAACGTAGTGTGAACCCAGCCTTAGAGGTGTATTCATTTTTGTTGCCAAGGTTTAGACCAGTCTCTGGGTGCCTCCAACTGTGACAAAACTACAACTCCCAGCATGCCGGAAGAGCCGAAGCTGAAGGTTGTAGTAATGTCACAGCTGGAGACACCCTTCTCGGGAAACACTGCTCTATGTGATATTGTTTGGGCATAATATGTCACTCTGAAGTGCCATATGTGTGGGTAGGAAATTAGAGTACCAAGTAGAGTGTAGTAATATAGATTGGACGTTAGGTGGCAGTATAATACACGCGCTGTATACAAGAACTACCAGACTTCTAAACATAATACAAAAGCTTTGTCATGGGACAAACACCACGCGAGTATTGTACAGTTTGTTACGCACGCGTAGTCTACCGGCGTAGCTGCGCCTGCGCCGTTCTCGGGACGCGCTCTCCACTGCTTCACGCATGCGCACCAGGTAGATCACAGCTCTGTGACTCGCTGTACGGTAGGCGGCTGTCTGCTTTACCTCTTACACCATAGAGACGAGGAGCTGGAGTAGCTGGGCAGTTATCAGAGGACGGTACCATAGAGAGGCGGTTACGCAGGCTACCACTGGAGGAGATCCGTCTGTGCGGCCTGGTGCCTGGCGGTTCAGGGCAGAGCTCGGGAGGTGAGGCCGGTTATGGCGAGGCGGGTGGAGGCCTGTGCGCCCAGCAGATAGTTAGGAGTATGGACGCTGGAACAGCAGCTCCCGGGACACGGGCCTGGTGGATCCCATGTTTGTGGCTTATTGGTCTATAGACTAAAATCCGACTGTCTATAGTATTCTGTATCTATCTGTATATAGACATATGTCTCTAGAGCAGTGGTTCTTAACCTTGTTGGAGGTACTGAACCCACCAGTTTCAAATGCGCATTCACCGAACCCCTCTTAATTGGAAAAATAAAATATGAATTTTTTCAAATTCAAAACATAGGAGGTATATATTTAAGTATTTATATATAAATAGGTGCACAAAATGAACAAAACCATTATGACACATTAGGCGCAGGCAGTGTTCCCCCGCACATTAGGCGCAGGCAGTGTTCCCCCACACATTAGGCGCAGGCAGTGTTCCCCCACACATTAGGCGCAGGCAGGGTTCCCCCGCACATTAGGCGCAGGCAGGGTTCCCCCGCACATTAGGCGCAGGCAGTGTTCCCCCACACATTAGGCGCAGGCAGGGTTCCCCCGCACATTAGGCGCAGGCAGGGTTCCCCCGCACATTAGGCGCAGGCAGGGTTCCCCCGCACATTAGGCGCAGGCAGGGTTCCCCCGCACATTAGGCGCAGGCAGGGTTCCCCCGCACATTAGGCGCAGGCAGGGTTCCCCCGCACATTAGGCGCAGGCAGGGTTCCCCCGCACATTAGGCGCAGGCAGGGTTCCCCCGCACATTAGGCGCAGGCAGGGTTCCCCCGCACATTAGGCGCAGGCAGGGTTCCCCCGCACATTAGGCGCAGGCAGGGTTCCCCCGCACATTAGGCGCAGGCAGGGTTCCCCCGCACATTAGGCGCAGGCAGGGTTCCCCCGCACATTAGGCGCAGGCAGGGTTCCCCCGCACATTAGGCGCAGGCAGGGTTCCCCCGCACATTAGGCGCAGGCAGGGTTCCCCCGCACATTAGGCGCAGGCAGGGTTCCCCCGCACATTAGGCGCAGGCAGGGTTCCCCCGCACATTAGGCGCAGGCAGGGTTCCCCCGCACATTAGGCGCAGGCAGGGTTCCCCCGCACATTAGGCGCAGGCAGGGTTCCCCCCCCCCCCACATTAGGCGCAGGCAGTGTACCCCCCCCCCCACATTAGGCGCAGGCAGTGTACCCCCCCCCCCCCCCCCCCCCCACATTAGGCGCAGGCAGTTTACCCCCCCCCCCCCCCACATTAGGCGCAGGCAGTTTACCCCCCCCCACATTAGGCGCAGGCAGTTTACCCCCCCCACATTAGGCGCAGGCAGTTTACCCCCCCCACATTAGGCGCAGGCAGTTTACCCCCCCCCCACATTAGGTGCAGGCAGTTTACCCCCCCCCCCCCACATTAGGTGCAGGCAGTTTACCCCCCCCCCCCCACATTAAGCGCAGGCAGTTTACCCCCCCCCCCACCCCACACACACATTAGGCGCAGGCAGTTTACCCCACACACACACACACACACACACACATTAGGCGCAGGCAGTTTACCCCCCCACACACACACATTAGGCGCAGGCAGTGTACCCCCCCCCCCCCCCCCACACACACACACATTAGGCGCAGGCAGTTTACACCCCCCACACACACACACACACACACACACACACACACATTAGGCGCAGGCAGTTTACCCCCCCCCCCCCCACACACACATTAGGCACAGGCAGTGTACCCCCCCCCCCACACACACACACACATTAGGCGCAGGCAGGGTTCCCCCCCACACATTAGGCGCAGGCAGGGTTCCCCCCCACACATTAGGCGCAGACAGGGTTCCCCCCCCACATTAGGCGCAGGCAGGGTTCCCCCCCCCCCCCACACACACACACATTAGGCGCAGGCAGGGTTCCCCCCCACATTAGGCGCAGGCAGGGTTCCCCCCCACATTAGGCGCAGGCAGGGTTCCCCCCCACATTAGGCGCAGGCAGGGTTCCCCCCCACATTAGGCGCAGGCAGGGTTCCCCCCCACATTAGGCGCAGGCAGGGTTTCCCCCCCCCCCACATTAGGAGCAGGCAGGGTTTCCCCCCCCCACATTAGGCGCAGGCAGGGTTCCCCCCCCCCCCCACATTAGGCGCAGGCAGGGTTCCCCCCCCCCCCCCCACATTAGGCGCAGGCAGGGTTCCCCCCCCCCACCTCCCACATTAGGCGCAGGCAGGGTTCCCCCCCCCACCTCCCACATTAGGCGCAGGCAGGGTTCCCCCCCCCCCTCCCACATTAGGCGCAGGCAGGGTTCCCCCCCCCCTCCCACATTAGGCGCAGGCAGGGTTCCCCCCCTCC
The DNA here is from genome assembly GCF_029499605.1 of Hyla sarda. NCBI lineage: Eukaryota > Metazoa > Chordata > Amphibia > Anura > Hylidae > Hyla > Hyla sarda. The sequence continues at coordinate 372,767,416 of NC_079192.1, read as the reverse complement.
CACATTAGGCGCAGGCAGGGTTCCCCCCCTCCCACATTAGGCGCAGGCAGGGTTCCCCCCCTCCCACATTAGGCGCAGGCAGGGTTCCCCCCCCCTCCCACATTAGGCGCAGGCAGGGTTCCCCCCCCCTCCCACATTAGGCGCAGGCAGGGTTCCCCCCCCCTCCCACATTAGGCGCAGGCAGGGTTCCCCCCCCCCCCCCCCACATTAGGCGCAGGCAGGGTTCCCCCCCCCCACATTAGGCGCAGGCAGGGTTCCCCCCCCCCCCCACATTAGGCGCAGGCAGGGTTCCCCCCCCCCCCACATTAGGCGCAGGCAGGGTTCCCCCCCCCCCACATTAGGCGCAGGCAGGGTTCCCCCCCCCACCTCCCACATTAGGCGCAGGCAGGGTTCCCCCCCCCTCCCACATTAGGCGCAGGCAGGGTTCCCCCCCCCCCCCTCCCACATTAGGCGCAGGCAGGGTTCCCCCCCCCCCCCTCCCACATTAGGCGCAGGCAGGGTTCCCCCCCCCCCCCTCCCACATTAGGCGCAGGCAGGGTTCCCCCCCCCCCCCCCCTCCCACATTAGGCGCAGGCAGGGTTCCCCCCCTCCTCCCACATTAGGCGCAGGCAGGGTTCCCCCCCCCCTCCCACATTAGGCGCAGGCAGGGTTCCCCCCCAACCCCACACATTAGGCGCAGGCAGGGTTCCCCCCCCCCTCCCCACATTAGGCGCAGGCAGGGTTCCCCCCCCCCTCCCCACATTAGGCGCAGGCAGGGTTCCCCCACCCCCCACATTAGGCGCAGGCAGGGTTCCCCCCCCCCCCACATTAGGCGCAGGCAGGGTTCCCCCCCCCCCCCACATTAGGCGCAGGCAGGGTCCCCCCCCCCCCCCACATTAGGCGCTGGCAGGGTCCCCCCCCCCCCCCCACATTAGGCGCAGGCAGGGTTCCCCCCCCACATTAGGCGCAGGCAGGGTTCCCCCCCCACATTAGGCGCAGGCAGGGTTCCCCCCCCACATTAGGCGCAGGCAGGGTTCCCCCCCCCCCCCACATTCGGCGCAGGCAGGGTTCCCCCCCCCCCCACATTAGGCGCAGGCAGGGTTTCCCCCCCCCCCACATTAGGCGCAGGCAGGGTTCCCCCCCCCACACACATTAGGCGCAGGCAGGGTTCCCCCCACACACACACACACTAGGCGCAGGCAGGGTTCCCCCCCCCCCCCCCCCCCACCACACACACACACATTAGGCGCAGACAGGGTTCCCCCTACAGCCTCCAGCCATATACAGTGTACTGCCCACTTCAGTGCTCCGAAGATGACGTGCCGCTGGTCATTTACCAAGCTGGCCAGCGTGCGTCTGCCTCCTTCTTGATCCTCCGTTCCTCGGCGCCTTTGTTTCTATGGGCGCACGCACGGGACGTCAGTGACGTTCCGGCGTGCGGTTTCTCCCGGTGGCCCCTGCGTTTTTAAACTTAACGCAGGGCCGCAGGGAGTTGATAGTGATGGGGGGGAATTGCCCTGTCGCTATAGGACAGGCAAACACCGGCTCTGCTCGGGCCCCAAGCAATTTCTTGGTTTGCCTGTCCTGTTGCGACGGGCCTGTGTCTTGACCTCCGCCGAACCCACGAGACTAACTCACCGAACCCCTGGGGTTAAGAACCACTGCTCTATAGTATACCTTTATTATGTCTATATTTCTTTATAGTATACCTCTATTATGTCTCTATAGTATACACACTATTATGTCTCTATAGTATACACACTATTATGTCTCTATAGCATACACACTATTATGTCTCTATAGTATACACACTATTATGTCTCTATAGCATACACACTATTATGTCTCTATAGCATACACACTATTATGTCTCTATAGCATACACACTATTATGTCTCTATAGCATACACACTATTATGTCTCTATAGCATACACACTATTATGTCTCTATAGTATACACACTATTATGTCTCTATAGCATACACACTATTATGTCTCTATAGTATACACACTATTATGTCTCTATAGTATACACACTATTATGTCTCTATAGCATACACGCTGTTATGTCTCTATAGCATACACGCTGTTATGTCTCTATAGCATACACGCTGTTATGTCTCTATAGCATACACGCTGTTATGTCTCTCTAGCATACCGCTGTTATGTCTCTCTAGCATACACGCTGTTATGTCTCTATAGCATACACGCTGTTATGTCTCTATAGCATACACGCTGTTATGTCTCTATAGCATACACGCTGTTATGTCTCTATAGCATACACGCTGTTATGTCTCTCTAGCATACACGCTGTTATGTCTCTCTAGCATACACGCTGTTATGTCTCTATAGCATACACGCTGTTATGTCTCTATAGCATACACGCTGTTATGTCTCTATAGCATACACGCTGTTATGTCTCTATAGCATACACGCTATTATGTCTCTATAGCATACACACTATTATGTCTCTATAGCATACACGCTGTTATGTCTCTATAGCATACACGCTGTTATGTCTCTATAGCATACACGCTGTTATGTCTCTATAGCATACACGCTGTTATGTCTCTATAGCATACACGCTGTTATGTCTCTATAGCATACACCGCTATTATGTCTCTATAGCATACACACTATTCTCATGGTTTCCTAATTGTGGCACATGACACGCAGTGACATCATGAATATCTGTGGCATTTAGGAGGTGACATGTCTGATGGTGACACCAGTACTTGGTAATGGTTGGGAATAATAGTAACAGTGTAATGTTGGGAGTCCAAGTAGTGGCACACTTGGACGTACCATACCACGGGAGAGGGCGTCATGGTTGGGAATGCCACGGGAGAGGGCGTCATGGTTGGGAATGCCACGGGAGAGGGCGTCATGGTTGGGAATGCCACGGGAGAGGGCGTCATGGTTGGGAATGCCACGGGAGAGGGCGTCATGGTTGGGAATGCCTCAGTCGGCGGCGTCATGGTTGGTGGAAATGAGCGATGGTACAATGGTTGGCATTCTTAGTGAATTCCAATCAGCGCTCGATAATAGGGAGGTCCGGTGGTGGTGGTGTGACAGGTTACATCCATGGTGAAAGGGTGTTTTATGCTCCTAATGGGATTATCCATAGTGGATTTCTTCTAAAAAGAGCACCACACCTGTCCTGAGGCTGTGTGTGGTATTACAGCTCAGTTATATTGATGTGAATGCAGCCATACTACACACAACCTGACAGATATGGTGCTGTTTTGGAAGACATTTTCTGTTTCAGTTCCTTTTTAAAAGGGGTTTCTCACCATAAACATTCATGGTGCATCTTATCCATATCTTATCAGTATCACCCCACAGTGCAGTGACCTAAACATTGGGGGAGCTTCATCTAAACCTGTGCAGAGGCAACGTTGACCAGTTGCACAAAGCAACCAATCAGATCACTTAAAAAAATTTTAATGAGCCTCTAAAAAATTTAAATTATCTGGTTGCTATGGGCAACTGGTCATCTTTTCCTCAGCACATGTCTTGATGAATCTCTCCATTGAATCACAACCCTGCGCTGTACTGGGTCAGATGTGGGTCAGCTCTGGACAATAAGCAGAACAGGTCAGTGGACCCCAGTGGTTGGACCACCAGCAGTTATACATTATGGGTTATCTCTTAGGCTTGGTTCACATCTGCCACATGCTGCCTTTAGTGGGGTCCATCCAGTATTCTGCTTGTGTCCGTCATTTTTCAGGAGTCTAAGGGGGAGATTTATAGGGGCAAATTTGAAGTATTATTATTTCAACATCTGGACCACAGGTTGCAGAACACTGAGCTAAATGGTCAACAAATACCATTTGCTGTTCTGGAGATGGAGTTATACATGTAGTTATTTATTGTTTTGCTAATGTCATAAAAAGAAAAAAATTCGGCAATTGTAACCTACTTGGCACCAGCATGGTACATCATAGCAACTGTTTTATATTTGGGCCTATGAGTTATGTACTCTGAGGCCATCGCATGTTGAAGGCAGCATCAACATAAGATGCTTTTGTATGTCGGGGCCATCGCATAAACGGCTATCCGGCAGCGCAGACTGCTTCAGCTGCCACCGGATAGCCGTTTATGGTGCCCTGTGTGGTCCGCTGACGATCACTTACCTGTCCTCGGGGCTCCGGCGCATCCTCTTCGGGATCCCCTGCATCGTCGGCACTCTCCATCGTCGTTATCACGCCGTCCGGTCATCCAATAGGAGCGGCGTGCGTAGCGACATGATGACGGCGACGGAGAGCAAAGATGCCGGGGAAGCAGAGGCCTTTCCGGAGCGTCTGGGACACCCTGGGGACGCGGCAACAGCGATGGAAGGCGACATCCAGGGCAGCGGTGGCGGTCCGGAGCGGCGGGGACAGGTGAGTACAACTTCCTATACTAGTGGTCTTCAACCTGCGGAACTCCAGATGTTGCAAAACTACAACTCCCAGCATGCCCGGACAGCCGTTGGCTGTCCGGGCATGCTGGGTGTTGTAGTTTTGCAACATCTGGAGGTCCGCAGGTTGTAGACCACTGTCCTATACTTTACATTGCACGGATCCCTCAACATACGATGGTTTCAACAAACGATGGTCCATTTGGAACGGGTTACCATCGTATGTTGAGGGATCACTGTGTGTTAGTGGAATAATTAGCTAAATGATGTGTGCACCAGGTATAGAGTGATGGCTCTTCCGATCATCAATAGTAAAGGCCCATTTACAAAGTATTGGGTACTGCAATCCTTTTAGTCCACAGGATAAGGTTTTAAGCTGCAAAGGAGCCGTGGAGGCGCATCATGTTTTATTGTAGATGTGTTGTATCAGTGTAAAACTAACTTGACTCAAATGAATTATAAACTTGACATTCTGGGGACTCGGAGGAGGTTACAAATAATTTTGGCCTATTTTGACTGTGTATAGCTGTAAGGAAGTCTTCGCATTGTGTTTGTAGTGGAAGTTTTGCGCATATACATTTTGAGTTCCCTTGTGTATACATCAGACACCTCCATTAGCCTATAGAACGCTATATGTCCATATTCCTTTTTTTTCTGTATACTTTAGTTGACTATGCTGTTTATTCAATACAAATGGTACATACAGGGACATGTATGAAACATCCATTGGAGGATACACCTGATAGGTGCTTACAATGTACACTATAAACACTGATTACACCCGAACTCTGAAGCACAGACACTTCTAATAATTTCTCTTTGCATTTAATACACAGGTGTAAAACCCTCCCTCTGTCCAGGACAAGCCTCTCCTCGCCTCTCTCTCTACCAATCTTCACTTGGCAAGTACCAACCATCCCATCACATCACCATGCCAGCTGCCGTGGTGGACAACAGTCAAGTGATCTGTGAGGTTTGGGCAGTCAACTTGGAGGAGGAGATGCGCAAGATCAGAGAGCTAGTGCGCACCTATGGATACATTGCAATGGTGAGAAGTGGTTTTATATGGAATATTTGATGCATCAGCTCAAGGATGGCTTCCCTGGACCATGCATTTAACAACTTCTGAAAGCAAAGAGTCAAATCACCTGTCTGCAAGAGAGCAACACTGGGTCCCCACAATAGCAAGGAGTATCAGTGTTGTCTTGTGTGCTGTACCACCTGTTATGAAGCAGAAACTAAGCAATATAGAGGTTGTCTTTTAAAAACTAATAAATGGGGGGGGGGGGGGTTCTCATTTTAGGATCTCTTGGCCAGTATAGAGATTGGCTGCAAATAGTGAATGGGCACTATGCAGTGTTTAATTTTTCCAGTGATTGCGATACAGCAAAATCAAATACTTTTTGGTTCAAACTACAGAATTTCTGGTGGGAGGACAAAATCCATCCAGAGATTCCGAGTGCGCTCAGTTGGCGCCAGGACCACACAAACATTGCCACCCCCATAGACAGCAATGTCTGCAGCGTGGATTCTGCCTAAAAAATGCGCAAGCTCTTTCTTTTGGCAGTGGAATTTCAGCCGCTGTCGTTCTGTAGTGTGCACTGTGCAGTGGAATCACATTGCCAGCAGTGGGATTCTACGGCACCGGAATTTCCAAGTGGAATGCCACAAGTGAAATTCTGTAGTGTGAACTTAGCCTTACTCCCAGTTCATCGCTGAAAGCTCCAGCATTTGGAAAACTGTCATCAGCTTATTGTCAAGGGATCTTACGAACAGGAACAAAGCAGTGAACCTTTTTAAGGCATAAAACAGCCTTTTTTCAGTTTTTACACTGAGGCTAGAATTTTGTTCTGGCACTTTTTAGGCTTAAAAATGCCTGAAAAATGTTAGCGTGTTTTTTTGGCGTGCTGTATTTTAATATTGCCCACCAGAAGCTCTCATTGGTCAATTGGAGGTAACCAATGAGGGCTTCTGCTGGCAAATATGAATTTACTAAGTAGTGATCTTAGCTAAGGACCATCCCTGGCCAGCTTTTAAGTGATGATGGCAAAGGGTCTTAGGAGTCAGTCTGTTCCATGATGGGAATAACGCAGCGCTGAGTAAAATGTACTGTACCTAAAATAAATAGTAAAAACAGTTGTCATTATTACTTTACACATTAAAATCATATATGTTCACTATTTTTATATTGTCGGCAGCTTATAATTCCCTGCTCTGCTCCCAATAATTGTTCCCTGCTTTCAAATAAAAAAAATAATTTGGATTAACCCCTTAAGGACTCAGGGTTTTTCCGTTTTTGCACTTTCGTTTTTTCCTCCTTACCTTTTAAAAATCATAACCCTTTCAATTTTCCACCTAAAAATCCATATTATGGCTTATTTTTTGCGTGGCCAATTCTACTTTGCAGTGACATTAGTCATTTTACCCAAAAATGCACGGCGAAACGGGAAAAAAAATCATTGTGCGACAAAATCGAGAAAAAAAACGCCATTTTGTAACTTTTGGGGGCTTCCGTTTCTACGCAGTGCATATTTCGGTAAAAATGACACCTTATCATTATTCTGTAGGTCCATACAGTTAAAATGATCCCCTACTTATATAGGTTTGATTTTGTCGCACTTCTGGAAAAAATCATAACTACATGCAGGAAAATTTATACGTTTAAAAATGTCATCTTCTGACCCCTATAACTTTTTATTTTTCCACGTACAGGACGGTATGAGGACTCATTTTTTGCGCCGTGATCTGAAGTTTTTATCAGTATGATTTTTGTTTTGATCTGACGTTTTGATCACTTTTTATTCATTTTTTAATGTTCTAAAAAGTTACCAAAATACGCTTTTTTGGACTTTGGAATTTTTTTGCGCGTACGCCATTGACCGTACGGCTTAATTAATTATATATTTTTATAGTTCGGACATTTACGCACGCGGCGATACCACATATGTTTATTTTTATTTTTTTTTACACTGTTTTATTTTTTTTATGGGAAAAGGGGGGTGATTCAAACTTTTATTAGGGAAGGGGTTAAATGACCTTTATTAACACTTTTTTTTTACTTTTTTTTTGCAGTGTTATAGGTCCCATAGGGACCTATAACACTGCACACACTGATCTCTCATCCTGATCACAGGCGTGTATTAACACGCCTGTGATCAGCATTATCGGCGCTTGACTGCTCCTGCCTGGATCTCAGGCACGGAGCAGTCATTCGTCGATCGGACACCGAGGAGGCAGGTAAGAGCCCTCCCGGTGTCCGATCAGCTGTTCGGGACGCCGCGATTTCACCGCGGCGGTCCCGAACAGCCCGACTGAGCAGCCGGGATACTTTCAGTTTCACTTTAGAAGCGGCGGTCAGCTTTGACCGCCGCTTCTAAAGGGTTAATACCGCACATCGCCGCGATCGGCGATGTGTGGTATTAGCCGCGGGTCCCGGCCGTTGATTAGCGCCGGGACCCACGCGATATGATGCGGGATCGCGGCGCGATCCCGCTTCATATCACGGGAGCTGGCGCAGGACGTAAATATACGTCCTGCGTCGTTAAGGGGTTAAAAAAAAAATATATAAAATTTGTGCCCTACAATTTCAGGCATCCCTACTGTGTCATGCCTTAGTCTCCATTGTCGTTTCTGAAAATCTCCAACTTAGCCCAGAAATGCCGAAAAACGCTAAAAGGATTAAATAAAGGCCAAACTGAAAAATGCCAAGTGACTTGCAGCTAACATCTGGCCACAGTGTTTTTTTTCTATGAAAAAACGCTTTTTGGCAGAATGGATGTTTTTTTGGGGCGTTTTTGCTGAAAAAAACCCTTAGTGGAATTCTAGCCTGTGCTGAGCAAAAGTTGCAGCTGCCCATAGCAATCAGATTGCTGCTTTTATTTTTCGTAGACTTCTTTAACCCCTTAACGACGCAGGATGTAAATGTGCATTCTGGTGCCGGGCGGTGATTGGACCGGGATGACTGCTGATATCTATCAACAGGCATCTTGTGACATCGCCTAGGGGGGTCCTGAGACCGCCAAGCGCAAACCACCACCCATAACGGCAATCCCCATGATTCGGCGACCGGCGAATCATGGCTTTTCCAGACTGATCGGGCCTCTGGTGATCCGATCGCCTGGAAAATAAGAATGATCAGTGCTGTCAGAGACCGTGCCGATCATTCTAAAGGATAGGAGCTAGGTGACAGGAATGCCTCCTCCTCCTATCCCCTGCCATTGGTCAGTCAGGAGGGGGGGGTTAAAGTTTAGATCCCCGCTCTGCCCACCCATAGAAGTCCGGGCAGAGCGGGGGGTGCTGGAAAGTGGCACGGAGGTCTTACCCGGCAGCAGGCACAGGAAGAGCTGCGGTGGAGACTGTGGGCAACAGTGAAGATCCTCTTTGGTGAGTGATCTTCACTGTGGCCTGCTAGAAGTTACAAAACTACAACTCCCAGCATTCCCAGACAGCCTTTGACTGTCTGGGCATGCTGGGAGTTGTAGTTTTGCAACAACTGGAGGGCCACAGATTGGAGACCACTGTGCAGTGATCTCCAAACTGTGGTTTTCAGATGTTGCAGAGCTACAACTCCCAGCATGCCTGGACAGTCTTGGCATGCTGGGAGTTGTAGTTTTGCAACATCTGGATGGGCACAGTTTGGAGGCTGCTATACAGTGGTTTCCAAACTGTAGACCTCCAGATGATGCAAAACTAAATTCCCAGCATGCCCAGATAGTCTAGCATGCTGGGTATTGTAGTGCTGCAACATATGTCCCTGCAGATGTTGCCAAACTAGAACTCCCAGCATACCTGGACAGTCTGGGCATGCTTGGAGTTGGAGTTTTGCAACATCTGGAGGGCTACAGTTTGGAGTCCACTACTTAGCGGTCTCCAAACTGTTCTTCCTCAGTTGTTGCATAACTACAACTCCTAGCATGCCTTTCGGTTGTCAGTGCATGCTGGGAGTTGTTAGTTTTGCAACAGCTGTAGGCACACTGGTTTGGAAAACGGAGCTAGTCTTTTTCCTAACTCAGTGATTCCAACCCGTGTGCCTCCAGCTGTTGAAAAAATACAACTCCCAGAATGCACTGACAGACCGTACATGCTGGGAGTTGGTTTTGCAACAGCTAGAGGCACACTGGTTGGAATCACTGAACTAGAGTCTGTTTCCTAACTCAGTGGTTCCCCACCAATGTGCCTACAGCTGTTGCAAAACTACAACTCCCAGCATGTACGGTCTGTCAGTGCATTCTGGGAGTTAAAGTTTTGCAACAGCTGAAGGTTTGGGGTGCCGCCCTCCCCCCCCCCCCCTCCCCCCATGTGAATGTACAGGGTACATTCACACGGGCGGGTTTACAGTGGGTTTCCTTCTACAAGTTTGAGCTGCGGAAAATTTTTCGCCGCAGCTCAAACTCCCAGCGGAAAACTCACTGCGATCCCCCGCCCGTGTGAATGTACCTTAAAAACGCTGCACAAAATAAAAAGTAAAATACTACATATACACCCCCATAATAAAGATTAAAAACTTCTCATACGACAGTGTTTCCTAAACGGAGCTAAATTAGGGTTTTGCAATAGGGGCGGACCCGGATACAAGGACGGCGCTTGTCTCCACCAAAATCCTATAGCAGTGTTTCCCAAACAGGGTGCCTCCAGCTGTTGCAAAACAACACCACCCAGTATTGCCGGACAGCCATTGACTGTCCTGGCAGGCTGGGAGTTTTGCAACAGCTGGAGGCACCCTTTTTGGGAAACACTGACGTAGGATTTTGATGGAGACAAGCGCCGTCCTTGTATCCGGGTCCGCCCCTATTGCAAATCCCTAATTTAGTCCTCAAATGCGCATGGCGCGCTCTCACTTCAGAGCCCTGGTATATTTCAGGAAAACAGTTTATTGCCACATATGGGGTATTTCCGTACTCAGGAGAAATTGGGTTACAAATCTTGGGAGGCTTTTTCTCCTTTTACCCCTTATGAAAAGGAAAAGTTGGGGGCTACACCAGCATATTATGGTTAAAAAAATAATAATTTTTTTACGCTAACATGCTGGTGTTGCCCCATACTTTTCATTTTCACAAGAGGTAAAAGGAGAAATAACCCCAAAATTTGTAACGCAGTTTCTTCCGAGTACGGAAATACCCCATATGTGGACTAAAAATGCTCTGCAGGCGCACAACAATGCTAGGGAGTGAGAGAGCGCCATGTACATTTGAGGTCGAAATTGGTGATTTGCACAGAGGTGGCTGATGGTTACGGCAGTTCGGACAAACGCAAAAAAAACTATAAAAAAAAAAGTGACCCCATTTTGGAAACACCCCTCAAGGGAACGTACACCCCTCAAGGGAACATACACCCCTCAAGGTGCCTTAGCACCCTACAGGTCTGTGACGAATTTTGAAGTTGGACGTGAAAATTTAAAAATGTTTTTTTTTTTTTCTGAAATGCTGGTGTTACCCCAAATTTTTCATTTTCACAAGGGATCATAGGAACCCCCCCCCCCCAAAAAAAAAAAAATTGGTAACCCAATATCTTCTGAGTATGGAAATACCCCATATGTGGATGTACAGTCCTCTGCGGGCGAACTACAATGCTCAGAAGAGAAGGAGCACCATTGGGCTTTTGGAGAGAGAATTAGGCTGAAATTGAAGGCCATGTGTGTTTACAAAGCCCCCATGCTGCCAGAACAGTGGACCGCCCCCCACATGACCCCATTTTGGAAACTACACCCCTCACGTAATGTAACAATGGTTACAGTGAGTGTTTACACCCGACAGGTGTCTGACAGATTTTTGGAATAATGGTCTGTAAAAACACCCCACGGGTCTTTGACGAACTTTTGTTAAACTGGGACATATAAGCAAAAAAAAAATTTTTTTTTCAATAAAATGCTGGTGTTACCCCAAATGTTTCATTTTCGCAAGGGGTAATAGGAGAAAAAGCCCCCATAAAATTTGTAACTATATCTCCTCTGAGTATGCAAATACCTCATGTGAATATAAACTGCTCTGCATGCGAACTACAATGCTAAGAAGAGAAGGGGCGTCATTGGGCTTTTGGTGAGAGAATTTGGTTGGAATAGAAGTCGGGAGCCATGTGCGTTTACAAAGCCCCCATGGTGCCAAAACAGTTGACCCCCCCCCCCCCCCCCCCCCCCACATGTGACCCTATTTTGGAAACTACACCCCTCACTGAATTTAATAAGGGGTGCAGTAAGTATTTACACCCCACTGGCATTTGACAGATCTTTGGAACAGTGGGCTGTGCAAATGAAAAATGTAATTTTTCATTTTCATGGACCACTTTTCAAAAAATCTGTCAGACACCTGTGGGGTGTTAAGGCTCACTTTACCCCTTGTTACGTTCCTTGAGGGGTGTAGTATCCAAAATAGAGTGTTAGTTTTTTTACTGTTCTGGCATCATGGGGGCTTCTTAAATGCAACATGCCCCCCAAAAAACATTTCAGCAAAATTTGCTCTCAAAAATGCCATTGTCGCTCCTTCCCTTCTGAGCCCTCTAGTGCACCCACAGAGCAATTTACATCCACATATGAGGTATTTCCTTGAGAGAAAAAGAAATTGCAAGTTTTGGGGGGGGGGGGGGCTTTTACCTTTTTCCCCTTGTAAAAATGAAAAAAAATTGGGCTACAATACCATGTTAGTGTAAAAAATGAAGACTTTGATTTTTCTCCTCCATTTTGCTGCTATTCCAGAGAAACACCTAAAGGGTTAACAAACTTTTTGAATGTCATTTTGAATACTTTGAGGGGTGCAGTTTTCATAATGGGGTCCACTTCAAAACGTAACTGGTCCCTGAAAAATTATGATTTTTCTGTATTAAAAAAGTAAGCATGTCAACTTTATGATGCCAACATAAAGTAGACATATTGTATATGTGAATCAATATATAATTTATTTGACATGTCCCCTTTCCTTACAAGCAGAGAACTTCAAAGTTAGAAAAATGCTAAATTTTCTAAGTTTTCCTGAAATTTTTACATTTTTTCCCAAAAATTTACCACTAACATAAAGTAGAATATGTCACGATAAAACAATCTCTGAATCAAATTTATAAGTAAAAGCATTCCAGAGGTCAGATTTGAAAAAAAAAAATGCTCCCTTTCCTTAGGGTCATAATGGGCTCAGTCCCCAAGGGGTTAAAGTGTAAAAATAAAAGTAAAACATTTTAGAAAAATACCCTCCCCCCATTTTAAATGTAAATTGTGCCCTTTTCCCATTTTACCCCCAAAAAGTGTAAAAATAAATTAATTATTAAACATATTTGGTATCACCGCGTGCGTAAATATCCGAACAATTAAAATATAATTTTAATGATCCCGTACGGTGAACATGCTAAAAAAAAGTGTATATAAAAAAAGTCCAGAATTGCTGCTCTTTTTTGTAACATTTTATAAAAAATAAAAAGTATAAAAAAACTTTTATATATATATATGCAAATGTGGTATCAATAAAAAGTACAGATCACAACACAAAAAATTAGACCTCATACCGCTGCTTATATGGAAAAATGAAAATGATATTTTAAAGGTATTAATTTTGTTAAAAAGTTAGCTTTTTTTTTTTGCGGTACAATAGAAAAATCATGAGTATCATTTTAATCGTAATTACATACAGAATAAAGAAAACGTCATTTTCACCATAAATTGTACAGCGTTAAAACAAAACCTTCCAAAATGTGCTAAATTGCGGTTTTCTTTTCAATTTCCGCACACATAGTATTTTTTTTTTTTTTTGCGCCATACATTTTATGGTAAAATTAATGGGTGTCATTACAAAAGACAACTGGTCATGCAAAAAACAAGCCCTAATACTTGTCTGTGGTTGAAAATATAAGAGTTATGATTTTTAGAAGGCGAGGAGGGAAATCCAATTAGCTGAGTCCATAATGCCAAAATGTGCGGAGTCCTTAAGGGGTTCAAAATGAAAGAAGCGATATGGTTGGTTGCTGTGGGCAACTGGTCAACTTTTTCTATGCACAAGTTTTGATGAATCTACCCCTAAGTTCTCGTTTTAAACCTACCTGTGAACTGTTTGTATTTACGTGATTGTTACAATGAACCCCCAGAAACCTTTGTATTGAGATTGCAGTCAGCTGACTATCTGTTTTGTGTGCTTTGTGGTTTTGCAGGACACAGAGTTTCCTGGTGTGGTTGTGAGGCCGATAGGGGAATTTCGAAGCACCATAGATTATCAGTACCAGCTCTTGCGCTGCAATGTAGATCTGCTAAAGATTATACAGCTTGGTCTCACCTTCATGAATGAAAAGGGGGAATACCCACCTGGGACCAACACCTGGCAATTTAACTTCAAGTTTAATCTCACGTAAGTCTGATCATAGTGCCATATGCATATGGGAATATCTCCAGCAAGCAGGTGTTCTATGAATTCGATGTAAAACCTTCCCGTCTAGGCAGGAATGACATCTCTGATGCCTCAAACATCATCCACTGGTAAATCTGTTAATACTGATGTCTTAAAATCAGTGAGGGATTGATGAAGGTTATTTGAAAACCAAATAGCTGTTCAGTACACAAAAAACTTTTTTTTGCTTAAACCCTTCAAAACACTTCACTGCCAGTATTATCATACAGAAATAAAACATGAATTCTTGTTTTTATTAAAGGTAAATTAACTGTGTCAAAACGTAATCAATAGAAAATAAGTAATGCAAATAAAACATCAGGGATTGCAAATATAGGGGGAGATTTATCATTGTGTTCCTGACATTTTATTGGAAAAATTGAAATTTGCTGCAATTTTATTTTGCGCAGTCAGTGTAACACTCTCAGGCATAAGGATTTTGAACAATTTTAAAATAGAAAACTGGCAAAAGTGACTGTCAAATGCAGTCCTTTATTCTTGATTATGCAGTGGACGGTGCAAAAATATTGCTCAAACGTTATTAAAAAAAAAAAATGCAAATACAAACTACCTCTGCCATGGCTTAGAAAAATGACATCCTACTGCAAGTTCTGAGGTGATTTTTCATTTGGGCAAAATGTATCAGTCTTGCACCTTTTTGATAAGTGTGACACACAAAAAGAAGTGCGGCTGTACACATTGATAAATCTCCCCCATAGAGTTCAAACACGAATGGACAAAAATTTTTTTACACAAGAAAGATCTCTGAATGTACATATACACTGCTCAAAAAAATTAAGGGAACACTAAGATAACACATCCTAGGTCTGAATGAATGAACTAATCGTATGAAATACTTTCCGTTTTACATAGTTGAATGTGCTGACAACAAAATCACACAAAAATTATCAATGGAAATCAAATTTATCAACCCATGGAGGTCTGGATATGGAGTCACACTCAAAATCAAAGTGCAAAACCACACTACAGGCTGATCCAACTTTGATGTAATGTCCTTAAAACAAGTCAGAATGAGGCTCGGTAGTGTGTGTGGCCTCCATGTGCTCGTATGACCTCCCTACAACACCTGGGCATGCTCCTGATGAGGTGGCGGATGGTCTCCTGAGGGATGTCCTCCCAGACCTAGACTAAAGCATCTGCCAACTCCTGGACAGTCTGTGGTGCAACGTGGCGTTGGTGGATGGAGTGAGACATGATGTCCCAAATGTGCTCAATCGGATTCAGGTCTGGGGAACGGGCGGGCAAGTCCATAGCATCAATGCCTTCCTCTTGCATGAACTGCTGACACACTCCAGCCACGTGAGGTCTAGCATTGTCTTGCATTAGGAGGAACCCAGGGCCAACTGCACCAGCATATGATCTCACAAGGGGTCTGAGGATCTCTTCTCGGTACCTAATGGCAGTCAGGCTACCTCTGGCAAGCACATAGAGGGCTGTGCGGCCCCCCAAATAAATGCCACCCCACACCATTACTGACCCACTGCCAATTCGGTCATGCTGGAGGATGTTGCAGGCAGCAGAACGTTCTCCACGGCGTCTCCAGACTCTCACGTCTGTCACGTGCTCAGTGTGAACCTGCTTTCATCTGTGAAGAGCACAGGGCGCCAGTGGCGAATTTGCAAATCTTGGTGTTCTCTGGCAAATGACAAACGTCCTGCACGGTGTTGGGCTGTAAGCACAACCCCCACCTGTGAACGTCTGGATCTCATACCTACCTCATGGAGGTAGCGGTCCTGCTGCTGGGTTGTTCACCTCCTATGGCCTCCTCCACGTCTCCTGATGCCTCCATGCTCTGGACACAACACTGACAGACACAGCAATCCTTCTTCCCACAGCTCGCATTGATGTGCCATCCTGGATGAGCTGCACTACCTGAGCCGCTTGTGTGGATTGTAGACTCTGTCTAATGCTACCACTAGAGTGAAAGCACCGCCAGCATTCAGAAGTGACCAAAACATCAGCCAGGAAGCATAGGAACTGAGAAGTGGTCTGTGGTCAATGCCTGCAGAACCACTCCTTTATTGGGATGTCTTGCTAATTGCCTATAATTTCCACCTGTTGTCTGTTCTATTTGCACAACAGCATGTGAAATTAATTGTCAATCAGTATTGCTTCCTGAGTGGACAGTGTGATTTCACAGAAGTGTGATTGACCTGGAGTTACATTGTGGTGTTTGTGTTCCTTTTATTTATTTTGAGCAGTGTATTATATAGCAACCACCTACCAAAGTTATATGCACTCCAATCCTACATCAATTTGTGTCAGTCCCAACATAAAATCTTAAAGGACATGAAGAAAAAGGATACTGGCCACCCCCAACCAACAATCAGTATAGTAGAGTATACTGTATTATCCATGTGTATATATATACACCGCCTGAAAGTAGGTCTGGATATCCTTAATACTGGTCAAACAATCATTAACTATAATCCAGTTCAATTTGTTTCTAACAAAGGGAAGAGGAATAGATTGATTTCCAATGTTTAGCTATAAAGATTTTTAGAGCTAAGAAGATAAAAGAAATAAGCTTTGCTCTGCACTTGTTCACGTGAAACATGGCACTTTTTTAAATTGCATAACATTGTGCCCCTGCTACTACACCTACAAAAGCAGAGCGGCAAAGCTGAAGGAAACATTCTAGATAACCTATTCTGGACCAAGTACCTCGACTTTTCAACCTGCTTCTACTGTTGCCATGTTAATTAAAATCTTGTTGCTGGTTAAAGCCTTAAAGGGAATGTGTCACCAAATGTTGTATTTTTTTTTTTTGTATTTTTTTTTTTTTGTATTTTTTTTTTTTTTTAGAGGTTAAATAATGTTTTCACATTTTTTAAATATTTTTGGAAATATTTTACATTTTTACTTGTCACAAAGTATGAAAAATTAAGTAATAACTTGTCATATTTCCCACTATTGACCAGCAGAGGGAGCTAACATGAGGAAACTGGGGAAGGCAAGCAACTTGTGAATACACTGCTGAAAATCTGGTCTCGCTCATCTACCTTCCCTTTTGTCTGTGTGCATGAGAGGGGGGAGGGTTTTTTTTTTTGTAGTCTTTCCAGTTCCACTGTGTGCACCAATTTGGTTGGTGTCTAGAGTGGTAAAGAACAGACAACTGGATGTCCCCTCCAGAGCTGGGTCATTGCAGACTATGGATATGTTCACACTACGGAATGTCCGCACAGAGAATCTCTGTGCGAACATTCCGCAAACGGCACAGGAATACGCAGTCTCATAGACTGTTATGCATTCTGTGTGGAGTCCGCAGAAAGAACACGTTCATTCTTTCTGAAAACGGAATTTCCGTGCCGGAAGCATCCACCACAGAAATTCAGACGTGTGAACAACGCCTAAGACATGATATAAAAGCAGAATAGTGAGTGCACCTCTTGAAGTGACTAGAGGATAAGCCATTATATAACAGCAGAATAACAAGTACAGCTTTGAAGATGACTGCAGGATAAGAAGTTATAAAACAGAAGAATAGTGAGTACAGCTGGAGGTGACTGCAGGATAAGAAGTTATAAAACAGAAGAATAGTGAGTACAGCTCTGGAGGTGTCTGGAGGTTAAGACGTGATGTAACAGTAGAATACTGACTGCAGCTTTGGAGGTTACTGGAGGATAAGACGTTGTAGAACAGCAGAATAGTGAGTACAGCTTTAGAAGTGACCGGAGGATAAGATGTGATGTCACATTAGCATACTGACTGCAGGTTTATTGGCGACTGGAGGATAAAACATTATAGAACAGATAATGTGCCATTCAGAAGCCTGGGAAAGCTGTGTGTGACAGTCAGACCCTGTAATTATTACAGGGTCATGAGTCATTAGACAGAGTTTGAATGTCACACACAGCTTTTCCAGGCTTCTGAATGGCACATGATCTGACTTGCACTGACACATTCCTTGCCAATTGGAAAGTTGTGTGTGACAGTCAGACGCTGTTATGACTCATGGCTCTGTAATGATTACATGGTCTGACTGTTACACACCGCTTTCCCAGGCACCTGAACCGCTAGAAATGTAGGACAGTGCTAAACCTGTCATGTGCCATTCAGAAGCCTGGGAAAGCTGTATGTGACAGTCAGACCTGGTAATCAATACAGGGCTGTGAGCCATTAGACAGTCTGTCACATACAGCTTTGACACAGCCTTCTTACAGACCTGCAGCCGTCCCTGGTGTAAATCCTCCTTCAGCACCGGGTAGGACCTCATACCACATTCCTTTTCGGAATATGGAAAGAACTCCAGCTCAGGTGCAGATCAATTCAATATAGCTTTATTTTACATCTCGCCAGAAGCAGCAGGTAACAGGTCGGAAGTGACGCGTTTCGGCCAGGTGCTGGCCTTAATCATACAATGATTACACGTTCTAAGGATGCTTATCTATGGAGTGGGAGGTGACGAGGTGCAGCAGCAGGTAAATTAACTCCTGCTGGACCTCTACCAACAACCCCATTCACAAAAGATATACTGCGTTTTCATTACTATACAAATGTGAATATATACATAAAATAAAAACAGAATAATAATCTTTATTGTTAGTAAACTAGTGTACAATTATAAATATAGCAAAAAAACATACATTGTTAGACAATCGCATGTCAGCAAATAAAAATATGAAAAAAGAAAATCCTATCAAAATATCTGAAAATTCAATAAATATACTGTCATGCAATTGTGCAACAAAGGGTTAAAACAGGACACAATAATATTGTAGGCCTTTAAAACAGAAGAAAAAAATAGGATATAAATGTACAAAAAATTAACTGTAGAATAAACAAACATATTGTAGGTGACCTATACTATTTTTCTTCTGTAAAAAGAAAACCACACAATGAATGACTGCAATTTAATAATCAAATATTTCATTGTATTACTGTGTGGGATCAGAGAAAAATACAATGATATATAATATGCATATGAATAATAAGGCCAAGTATATATACCGAATCTAAATCGTACAACCTACTGGGAAATAATGTATTGTACTATATGATATGTAAAGAAAGATGCTTTTAAACAGGAAAACAATCCACATTATGTTTAAATATATATCCTAAATAGTAAATAATAAAATGCTGCTTCAATGCAAATCAATAATGAGAACAAGGATGGATGTGCCCAACACAACAAAATATATATATATATATATATATATATATATATATATATATAATATATTATATCTCTCTAATAGGACTAGCCTCATATTGAACACGTTTCAACCTTATTGAAAAAAAATTATCATATCTGCCTAATTATGAAGAAAATTAATTAGAAAAAATAAAAATATATAAGAAAAATGTGTCTATACAAAAGAGAAGAAATGCCCAACTTATAGTGAAGAATGACATCTAACCTTTTATTGAGACCTCTCGGATATCTAGTGTCCAAGCGAAGGATCCAATATATTTCTCTATCCATAAGTTTTTTTTTTCTGTGGTCTCCTCGCAATGGTGGCGATACTCTCTCTATCCCTTGGACCCTCACACTTGACCAATCTCCTCCGTGATGCTCAGCTATGTGTTTGGTAATCATGGAAGTATTCCTATTGTTAGAGTGTGGGATATCAGAAAGATGTTTCCTTACTCGCACCTTTAGTGGTTTAGTGGTACATCCCACATACTGCACCAAACATGACTCACATGTGAACAAGTAAACCACATATTTTGTGTTACAGTTTATATACTGTTTAATAGAAAATGAGTCATGATTGGTGCAGGACGTGAATGTAGATGGAGACATTACTTCACAACATTTGCAAATTTTATGTCCACATTTGAAGGACCCTCTCTGATAAAGCCAGACAGGGTTTGAACGAAATCTATCTCCAAATAAACTGGGTGAAAGTTTTTGACCTATTGTAGGTGCTCTACGGGCTACACATCTATAACCCCCCCCCCCCCCCCCCCCCTAATGCAGGTGCAATTGTGGGATCAGACAGCACAATTGGCATGTTATAGTTTTATATTGTGTGCTGTAAGATGTAGAGAATACCACTTCCTGATGTTCTATTTCATTAGATATCCTAGATTTGACTGTGTGTATCATTTCTCTCCTATCCTTCTTCCTAGCTATTTCTCGAGCTTTGGAAATATTCCAGTCAGGATATCCCCTCTGACGTAGGCGTTGGCCGATATTATCAGCCTCTACTTCAAAATCCTCTATTCTTGAGCAATTACTCCTAGCATGTGTCATTTCAACTGAGGGGATATTTTTTATGACATAAGGATGGCATGAATCTGCATGGAGAATTGTGTTCGCAGCCATATCTTTTCTATAAGTTTTACATACTATGCTGTTGGTTTCACAATCTCCAATGAGTCGCAGATCCAAAAATGAAACATCAGTATGATGGTGAAAAATGGTAAAAACTAGACCCAGATGATTATTGTTGAGAAATTGTGTAAACCCCAGTATGGCCGCTACATCGGACCCCCAAATGAATAGCAGGTCGTC
Source organism: Hyla sarda (assembly GCF_029499605.1). NCBI lineage: Eukaryota > Metazoa > Chordata > Amphibia > Anura > Hylidae > Hyla > Hyla sarda. The sequence goes on along the minus strand of NC_079192.1, from coordinate 372,747,195 downwards.
GATGTAGCGGCCATACCATGCAATGCATTTGGCATAGGGGTTATGGGGTGCGAAAAGATTCTTCCTCTCCCACCAACACACACAGATGTTAGCGAGAGAGGGAGAGAACTTCGCCCCCATCGAAGCTCTGGTGATCTGCAGGTAGTATTGGCCATTAAACATAAAAAAAATTGTGGGACAATAAAAATTCAACCACCATAATCAAATACTCCTGCAGATCACCGGAATAAGATGTGAAAACAGAAAGAAACCAACGTAATGCTGTAAGGGCTAGATTGTGAGGGATAATCGAATATAAGGCTGTTACATCTGCGGTTATCCACATGTGTCAATCTTGCCAAACAAATTCATCAAAGGCTGCCAGTACTTGCTGGGTGTCCTTGATGAACCCTGGTATGTGGGAAATGAAAGGCTGCAGCATGCTGTCAGTCCAAGCACACAACCTTTAATTTAATGACCCTATACCAGCTACTATTGGTCTCATTTGTGGAGGGAAGAAGTTTTTATGAACTTTGGGCAAGGAGTGGAAAATGGCTACAGCTGGATGCTCTGGAATTAAATAATCTGCCATTTTTTGAGAAAATATTCCACTCATTGCCCTCAAATTAACCAGATCGCTAATGGCGATAGTTCCAGAAGCAGGCCCCCCCCCCCAATCATGTTACCTGACAGCGCTGGTCTGCTCCCCCCCCCCCCAAATTATCAGCCCAGCGGGGTACTACTCACATGTCACCCGCAAGCACTGCCCTCCTCCTCTTTGTTGCGGGCCACCGGCGCTGGAACTCTATACTGTACGCCAGTGGTCTACAACCTGCGGACCTCCAGGTGTTGCAAAACTACAACTCCCAGCATGCCCGGACAGCCAACGGCATGCTGGGAGTTGTAGTTTTGCAACACCTGGAGGTCCGCAGGTTTGAGACCACTGCTGTACGCTGTATCCCTATGCCCGAGCTGCAAAAGATAAACAAAATAAACTTTAACTTGCCTATGTCGGCCTCACACTGTTCCTGGGGACTGGAACGTCGGACAGCCGTCAGCCTATCACCGTCCACAGCGATGTTCCGCCCCGGCCAGTGATAGGCTGAGCCCACTGTCACTTAAGAAGTCGGCATCTTACATGACAGTGGGCTCAGCCTGCCGGGGCGGGACATCGCTGCGGCCAGTGATGGGCTGATGGCTGTCCGACGTTCCCGTCCCCAGGAACAGTGTGAGGCCGACATAGGTAAGTTAAAGTTTATTTTGTTTATCTTTTGCAGCCCAGGCATCGGGATACAGCGTACAGCAGTAGACTCAAACCTGCGGACCTCCAGCTGTTGCAAAAATACAACTCCTAGCATGCCTTTGGCTGTCCGGGCATGCTGGGAGTTGTAGTTTTGAAACATCTGGAGGTCCGCAGGTTGGAGACCACTGGCGTACAGTATAGAGTTCAAGCGCCGGTGGCCCGCAACAAAGAGGAGGGCAGTGCTTGCGGGTGACATATGTGAGTAGTACCCCGCTGGCCTGATAATTCATTGGGGGGGGGAAGCAGAACAGTGCTGGCGGGTAACATGATTTGGGGGGGGAGGCGGGGAGCAGAACAGCGCTGGCAGGTCACATATGATTAGTTCCCCGATGTGGGGACAGCGGAGAGCTGGGCTGATAATTCATTCATTCCCGAGGGGGAGGGGCCAAACCGGTATTGCGGTATGGGAAAAACTCATATCGTGCAGCACAAAAATGTCGGTATTCGGTATGAACCGGTATATCGCCCAGCCCTACTGAATGGGTTAACTGTCATGATCGGAGCACACCTGCGGCGCCGTGATTATGTGTGTGTGTGTGTGTATGTATATGTATGTGTGTATATATATATATATATATATATATATATATATATGTATATGTGTGTGTGTGTGTGTGTGTGTAAATTTGCAGCAAGTCATCGGAAAAATGGATGTATATATACATTTGTGCGAAGGGGTCTGTATTTCTGTGCCAGTGGGAAAGGCTCCTATTGATAACACTAAATCAACAGATACCTTCACCTCTCTTCATAGTCTTAGTAGAGTGTTCTGTACCATGTTATGGAATTTCATTGTTTTCTTTCTGCAGGGAGGATATGTATTCTCAAGACTCCATTGATCTGTTGGCAAATTCCGGCCTTCAGTTCCAGAAGCACGAAGAGGAAGGTATCGACACGCTGACATTTGCAGAGTTACTTATGACCTCTGGGGTGGTTCTATGTGATAATGTGAAGTGGCTCTCATTCCACAGGTGAGTTTTTTTTTTGCAATGTCAGTGTGACCGTGTAAACATCAATGCAGTACTCTCCCAAAATCCCATGTGTTAAATGTGGTGTCTGATTAGTAACCAACGCAGGCTTTTTCTTTTTTGAAAACACAATTTTAGCACTTTAATTAGAATTTTCAGGCTTCTCACACATTAGATTTAGGACAGCCAGTCCCACAGATGTTGACAAGATGACCATCTTGTGTGTTAGATATTCAGCCAATGTTTGTTCAGCATATTTCCAAATAAAAAGTGGAGAAGAAAAGAATTTCAACATGTCCAATTCTTTAGTTTTTGAAGTAAATAAGCTGACATCACTGATGTTTGGCATTGGTTTACACCCCTCTCCCTATTGACGGCACATACGTGCTCTGCCACGGCAGGGGTCGAGAGGAATAACTGCCGATCTAAAGAGCGTTTGGCAAGTAGCTATTAAATGTGTACGGCCAACTGGCGTAGCACATCTTCAATTATGCGTTACATTTTTTTCTCCTCACCTTTTAAGGCATAACTTTTTCCATCTACAGCCATATGAGAACTTGTTCCATGTGAGACCAGTTCTGCTTTGTAATGACGACATCACATATTTTACCACAAAATGTATGGTAAAACAAAAAAAAAAATTTGAAATTAACATTTTACAGTAAAGTGCACTGTAGATTTTCAGTGTAGGTTTTATTTTGCTATTTAAATTGTTATTTTTTTTTTTTTTACTATGTTCAAAATTGCCCTATTCTGACCCCATAACTTATTTTTTCAATAAAAAAGCTATATGAGGGCCCATTTTTTGTGCAGTCATCTGTATTTATCAGTATTATTTTGTTTTTATTGGTCTTTTTGATCACTTTGCCAGAAATCTGCAGTTTCTCTGTCTCTCTTCATTGGGGGACTCCTAACTGATGGTATATGCTCTTGCCACTAGGAGGCACTGACACTAGGAAAAAGAAAGTCGGCTCCTCCCTGGCAGGATATACCCGCCCTCATGCAGTGAGGTAACCAGTTTTATCTAGTGTCAGCTAGGAGGTGGACACGGTTTGGTTCTCTCCAGAGTTTGTCTTTTTTTATTATTTTCTAGTAAGGGCTGTTTAGTTAGATTTCTTTACTCCCTTTTATTTTCCTTTTTTCAGGTGGGGCTTCAGGAGCATGGCGCTACCTGTTCCCCCATATGTGGCTAAGGGGCACGGGACATTGACGAATAATTCCAATGCACTGTCAACCCTTTCCCGCCAATGGCCAGCGCCTGGAGGTTGCACCCTGGGTCCGGGTCCCCCACTGCCCCTGCTCGCCCAGCTATATGTAGCCTGGTATGATGCAGCGTGGCCATAAGTTGGTTGAAGATGACTGAGGGTGAGTATAAGAAGGCAGGTGAGTATTTTACAACCCTTCCCCCCCCCCCCCCCCCCCCCCCAGGGTGACGGGTGACAACCTAAAAAGGGACTCTGTCCTTTATTGGGGTCCTTATGTGTGGGGGCTGTGATTATGCATACTGGGACACTGCACCTGCACTGCTGGCTGAGTGAGGGGCACATGGCTCCGTCCTTTTCCCCTGTGCCAGCACGCGTTCCGGGGGTTAAAATGGCGGCTTCCTTCCCCCTGAGCCAGTGCAGGAACTGGAGGTCACGCAGCGCTGCCATCCCTCCAGCTTCACGCACTGCACGTCTCCTATTAAGGCCCAAGGGTGCTTACCCGTGGCCTTTACATTTTCCTTCGGCGGAGTTTAGCTCCGCCTCTCACCTTCTCGGGAGCAGCACCGCTCGTTCTCTTAACGGTGCCGTCAGCTCCCTGCACTGCGGCCCGGCGGGAGCTTCTCTTCTCCGGGCCGTCATGGCAGTTTCATCCGGCGGAGTTTAGCTCCGCCCCTCACCTATTCGGGAGCGGCGCCACTCGTTCTCTGTGCGGCGCCGTCGACTCCCTGAACTGCGGCCCGGAGGGAGCTTCTCCGGGCCGCCATGTAATTTCATCCGCCGGGGTTTAGCCCCGCCCCTCACCCATACGGGAGCGGCGTTCTCTCAGCGGCGCCGTTGGCTCCCTGAACTGCAGTCTGGGGGGGGAGCTCCTTTTCTCCGGGCCTTCTTTTTTACTAGCCTCTGAGCTAGACTTAGCAAGCACTTCTAAGCGTGCTGCTCTGTGCCGCCGCCGCTCCTGAGACTGCCACTGTGTCTGTCCGGCTGGGGGGAACTCATGAGGAGTTCAAGTCCCCAGCAGACACACCGTGGCAATATTTAAAGGGAGCAGTTTTAACTAACTAAGGGAAGTTTGAGGGGGAAAAAAACTTCCTGACCATTTGGTGTAGTTTGGCTCCCTCTTGTGGCCAATTCTTGTAATTGCACTCTAATTTATTGCAGCCTTGTCCTGACGGCCTTACCAGCTATTAGTGCTGGGCGGTATACCGGTATGAACTGGATAACGTTTTTTATTTCTCCCACAGTATGGATTTTTGCCCGTACCGCTATACCGGTCGGGCCCCTCCACCACCCTCCGGATGAATTGTAGAGCCCAGCGCGGTGCCATCACTTGTCCCGGTGTGCTTCTGTGTCCCCCCCCCCCCCCCCGCTGCACCTGTCAGCCAGTGTCCCCGCGAGCACGATCAATCCCCACCACTAGCGGGATCCATGTGCCCACTAGCGGTGTCACAAGAATGCCTCCCGCGAACACGATCGCTGCCACCACCGCTAGCGGTGTCACAAGAATGCAGAGCGCGAGCGCGGCTCTGTTCCCCGTCAGCTCTCAGGGTACAGATTTAAAAGCCTCGCGCGCAGCTAACATAGCACTGCGCATGCACAGTATTACGCAAATAGCATAGGGCTAATGCTAGGCTCCTAGCGCTGCCTATGTTAGCCCTACGCTATTTGCGTAGTGCTGCACCTGCGCAGTACTACGTTATCTGCGCGCGAGCCTTTTAAATCTGTTCCCTTACCCTGAGAGCTGACAGGGACGGGGAACAGAGCCGCGCTCGGCATTCTTGTGAACACCGCTAGTGGGCACAGGGACCCCGCTAACAGTGATGGTAGCGATCGCGCTTGGCATTCTTGTGACACCGCTAGTGGGCACAGGGACCCCACTAGCGGTGATGGTAGCGATCGCGCTCGCGGGAGGCATTCTTGTGACACCGCTAGTGGGCACAGGGACCCCACTAGCAGTGATGGTAGCGCTCACGGTTGGCACATTTGACACCGCTAGTGGGCACTGGGACCGGCAGTAGTACCGTAATACCGCGATAATAAAAAAAAATACCGTGATATTCATTTTAGGCCATACCGCCCAGCTCTATCAGCTATACACGCCAGACAAGGGTTACTATTAGAGATGAGCGAACATACAGTAAATTCGATTCGTCACAAACTTCTCGGCTCGGCAGTTGATGACTTTTCCTGCGTAAATTAGTTCAGCCTTCAGGTGCTCCGGTGGGCTGGAAAAGGTGGATACAGTCCTAGGAAAGAGTCTCCTAGGACTGTATCCACCTTTTCCAGCCCATCGGAGCACCTGAAAGCTGAACTAATTTATGCAGGAAAAGTCATCAACTGCCGAGCCGTGAAGTTCGTGACGAATTGAATTTACTGTAAGTTCGCTCATCTCTAGTTACTATGCATGAGCTGCTTACCGTATCCCTCTGGCGTCCCTATCCCTGCCTTGTTGCCGTGGCAGGTTTTAGTCTGGGATGTATGGTTCCTTGGTCTAAAGGGGATATTTTCATTTTGTTCCCCCCTACCACTGAGTGCCAAACCTTGTCTGGCTCCATGACGTTCTTGACAGACCCTCAGGTCTCTTGCGTTCTTCATCTGTCATTTCTGCCGATCACCCTTCATGGGGTGTTCTTGGTTTTTCATACTGTGTGATCCCTTGTCCTCAGGCTAAGCATCTAATGCTCTGGAGCCTCTCCAGTGCTAGGTTTCGGGGGCAATATCCCTGTGTGGACAGGGTTTAAACCTCATATCTCTGTACAAAACAGTGGCCTCGCCTGTACTTCATCTCTCAGCTGCCACCTTAGCGGCTGGTGCTCCGGTACATCTGCTTAGGGACCTATGCCAGTCAGACAGTGGTCTGCATGGTTTCCTCTGCCACCTGTCACCCACTCTTCCCACATCATTCTGCCGAGGTATCCGCGTTAAGAGTTCTGGTACACTGCTGTGCGAGGTGTCCGATGTGATGTCTTGTTCTGCTCTGGACCTATACCAGTAAGCCAGACAGTGGTATGCATGGTTTTCTCTGCCTTTTGTCAAATGACTCACGGCTGTTGTGTTTGTGGCTGCAGTTCCGATACCCCACTGCTGGGTGCAGTATATGGAGAACTGACCTGATGTGTCTTCAGGACCCATACCAGTAAGCCAGACAGTGGTCTGCATGGTTTCCTCTGCCGTTTATCACACGTCTCACGGCTGATGTATCTGTGGCTACAGTTCCGATACCCCACTGCTGGGTGCAGTATATGGAGAACTGACTCGATGTGTCTTCAGGACCCATACCAGTAAGCCAGACAGTGGTCTGCATGGTTGCTTACTCTGCCTGTCCTACATCAAATGGCTGATGTATCTGCGCCTGGGGTTCCGGTTCTTCACTTCTGAGCGCAGTGCCGATTGTATGCATAGTTGTCTTCTGTGGATCCTTGCCAGTGAGCCAGGCAGTGGTCTGTATGGTTGCCTTCTTCTGCATGGTTCTCTACACCACCTGTCCTCCATCAAACAGCTGGTGTATCTGCTTCTGCAGTTTGGTTCCTCGCTATCCAGAGTGTTCCATTATCTTCTATGGACCGATACCAGTAAGCCAAACAGTGGTCTGTATGGTTACCTACACCGCCTGTCATACATCTAACGACTGATGTCTCTGCAGCTGGAGTTCCGGTACCTTCCTACTGAGCGAGGTGCCACTGAAGTGACTCGTCTTCCATGATCCTGTACCTGTCAGCCAGGTAGTGGTCTGCTGGGTTTCCTGCACACCTGTATACACATCCCATGGCTGGTGTATCTGTGACTGGACTTCCGGAACCTCACTACTGTATGAGGTTTCCGATGGAATCACTCACTGTCCCCTAGGGACCCATACCAGCAAGCCAGACAGTTGTCTGCATATTTTCTTCTGCCGGCTGTCACACGGCAGGTGTTTTTTGCGGCTGGAGTTCAATTTCCCCACTTTTGTGCGTGGTATACTTGGAACTGCTCCAGCGTGTCCTACGGACTCCTCTCTCTCTCTCTCTCTCTCTTTCTCTCTGTCTCTCTCTCTCTTTGTCTCTGTCTCTCTCTCTCTTTCTCTCTCTCTGTCTCTCTCTCTCTCTCTTTGTCTCTCCTTTCTCTCTCGTTCTCTCTCCATGGTGTGCTTCTGTGTGTGGGACCTCCCCCATACGCCTGCTACTGCAGCTGTAGTCCGGTGTCTCTCTTCCAGGTGCAGTCCCGTAGAGTGTGTGCTTGTGGGTCCTTAGGACCTTTTCTTCCTGTAGGTCACACTGTGTCGGCATTTTTCCTGCTCCATATTCATTCTTCATCTCCTGAGTCTGCAGCTGCAGCCTTGGTGTTTGGCGCCATTAGGAGATGGGGTGTGGGTTTTTTGTCAGTAGGTCCCAGGGACTTTTGCAGCAACAGCAGCATCGCTCTGTTCTCCTTCTTGGGTTGCAGTGTTGGTCTGCTGGGGGCATACCTCCCTTCCTGCTGGTCCCTTGGATGTCTGCGGTTCTTTAGTGTCTGCTGTCTTGGTACGCCACTGTTGTCGTGGGGTCCCCATGTCTGTGTTACTACATATGCTAGGACCGCTTTGCAGGAGTAGAGCCCACCTTCCTTTCGCTTGGTGGGGTGCGCCCAGGGGTTTCCGGTGATTCGTCCCCGCGGTTCCGAGGTGGTTGAGCACCTTTGTTCCGACATGGGGCCTTCCGGATGTTCCTTTCCGGGGTCCCTGTCCAGGGTGACTCAGGTGCCTATTCGTCACTATCTGGTATGGCTCTCGACGCGTCTTGTATTGTTGCCCAGCTTCTGTGTACGGGATTCCGGTCCCTCTTGGGACGCAAGGCGGCTCCTCCAGACAGCGAGGGTTGCCGCTGCAGCCTGGGGGCTTCGTCTACCCTGTACATGCATTTCCCTGCTGCTTCTGTGCCTAGCACGCTTGCCAATCCCCCTTTTTCAAGGGCTGCGGGGATCAGGGTGCTTGTCGTAGGTCTGTACTTGAGTTGTTGTCTCGACCACCCTTGTTTTTCCCTCCTATGGAGGGACTATTTAGTTTTTTTGCTGCAGTACATTCACCAGTGATTTTACTGCCTGGGCTTGTATGCTTTCTGTCCACTATCTCAGCCTAGTGCTCTCCCTGGAAAGTGTGTCCTTCTTACCCTTTTGTCTGTGTCAGTCGTACTGCATTGATACCACAGTCTTCTGGAGTAATCCTTCCTATGCCCAGACCCTGGGAGTCCAAGCTGGGTTCTCATGGGTTCTCCCTCCATTCCCGTTCTGACGGATGTTCTTCAGGATGCTCTGGTCTAATTGGACAATTCTGCTCTATCACTGTTGGTCCCCTTGTCTGGGATTTTGTCCTTCGATGCTGTGGTGTGCCTTCTTTTCAGGCTGCTTTCCGATTCTTGAGCCTTAGTGATGGTCCAGGTCTTGGACATTTGTAGCGGCCCGGCCCCCGACTCCTCAGCGATCCCGATTTTGTCGGGGTGGTATTTCTGTTCTGCACTCCTTCACTTCTTTATGGCAGTTTTTTAGTCAGGAGAGTTGTTCACGGACATCTGTTTCCCCTTTTTCCTATGGTTTCTTGTCTTTCTATATGACCCGTGTGCCTTGGGTCTCTGCAGAGGATGGCCTTTCCTTTTGGTCCTGGTCCATCTCCTTGGATGGGAGATCTTCCTGGTGCTCATTTTCTGGGCCTAGTGTGTCTCTGACCTGGGGGCTCGTCCGCAGGCCTTGCGAACATGTCAGTTCAGTCTTGGCACTCTCCTTTTTGCTGGTGGTTGTTTTTTCCCACCCTAGGGGACTTCTTTGGTACATCCCATCAGTTAGGTGTCCCCCAATGAAGAGCGAAAGGAGAGAAAAGGAGACTTTTTGTACTCACCGTAAAATCTTTCTCGTAACCTTCATCCTTCATTGGGGGACACTGCACCCACCCATTTCTTCTTCCTTGTTCTGGTTCTTGGGTTCTCCGGGATTCCTTCAGACTTATTTCCTCGTTGGCTTCTCCTACTGCTTTGTGACAAAACTGGTTACCTCACTGCAGGAGGGTGGGTATATCCTGCCAGGGAGGAGCCGACTTTGTTTTTCCTAGTGTTAGCGCCTCCTAGTGGCAAGAGCATATACCATCAATTAGGTGTCCCCCAATGAAGGCTACAAGAAAGAGATTTTACGGTGAGTACAAAAAATCTCCTTTTTTTTCTTCTCACGAACAGGGCCACACTCCCCTTGTTGAGTGCTTCAGCCCCCACCTGCCTATTTGGCAGTGAAGGCCTATTCTGCCAATCACTGGTCATAGTGATGTCCCGCATCAACTGGGGATTGGCTGAGCAGGTTGTCAGTGCAGAGACCATTTTGTCATGGAAGGTGGGGGTTGGAAAGCGTGGGGTTCCCAGCAGTCGGTCCTCCCCCTGCGTTCAGACACTTATTCCGTACGCATTTGTATTAACCAGTTAACCTTTTAAAAAGTGTGACTAAGAATAAAAAAGTTTAAATATATAAACTTCTCCCCAATAAATTAATATTGCCCTCTTATTGTCACTTTTCAATTTAAAAAACAAAAGCCCTATGGATAGGGATATGTTTTTACTAACACGATTAAAACCCCATAAGGAGATTATGGGCAATCTTTCAAATGCGTTCACTATTCAGTGCTATGCCTGATGCAGACTGTGATGATTCGAGGTAAGCAGGAAGCCTCAGGCTGCCGTTTTAACTCATTAGTCCCCTTTGATCGCTTTGCTTAGGGGTTGGATGAGAGCCCTGAACACCAGCACCTGTAATTTTAGTTTTTAGATGCTGTGATTGGCATTGATCACAGCATCTTAAAGGTTAATGGCAGACATCAGCGTGATTGCTGATAGCAGCCGGTACTCACCGTGGTAATCTCTGCTTCTGAGCTTGCCTTATTTCTGTGATGTTTATAGATATCTTCTAATATCTAAGGCTGTATTCACACCTCGTTTTTACATTCCAGGTGCCGGATCCGGCTGGAGGAGGGGCAAACCGGGCTCTCCCGTACCCCAGCCGGTCCAGTGCTGAAATCCATTAACTTTAATGAGGCGACCGGAGTCAAATTGTGACTCTGGTCAGCTCATTTTTGACCCGTATCCGGTTTTGTGACCGGACCTAAAACCGTAGTATACTAGGGTTTTAGGTCCGGTCAGGAAACCACAAACGGGTCAAAAATTAGACGACCGGAGTCACCATTTGACTCCGGTCGGCTCATTAAAGTAAATGGATTTCAGCGCTGGTACGGCTGGGGTACGGGAGAGCCCGGTTTGCCCCTCCCCCAGCCGGATCCGGCACCCGTAACGTAAAAACGAAGTGTGAATGCAGCCTAAGAAGAGTAATGAGATTGGCATGTATAATCTGCTTGTTGTTTTTGTTCTCTGCAGTGGCTATGACTTTGGATATATGGTGAAGCTTCTAACAGACTCTAGACTTCCAGAGGAGGAACACGAGTTCTTCCACATATTGAATCTTTTCTTCCCGTCCATATATGACGTAAAATATTTAATGAAGAGCTGCAAAAATCTGAAGGTAAGATATATAAATGTAGTTTTAATGCAATATGTGGACCAGCTTTTAGATTTTGCTTTTTGTTCTTGTAACAGCATAAGAGGATAGAATAATAAACGCTACTGAAGTCTTATGTTTTTTATAAATTCTCTCTTGTACAGGGAGGTCTGCAAGAAGTAGCTGATCAGCTAGATCTTCAGAGGATTGGTCGACAGCATCAAGCAGGTTCTGACTCACTACTAACCGGCATGGCGTTCTTCCGTATGAAAGAGGTTGGTGACATTTCGTTAGAAATGCAGACAGTTCAGTTTTGTTTGTTTTTTGTTTGTTTTTTGTGACAGGTATGCTTTTTAAGATGGTTGATGATTTACCTTAGTTGTCTTCTGACCCTCCCATCACCCAATCCCTATATTTATGAATGTGTAATCACAACAGACATACATTGGATCTTCCTTGAGACAAAAGACTTGAGTATATTGACATCCAATTGCCCAATCGTTTATCGACCTGTCATGCATGCTTGAGCATACCGCCCAGATGGAGGCCCAAAAAAAATCAATGAATCTCCTATGGCTACATTCAGTGCATGCATCAGGAACTTTACTGGTGCATATGACGTGAACACAGCATTTTAGATAATTGCAGGTTGTACTAAAAATAATGTAGTTCATTTTTTTTTTTTCTCTATTGCAGCTGTTTTTTGAGGACCATATTGACGATGCGAAGTACTGCGGACGCCTATACGGGCTGGGAACAGGAGTGGCGCCCAAGTCAAGCGACGAGGCAGAGGAGAAAATAAGCATTATGTCTCTTATCAGCAACGGACAGCAATGAGATGCCATTCGCTTTTGTCACCTGACAACGTGACCGTGCTCAATCATCTTCCTATATTCTCAGTGTCTCACAGAGATCCGCTCATTTCGGCCACATAACTTCCAGAGCCGGCTGTAGAATAAACCGCTGTCAAAATGACTGTGTATACAGAAATTGTGCCAGATAAGGTCACAATTTCATTGTTTTAAAACTTTTACTCAAGATGTCTGCATCTTACAAAATGAAAAATTGAAAACATAGTCATCCTCAGAAATGACCACTTCCCTATGAATTCTAGGGCCTGTGGTTAATAGGACACCTTAACCCTTTGCTCATTCTTGTGCAATTACAGACAATCCCTTTGCTTTCAGTGTGGGCTATTTAACTGCAGCATCGTGAGAATTGCTTTGACCAGGCCATTATTTGTCCTCATTGCTTCCACTCCTGCAAAGCTTTAAGCACCTTTTTAAAGAGGTTCTCCGCTATCGATTTCTCTGGCCTGGCAGCTGGTGGTAGCCATTGGCACTTGCCTCAGTTTATTGTGTATTCTAAGTTTCCTTGCCTGTTTTGGGTGTATCTGTTGTTGTTGATGATCCAGTGGAGACCCGATTGTTTCTGAACAGCTAGCAGGAGAAGCATGTTTCATGTTTTGTTGGTCCATCTCCCCTCTAATCATACCATTAGAATATCAAGATCTTCTGTCCATGAGACTCTGGGGAGATGTGATGTTTTCCTTACATTCTTTACCTCAAAATATTTTGCCATTGGTGTAAGTGATATCAAGGTTTATTTGTATTAACTTGAAGACTAGCATGCAAATTTGATACGCCAAGGAGTTTCATTTAGTTTCTTAAGTAGTTGCTGTCAATTAAAAAAAAACAAAAAAAAACTTGTCACACAGATGTCAAAGGTTTTGATTCTTCACAGTCTTGGTGTTCAGATGCCGACCAATTGCTTGATGGAGCTAGAAGTGCTATCCTGAGCACTTCACTCCCTGCTTGCTGCTCTCTCTGTTTCTTTGCATAAGACAGGCTATAAAGTAAGACTTATGCAGCAGTGAGCCAAGGAGTGAGGTGATGAGCTATTAAGCGCTAGCTGGCATCTAGCGATCAGTGGGGGCCTGACTGTTAAGGCCTCATGCGATTTTTAAACCTTTAACATGTCTGCGTGACATGTTTTTTTTAAAGTGACAGTAATGCTTTAAATTGAAACTCCACCTTTGCAACCAATTTCTTTGTATTGTACCAATGCACCCATAGAAAAAAATTAAGTCACTTTGCAAACAAGCTTATTTAAACATTGCCTACAGCCCTATGATCTACAGTATTACTGTGTAGTCTGATTCTGCAATCATATTGCCATTCAACATTTTGCTAACCTAGCAAATGTATGACCTAGGGGACAGATGTCAGCATGACTGCAGGAGGACACTGCATGGTATGTTGTCTCTTACCTTGGAGACACAGGAATCTGCGAAGTAGCTGTAGACACAAAACAGATGTTTTTAAATTAAAGGGATTTTACATAATTAGAAGAAAAATAGCTTTTTTTTTTTTCTTTTTGGCCACTGTCTGCAGGTTGTTCATGGTATGGCAATTTTACCACAGTCACTTCTGGGTCGCAATATCATGCACAACCTATGGATGGGTATGGTTCTGTTTTAGGAAGAAGGCAACCATTTTTTCTACTCCTTGCAAACCCTTTTAAGACTATTGGCAAAGTCTCTTCATTTTTCTTTAAAGGTGGGTTGACAATAGCCGTATTTTTACAGCCCTAATAATGCGTCAAGCCTTTGCTTTACTGTGGTTCTGATTATCTGAACTTACAGCTGTATTAGATTAACCTAGTTTGAACCTGGCTTAAGATATATATTCGAACAATACAAAAAAATTGCTGCAAAGGGGAACTCTCCCTTTAAGATCTTGCAATGCTGCCCTTTAAAGTAAAGCTGTCCAAAATTGGGTAGAGTGCTTAAACCAGTGTGATTGCTTATGTTTGCCATGCTTTTTGGGATCACTTGTACACAGGGCATTTTATGTGTCGGAGCTGTCAGTTGTTAGTTATCTGGGATTAATTTTCCTTTTTTTTTTTTTTTTTTTTTTTTACGAAAATGAAATCTGAGCTGACAGAATGGCCACCTCTGTTATGTGGTTACATTGTGTAAAACACCAAGTAAACAATGTCCAATAAAAATATTCTGGCTTATGACATGAAGTGTAAATAACATTCTCCTCAAGAGAAAAAAAAAAGTTAAGGCATAAAATTGTAAGTATCCAATGCCGGAATAAATGTTTTATTTTTTATTGATCCCTGATTTCCAACGCTTGTTGCTTTGACCTCCTTCTGCCATTTTATGCCATTAGACAAAAAGAAAAAAGGAATTCAGTCCTTTTTAATGTGGGATGTATCCTTTATTTTTTATGTATGTGTATGGAGTCTTCTGACTTGAGAAAAAGCACTGCCCTGTTCCTTATGTCCCTGTAAGATATAAAATGTGTAAAAAGTAACTGAAGGCATTGGGGGTAAAAAACAAACAAAAAAAACGCAATGTTTCCTGTAAGTCTTGCAGTTTTACCCCAGCAGGTTTTGTAATGTCTCCATTGTTGTAAGCTGGAGTTTAAGAAGCGTGTAAATATTATTTATGGTTTTAAATTTGTAAAATAAAGATGTTTCATTTTGATTTTTTTTTTTTTTTGATTTTTTTAGTGAAGAGATTTGTTTATTAGCATCATCTTGTTTCTCCCTATCCTAAATATAAAGATTTTTATGCATTAGGAAGCAACAGCCAAAGGTTGGTAATTTTGAATGTTTAACCCTTAAGGATACAGACCTTTTTAATTTTAGCATTATTTTTTCTTTTAAATTCTTCTCGCCCTCTAATTTTTGCATCCATAGACCTATATGAGGGCTTGTTTTATGTGCAACCAATTGTACTTTGTTGTGATGACACCTTTAAAGGAGTACTGTAGAGCAAATTTTTATTCTTCCCCTGCCTGGGCTGCAAAAAGTTAAAAAAAAAAAAAAAAAAAATTTTGACTCACCTGCCGATGTTCCCTCGTTGTGCTGAAACAGTGGGGATCAAAAGTTTGGGCACCCCAGGTAAAAATTTGTATAAGCCAAGGAAAGATGGAAAAATCTCTAAAAGGCATCAAATTACAGATTAGACATTCTTAGAATATGTCAACAAAAGTTAGATTTTATTTCCATCATTTATACTTTCAAAATAACAGAAAACAAAAAAATGGTGTCTGCAAAAGTTTGGGCACCCTGCAGAATTTATAGCATGCACTGCCCCCTTTGCAAAGCTGAGACCTGCCAGTGTCATGGATTGTTCTCAATCATCATCTGGGAAGACCAGGTGGTGTCAACCTCAAAGGTTTTATATGCCCAAACTCATTTGACCTTGCCCCAACAATCAGCACCATGGGTTCTTCTAACCAGTTGTCTAGAAATCTGAAACTGAAAATAGTTGATGCTCACAAAGCTGGAGAAGGCTATAAGAAGATAGGAAAACGTTTTCAGATATCAATATCCTCTGTTTGGAATGTAATTAAGAAATGGCAGTCATCAGGAACAGTGGACGTTAAAGCAAGATCTGGAAGACCAAGAAAATATCAGAACCGCTCGCAGGACCCACGTTTGACTGCACAATCCCTCCAGAAAATCTGGCAGACACTGGAGTTGTGGTACACTATTCCACTATAAAGAGATACTTGTTCAAATATGGTCTTCATGGAAGAGTCATCAGAAGAAAACTCTTCTACTTTCGCACCACAAAAATCAGCGTTTGAACTTTGCAAATGAACATATAGACAAGCCTGATGCATTTTGGAAACAAGTTCTGTGGACCGATGAGGTTAAAATTGAACTTTTTGGCCGGAATGAGCAAAGGTACGTTTGGAGAAGGGGAACAGAATTTAATGAAAAGAACCTCTGTCCAACTGTTAAGTATGGGGCTAGATCAATCATGCTTTGGGGTTGTATTGCAGCCAGTGGCACAGGGAACATCTCACGAGTAGAAGGAAAAATGGATTCAATAAAATTTCAGCAAATTTTGGATGCTAACTTGATGCCATCTGTGAAAAAGCTGAAGTTAAAGAGAGCATGGCTTCTACAAATGGATAATGATCCTAAACACACCTCAAAATCCACAGGGGATTACATCAAGAGGCATAAACTGAAGGTTTTGATGCCTTTTGGAGATTTTTCCATCTTTCTTTGGCTTCTTTATGCACATTAATACAAATTTTTACCTGGGGTGCCCAAACTTTTGATCCCCAGTGTATCAGTGTTCTGGTCCTCTGGTGCTGGCTTCCACTTCCTGTGGGACGGTGAGTCATACTGTGCTCAGCTTATCTCCGGCTGCAGCGATGTCACGCCTCGGCTGGTGATAGGCTGAGCGCAGCGTCATGTAAGAAGCCCGGGCAGCAGGGAGAAGGTGGGGCCCACGCTCATTACATGACACTGCACTCAGCCTCTCCGGCAGAGGCGTGACATCACTGTCTCTCAGTCTATATAAAGCAAGTGCAGCTCCTGTGCTCTCTTCAAAGATGGAATCAGGGCCGCCATCAGGGGGTACAACCCATACCCCTGTAAAGGGCCCGGAGCTTCAGGGGGCCCGGCCGGCCCTGTCCTTTTTCTTTTTTTTTAGCTTGTCAGTGAGTGACACTGTCTGTCACTCAATGACCGCTGGGGGCCCACCACTGTACACTGCTTGCTGACTGACTGACAGTCAGCCAATTAGTCAGAATGCAGCAGGGCTCCTCTCCCACACATGCCTGCGGCCACTGCCTCTTTAAATCTGCAGTGGCCGGCGAAAGGTCAGACTAACCCCCCCCCCCCCCCCCAATCGCTCGCCCACTCACCAGTTTAAAAAAAAAGGCACAGTTTACAGAGCTCCTGCCCGACTTACTCCTGCTACCGGCGCCGCTCTGAGCTTCATGCACGCGCGCATACAGTTCCGAGCAGGCCATGACCTCTTCCCTGACGCAGGCACAGATGACGTCACTCATCGGCGCCTGCCCTGTGGAGAAGATAGGACGCGACCCGGCTGTTGAAGATCGCTGCGTGGGACATGGTGTGTATCTTTTTGTTATTTTCTGTACGCGGGGGTGGTTGGGTATGTATGGGAACACACACACATCATGTTACACCAGTGTGCCTCCAGCTGTTGTAAAACTACAACTCCCAGCATGCCTAAAGTCTGTCAGGGCATGCTGGGAGTTGTAGTTTTGCAACAGCTGGAGGCACACTGGTTGGGAAACACTGGTGTAACATGTGTATGCTGATTAGGCTAGGACAGTGTTTCCCAACCAGTGTGCCTCCAGCCGTTGCAAAACTACAACTTCCAGCATGCCCTGACAGCCTTTGTGCATGCTGGGAGTTGTAGTTTTGCAACAGCTGGAGGCACACTGGTTGGGAAACATTGGTGTAACACAATGTGTATGCATGCTTTCACAAACAAAGAGCAGCGTTTCCCAGCCAGGGTGTCTCCAGCTGTATAAAAACTACAACTCCCAGCATGCCCGTACAGTGTTTGGCTTTCCGGGCATGCTGGGAGTTGTAGTTTTGCAACAGCTGGAGACACCCTGGTTGAGAAACACTGTATTACCCATGCTACTTTCTGAGAGTTTTATTCCACAACCTGCTGCCTTCCTACCTGAGTGTATTCCCACCTACGTATCTACTTGCTTTACTGTCTTCTTTCCTACCTACCGAGCAACCTAGTACACTAACTGGCTACCTACCTGGCAACCAACCTACCTACATGTCTTCATACCTACCTGGCAATCTATCTACCAAACTACCTGCCAACCTAGCAACCTGCCTATTTGGGTACCTGGCTATTTCTCTAGCGAGGAGCCTAAAATGTTTGTCTGGCAGATTCGGTGAAGACGAGTTGTGATTGGGAGAAATCTTCACAATGACCCAGGACAGATGGAGAAGAAAGAGAAAAGTGAACGATCAGAGAAGACGCCCCTGTGAGTATATAACTATAATAACTTATATGGTCTGCAGCCCCTATGTACAGCCGGTATCTATTTCTGTATTGTCACTGTATGGCGGATATTGGTATTTGTATAGTGGTTTTTAGTCAATAACAATATAGGAGTAGTGGTCATGGTGTGGCGGAATTATATGTCCTTATCATTGTGGTGTAATTAGTGATACTGGCCTGTGTATAGTGGCTTTTATTTCCTTACAGTATTCACTGCAAAATTAATACAGAGTAGCAATATTATTTTAGGTTTCTAAGCCCGATACTAAGATAAAATCTAGCTGTGTAAGGGGCCCCAAAATTTCTGATGGCATCTCTGGATGGAATGCTGCTCAGGATGTAAATGTACACCCTGATGCATTAAGCACCAGGACATACATTTACATCCAGTGTCCTTAAGGGGTTAATACCCCCTTTTGAAACGTACCTAAATCAATTTACTTCTACAAATTGCTCCCCCTCAGCAGACTGCAGTGCCCTTAATAAGCAAAGGGAGACAAGCCACCTAAAAACTCCTCCAACATACAGTAGGAGATATCTCTGCCATATATATGCTTACTGCAGAAGCTTATCAAGGTTCCTTTACTCCATGGATGAGTGCACACTTGCAGGAGTTGTGCTGTCCTCTATTCCATCCTCTCGACCAAATTTTTTCTCAGCGATCAGGTTGCAGTCCAATGTGGCCAGGCAGATGTCAGGCTCTGTGATTTAGCAGTATATAATGCTAATGTAATAGGGCTCAACCATTCACAACCCATCTCACACTGAACTGCTCTTGTCTGTGTGTAGCAGAGTGAGGGAGGAACAAAAATAGACTTTAGCTATAGTAAACCGGAAGAGAGATGGCTGCGATATGTCATCTTATTTATGGCTAGGCAGTAGTAGCCTATTCTCCTTTATAGATCCAGGTCCACCTCTCAAGAAAGTGGACACTTGGTTAACCACTTAAGGACCCAGAGCCTACAGGTTCGCCCTGGTGCTTAAGAACCCAGTGCCTGTGGGAATTTCGGTCGGGGACCAGAGCAGGATGCCTGCTGAAATCACTGAGCAGGCAACCTGTGACAGTGTATTCACACCTGCGCTCTGCAGCGATTCCGGTCATACGGTTCACGTGTGACCCAATGACCCGGAATTAGGTGATTGGTGGTGTACTATACACAGTCAATCACCGCCTGTTGCTGGGGGGAGGTGGCGATCCCCTCACCTCCCCAGGAGCGCTGCTATTGGTTGGACGATCGTTACATATAACACCTGATACATATATACGCATCCTCCATGACCCAGTGGCCGACACTAGTATGAGTATCCATGCCACTCGTAATAGTATGACCACCCCCTAGACAAGTGTACCGGAGCTCCCTTCCGGTGAACCTATCTGGAGACCCACAGAGGGATATCAGCCACTGATTCCTGAGTTTGTTGGCGACTCAGGAATCCGGATTGACATGGCTGTATACACTGAAATAGACTATTTTAGTTAGTATTTCAGTGACGACTTTGTCAATCGTATGGTGGAGCAAACGAACTTGTACACCCAACAGTTCATTGCCCACCACCCTGATTCGTTTTTGGCTAGGTCCAATGAATGGTATGCCATCAATGCAGCCATAATGAGGACATTTTGGGGCCTCTTGCTGCATATTGGCCTAGTCAAAAAAAAACAAGTGTCAGGCAGTACTGGAGCAGGGGGCTTCCTCTAGCAGACCTCGCTTTACAGAATAGTCATGATACGGAAGCGGTTCGAGGCCATTCGGAAATGCCTGCGTTACACTGATAATGCGGCATGTCACCCCCCCCCAAAGTGATCCAGCCTATGACCGGTGCATTGCCGTGGAATGTGATTTGCCATAGAATGAGATGGTCCGCCTCCATCACATCCTATTGGCTCACTCTTGTCACGTGACATATTTAAACGTCACGCATCGATGCGCACAGCAGTGTCAGTTTGGCTATCACAGGGAGAGGGTCTCCTCTCCCTGTGATAGCTGAAGCTGTACGGAGCTCTCATGGCCTCTGTGGCCCGACAGAAGTTCACACATGTACGCAGCTCATACGGCTGCCTCATATACACTTTATTATTACATGTACTGTTGGTCCACAGCGCTATCGGGATCCCTATGCCCGATGGCGCTGTCATCAGTGTGCGTCCCCGCGAGCGCCCCACGCCCGCAGCTGTACTCCCCGTCCCCCGCAGCTCTACTCCCCGTCCCCCGCCACCCCGCAGCTCTACTCTCCGTCCCCCGCAGCTCTTCTCTCCGTCCCCTGTGAACGCTCAGGGAGCGATCCACAGCGCTATGGGGATTCCTACGCCCGATGGCGCTGTCATCAGTGTGCGTCCCCGCGAGCGCCCCACGCCCGCAGCTCTACTCCCCGTCCCCTGCAGCTCTACTCCCCGTCCCATTAACGCTCAGGGAGCGGGGAACAGAAAGTAGAGCATCGGGCGCAGGTAAAGTAGTACTGCGCATGCGCAGCACTACGCGAATAACTTGACCTGCGCCCGATGCTCTACTTTCTGTTCCCCGATCCCTGAGCGTTAACGGGACGGGGAGTAGAGCTGCGGGCGTGGGGCGCTCGCGGGGACGCACACTGATGACAGCGCCATCGGGCATCGGGATCCCGATAGCGCTGTGGATCAACAGTAAATGTATATGAAGCAGCCGTATGAGCTGCGTACATGTGTGAACTTCTGTCTGGCCACAGAGGCCATAAGAGCTCCGTACAGCTTCAGCTATCACAGGGTGAGGAGATCCTCTCCCTGTGATAGCCAAACTGACACTACTGTGCGCATCGATGCGTGACGTTTAAATATGTCACGTGATGAGAGAGCCAATAGGATGTGATGGAGGCGGACCATCTCATTCTATGGCAAATCTCATTCCACGGCAATGCACCGGCTTTACAAAGTGAGGACGGTCATAGGTCATAGATCTTTGGGGCCAAATTTTTTTGAGGCTCAGGGAGCTCTCTGTAGATGAGTCTCTTATCAGTTTTAAGGGGAGACTCCTCTTCCCTCAAAGCATGCACGGTATGGTGTAAAACTCTACAAACTTTGTGAGAGTACCTCCGGGTACACTTACAAGTTTAGAGTATATGAGGGACCGGATTCCCGTAATGAACCCCCAGAATGTCCCGTCCCCCCCCCCCCCCACCACTCTGGGTGTTAGTGGGAAAATCGTTTGGGGCCTTGTGCACCCATTGCTGGATAAGGGTTACCATGTGTACGTGGACAACTTATTTTTTTTTTTTTTTTTTTTTTTTTTACATATATATACCAGCATCCCTCTCTCTTTACATCCCTTGCCGCCATATCCACGTCCGCTTGTGCGACCCTGCGGAAGAACCAGAGAGAGGCCTCCCTCTAAATTTGATCCAGACACCTATGCCCAAAGGTGAGTCCCGTGCCCTTACCCATGAAAACCTGTTGCTGGTCAGGTATAAGGATAAGAGGGATGTCCTTATGCTGACCACAATTCATGGTAACGGCAGCTCACCTGTCCCTGTGCGAGGTACCACAACACCGGTCCTCAAGCCTGATTGTATTCTGGACTACAACCAGTATATGGGGGAAGTTGATCTCTCTGATCAAGTCCTGGCAACACTGGGACATTTCTCCAGTTCCAAGAAGAAGTCCTAAAGGCTCTGATCTTTGGCGACCGGGAAAGAGCAGGCTGGAGTTCCCAAGGAAATGGAGTTATAGGTGCCAGGATCGTCCCAGGCCAGCACTTTCCAGGTGAGGTCCCCCACACTGGAAAGAAGGGACGATCCCAGAAAAAAATGCAGTGTGTGTCAAAAGAGGGGCATACGGGAGGGCACCACCACTCAATGTGACACTTGTCCCGATCATCTGGGCCTCTGCATTAAAAACTGCTTCAAGGAGTATCACACTTCCATGCAGTACTAAATTTTCCCTATACATTTTAATTTCCCATAATTTGACCCCACTGAGTCATTAGCATCAGGGACTTTTTTATGTTCCCTCAAATGCGCCGCGCTCTCTCTCCACCTGAGCAGGATGCACATTTGAGGCAACAGGTTAGGGACGGCCACACACATCACATTCCCAGAATGATGATTCAGATCATAGGGTTTGGGGCAGGCATATTTTTTTGTTTTGGCTATGCTCTGGGTCATCATTCTGGGAACATAACCTATTTTGTCATTTTTTACCCCACTTTACTAACTTAGTGTACCCCATGTAATGTTCCTTGAGGGGGTGTCCCGCTGTTCTGGCTCCATAGTAGCTCAGTAAATGCTCAAGGCCCCTGACTGCGCTCCTGCTCTTCCGAGACCTGGTATACACCCGCAGAGCAGTTTTTGTCCTAATATGAGGTATGTCCTTACTCCGAAGAAATGTATTCACAAATTTACGGTGACATTTTCTCCTATTGACCTGTGGAAAAAAAAAAAAAAAAAAAGGAGAGACCAGAGGGAGGCGCCTCGTGTGATACCGTATGGGAGTGGAATATTACAGCAGTATGTGGTCAAAATGAATGACCCCTAGGTAGTGGCTGCTCACCTGAGAGCAAGTCAGAACTTGCATATCAACCCACAGTGGGGTTACAAAAATTCACGGAGTACTGGAACCGCTGCTAAGCCGGAGGTCACAGGAAAAGGAGGAAGACCAATCCTGATAGAGCTTGTGATGTGGAAGATGAGAAAAAGACCTCTAAAGGCGCTGCAGACTCCAATGGAATTAAACCGAAGCCAGAGATGTAGCAATGGTACAAAATACTGGGAGGTTTATTGCAATAAATAAAACAATAAAGTGGATTACGCGTTTCGGGGGAGCCACCCCCTTCTTCAGATCAGAATACATGCAGTGAGATATGCAGAGTTTAAATATGTACAAAATGGGCGCCAACCACTTAAGTGGGAGGAGCCAAACATGTTTATGTCACATGATGCAAAAAACAGAATATAATAAATGAATCTAAGAAAAACATCCAGTACACATTTAACAGTTGTATCAGACCGTTGTAAACATAAAATTACAAGAGCCATCTTAATAATACAATAAAAAAATTTAAAACAAGCATACAGAACATAGATCTCCGTTGGCAGTGTCCTGACCGTCAAAGGTAAACATCCGGCGCATGCTGGATGAGCCGATGCTGATACCAGATGTAAACATCCGGACTATGCCGCGGTCCGGATGCTGTCACAGACGCCACCCCCTTACACGCACCAGTATTGTTGATAAACAGATACTGTGGTCACGGGCATCGGGCCGGACGTCATAGGACCAGAAACAGCCAACGGATACAAGGGCCACATACGCGTTACTATGAGACGATCGTCACGTGACCAGAATGAACAGATAGGTGTTCAGAGACAACGGAATTGACCGATGTTGAGCTGTCAGAGGTAATTTGGAAGAAGGTAAGATAATGTAGTGAAAATAATGGAAGTGCAAAGATGCATAAAATCAATATGTAGTGAATGGAGGAAAATAGGCTACTAGACATATATGCCATATCAATGGGGAAATTGAAAAATTCAAAATATGCGCAAATGTAGTATATAGACATCCGTGTGTGAATGAATGAATCATGTAGTGCTCACACCAATTTTTCTGGTGTAGCGCCCACATGGAATACTAGACTGTGGTACTCATAGGGTTAGAATAAGCAAAAAAGCCCAATTAAAAAGAAATATATTAAACAAGGTAAAAAATGGAAGCCAAATAGAGACAAACATATATCCCTACGTATGGATGATATATGTCCTAGCGTTATAAAACCATAATAGAAAAATATATATAAAAATATAAAAATATATAGATATATAATATCCCTTAGTGCGGATTATTATAAGCACAAGGTGATATATAAAACTGAACATGTCCGATCTGAGATAAGAAGATGTATGAAAAATATTTATAAGATATTTAAAATATTTAAAATATTTAAAAAATAGTAATAATAAATATTCTTAATATAGCGTATTACAGATTACATTCTATCATTTCGTTCAGACCCCTGGGTGTTAGGGTGCCCAGGGTGTGAATCCAGAAATTTTCCCTCCTCCTTAACGTATTGAATCTCTGGTTCACACTCTTTGTAATCTGTTCAATGGGGGTAGCCAGAATACAGTTGAAATCCCCACTGTGTTTCTCAGTCAGATGTCGAGAAACACTGTGTAGGAGAAAACCATGAGCTGTATTGCTCCGATGTTTGTTGAGGCGTTCCCTAAAACATCTGATCGTCCTTCCCACGTATTGCAAGCCACAAGGGCACTGCAATACATATACAATGTATTGAGATCCACAGTTTAGCAGTGATTTTATAGGGAAAGTGTCCCCCGTAGTAGTGGATGAGGTACAACAAAGGGTCCTGGAAAAAGGGCTCTCTTTTTGCCCCACTTCGAAATCAAACAACTTTGACCTGTTCATGGATCTAAATAATTTCATACGTAAAATCACCATTAAGAGATTTTTCTCTCTCAAAGAGCGTGATGGCTCTTTATCCGCTATCACTACCAGTCAGGACTCTGACATGACACCTCCACCTATACATACAGAGCTTCGTCCTAAATCTTCTTTTTATCCCGTTCATGCGAAAGGCCACTTTATAGACACTTTCTCTAATCTAGTCCAAACAGACTTTGATAGACTGACCAAGGACACCACAAAGAAATACTCTTCCAATCTTACACATGTCGAAAATATAGCGATAAAATCGCTTTCTAATAACAAATCCATCATTATCCGCCCTGCCGATAAGGGGGGCGGGATAGTCATACTCAACAGGGATGACTATATCACAGAGGCTCACAGACTCCTGTCAGATAGCATGTACTATCGCCCCATCTCACACAATCCTACGAAGCAATTTTGTAAGGAATTGTTACAATTGGTTGAGTCTGGTGTCTCCCAAGGCATTCTATCCAAGTCTGAGAGGGACTTCATACTTATTGAGGAACCTGCCCTGCCATTATTCTACTATCTACCGAAAATCCACAAAAACACCACTAACCCCCCTGGCAGACCCATAATTTCAGGAATCAATTCCCTGTCCTCTAACCTTGCTCACTATATTGACCTACTTTTACAGAATCATGTCACTAATCTCAAATCGCATCTTAAAGACACCACAGAGTTCATCAAATCCATTTTGGAAGTTCCATGGTCTACAGATTATCTTTTTGTTACAATGGATATTGCATCTTTATACACAGTGATTGAACATCAAGCAGGTATCAAAGCCGTTGCACATTTCATCTCCAATGACCCCAATATGCCCGCGGCCCAAGTAGATTTTATTCTACAAGGGCTCAATTTCATTTTAACACATAATTATTTTGAATTTCTGGGCCAGCTGTACATGCAACATACAGGCACTGCCATGGGGTCAAAGGTAGCCCCTAGCTTCGCAAATTTATTTGTGGGGCTATTTGAGGAACTTTTTGTTTACACACACCCTTTGTTTATTAACTGTATATACTATCGGAGATATATCGACGATATATTCATAATCTGGAAGGGCGATAGGTCTGCACTGGATGAGTATCTTTCGTATCTTAATACCAATGACTGGTCTTTACGGTTTACACAGTCAGTTTACACCAATCATGCTGAGTTTCTAGATGTTTTGGTTTCCCATGATGACACGTCACTTTTTACAAAAACATACTTCAAGTCAGTTGACAGCAATAGTTACCTCAATTTTGATAGTAGCCATTTCAAAAAATGGCTGGTTAATGTACCTTTTGGGCAATTTAAAAGAATAAGGAGAAATTGCACAAGGGAGGAGGATTTTATCTCCCAGAGTAACATCTTAAAAGCCAGGTTCAAAGCGAAAGGCTATCCTACCTCCCTTGTGCAATCTTCTTTCAGTAGAGCTCTCTCTCTCGACCAAGCTAAATGTCTACTTCCCAAGGCGGATGTTGCATCTACTAGCATCACTAATCGTTCTACAAATTTCATAACTACTTACAGTAGAGAACACCAAGACATCAGAAAGATTCTAACCAAGCATTGGTCCATCTTAACCGCAGACCCCTATCTCAACAGCCTTCTTCCATCTAAACCTCCCATCACATTTCGTAGAGCTCGTACCTTGCGTAATCTGATAGCTCCCAGTAAGCTGAAATCCCAGATTACATGTTCCTCCACCTTTCTTGACACTACAGGGAGCTACCGCTGCGGTATGGCACGGTGTAAATGCTGTTCCAATATTGCACATAAATGCAAAACCTTTACCTCCACTACTACGGGGGACACTTTCCCTATAAAATCACTGCTAAACTGTGGATCTCAATACATTGTATATGTATTGCAGTGCCCTTGTGGCTTGCAATACGTGGGAAGGACGATCAGATGTTTTAGGGAACGCCTCAACAAACATCGGAGCAATACAGCTCATGGTTTTCTCCTACACAGTGTTTCTCGACATCTGACTGAGAAACACAGTGGGGATTTCAACTGTATTCTGGCTACCCCCATTGAACAGATTACAAAGAGTGTGAACCAGAGATTCAATACGTTAAGGAGGAGGGAAAATTTCTGGATTCACACCCTGGGCACCCTAACACCCAGGGGTCTGAACGAAATGATAGAATGTAATCTGTAATACGCTATATTAAGAATATTTATTATTACTATTTTTTAAATATTTTAAATATTTTAAATATCTTATAAATATTTTTCATACATCTTCTTATCTCAGATCGGACATGTTCAGTTTTATATATCACCTTGTGCTTATAATAATCCGCACTAAGGGATATTATATATCTATATATTTTTATATTTTTATATATATTTTTCTATTATGGTTTTATAACGCTAGGACATATATCATCCATACGTAGGGATATATGTTTGTCTCTATTTGGCTTCCATTTTTTACCTTGTTTAATATATTTCTTTTTAATTGGGCTTTTTTGCTTATTCTAACCCTATGAGTACCACAGTCTAGTATTCCATGTGGGCGCTACACCAGAAAAATTGGTGTGAGCACTACATGATTCATTCATTCACACACGGATGTCTATATACTACATTTGCGCATATTTTGAATTTTTCAATTTCCCCATTGATATGGCATATATGTCTAGTAGCCTATTTTCCTCCATTCACTACATATTGATTTTATGCATCTTTGCACTTCCATTATTTTCACTACATTATCTTACCTTCTTCCAAATTACCTCTGACAGCTCAACATCGGTCAATTCCGTTGTCTCTGAACACCTATCTGTTCATTCTGGTCACGTGACGATCGTCTCATAGTAACGCGTATGTGGCCCTTGTATCCGTTGGCTGTTTCTGGTCCTATGACGTCCGGCCCGATGCCCGTGACCACAGTATCTGTTTATCAACAATACTGGTGCGTGTAAGGGGGTGGCGTCTGTGACAGCATCCGGACCGCGGCATAGTCCGGATGTTTACATCTGGTATCAGCATCGGCTCATCCAGCATGCGCCGGATGTTTACCTTTGACGGTCCGGACACTGCCAACGGAGATCTATGTTCTGTATGCTTGTTTTAAATTTTTTTATTGTATTATTAAGATGGCTCTTGTAATTTTATGTTTACAACGGTCTGATACAACTGTTAAATGTGTACTGGATGTTTTTCTTAGATTCATTTATTATATTCTGTTTTTTGCATCATGTGACATAAACATGTTTGGCTCCTCCCACTTAAGTGGTTGGCGCCCATTTTGTACATATTTAAACTCTGCATATCTCACTGCATGTATTCTGATCTGAAGAAGGGGGTGGCTCCCCCGAAACGCGTAATCCACTTTATTGTTTTATTTATTGCAATAAACCTCCCAGTATTTTGTACCATTGCTACATCTCTGGCTTCGGTTTAATTCCATTGGAGTCTGCAGCGCCTTTAGAGGTCTTTTTCTCATCTTCCACATCACATTTTCTCCTATTACCACTTGTGAAAATGAAAAATTTGGGGTAACCCCAGGATTTTAGTGTAAAAAATAAATTTTTTCATTTTCACATGCCAGTTTAATGATCATTTGTCAAACACCTGTGGGGTATAAAGGCTCACTGCACCGCATTCCTTCAGGGGTGTAGTTTCCAAAATAGTATGCCAAGTGTTTTTTTTTTTTTGCTGTTCTGGCACCATAGGGGCTTCCTAAATGTGACATGCTCCTTTTACCCCTTGTAAAAATTCAAAAACTGGGTCTACAAGAACATGTTAGTGTAAAAATATGTAGATTTTGAATTCTTCAAATTGCTGCTATTCCTGTGAAACACCTAAAGGGTTAACAAACTTTCTGAATGTCATTTTGAATACTTTGAGGGGTGCAGTTTTTTTTTAATAATGGGGTAATTTATGGGGTATTTCTAATATGAAGGACCTCCAAATCCACTTCAAAACTGAACTGGTACTTAAAAAATTCGGATTTTTAAAATTTTGTGGAAAATTGCTGCTGAACTTTGAAGCCCTCTGATGTCTTCCAAAAGTAAAACATGTCAACTTTATGATGCAAACAAAGTAGACATATTGTGTATGTGAATCAATATATAATTTATTTGGGATGTCCATTTTCCTTATAAGCAGAGAGCTTCATAGTAAAAAAAAAAAAAAAAAAAAAAAAAAAGCTAAATCTTCAAATTTTTCATCAAATTTGGGATTCTTCACCAAGAAGTGATGCAAGTATCAAAAATTTTTTACCACTAACCTAAAGTAGAATATGTCACGAAAAAACACTCGGAATCAGAATGAAAAGTTAGGGTGCATTCACACCACGTTTTTGCAATACAGTTCCCGTATCAGGTTTTTGATGAAAAACGGATTCCTCAAAACCTGACTAAACTGTATCAAAACATGTGTACAAATTTCAACCCGAATACAGTTAAAAAAACGTATACAGTTTGAAAAATGATGTCCAGTTGCATCCGTTTTTTAAGAAAAAAACGTATACGTTTTTAACTTTTCACTCCATTTTGAATAAAGTTTCACTTGTTTGAATGAAATTCCAAGAAAAAAACCTGTGCAAAGTCAAAAAACGTATGGTGAAAACCGGATGGAACTGTATGCACATACGGTTCTGTACGGTTCCCATTGACTCCCATGTAAAAAAAAAAAAAAAAACGTATACGGTTTAATACAGTTTTTCACCCGGACCAAAAACCGTGGTAGGCTACGGTTTTGGGTACGGGAAAAATAAACTGACAAAACCGTACCAGATGCAAAACGGACACAACCTGATGCATCTTTTGGCATATGGTTTTCAATGGAGAGTCAATGCATATGGTGTTCACATTGAAAACGTATACGGGAACTGTATTGCAAAAACATGGTGTGAATGCACCCTAAAAGCATCTGTTATTAATGCTTAAAGTGACAGTGGTCAGATGTGCAAAAAATTTTCAGGTCCTTAAGGTGAAAATGGGCTGGGTCCTTAAAGGGGTAGTCCTCTGTAAAACTTTTTAATCAAGTGGTGGCAGAAAGTTAAACGGATTTGTAAATTAC
Organism: Hyla sarda; assembly: GCF_029499605.1. NCBI lineage: Eukaryota > Metazoa > Chordata > Amphibia > Anura > Hylidae > Hyla > Hyla sarda. The sequence goes on along the minus strand of NC_079192.1, from coordinate 372,718,007 downwards.
TTCTATTAAAAAATCTTAATCCTTCCAGTACTTATTAGCTGCTGTATGATCCACAGGAAGTTCTTTTCTTTCTGAATTTCCTTTCTGTCTGACCACAGTGCTCTCTGCTGACACCTCTGACCATTTTAGGAACTGTCACGAGCAGGAGAGGTTTTCTATGGGGATTTGCTCCTACTCTGGACAGTTCATAAAATGGACAGAGGGGTCAGCAGAGAGCACTGTGGTCAGACAGAAAGGAAATTCAGAAAGAAAAGAACTTCCTGTGGATCATACAGCAGCTAAGTACTGGAAGGATTAAGATTTTTTTAATAGAAATAATTTACAAATCTGTTTAACTTTCTGCCACCAGTTGATTTAAATGAAATTACTGAGGGTTAAATGGGTTGGGAAAAAGCAGATTACCCAAAATGCAATGTTAAGGTTCTAGCAGGAAAAAGGGTTGAGTAAGGTACTCAAGGCGCATCAAAGTTGACACTGATCAGGGCAGAGGGCCCTTGTTTTTTATTTTTATTATGACATAAGCGGCTGCATTTAGTTGCCATGTTTACTGCATGTGCCTATACTAATGCAAGTCTCATTTAATATAAAAGAGCATCATAGGCTTTTGTAGATGCCATATGCACATTGTGGGGCCCACAGATTGTAAAATAATATAATAGGGCATTGCGAGAAGTTTCCTAATATATATTTATAAAAAAAATATAAACATATAAATAAATTTAAAGTATCTGACAGTTCTTCTGGGAAACATAGTTTCTTTTTATTTGTAGGTGCCTTTTGTCCCGGAGGCGAAGGGTTTAGTTTATTTAGTAAAAGAGCGCATGGACCGCATCCTTGTGCACGGTTTGTGAACACGTTTTGCACTTTTTGCTTGCACTTAGGTGACTGGTGTGATGGTGTAGGAGTTAATGAATAGGTTCATATACATGGTCTAAGTGTAGACAGTGAACACGCCCCTGTAATTTTATATGCACACCTGCCCTCATAGCAACACCTATTGTAATGAAGTGCCCACCCATCTGACTGATTTACAGAATGTTCTCCCCCCCCCCCCCCCCCCCCCCATATATATATCGGGAACAGGGGCACCTGATCAACATACTGTAAGCCAGTGTTTTCCAAACGGTGTGGCTCCAGCTGTTGTAAAATTACAACTCCCAGCAGGCAAGGGTGTTTGTATGCCACAGCTGGAGGCACACTGTTTAGAAAACAATTCTGTAAGCAGGTAGGTATGTAAATAGCCCTGCTTAACCTATCTGCACATACTAAAAAAAACTGCTGATTCAGACCCTTTATTAGAGAGCATGAGAAGTCCTGCTTCTCACATGGTCAATCACTGTGGATGGGGAAACTTGATGGCCACAGAGTAGGTCATGAATTGTTGATCGTCAGGGTGTCGACACCAAGAATCCCTGTGGAGCAGTACAGGAACTAAACCGTGTACAAGACATAGAAATCTTGGCTCTGTACACAGTTAGTAGTGATGTGCTGGGTAACTGCAGAGCAACTCCCAATCAACTCCCAAGGCCGCAACTACTAACAGTGTACAGAGTCTAGCGGTACTCAACTGGAGGACCATGGCCCATATCAGGACCATGGCCGCCAATGGTCTGAACCTCTAGCAGGTTCAGGGAACTGGTCCAGATCAGGACCATGGCCGCCAATGGTCTGAACCTCTAGCAGGTTCAGGGAACTGGTCCAGATCAGGACCATGGCCGCCAATGGTCTGAACTTCTAGCAGGTTCATGGAACTGGTCCAGATCAGAACCATGGCCCCCAATGGTCTGAACCTCTAGCAGGTTCAGGGAACTGGTCCAGATCAGGACCATGGCCCCCAATGGTCTGAACCTCTAGCAGGTTCAGGGAACTGGTCCAGATCAGGACCATGGCCCCCAATGGTCTGAACCTCTAGCAGGTTCAGGGAACTGGTCCAGATCAGGACCATGGCCGCCAATGGTCTGAACCTCTAGCAGGTTCAGGGAACTGGTCCAGATCAGGACCATGGCCCCCAATGGTCTGAACCTCTAGCAGGTTCAGGGAACTGGTCCAGATCAGGACCATGGCCCCCAATGGTCTGAACCTCTAGCAGGTTCAGGGAACTGGTCCAGATCAGGACCATGGCCGCCAATGGTCTGAACCTCTAGCAGGTTCAGGGAACTGGTCCAGATCAGGACCATGGCCCCCAATGGTCTGAACCTCTAGCAGGTTCAGGGAACTGGTGACAAGAGGCATCCACTCTCCCTGCATTCATTTGTTTCGGAGTCTTTAAGAGCAAGGGAACACTGCTCCCTGCCCGGCCAGCACTTCCTTTATGATACAAACGGCACAATTAGCGCTGCCATTATCTGCTCTAGCCAGCGGATCAGCATGAGACCTGGGACAGGGCAGTAACTTTAACCCCTTCACTCCTTAGCCTGTTTTGACCTAAATGACCAAGGTAAATTTTCAAAATCTGACATGTGTCCACTTGGTAATAACTTTGGAACGCTTTTACTTATGAAAGCGATCCTGAGATAGTTTTTATTTTTTTTGTGACATATTGTACTTTACATTAGTGGTAAATTTTGATTGATATATTTAGTGGTTCTTGTAAGAAAAAATTAAAAAATTTGCGACAAAAAATGAAAAATTATTATTTTTTTTTTTACATATTCTGCTCGTATGATAGTCATCCCCCACCTAATTAATGATTAATTCACATCTGCTATATATCTACTTTATGTTCCTATCATTTGATAAACATTCTTTTACTTTGTTAGATGGTTTATAAGTTTAGCAACAATTTTCCAGATTTTCAAGAAAATTTCTAAATCTGATTTTTCAGGGACCAATTCAGTTCTGAAGTGGAATTGAGGGTCCTGTATGTTAGATACCCCCTTAAATCACCCCATTTTTAAAACTGCACCTCTTAAAGTAGTCAGAATGACATTACGGAAGTTTATTAACCCCCTAAGGTGTTTCACAGAAATGAAAGCAAAGTGGATTAAAATGTCATTTTTTTTGCAGATTTTTCACTTTAAACCATTTTTTTCTGTAACACAGTAGGTGTTTACAAAGAAATATAACTCCAGATTTATTCCCCGAATTCTGATGTACATAGAAATATCCCATATGTGACCTTTGTGCGCTACGTGTCTCACACACAGGCCTCAGACATGAAGGTGTGCTGTGTAGATTTTGGGGCCTCCTTTTAGTTTAGGATATTTTCCTGGCATCATATAAAGATGCAAAAGCCTTGGGGTGCAAAAATATTTTTGGGAGACAAGTTGACACTTTCATTGGTACCATTCTGGGGTACATGTGACACAATGATCGTTTTTTTACTTTATTTTTTATGAGGTGGTATACATAAAAAAATCTATTCTGGGGTTGTTTTTTATAAAGAAAAATTTAGGTTGTTGATCATGCAGTATAAAGGACATGTTAACTTTACTCTGCAGGTTGATACTATTATGGCGATTCCAAATGTATATACTTTTTTTATATTTTAGTTCATTAATAGCATAAAAACAATTTTTGTATAAAAAAATCATGTTTAATTGCTGTATTCTGTGAGCTTTTTTTATTTTTTTCACTGACACAATTGTGTGAGGACTTTTTTTTTGCAGGGCATGTTGACTTTTTTTTGGGGGGGACAAATTTTGGGTATACACACACACACACACACACACACACACACACACACACACACACACACGGTGGGCCATTTATATGGATACACCTTAATAAAATGGGAATGGTTGGTGATATTAACTTCCTGTTTGTGGCACATTAGTATATGTGAGGGGGGAAACTTTTCAAGATGGGTGGTGACCCGACCATGGCGGCCATTTTGAAGTTGTCCATTTTGAATCCAACTTTTGTTTTTTCAATAGGAAGAGGGTCATGTGACACATCAAACTTAATGGGAATCTCACAAGAAAAACAATGATGTGCTTGGTTTTAACGTAACTTTATTCTTTCATGAGTTTTTTACAAGTTTCTGACCACTTATAAAATGTGTCCAATGTGCTGTCCATTGTGTTGGATTGTCAATGCAACCCTCTTCTCCCACTCTTCACACACTGATAGCAACACCGCAGGAGAAATGCTAGCACAGGCTTCCAGTATCCGTAGTTTCAGGTGCTGCACATCTCGTATCGTCGCAGCATAGACAATTGCCTTCAGATGACCCCAAAGATAAAAGTCTAAGGGGGTCAGATCGGGAGACCTTGGGGGCCATTCAACTGGCCCAAGATGACCAATCCACTTTCCAAGAAACTGTTCATCTAGGAATGCTCGGATCTGACACCCATAATGTGATGGTCACCATCTTGCTGGAAAAACTCAGGGAACGTGCCAGCTCCAGTGCATAAAGAGGGAAACATCATCATGTAGCAATTTTGCATATCCAGTGGCCTACATGATGATGTGTTTCCCTCTTTATGCACTGAAGCTGACACGTTCCCTGAGTTTTTCCAGCAAGATGGTGACCACCACATTATGGGTGTCAGGTTCGAGCATTCCTAGATGAACAGATACCTGGAAAGTGGATTGGTCGTCGTGGGCCAGTTGAACGGCCCCCAAGGTCTCCCGATCTGACCCCCTTAGACTTTTATCTTTGGGGTCATCTGATGGCAATTGTCTATGCTGTGAAGATACGAGATGTGCAGCACCTGAAACTACGGATACTGGAAGCCTGTGCTAGCATTTCTCCTGCAGTGTTGCTATCAGTGTGTGAAGTTTGGGAGAAGAGGGTTGCATTGACAATCCAACACAATGGGCAGCACATTGAACACATTTTATAAGTGCTCCGAAACTTGTAAATAACTAATGAAAGAATAAAGTTACGTTAAAACCAAGTACATCATTGTTTTTCTTGTGAGATTCCCATTAAGTTTGATGTGTCACATGACCCTCTTCCTATTGAAAAAACTAAAGTTGGATTCAAAATGGCAGACTTCAAAATGGCCGCCATGGTCACCACCCATCTTGAAAAGTTTCCCCCCTCACATATACTAATGTGCCACAAACAGGAAGTTAATATCACCAACCATTCCCATTTTATTAAGGTGTATCCATATAAATGACCCACCCTGTATGTATGTATGTATAATATAAAAATTTATTTTTCAATTTTTTTTTCTTCTTACTATTATACACACAATTTAATGGAGTACACATCCTCCGACAGGGCACCCTTCACCACCGATAGCTTCACTGCGGAGGAGCGAGAGAAGGAGGAGACCCCCTGCACTGATGGACCAATAGCAGCGATCGCTGGCCGGGGCGATTGGTCACTGGCCGGCTTATGGGAGGCCCAACTGTGCAGCACAGCCAGCCTTTGTGTATAATGGGTTAATGTGAGCAATCATGTTTTCCAACCTATAGATCTCCAGTTGTTGCAGACCTACAGCTCCCATCATGACCTTCTGTCTGAGCATGATGGAAGGTGTAGTTTACAACAGCTAGAGAAACAACAATTTAAAGGGAAACTGACAGGCTGTTCACTCGCACTAAACCCAAAACAATGGGTTATAGTGTGGATGAACTTAAGTAAAATGATATACTTAAATCGGTTCAGCCATTTTCTAAAATTGCTTTTGCATTTATTGTGCGTAATGGAGACGGGAGACAGCTTGCCGAGCTTCCCTGCCTCTGACTATTTTTCAGCCCTATGCCCCTTTATCTTTTACATATTCATAGCTCTTCACTCTCATGTCACTAGGACGTGAGTAGAGAATCATTCATTTCTAACGATTATTTGTTTTCTCTTAGTCCTATTCATCCCTTAGAATATTTGTGTGCTACTGTTAGGACTAAGGGAGAACAAATTGTCGTTAGAAATTAACTATTCCCTTATGTCCTAACCAGTAGCACAGTTGAGGATTTAGCAAGTAGAAAGGGAGGGCTCTCATGCTCGGAGGATAACAATATTGTCCGCCCAAAAGAAGAAAAACTGGAGATTCTTGAATTTACTCTATAAAGAGAAATTAAAGTAGAGTTAAAGTAGAGGGAGAGCTCCAAGAGGCAGATTTGCATAAGAGTTCCAGAGAAAAAAAAGGCTTCTTTCTGCAAAGGATATTGCAACAGCCCTTGTAGAGTGAGCTTGCACAAAATCGGGTGGCTCCAGACCCTGGGACAACAGCGATTACCGAATGGATTCTTTGAGCCAACGACTAATCAAAGGTTGCGATGCTTTAAAGCCTTTCCTTGCTCCAGAAAATAGGATTAGGAGATTTTCATCTTCCTTAAAGGGGTACTCCAGTGGAAAACTTTTATTTATTTATTTATTTTTTAAATCAAGTGGTGCCAGAAAGTTAAACAGATTTGTAAATTACTTCTATAAAAAAAATCTTAATCCTTCTAGTACTTATTAGCTGCTGAATACTACAGAGGAAATTCTTTTATTTTTGGAACACAGAGCTCTCTGCTGACATCATGACCACAGTGCTCTCTGCTGACATCTCTGTCCATTTTAGGAACTGTCCAGAGCAGCATATGTTTGCTATGGGGATTTTCTTCTACTCTGGACAGTTCTTAAAATGGACTGAGATGTCAGCAGAGAGCTCTGTGTTTGTTCCAAAAAGAAAATAATTTCCTCTGTAGTATTCAGAAGTAATTTACAAATCTGTTTAACTTTCTGGCACCAGTTGATTTAATAAAAAAAAAAAATTAAAGTTTTCCACCGGAGTACCCCTTTAAAATCCTTGCATCTGTCCAGGTAGATGCAGAGACATTTTGAAATGTGGAAGTTATGAGGGCCTCTTTTTTTGCTGGCGGGGGAAGGGGAGGAGAGCACTGGAAGAAATATCACATGGTAAACCTTGGTAATGGTTGCTAACATTTGTCCTAGAATTCTCGTTAATGTACGGACAGGGACCTTCCTGGGAGGAATTAGAGACTGGGCAAACTCTTAGACATGAGTCTTCCTTTCGGGAGATAGGTGAATGGTCATCTGGATAGAATCGATGATAAAGCCTAAGAATCTTGCTGAAGTCGAAGGCAGGAGGTTGGATTTGCCCCAATTTATCAGCCAGCCCAGCTGATGAAGCATGAAGGCAGGATCGTTTGGGACGGAACTCAATTGTCCAGGTAGGGAACTATGCTCAGACCCTGAAGCCATAGGTCCGCTACTAGCACTTGCAACGGTGTGCGGGGCAGAGGAGATCCCGAAGGGAAGAGCTTTGAACTGATAACATTTGAGCACAGCCTTGACCTGAACTGCAATCCTTAATCTTCTGGACATAATCAGAGCAATCTTGGATACATAGGAATGTGGAGATAAGCATCATTGAGGTCTAAGGTAGCTAGGTAGTTCTCTGGCACTAAAAGATTGATTTGAACTTTGGTTTTGACAAACTTGTTTGGAGGATAAGTCTCTAGATGAATCGGGTATCCTTCTGAATTAATGTTCAGGACCCAAGGGTCCTGGATGAGGAGTTGCCAAAATTTTGGAAAAGAATGGAGGCGACCACCTACCAGAATAGAAGGAGCAGGATTTACGTTTGATACAGTCATACTGGCCACAATATACCTTGAGATCCCTACCCCAACCGCGGAAAGACTGTTGTGGAAGGGAATTGCCCTTCTTGGTAGTCCTTCCATAATGCGTTCTAGCTCCGATACAAAAATATGGCCAAGTTCAAACAGAAGGCTGCACAAGGAGTACTTGCACGGTTTAAGCCACAGAGGCCTAAGACCTGCAGAGGTCAAGTCCATGGTCTTTGCAGCCAATTTAAGCTGCTGAGGAGCAGCATCAGTAAGGAAATCTACTGCTAGACTGTTTTAAAGGATGCAAGACTGTTTCCACGAGACCCCCACTGTCTAGGTCCATCTGCATTTGCTGCAGATGGTTTCTCAAGAAATTTGCTATCTCCGAATAGGCTATAGCGATAGAAGGCGGAGCCGAGGCTGCTGAATATCCGCGTCTAAAGGCGCAGTACTTGAGACTACTGCGATCAACCACGGTTGTCTTCTTGGACGATTTAGGGATGGGCATGTCCACCTTTGGGACAGGCCCCCAACAAGAAAGTTGGTCCTTAATAGGGAACATGTGGAAAACTTTTTTTTTTAAATCAACTGGTACCAGAAAGTTAAATAGATTTGTAAATTACTTCTATTTAAAAATCTTAATCCTTCCAGTACTTATTAGCTGCTGAATGCTACAGAGAAAATTATTTTCTTTTTGGAACACAGAGTTCTCTGCTGACATAATTACCACAGTGCAGAGTAGGAGAAAATCCCCATAGAAAACATATGCTGCTCTGGACAGATTCTAAAATGGACAGAGATGTCAGCAGAGAGCATGGTGTTCCAAAAAGAAAAGAATTTCCTCTGTAGTATTCAGCAGCTAATAAGTACTGGAAGGATTAAGATTTTTTTTATAGAAGTAATCTACAAATCTATCAAAAATGTGTAGCTCACTTAGGATATGGGGAAGAAGAGGGGAGGGGGGGTGCTCGAGGTTAAAGGTGATGCCTTCACCCAATAGGCCTAAGAAATATATGTAAAAGAGGGATTTATATATGATATATATACAAAAACCAATCCCCCTGGTCGCCCCATAGTGTCAGGCATTGATTCACTTACATCCAATCTCTCTCAACTGATTGACCGCCTCCTTCAACCCATGGTTCAAACAACTCAGTATTACCTTAAAGACACTACTCAAGCTGTACAGATACTAGAAAATATCAAATGGGAATCAGATTATATTCTTGCCTCACTAGATGTGAGCTCTTTATATACTATCATTAATCATACGGATGGATTAAAAGCAGTGCAACATTTTTTAACCAAAGGAGACATTTTATCGGAACAAATTGATTTTATCCTTCAAGCTATTAATTATATTTTAACACAATTATTTTTACTTTGAAAATGAATTTTATTTGCAAGCCACTGGCACGGCCATGGGTACGAGATTCGCGCCCAGCTACGCTAACTTGTTTATGGCTACCTGGGAGCAACAATTCATCTCTCCCAGGATTGGCGCGGATCCCGTACTATGGCGGCGCTATATTGATGATATAGTTTTATTTGGAAAGGCCTGAGAAACTTGTTGGAAACATTTATCCAAGAAATTAATATCAATAATTTTAACTTAAATTTTACTCCACACATAAGCACAGGCACTTTGGAATTCCTCGATCTTCTAATTACCATAGACACATGTAAGTTGATCTGCAGTACGTACCATAAACCTGTAGCTAAAAATAGTTTTATCCTTTTTAATAGTTGCCACCTACCCAGGTGGCTTTTAAATGTCCCTACAGGACAGTACTGCAGACTAAAGAGAAATTGTACCTCTCAGTCTAAATTTGAAGAAGAGGCCCAAGCCCTCACGGAACAATTCTTTGATAAAAGGTACCCAAAAAGTGTTTTAGACAAATCTTTTAATCAAGTCCGCACCTTGGATAGATCCTCCTTCTTTGTCCCAAAAGAAAGTAAGATATCATCTCAAAATGACGAACCTAAGATTATATTACCTTTCAATAGAGACTATAAGAAAATAGAAATGATTATTAAAAAGAACTGGCACTTTTTATTGAAGGATAAAATCATTGGACAAAAAATCCCTCCACACCCGCCGATAGTATACACAAAAGCTCCAAATTTAGGCATTCAAGTTGCCCCCACAGTAAAACAATCAACAGTTTCCCTAACATCGTCTACATGGCTGCATAGCAAGGGATTCCACCGATGCGGCACCTGCTCAGCCTGCAAAACTACAAACTTTCCCAAAAAAATTACCGAAATTACATCTACATCCAACAACTATACCCATAAAATCACAGAATGTCTTACCTGTCACAGCAAGGGGGTTATTTATTTAATCCAATGTACATGTCAGAAACAGTACATAGGCCGCACGAAAAGACAATTAAAAATACGGATGGTGGAACACATCTACAATATAAAAAGAGGTCTAAAAACACACCCATTGTCACTACATTTTGCAGAGAAACATAACCATAACCCATCAGATTTATCCTTTTTAGCAATTCAGAATGTAAGAAAATGTTGGCGTGGTGGCGATTACATCAAGAAGATGTCCAAAGCCGAATCAAGAAAGATATTCGACTTTGATACTATCAAGCCGAGGGGACTCAATGCAGAACTCGAAATCTTCGAGTTCCTTTGATCCCATCTTGGAGTGCGGCTCACCCTCACGACTCGTCACTGGCTGGTCGTTTATCGACCCAGTGACGGCTCCTGGGTCTGAGCCTCCCCAAGAACTCTCTACTGTCAAGCCTCCTTCGGTTGTTTGTCCAGATCCTTTCCCTTCCCTCCCTTCCATATTTCCCATATTTTTCATATTTTTTATATTTTATTTTTACATATTTTTTAATTTTTTTTCATGTTTTTTCATAATTTGCACATTTTTATAGTTTCATCATTTACCTATATACCTATATTTATTCAACTATTTTTCATATTGTTCACATTAATTTATATAGTTTCATCATATGCCTATTACATATATTCTATATCTTATATATTTTTATAATATATAATATTACATAATTCTTACCATTGCATACCTTCACATGAGTACCTATTTAAACTAATTTTTTCCACACAATATCTATCTTTTTATTCATACCTTCTTCTTCATATTTTAATTTTCGTTTTTAGTGTAATCTATTTATATATCACATGAATGAACATATCCAACTATACATGAACGTTAATACCTTCATTGTCATGTCTAGCATATTTTATAAATGAAATACATCTCCTTTTCCTTTCTTTCTTTCTTTCTTTCTCTCTCTCTCTCTCTCTTCAATCTACTTTTTATCCTATCTTATTGGATCCATCCCTTATTTTGCAATAAACTTTGAGTTTCCCTTATTCATGTTTTACTTGTTACCTTAATCATTATGACATCACTAAATGTAGACTACATAAATACAGACCTTTTCACCAGGTATTCATATCTCTTGTCACTGAAGAAAAGGCCCGCGGCCTTGAAATGCGTCTGACCCGTTATCAAGCACTACTCTATTAAGTGTACATCACTTGAAAATAGACTGTATCCACTATTTTTAATTTGCAACTGCTGGATGCCCCTATCATTGGGACCACTGTGACGCGCGAACTGCTAGCGCCCTATTCAGATTCGCACCTGCTTCCTGCAATCTTCCATCACAGCCCGGGCGGCGGAACTCCCGGACATCACCCCACGAGGCCGGACGCCATTCCGTGCCAACCCGGGAACTTCTTAGCCCACCGGAGAGCCACTCACCCAGGCTGCACCTCAATAAGGCACCGCAAGTACAGACAGACATCGCCACCTTAAGATACTGCCGTACCAAGCCTGCATCCGAGATCTGCCAAGGAGGGTGAGTGGTGCTGTGCACCGTTCCGTTACGAACATTACTTTTACAAACACCGCTGATACAGTTATGTTATAACTATCCCAAAACTGCAACAAGGTTACAAACTTTACTTCTGGATTTATTGATACAACTGCGCTGTGGTTAACTAGGATCGCAACACAGTCACAAGCGGCACGATTTATGTTACTGGAGACTCTGATATGATCTATTCAGTACCATTGGAATTTATTGTTACTGCTTTTCTGCAATATTGTTGGTTGTGACGAACTGTGAATCATATATATATTTATACCAACATAACTCATTATAGTGGATATATATATTTATATTTTTATTTGATTAGTGCTATATTTATTCATTTATTTTACCCAATATCACATATACCTTTCGCTTTTGCAAGGGCCCTGCAGGGCGATCGGTCATATTTTTATTATAATAAATATACTTTTATTGGATCCTAAAACTTTTCTTTCTTTTCTTTTCCTCATTCCATACCCTCAGTGCTCTTGAGGACTGGTTTTTGTATATATATCATATATACATCCCTCTTTTACATATAATCTACAAATCTGTTTAACTTTCTGGCACCAGTTGATTTATAAAAAAAAAAATAAGTTTTCCACTGGAGTACCCCTTTAAAACTGCTCCTTTCTTGGGCTTCCTTCACTCTGTTTTCATCATGGAGATTAGGGACTTTAACCTCTTAGGGACAAAGGGCATACAGGTATGCCCTGCATCCCCAGAGGGCATACCTGTACACCCTAATCCCGTTAACAGGATTTAAACTGTTCTCACCAGCGGAGAAGGGGGTTAAACCCTGTGGGTCCCGGTTGCTAGCGGCAGCCAGGACCCACGGCTAATGCTGGGCACCGCCGATCGGGCCGATGCCCGACAATAACCCCTTACACGCCGTGAGTGGCAACTAAAACAAGACTAAAACTGCCCCGATCAGCTTACTGAACAACGAGAGGGTCCTCACCTGCCTTTCCGTCATCCGATCAGTGATCTACTGCTCCATGCCTGCTTAGCAGGCAGGAGCAGCAGGGTGCCGAGAACACTGATCAATGCTATGCTATGGCATATCATTGATCAGTATATGCAATCAGAAGATTGCATGCTGTATCCCCCTATGCGGGCTAAAAAAAAAAACTAAAAAAAGTGTACAAAAAAGTTAATAAAAGTTAATTAACTACTTCTCTATTAAAAGTTTAAATCACCCCCCCTTCCCATTTTTTAAATAAAATAATGTCATAAAGAATAAAAATAATCATATGAGGTATCGCCGCATGTGTAAATGTCCGAACTATTAAAATATAAGAGTGAAAAGATATAGCTACCGGCACTGCTGCAATAACGGAGCTGGATAAGCTACAGGTGAGATGAATGAAGCACAAATTCTATACGGGTGCTACGTCCAGAAAGCGTAATTTTTTAACGTAAATTTGTTTTCCCTTAGTATTAACAGCAGCACAAGTGGGGTGTTCTGCCCCTGTGAAGCTGGCAGGACGTGGAATTTTAATTCCGCCCAAGTAATTAGCATTTTAATTAACTCCCCCATAAAAGGCCTCCTCCCTTAGGCCACATTGCTTATATAACAAGTAACAAACTAAACAACTAGGGCAGGAAATTTGTGTGCTGCTGTTAGGACTAAGGGAAAACAAATTTACGTTAAAAATTAACGCTTCCCTTACGTCCTAACCAGCAGCACAATAATAATAATAATAATTTTATTTATATAGCGCCTACAGATTCCGCAGCGCTTACAATTATGGGGTACAAACAAAGACAAGTATCAGACATAATATTACACAATAACTATTCAAACAAGAGGTGTGGGGATATGTTGAGGATATGTTGAGGCCAATTACAGAATGTTATAGGCCTGTCTGAAGAGATGTGTTTTCAGGCCACGTTTGAAACTATGGATGTTGTTGTTGAGTCTGAGGGATTGAGGTATAGCATTCCAGAGAACCGGTGCAGCACGAGTGAAGTCTTGGAGACGGGAGTTCGGATTATAGAAGATGTTAGTGTGAGATCATCAGCAGATCGGAGAGAACGTGTAGGATGGTAGACGGAGGTGAGAGAGGAGATGTAGGGAGGTGCAGCATTGTGGAGAGCTTTGTGTGTGAGACTGAGGATTTTGTACTGTATTCTGGACTGAATTGGTAACCAGTGTAGTGACTGGCGCAGGGAGGAGGTGTCGGTGTAGCAGCTGGAGAGGAAGATGAGTCTGGCTGCGGCATTAAGGATGGACTGAAGAGGAGAGAGTTTGGAGAAAGGAAGGCCTATTAGTAAAGCGTTACAGTAGTCGAGGCGGGAGTGAATCAAAGCAATAATGAGAGTTTTAGTAGTTTCAGTAGTGAGAAACTGGCGGATTCTGGAAATGTTTTTGAGATGCATGTGACAAGAACGTGAAAGGGACTGAATATGGGGAGTGAAAGACAGATCAGAGTCAAGTATAACTCCAAGACAGCGAGCCTGCTGCCTGGGAGTTATGGTAGTCCCACATACCGAGATGGAAATGTCAGGGTTAGGTACAGTATCAGTTGATGGAGAAAAAACAAGAAGTTCTGTTTTCGAAAGATTTAGTTTCAGATATAAAGAGGACATGATGTCTGAGACGGCAGAGAGACAGTCACTGGTATTCTGTAGGAGTGCAGGGGTGATGTTGGAGGAAGAGGTATAGAGTTGGGTGTCATCAGCATAGAGGTGGTACTGGAAACCAAATCTACTGATTGTTTTTCCAATGGGGGATGTGTAGAGTGAAAAGAGTGGAGGACCCAGGACCGATCCCTGGGGAACCCCGACAGCAAGGGGAAGAGGAGAAGAAGTAGAGCCAGAAAACGGGACGCTAAAGGAGCGGCCAGAGAGATAGGAGGAAAACCAGGCGAGAGCAGAGTCCTTGAGACCGATGGAGCAGAGATTACTGAGGAGGAGTTGGTGATCCACAGTGTCAAAAGCCGCTGAGAGGTCCAAGAGAATCAGTAAAGAGAAATTGCCATTTGATTTGGCCGTCAGAAGATCGTTAGTGACTTTGGTTAGGGCAGTTTCTGTGGAGTGAAGGGAGCGGAAACCAGACTGTAAGGGATCAAGGAGAGAGTTCTCAGAGAGATAGCGGATAAGGCGGGAGTATCCCAAGCGTTCCAGGAGTTTGGAGATAAAGGGGAGATTTGAGACGGGTCGATAGTTGGCTGCACAGGATGGGTCCAGAGATGTTTTTTTTTTCAATAGTGGGGTTATGATAGAGTGTTTGAAAGAGGAGGGAAAGACCCCAGAAGAGAGGGAGAGGTTAAAGAGTTTAGTTAGGTGACAGCTGATAGCAGGAGAGAGAGACTGGATGAGGTGTGAAGGCATGGGGTCACTAGAGCAGGTAGTGGGGCGGGCGGAGGAGAGGAGCCTGGAAACCTCATCCTCCGTTACAGGCTCAAAAACTGAGAGTGATGAAGAGGAGATGTGGCTGGGAATTGGATCAGAACTTTTAGGGGACTGGGAGAGGATTTCATCACGAATGTCATCGATTTTAGTTTTGAAGTATTTGGCCAGGTCTTCAGCACAGAGATCAGTGATTGGGGTCTGTACTTTAGGCCGAAGGAGAGAGTTGAACGTGTCAAAAAGGCGTTTTGGGTTGTTAGTAAAATATGTTAGTAAAATATGTTTGTTTGGCGAGATGAAGAGAGGAGTAATAGGATTTAAGCATCAATTTATAGTGCAAACAGTCTGAAGAAGTCTTAGTTTTCCTCAACAGATGTTCAGCACACCAAGAGCATCACCTGAGAAAGCGGGTTGTTAGCGTGTGCCAGGGTTGCTGCAGTCTGTGTCGGGAGGTTCGTGTTTTAGAGGGTGCCATTTGATCCAGGGTAGACTTCAGGGTGTCATGTTTGGCTGCTAGATTAGGGCAGGAGAGGGAAGAGATTGGGGATAGTGAAGATTGTAGAATGTCTATAAATTGATTGGTGTTTATGGCACGCAGGTTTCTGTAAGTGTACAAGGTTGGAGTGTCTGGAAGAGGATAGGAGTTACTGATAGAGAAAGAGAGAAGGTTGTGGTCAGAGAGCTCAAAAGGAGAATTATTGAATTTAGAGACAGAGCAAAGTCTAGAGAAGATCGAGTCCAGTGTATTCCCATACTTGTGTGTGGGAGAGTCAGTAAGCTGTGAAAGGGCAAAGGAGGAGGTTAGAGACAGAAGCCGAGAGGCAGAAGAGGAGATTGGGGTATCAATGGGGATATTAAAATCACCCATGATGAGTGTAGGTGTTTCTGAGGAAAGAAAGTGAGGGAGCCAGGTGGCAAAATGATCCAGGAACATTTGGGGAGAACCAGGAGGACGATAGATGACCGCCACTCTGAGAGACAATGGGCGGAAGAGCCTGAGGGTGTGGACCTCAAAAGAGGGAAACGTGAGTGAAGGTAATGGGGGGGATGACTTGAAAAGTGCATTGTGGGGCTAGAAGCACCCCAACTCCTACACCATGCCTGGTGTCAGATCTGGGGGTATGGGAAAAGTGCAGGTCACCAGAATATAAAGCAGCGAGAGAAGCAGTGTCAGAAGGTTGTATCCATGTTTCTGTGAGAGCCAGCAGATTAAGAGAATTAGTGAGAAATAAGTCATGAATCTGGGTGATCTTATTGCACACAGATCGAGAGTTTAGGAGAGCGCAGTTAAAGTTTGTAGTGGTTCCGCAGGTAGGTAGTGTGGAGCAAATATTAGTGAAAGGTGGGCCAGGGTTAGGAGCAATGTCCCCAGCAGCTAAAAGCAGAAGAAAGAAAATGTATCGCAATGATGTAAGTAATAAGTGAGTGCATGTTTTTTTTTTTTTTTTTTCTGAAAAGAGTGACTTACTTTTGTAGTTATAATGTTGAGTTAGTTCCCTTTTGTTCCCTTCTACTTCAATTCTGGTATAATTCTTGATATCACACTTAAAGGGTACCTCTCATCAGAAAAATTTTGATATATTCTAGATTAATGTATGCAGAATAACTTTACAATTGCATGTTATTAAAAAATATGCTTCTTTCTATTTAATTTTCCACTTTGAAGAAATGACCACTAGGGGTCTCCCTACCAGTCTTGGCAGCAAGCATTTCAGACTCATGCTGGAGTCCTAAACACTATGAGCTGCCAGTCTGCTTTGTTCACAGCCTGTTTGGCTGTGAACAAAGCAGGCTGGCAGCTCTGAGTGTTTAGGACTCCAGCATGAGTCAGAAATGCTTGCTGTCAGGACTGATCGGGAAAAATACAATAGAAAGCATATTTTTCATTAACATGGTATTGGAAAGTTATTCAACATTCATTAATCTAAAATATATCAAAAGTTTATTTGATGAGAGGTACCCTTTAAGAAGCACTTTAGATGACAGTATTAGATGGCATATTTGAATGTCTCCAGACCTAAGGTCTACAAGACCTATAGCCTCTAATATATAGTGCTAGGCTAAGCCAGAAGATTGGCAGAGGAGTGCAATCAGGTGTGAAAAAGGGTGGGGAGCAATCAAATTTTGGAAAGAAAGTTAAGAAAAAATAAACAGTTTGGGATCACTCAGGGGAAATAAATTGTGATCAAACAAAATAGAAACACTATCCAGATAACAGTAATAAATATACATGACAATGCAATGATGGGGGAATGGGAGTACACATTCACAGGATGAGTGGCATACCAGGTTGATTATTTAAATACAGCTAAACACATTTGCAGTGGTGAAAACAAATGATGGTGGTAGTTGTTCAAGAGATGAAATGAGGACACACCAGGTTGATTATTTAAATACAGCTAAACACAAGTGGGGACTTAGCAAGTAACAACACAAATAGGGAGGGACTACGGCAGAGTGGCACTTAGGATAGACTGCCCAAAGGCCAACTCTTCCGAATGTTTGGCACTAACCCTGTAATGACTGACAAATGTGTTATGGGTGCCCCAAGAGGCAGCAGCACAGATTTGTTCCAAAGGAACAGATTTTCCTTTCGGCAAAGGAAGTAGACACTGCCCGGGTAGAATGGGCAGTAACAAAGGCGGGAGGAGTCAACTCCTGGGCTACAAAAGCCTCGGATTGCCTCTTTAATCCATCTACTCAGAGAGGGTTTAGAGGCTTTAAAACGTTTGTTCTTTCCTGAAAAGAGATGAGGTGTTCTGATCTTCTGAATTCTCCAGTTCTTGCAATGTAGATTTTCAGGATTATTGAAATGTCCAGAGTGTGATTCGCAGCTTCTTCAGGAGAAGATGGGTTAGGACGCAGAACTGGGAGAGATATGACCTGGTTGATGTTTGAGAAAGTCAGGACCTTAGGAGCAAAGGTAGGCAGATATCTCAACAGGACTCTGTCCTGGAGAAAGTGTATAAGGCTCAAAAGCCGAAAGGGCCTGAAGCTCACCAATTCTTTTGGCGGAGGTTATGGCCAACAAAAAAGTGACTTTAAGGGTTAAATACCTAAAGTCAGCTTCTTCCAGAGGTTCAAAGGGGGGAGAGCATAACCCCTTGAGAACAGCAGATAAATCCCATCTGGGGATAGGTCTGAGAACCCTAGGTTTAAGTCTTTCAGCTCCCCTGAGTAATCTTTTGATTAGGGGTTCTTGTGACAAAGATCTGCCTAAAAAGGCAGAGAGTGCTGAGACTTGAACCTTTAGAGTAGATGGGCTTAGACCCTTGTCAAGGCCATTCTGGAGAAAACGTACTAATGCAGAAAGAGCAGGATCTGAGGCTACTACCTCTTTCATAGTAAACCACTGATGAAAGATCCGTTTTATCCGGGAATAAACTTTGTTTGTTGATTGCGCTCTGGAATGAGCAATGGTTCTCAAAACCTCTGCAGGAAGCCCACTATATAGTAGGGTCCTGTCAATCTCCAGGTCAGATTGAGTCTCCTCAGATCTAGGCAGGAGCCTGTGTTGTGAGACACTAGGTTCTGCATGGGGGGAAGCCTCCAATAACACCCTTGACTCATCCTCATGAGCTGGGTGTACCAGGACCTCTTGGGCCAGAATGGTATGATGACTATCACAGAGGCCTGGTCTTGCCTGACTTTCATCAATACCCTCGGTATCATGGAAAGTGGAGAGAATATGTAAGCCAGCCTGAACCTCCATGGTATGGACAGAGCGTCTATCGCCACAGGATTGTCCTCTTTGTAAAGAGAGCAAAACTAACTCACTTTGGCATTCAGACGTGTTGCCATGAGATCTATCTCTGGCACTCCCCACCGCAGGGGTTGCGATTCCAAACCGACAAGACTTGATCTTTAAGCGGTTGGAGATGCCAAAGGGCCCAAGGAACTGCCTCTGCAGATGCGGACATGTGACCCAACATCTTCATCAGAGTTCGGATGGAGACTTTGCGAGGACTCCTCAGAAACTCCGCGGCTCTTACCACTCGACTCTTTCTCTCTGGAGTCAGAGATAAAGTCATACGGGAGGAATTGATTATGAAGCCGGGAAACTTCCTGGTTGTGGAAGGAATGATCTCGGACTTCTCCCAGTTTATAATCCAGCCAAGATGCTGAAGGAAATTTAGAGCCAGATGAAGATGAGATTGTAAGACTTCTGGAGAAAGAGCTTTTAGAAGTCATTCGTCCAGGTAAAGAATAATTTCTCTGAGAGCAGCAACAACTGGAGCCACAACCTTTGTAAAAGTGTGGGGAGCAGAAGTAATGCCAAAAGGCAGGACAGCAAACTGGAGGTGCCTTACCACACCCTTTATGGTGACAGCAACCCTCAAGAATTTCCTGTGAGCAGGATAAATGGGAACATGAAGGTAGGTGTCCTTCAGATCGATGGTGACCATAAGGTCTTGAGGGTCCAGTATGCTGGTGACTGACCGGATGGTTTCCATTCTGAACCGCCTTTTCTTTATGAAGCGGTTCAGGAAACGGAGGTCGATAATCATGCGCCAGTCTTCTGACGGCTTTGGAACTAGGAAGATAGGGGAGTAGACCCCTAACCCTCTTTGGCGGAAGGGAACTACCTCTAGGGCTTGTTTCTCTATATATTGGAGGACCGAGTCCTCCAGAAAAGATTGCTTTGTTTGGGGTAATAACTTTGTTAACACAAATTTCCTTGGGGGGGGGGGGTGGAATAAAATCTATTTTGTAGCCTGACTTTACTACTTCTAAGACCCAAGGATCCTGGATTTCTTGCATCCAGGTGTCTAGAAACAAACTTCAGCGGCCTCCAACAGGAGAAGATCTCTCCTAGAGAGAACTGGAGGTTTATCAGGATGTTTCCACTCGGTAACCATCAGTTTCTTGAGATTGTCATCCACTTTGAAGGCCCATGGCCCTCTAGAGATGGACGTTGAGGCTTCCCCCTGTTCAACATCCTGGTCCCTTGACCGGATGGAACGGAGTAATCTTTGAGTTTTCTCTACAGGAAAGAGAGATGGAAGTACAACCTCCTCGACGGACTGATCAGACCGTGCATCCACAGACATAGCGGAATCTTCAGGTATGGAAGTGGGACTTGTAGAAATCCTGGGTTTCTTGGCAGAAAAAAAACTACTTCAATTCACTGATGGAGTTCCCCATGAACTCCTTCATCCAAATAAACATATCCTGAACGGTGGGTTCTGCCGGATTAGGGGGTGGCCGACAGCCAGGACACCTGTTATACTCATAAGAGTCTGGAAGCGGAGTACCACAATCCGCACAGGTGAGGTGTTTTCTCTTGGAAGATGTTTTGTGGCTTCCAGGGTGGGACTCACCACTGAGGGGAGTAGACATCCTGAAAAACAAAAAAAGCATTTAGAAGAAAGCCGCCAAGTAATGCAAAGCATAAAGATAGCGAAGCACTACCTAAGAGAATAAAGAGAGAGTGTAGAATACACAAAAAGGTACTAGCAATCTGGTAAGCAGTGATTGTTAGTAAGTCACTCTAGCAGCGATGCAGCAAGAGACCTGCTGTATGGGGAAGCTGCTTTAAATAGAGGAGTGGGCAGAAATCTAAGTAAGCCCCCCCCCAAATGATCTGACATCACTAGGTCATAATGACCTAATAAGTATCCTTTAAAAATATGCATAAAATTAAAACAGCGTCCATTCCAGACAGAGGAAAGGGCAAAGAAAAAGTACATCCTAGTGTAAATAACTGTAAAATTCTTGCAATCAGCGCTTAGAGCGCAAACGCCGGACCGGAAGTCGTCAAATGACGTTCTTCCGGTCCGCTACAGGCACTGGATCTCAGGCACTGAGCAGTCATTCGGCGATCGGACAGCGAGGAGGCAGGTAGGGACCCTCCTGCTGTCCTGTAAGCTGTTCGGGATGCCGCGATTTCACCGCGGCTATCCCGAACAACCCACTGAGCTAACCGGCACACTTTCACTTTCGACGCGGCGTTCAACTTTGAATGCCGTGTCTAAAGGGTTAATAGCACGCGGCACTGCGATCAATGCCGCGCGCTATTAGCCACGGGTCCTGGCCGGGCCCGACCCGCTATGATGCAGGGCCACGCCGTGGCCTCGCGTTATAGATTGGGAGCAGACACATGACGTTTCAGTACGTCATGTGTCCTTAAGGGGTTAATAATCTCTGTGTTTTTTCCAGGA
This sequence comes from Hyla sarda, assembly GCF_029499605.1. Lineage (NCBI taxonomy): Eukaryota > Metazoa > Chordata > Amphibia > Anura > Hylidae > Hyla > Hyla sarda. The sequence continues at coordinate 372,697,150 of NC_079192.1, read as the reverse complement.
GGAAAAAATAAGAGAGTTTTCCCCCTCAGAAGGGGAGAAAGATGACTCCACCAGAACATGACATTCAGTACCGGTTTCCATAGCTCTCGGAGGAGAGGCATGTCTAGGCCTCTTGTGGGTTATGGCTTGCTTGAGTTCAGCAATGATCTGCCCGACGGTTGTCATGTTCGTCTGCACGTACTCCTTCACCCAGATATACAATTTCTGTATAGTTGGTTCCTGCTTTCGCCCTACAGCTAGGGCCTCTAGAATAAGGGCATGCGTCTTCAAGTGGCACTTTGCCATCAAAACAAGCTAAAAGCCTTTCTGACAAGGTCTCTCTCTCTGTCACCAGTTAAAGATATCACTGAAAAGAGAGGTTAAAGATATCACTGAAAAGAGAGAAAAAAAATTATAATACAGATATATATTAATAATAATAATAATAATAATCAGCAAAAAAAATTACCTTAATAAAATGGTTGTAAAGGTAAAAACATAAATACCAAAGATAGTATCAACAATCAAAGAAAAAACACTGCAATCTTAGCAAGATAGCACGAAAAGAGTACACAAGGTACAAAGTCTCATGGTAACTGACTGTAACAATACAAGACTGAGCTCCAGGAGACCGAGGCCAATGCCAAATGGTGTTTAAATGGCGCCAAACCTTAAACTCTGCCCACAAGGGGATGGCGCTAAAAAAAAGATACAACTTTATTAAAAACAAAAATAATCATAATAAACTAAAGGCAGACTACTAGTTCCCTGAATATAACCATAATTTCCCAGCAGGGTCCCAGCCTAAATATAACTTAAATGGCGGGGACCAGCTGGGAGAGAAGGGAAGTGATGTCAAAGTGACATCACTTCCCCCAAAATAGCCACACCCATGAATAGAGTGCCGCTCCGAACACTGGCAGAACACTGGAGGGACGGCCAGAAAACACAAGCCAGCCTGCTACAAGAAGTAGTATAAAAGAAAGTCCTCATAAGGTAAAAAAAAATTGGAAAGAGAAGGCGGGTGCTACAGAGCCATAAGCCCCGAACCCAGAACAACAAAGAATACCCAATAGGAAAAAAAAATAAATGGGCAAGACAAATACAGCAATAAAAGCTGTTGAAAAGCAAAAAATATAAAAGGAAAGATCTTCACGAGTGAGATCACCATAGGTCCTACTGTCTGGGAGGATAGAGAAAAAAAACAGTGACCTTATGGTGGTCTCTCTTTTAAGGGGCATGTTTATTAATTACATTTCTACTTATTTATGTCATTAACATTCCATATTTCCTACCAGTTCGCGGGAGGTGGAATACCCTATCTGTGCTACTATTTAGGACGTAAGGGAATCATGAATATACAAAGGATGGGAGGGGCATAGGGCTGATAAGGATCTGCAAGAGTATTAGCCTTATTTTCATTCTGTGGGGCTAATCTGCACAGAACTTAAATTGTACTTGTTGTCAACAAAAACTTTTTATATAATGTAGATAATGCCATTATATGTATATTTGTATTATACATTGGTTAACTAATATATTTTTGTCCCTACAGCTATTGTCTGTGTATCTCTATGAGGAGTCCAAATACAGGAAGTGAGGGTGAACAAGCAGGGTTCTGTGCACTAAGAAAAAGCAGTACAGTGTGCACTGAGGCTCTATAACATGCTCCCGGCTCATACATCAGGTTGATTGACAAGCCCAGAGGCTGCACAGATCCCTGCTTGTCCACCCTCACTTCCTGTTTTTGGACTCCTCATAGAGACATACAGACAATAGCTGCAAATATACATTTAATGGTATTATCTACATTATATAAAAAGTTTTTTTTATGAGAGGTACACTTCAAAGATGACCTCACAGTTTGGGTGTGGTGGGTGGTAACATCACAAGTACCACCACCACTATAAGTTAACTGGGAGTTAAAGGAGGAAAAGTATAGGATGGGAACTAGGAACTTTATAAAAGGGAGATGTTTCACAGTGAGGGGGCACAAAAATAAGTGCACAAGAGGGTGGAGACTTAGGGCTCATGCACACTGAAGAATATGTACCCAGAGAAATTTCTGGCAGACACTGCAGTGCAGCCTAAACCAGTCATTGCTAGGACCACACGGCCATGTGCCATTTTGATTGACTGCAATGCATTTTTACGGTGCACGGTGCAGCAGAATTCCATTGAAAACAATGGAAAACTGCTGCACCAGAATTTTTGAGCAAAATTTCTCAGCTTAGAATCTTTCTAGCGTGCGTGGCTCATTCCTCTTCAGCAGCCAAGGGACTACAACCTGGAGTAGATGTTAGCATTGCATGACAGGAACTGGAGTCTCCTACTTACATGGGCTGCTTGTAACACCGCCCACAAGAATCTTATATAAGTGAAGGGGTGGGCAACTTTCCTATTGGTTGCTAGGGATGTTGTTAACCTCTGACAACTGTATTTGCATCCTTCTCATTGGCCCACTAGCTAAAAGAAGGGAGGGATCAGTGTCCTATATTCGGGAATATTTGCATATTCGCATATATACGAAATATTCGCGCTCCACACCGACTCACACAGTAAATAATATTGGAGCCTTCTTTGGACCACAAGCTGGAAGCGATGATTTTTTTTTTTTTTTATAAACACAGTACACATCATTGTTGTGATGTGTAATGTGAAGGAAAAAAAAAACACAAATATTTGTCATTACGAATATATAGCGCTACATTGTAAATATTCGGGAAATCGTGAAGTGTTGATATTTGTGGTAAAAATTCACATTTCGAATATTTGCGCTCAACACTAGTAATGATACATATGTCGGATGAGTGTCACACTGTTACATTGTGTGTAATATTCCTCCAGCCTTCTTTCAAGTTTTCCATCCAAAGTCTGGAATACCCCTTTAGCGTAGGGTCACATGTGCCATATTTTGCTGCTGCATATTTTCCTTTCCATCAAAGTCGATGGGTAGCAAAATCAGCTGCATATTTTGCTACCCATTGATTTTAATGGGTAGGAAAATACGCAGCAGCAGAATACGGCACGTGTGACCCTAGGCCTAGGTTCCACTTTGGTCTACACCACTGCCTTGGTGACATCACTGATGACATCTTGTCCAGGACTTTCGCTGCTGCTGTTTCGCTGCTGTTAACAAAGTGGTCTTCAACCTGCGGACCTCCAGATGTTGCAAATCTACAACTCCCAGCATGCCCGGACAGCCGTTGGCTGTCCGGGCATGCTGGGAGTTGTAGTTTTGCAACATCTGGAGGTCCGCAGGTTGAAGACATCAGTGCATGTGATGACAGTGGTGGTGATGTCATAAATGGCAAGGGCAGGGATCTATCTTTTGTAAGGGGTAGTGACAACACAAGAAAAGGACATGCCAGGTCTACAAACTGAGAACCAAAAGTGTAATGGCAGGGCTAGCCTATGTTGCCAAAGAGTTGCGCAGTACACAAGGGTATTTCCTTCACTTTACACAGAAAGAATTATGACATCCCAATTGGGGGTTAACGTAAGCAGCAACATCAAACCAGGGCCTTCATGCTATCACTAATGATGAGTGGTTGTAAGAATCTCGAGCCTAGGTCTCCAAACTGTGAACCTCCAGCTGTTGCAAAACTACAACTCTCAGCATACCCGGACATCCAACGGCTCTCTGTGCATGCTGGGGTTGTAGTTTTGAAACAGCTGGAAGTTCAAAGTTTGGAGAACACTGATCTATGGATCCAACTTTATTTACCCTGGTTTTTCAGTGGATAGGCCATTAATACATGAATGGCGAGGTGCAGATCAGCAACACTTACACTTTACAGTGAATGGAGCTGAAAGCAGGCAGTTCTGTACATTGAATAGTGCCTGAGCTGGGATACTGCAGATTGGATGCCACTTCAATGGGCTCTGAGCTGTAGTAACCTCCACACTAGAGGACGGCAATGGGATCGGGTTCCCGCAGGACCTGACATAAAACCTTTTTTTGGTCACAGAACATCGAGCAGATCCTTTGAAATGTCACAGGGAGCTAATGAAATGGCACAGGGGGAGCTATCTCTAAAACCGGAAACAAAATGTTTGCGGGAGTGGGTGGGATTGGACACAGATGTTGCGGAAGTGGAACATTACCACGCAGGGTACTACCCCACATGGCCACTACATACAATGTACAATGAGTTATAAATTGGACCAATGTGACATTGTGGATGTTGTATATTTCTTTTCTAAGGCGTTTGATACTGTGCCACACAAAAGGTTAGTACATAAAATGAGGATGCTGGGACTGTGGGAGGACATATGTAAATGGGTTAGTAACTGGCTCAGTGATAGAAAGCAGAGGGTGAGTATCAATGGAACTTATTCTGGTTGGGTGACAGTTTCTAGTGGGGTACCAAAGGGGTCAGTACTGGGTCCACTTCTTTTCAATATGTTTATTAATGACCTTGTAGAGGCATTAGAGGAGAATCTCTATATTTAAAGATGACACTAAACTGGGTAAAGAGATCACTACTATAATATTACAAAGGGATCTGGGGAAACTGGAGGCTTGGCACAGACATAGTGAATGAAGTTTAAAGCGCAACGGTCATGACATTTTGGTGCAATAACCTGCACACAACCTTTGTACAGCAATATTTTTACCTGAAATTTGCAGGCTTTCATGACTGCAAAAATTGCTTTTATTCAAAGCCACTGATGGTCGGATAGGCGCGGCGCGTGGTACGCGATGCCCCACCGCCGACACGCCCACCCCTACCCAGTATGTCATTGACATACAGGTCCCAGCACATGCGCCCTTCAGCTAATCTAACCTGTGGGCCGCTGTGTGTCATCCCGCAAGCGCTCGCTCCTGCCGCCGTCTTCTTCCTCAGTGTGCCTGCACAGTGCTAGGTGCAGAGAGCGTGCTTCCTCTCTGCACATAGTATCGAGGACTAACCTGATTGCTCTGCGCAGGCGCACTGAGGAGGAAGACGGCTGCTGGAGCGAGTGCTTGCTGGATGACACAGTGGCGCGCAGGTTAGATTAGCTGAAGGGCGCATGCGCTGGGACCTGTGTGTAAACCACACAGCGGTCCCAACTCTGACATACGGGGTAGGCATGGGGGTGGGCGTGGAGGCGGCGGGGCATCGTGTACCTCGCGCCATACCTTTCAGACCGTCCGTGGCTTTGAATAAAAGCATTTTTTTCAGTCATGAAAGCATGCAAATTTCAGGTAAAAACATTGCTATACCCATCACCTGCACACAGTATAAAGGCTGTGTGCAGGTTATTGCACCAAAATTTCATGACAGTTGCGCTTTAATGTGGATAAATGTATGGCCTTTCCTGAGAATTAATGGAGTCATAAAATGTTTGTAACAACTGGTGCATGTGCATGTACACTAATACTGTTAAATGTTTCCCATGCCTTAAAATAAACATTTTCAAACCTATGGTAACATTACAGCTCTAAGCATACTGGGAGTTGTAGTTTCTCAATAGCTGGAGATTCACAGGATGGAGAATAAAATAAGCTTCTTGAGTTTCTTCACACAGCACACACCTGTGTGTGCCATTTCTCCTTACCATAAAATCTACCATAAGGTGCCACATATCACACCAGGCACCGAATTTAAACTTTCAGATATTTATTTGAAAAAAAAAAAAGCAAGTCTTCCTTGGCATGACAGCGAATATAGACAAGATAATAGGTTCACAGTGTCATTTCTGTGTGTGTATCTCATACAGTTAAAGGTTGGTTGATATCTGCTAGGCCACTTTTCTCCAGTAAAGACGCAAGGTGCATAAGTAGTTTTCCCAAGGTGTGAACGACTTCTGCATCGTCCTCTAGATATCGAATCTAAAGCTGCTGCGATGCTCTGAAATGTTAGGATTGAAAAGTGCACTTGGCCATTAATAAAAAGTAACCTGTTTGTTAGCTTGGTCATAAAGGATTGTCCAAGATTAGAAAAAAAAAAAAAGTCAGCTCCACCCCCAACCCTTTCAAAGAAACAGCGCCACTCCTGTCCATAGGCTGTATCTGGTATTGCAGCTCAGTACCAGTCACTGGTATGGGTCTGAGCTGTAATATTACACAGCCTATAATCAGAAGTTGCGCTGTTTACAGGGAAAAAAAAAAAACCTTTTCTAATTCCAGACAATCCCTTAAACCCCATGAACGTAAAAGCCCATAATAAACCAAAACTTTATACAAGAGATTCCTTATAATTCTCTTATAAATTACAGTATATACAACACAGAACTTTCATGTCTATCATTGTTGGCAACAATGCCCAATACAGCAGCGGAAAAGTGGTGGCACAGAATGGTGCCAGTCTTTTCTGTGGGTAGAGAAGTGCTGAAATCCAGTCTTTGTGGTACTGCAGCTCAGCTGCAATATTAGACACAACCAACAGACAGGGGTGGTACTGTTTTTTTGGAAGAAGACAGTCTTGTATGTCCAATCCTGAAGAACCCCTATAAAGCTTAAATTAGAATGTACGCCTAAAGGGGTTTTCCCATTTCATAAAGTGAAGGCATCTCGCTTTATAATCATAGGGGGTCCGAGCTTTGGGGCCCTGACTGTGTGAATGAAGGGACGGTAGTGCTGGTGTAGCATTGCACTGCAGTTTTTTTTCTTGTACAGTGAAGTTCCTATACAATGGGCTGTGCAGGGAAATGCTGTTGGCCAGCCCTGCACCCCTTTATTCTCACTAGTAATGGAGGTCCCAGAGGTTGGCCCTCATATCCTTTTGATGTGCAATCACTTTGAGATGGAAATGCCCCTTTACATTTTATATAGTATTTCCTACTCCAAGTCAACACTCTAAAACTCAATCCTCAGAGTTTACATTGCAAAACTGGATCACTTTATCAATTTTCCCATTTAACCCTATGAGTAATTCCACTTTTAAAAAATATCTGCAGCCCAGGTCACCAGAAATTTGCACCTTGAATAGGCCATAACCTTGGGTTTACCACCAAAAACAGCTCTGCAATGTATTTCGGACGACACGCTAACTCACTGCTGCATATCGATGACAGAACATACACAGAATATCGAAAATAAAGAATAGGAACATGGATCCTTGGCATTGAACTACATCAATAAGGTGGTAATGGATTGTCTGTAAAGTGCCTCTTAAAGCTATAGTTCAGCATATTTCATGCATCCTAAGGCCTCAGTTACGCAATTGTTGTTTAATTTCAGTCCTGGGAACATAGTCCATAACCCAGCAACTGAATACATAAGCAGATGTATGGATGACTATAGTATGCAGCTTCTGGAAGAAGCAAAGGCAGCTGACGGATGCCGGCACCAGTGCAGAAGTTATTGCAGACTTGGAAGCAGTGACAAGCCAAGTCATGAACTTAGTCTTTAGGTGGCTGCCCTTGTAAAGAAGATATGAACTTGCTGGCTACTTTGTGGTGGTCAGGTGACCCGGAGCTGTGTCTCTGTAGGAGACTTATGGCCTGTCCATGCATGTCAGAGGTCAGCGTAGCAGACGGAAGGTGAAGTATGACTAGGCAGCATTCCAAAACATCAGGGAATGGCAGCACCTGAGAAAATATGAAAGGAACATATGTACAGATATTCAGAGTCATGTATGCTACAACTGCAGAGAAGTTGCTATGGCAGTGTCTCACAGATTTTTCTAAAGATTGATCCTGCAGTGAAGACTAGTCAAAGTTCTTATATGAAAACATGTACATGTTCAGGGCATTTCCTGTACTCGTCCTTACAGGGGTTATCCCAAGATTACAACATATCACCTATCCACAGATAAGTACAATGTATTCAAAAAGTCTTCAGGCCCTTTAACCTTTTTTCACATTTTCTTATGTAGCAGTCTTGTGCAAAAATAAAAAAATATTTAAGTTTTTCCTCATCATTCTGCACTCAATACCCCATAATGAGAGGGGGCTGCCCCTTGAGCTCAAACACAGGAATGTGTGGAGCTACAGATCTGGAGAAGGGGACAGAAAATGTATGCTGCACTGAAAGTTCCTAAGAAAACAGTGGCCTCCATAATTTTTAAATGGAGAGAGTTTAGAACAACCAGGCTTAGGAACAACTCTGTGAATGTCCTTGAACCCTGACTTAAACCTACTCGTTCCTTTTTTGGAAGTATTGAAAATGGCTGTTCACTGACAGTCGCCATCCAACCGGTCAGAGCTTGAGAGGATCTACTGAGAAGAATGGCTGAAAATCTCCAAATACAGGTGTGCAAACCTTGTGGCATCATCTCCAAGAAGACTGGGGGCTGTAACCACTGCTTTAACTAAGTATTGGGTAAAGGGTCTGAATACTTATGTCAACATTAGCCAAGTGACCTCTGTCCTCATGATGTTCATCTGATCTACAGTCTGGAGGTATTGTCGGAAAAGTGCGGAGTCTAATATGTTTGTATTGCAGGTTCTGCCGTAACGAGTTGTAGCTGGAACAAATAGTCATGATGGCCCAATCCAAATGGAACAGAAAAGGGAAAGTAGATGACTCACATCAGAGAAGACGTCATCTATGAGTCGCTGGCTATAGCAGCACTGTAATCTACATAGCTTACAGATAAATGAGTTGCTTTTTTTTTTTTTTTTTTTTTTTAATTTTTTGCTTTCGTCAAGAATTATTGGTTTGGGGGCCCTGTGAAAAAATGTTTTCCAGAGGGTGGTTAAAGCTGAAAAAGGTTGGGAAACACTGCCTCAGAGATTATCACTACCTCTCTTTTAGCAGCCCTTTGTCAAACAGTGGCTCGGGCAGAGAGCCTATTGGCTAAAATCTACTTCATATACAATCCCATGCCAGATGTTCTAAAACCCAGCCAGAGAGCTCTGCGTTATAAGCAGCATCAAAAATGCCAAACTGCAAGAATCAAGAGACAGCGTCACATCTGTTCACGTATCTATAGCTAAGCACCAAACTGCAGTAGTAGAAAAAGACTATACTTGGAAGCACTGATTAACCACCATCCCCCTTCCAAATACACATGACCTGCCCAAAGGGAAACCTTTCTAAGTCCTTTTTATTAAAGCTAAACTGCATACGTGCACCTCTTACCTTAAGGTATTCTGGAAATTCAGCCAGTTTATGGTTTGCTGTAGAAAGCTTCTTCATCAGCTCAGTCAGGGAGACTGGATTTTGGTTAGTTCTGGGTAAACAGCAAAAAGGAGATTTTTTTATGCTTACCGTAAAATCTCTTTCTCGAAGGATCCATTGGGGGACACAAACCATGGGTGTATGCTGCTGTCACTAGGAGGTTCGACACTATGGCAACAAGAAAAGTCGGCTCCTCCCAGCAGGATTACCCGCCCACAGGCACCTGAGGTAATCAGTTTTAGTCCCAGAGCAATAGGAGAAAACCGACAGGTCAAGAGAAAACCACAAACTGTCCAAGCAATCAGAAGAAAAGGCAACTGAACACACCTTCGGACAGATAACTGAAAAAAAAGGGGGGGGGGAGCTGTGTCCCCCAATGGATCCTTCGAGAAAGAGATTTTACGGTAAGCATAAAAAATCTCCATTTCTCTATCGGCTCCATTGGGAGACACAGACCATGGGACGTACCAAAGCCGTCCCTTGGGTGGGTAAGGAATCAGACAGGTGGACGATTGGACCACCGCTGTCTGCAACATCTTACAGCCCAGAGTAGCATCAACCGATGCGTAGGCATGAATCTGGTAGCACCTTGAGAAAGTGTACAAAGACGACCACGCGGACGCCTTACAGAACTGCAAGGCTGAAGCCATGTAGCGGAGGGCCCAGGATACCCCGAAAAACAGGTGGAATGAGCCAAACCCCTGAAGGGTGGGACCTTCCCCTTGCAGCGGAAAGCTCCCAAAAAGAGCAGACCGGATCCACCGAAAATGGTGGTGGTAGAAGCAGGTTGTCCTATACAACGACCTTCCGGAAAAACAAAAAAGGGAAGAGTGACTGAGAGATAAGTCCGAACAGCCCTCACCACAACCAGGTTGTGGAACAAACGCTTCCCGGAATGAGAAGGGGCCGGACAAGAGGACAATGTTCTCATTGAGATGAAAAAGTAAAAAAAAAAACATCTCAGGTAAGAAGGACAGACCTGGACGGAAAACAACTTGTCTTGGTATACCACCAGGAAGGGAGAACGGCAGGAGAGAGCTACCAGATCTGACACCCTCCTAACAGAGGTAAGAGCAATAAGGAACGCCACCTTTCGGGGAAGGAGGCAAAAAGAAATGTCCCTGAGAGGGTCAAAAGGGGCGTCCTGCAGAGCACCTAAGACCAAGTGTAAGTCCCAAGGGAAAAAAGGGGACTGATAAGGAGGGGCAGCTTGTGCCACTCCCTGAACTAGGTTCGGACATGATAACTGAACGCCAAAGAACATTGAAAAAGAATGGAAACGGCCGAAAGCCAACCACGACAGGAGAAAAAGGCAGAGTTTCACACCAACAGAAATAAGACCGCCAGGTATGGTGGTAAACCTTTGCAGAGGAAGGCTTGTGAGCCCTCAGCATGGTGTGAACCACTTGGGAAGAGAAACCACGGGTCCTCAGAACCGCTGTCTCAAACGCCATGCCATCAAAAGCAGAGACCAGGTAACTTGTGGCAAAGGCAGCACAGTGGCTGCAAATGGAACAGAAAATCTCCAGCCGCGGAGCATCGGGCTAGATTAAATAAATCCTCCAGAGGGATCTTGAAGACTACCCTGGCGGAGTTGGGAGACCACACTGAAAGGACCCTTGACCCCCAGGCCAAAGCAAAAGCAGGAAGATCCTGCTGTCTCAAGGCAAAGTTTGCCAAAGTCTCCACCTTCATGTCGGCTGGATCTTGAATGCAGCGGCATCAGCCAAAGGCCCGGTAGGCGCCTTAGAGAGGCGGGAGACCTGCAGATCCACAGTTGGAGAGGAGGTCCACCGAGCAAAGAGGTCCTTGGCGAATGGATACCCCGCTTGAACCTTCTAAGTTTCCTGAAACTTCTTGTCAGGGTGCCTGGCGGATACCAGCAGGGCGTAAAATTCAGCGTGAGAACTGAAGGTCTTGGGTGCTGGTCGGGAACGAAGAAAAGGAGACTTCTGGAGCTACGTCTGAAGTTCCTGGGTCCTTTAGATGGAAGGTGTCTCTTATGGCCTAAACCAATGAGTACACCACATCAGGCATATCTGTGTGGTCCTCTGAGTCAGAGGCCGAATCAGAAACCTCATCCACAAGTTCTCCGGGAGAATGGGAACGAGGTGAGGCAGCCCTGGAGGTTGGGCACGATTAAAGGAAACTTCTGTAGCCACGTCCGAAGTTCCTGGGTCCTCTAGATGGAAGGTGTCTCTTGTGGCCGAGACCAATGAGTGCACAAAGTCCGTCATATCTGTGTGGTCCTCTGAATCAGAGGCCGAATCGGAAACTGCATCCACAAGTTCTCCAGGTGAATGGGAACGTGTGAGGTGGCCCTGGAAGAGGGGGAGACTGACCAGGTACGCAGGTCTGGAGAGCCAGAGAGGCGACCATGGGAGCGTCCTCTAGGTGAGCGACGCTTGCTACAGGGCGGAGTAACGGAGCGATGCCTGCGAGGGGAGCGCCCGTGCCTGCCAGAAGACTCGGAGGATGAGTCAGATGAAAAACACCCCCATGACGCTGCGAGAGCATCAGTATAGGAGGAGAGTGGGACCTCCAATGCAGTCACATCACAACAGGAGACCTGAGCCAAGTCAGATATAGACTGGGGGAGGGAGAGAACCCAGGCTTGAGGGTTGGCCGAACCCACAGAGTCTGGTAGACCACCGGGGTAGAATAGCAGGGGGGTCTGGGGGAGCAGGCAGAACAAGTGGTTCAGCAGAAACAGACATTTTTGAGATACAGCTTTTACAGATGTAATGAGTGGCTAACAGTTAAAGGGGTACTCCGCCCCTAGACATCTTATCCCCTATCCAAAGGATAGGGGATAAGATGTCAGATCGCCGGGGTCTCGCTGCTGGGGACCCCGGGGATCGCTGCTGCAGCACCCCGCTATCATTACTGCGCAGAGCGAGATCGCTCTGCACGTAATGACAGGCAATACAGGGGCCGGAGCATCGTTACATCACGGCTCCACCCCTCGTTACGTCACGGCCCGCCCTCGTCAATACAAGTCTATGGGAAGGGGGCGTGGCGGTCATCACGCCCCCTGCCATAGACTTGCATTAAGGGGACGGGCCATGATGTCATGAGGGGCGGAGCCATGATGTCACGCTGCTCCGGCCCCTGTATTGCCCGTCATTACGCACAGAGCGAACTCGCTCTGTGCAGTAATGAGAGCGGGATGCCGCAGCGGCGATCCCTGGGGTCCCCAGCAGCGGGACCGCGGCGATCTAACATCTTATCCCCTATCCTTTGGATAGGGGATACGATGCCAGGGGCGGAATACCCCTTTAACTGTTTAGAGGGAGCAAATGGGTTCAGCAGAACAAGGCATTTTGGAATTACAGCTTTTACAGACAAAATGATGAACTAATGCTCCAGTTGTCTGTGCATCCCAAGTCTGTGACCCCAGGGCAGCTGCTGTGAGGAGAACTCTGTTCTAGTGTAGACAAAAAAGGGAGAAATGATGGCCAATAGCAAAAGAGGGGCGGGCCAGGAGCAGGGGCACTGCTGATTGGCCCCTGCCTCTCAACGCATGCACATCGCTGATTGGAGGCTAATTTGCGCCTCTCAGAAGCCCCGACAACAGAGGGGGCGGAGCTATGGCGCCCTCAGCTTCTGACAAGATGATCAGTAATGGCGCCCACGCCCGCTCCTCTCCCCGAGCACACATGTCATTCGCATATGCGCTTGCGGGGAAGCGAGAGAGCGAGACTCCACCGGCAGCCGTCTGCTGCCGAAAGCGAAAGTAAGCCGGCACTTCATACGCCTGCATAGTAAAAACGCTGCGGCTGTCTACCGCTTAAAGAAACATACACACCACACACACACACATATCGTTCAGGAAAGTGAAAAGTATAGTGCCCTCTGAATAAAGTTGTGCCAGTCCAAAAATGCTCCTGCTTACCCCAGTTTTTTCAATAAATATAAAAAAAAAAAAACCTGTCCAGGCCAGCCCCTGAGAAATAGTGGGCAAAAAGTGAGGGTCTCCAGAGGTTGGAAGGCTGTACCTAGGAGAAAGGGAATATACTCACCTCAGTCAGAAGAACTTACCTCATGAAGTCTTCCTATGAAGTCTTCAGTCAGCTTTCTGTCACCTGCATCACGCCGAGCTACCATGTGCGAGCGAGGCGAGCAGGGAAATATGGGTACCCGGACCCATGAGGTACAACCCCAGGCGCTGACTGTTGGCGAGAGGGGGTTAACAGCGCATATACGCAATGTCTGTGCCCCCTCAATCACAATGGGGAGACAGTGAGCCGCAGTTCCTGAATCCCCACCTGAAAACATGAAAGAATAAAAAACTAACACGTTCCCTAACTAGGAAAATAATAAAACATAAGACCTGGTCTGGAGAGAACTCCAGACCAGTGTCCACCTCCTTAGACACTAAGCTAAAACTGATTACCTCAGGTGCCTGTGGGCGGGTATACCATGCTGGGAGGAGCAGACTTCTCTTGTTGTCATAGTGTTGAACCTCCTAGTGACAGCAGCATACACCCATGGTCTGTGTCCCCCAATGGAGCCGGTAGAGAAATAACAATTATTATGAGATTATGAAATAAGTAATTTTAATGGCTTCCTTGAAGTCAACTCACATCTCACTCTTGCTGTCAGGACCTTTCTCAGGTGGGGATGCTGGGTTTGAGTCAGAGTCTTGGTCTAGTTCTAGAGAATTATCCTGGATCTGCCTGTTCCTCTGATGCTGCTGTATCATCTCTCGGAGAGCCTGCTGAACTTCTGCTATCTCCCGCTGCGCGTTCTGGAAGCCGGCATGCACGTCTGACAGCAGCACCCTAAAGTCACAAACAATTTCTGGAGCATCAATCTTCCCTGGGGGACCAAGAACTGCATCTTCTTCAGAAGAAATTTCCATCTTCACTCTTGACTGATTCCACCACACGTCATAAAGTTTAATGTAGGCGAGGAACGCCTGCACGCTGTCACAAGCAGCTAAGTTTTCTTTGTTGTCCAGGCTGAGGTTCTCTCTTAACTCATCACAACCTAAAGGGAAATATATTTCATTTCATAGAACATCTTGTAGCACTGAATGGGTACACAGTAGAAACAATCCCTGGTAAATCTGATGCAATACATTTATATAAAGGGGTATAAGATCACTAGGATATGCCACCACTTTATGACTGGTCTGATCTCTAGGAACCCTAGTGATTCTGAGAATAAAGAGGTTGCAGAGCTCCCTGCACAATTGGTGGTCACAAGTTCTGCTGTGGAAGAAACTGCCAAAACCTGAATGAAGCGGTGCTGCAGTTCTTCTGCACTGCAGGTGCTGTGTAGGGAAAGAATGTGAAGAGGCCACAGCTCAGAATCAGAGCTGCATCCCCTTCATTCTAAGGATCAGTGGGGTACCATAGGCCAGACCACCACTAACTGCAAAATCATGGCATAACCTAGCGACATGTCATCACTTTGAGATTGGAATACCCCTTTTGAATCTGAAATTTTGGATATAGAAATTCTATTTCAGTAAATGTTAAAGTCAGCAACGTCGCAAGCCCCATTTTGCACAAAAATTTGCAACTTTTACAACATGCCTCTGGATATCATCCTGTAGCTCTAGGCACTTACCTTTTGGAAGCAGCAGCTGGGCAATTTCTTGCATTAATGTAAACTGTCCTGCCTGATGACAGCGGGAGAGGGCACGGAGTATCGCCGATGCCATCTCATTCCAGCTCTTTGACAAGTAGCTCAGAGCAGACAGCACCACTTCTTGAGCAATGTGAAGTAGCAGCTGTGTTTTTAAAATAGAAAATCTGGGTAAGTTAATGAAATAATAGCTTTTGGCTTTATATAAAAAAGGGCTAAATGGTCCTCTTGGGACCCTCTAAGAGCAGATCGTGTTACATAGAGGTTCTGAAGATGATCACTGGGTTGGCTTAAATCTGAAAATATAGTTAGTGATGTCAATAAAAAAAAAAAAACTATTAGGTGAGCTCCATTACCTGCTTGGCACTGGTGTTGGCGGTAGTTGGTGAGGGGTCAGATGTACTGAGTTGCTGACAGACTTCAGTATACTGCTCTGCTGAGGACAGTCCATACTCCATCTGCCATAGTCCTGTGAGCTTACTAATGAAGGACTCCTCGCTGCCATGCCCCACCCAATCATGAAAACATGGGGTGGTCTGTGTCTTCCAATCTACCGGTGTCTTGTCTTTAAGATGAGTGAACAGCAGCTCACTGGTACAATAGACCAATCTGTGTCCCTGTAAAATGACCCAGTTATACATAAGAACAACTTTTTGAGTAAAAAAAAAAAAAAAAAAAATAAGTAGAAGTTATGTGTCCATAACTGCCCCAGATTGTAACAGTGGTTTCCTACCTGCATTGGTACAGACAATAGTTATTCATGACTACCCTAGTTCTTCGGATAACCCCTTTAAATGTGTGGCTTCACTACCAATGTAAGCAGAGGCACAACTGTGATCTCTGCTGCTTATCATGTTTGTGTTGGGGTTTGTAAAATGATTAATAAAAACAATCTGATTTTAAAAGATATTCTAAAAATGACTTACTAGCAAGGTTTGGTGCTGCTTAAGAGACATCTGGGCATCAACCCAGTTTTTAACAGTAATGTTTTCCTGGGCACAGCGCAGAGCGAATGAGGCAGCTAAAGTCTTCTCTCCTGAAATTAATGCGAGTTCAGCTGCGGTGCTAAGAGACAGAAGATCCCCCTTCTTGGCCAAGACCTTAGCTGCGTCATAAGGGGACAATGCCCCTAAGTAACTGAGTGAAGACAGAAAAAGCAGAATAACTTAGTATGTGATGTCATCTCAGACCACCATTAGTCTGCAGAATCAAAAGGTTTCAGTAAAGAGTTAAACTCCTTTGCCACTGCTCAGATATTTCTCTCTTTGAAAAATCTATCAATTGGGTCATTCATTTAGCCTTTCTGGCATTTCAGAATTCTCTGAGCAGTGCTAAAGGTGTTTCATTTCAGTCTAGAAATCATTGGGGGTCCAAGGGTTCATTAGTAATGCAGATTGTAACCATTTAAACAGTTCTTTTGTTTGTAGTCTGTTACAGTTTATAATCACACTATGACCCGCTAATAAAAAAAAGTATTTGACAGGGTAATGGCCGCAATACTTATGACATCAAAGTGTTGTATTATATACAAATAAAAAGTCCTCGTATGGCAGTAGGAAGTATGAGAAATAAAGCTGGTGACGAGCACCACTCACCCAACAGCAGAGCCTACGTCTATGTGCCCGTCTCACATTTATGATTACATTAGATAGGTAGTTTCTTAACATTATAATGTCTGCATAGCATCCATACCAGATGGAGATCTTCACTGCAGTATACGGTTCTCATGTTCCTAGCATGATATGGCGTTTAAGATCATTGCATCACACAGTGTATACGTTCATGGCATACGGCGTGTCATGTTCATTGCTTTATATGGCACGTGAGTTCACTGCTTTATTCGGGGTATACTTCTTGCTGTATACGTTTCATTGCTTTTACGGTTATGTTCATTGCATTGTAAGTGGGTATACATTTGTTGCATTATACGGGGTATACATTTGTTGCATTATACGGGGTATACGTTTATTGCGTTATACGGGGTATACGTTTATTGCGTTATACGGGGTATACGGTTATTGCGTTATACGGGGTATACGTTTATTGCGTTATGCGGGGTATACGTTTATGGCGTTATACGGGGTATACGTTTACTGCGTTATACGGGGTATACGTTTACTGCGTTATACGTGGTATACGTTTACTGCGTTATACGGGGTATACGTTTACTGCGTTATACGGGGTATACGTTTATTGCTATGACGGTGTATACATTCATTGCTTTGACTGTGTATACGTTCATTGCTTTGACGGTGTATACGTTCATTGCTTAGACGGTTTATACGTTCATTGCGTTATATGGTGTATACGATAATTGCTTATATGGTGTTTACGCTTGTTGCAGTATGCAGGGTATATGGTCATTGCAATTTTGGTGTATATGTTCAGTGTATCATAAGGTATGCATTCATAATTATCATTGTTAGCATTACTATGTATTATTGTTATTGTGGTAATTAGTCTCAGGCAGCTCGTTCACGTTTGTAGCCCCAACCACAAATTAACTTTTGTACCATAGTGACAACATACAGTGGGGCAAAAAAGTATTTCGTCAGCCACCAATTGTGCAAATTCTTCCACTTAAAAAGATGAGAGGCGCCTGTAATTATCATCATAGGTATATCTCAACTATGAGAGACAAAATGAGAAAAAAAATTCCATAAAATCCTTGTCTGATTTTTAAAGAATTTATTTGAAAATTATGGTGGAAAATAAGTATTTGGTCAATAACAAAAGTTCATCTCAATAATTGTTATATACCCTTTATTGGCAATGACAGAGGTCAAACATTTTCAATAAGCCTTCACAAGGTTTCCACACCGTTGCTGTTATTTTGGCCCATTCCTCCCTCCATGCAAATCTCCTCTAGAGCAGTGATGTTTTGGGGCTGTCACTGGGCAACACAGACTTTCAACTCCCTCCAAAGGTTTTCTATGGGGTTGAGATCTGGAGACTGGCTAGGCCACTCCAGGATCTTGAAATGCTTCTTATGAAGCCACTCCTTCATTGTCCGGGTGGTGTGTTTGGGATCATTGTCATGCTGAAATACCCAGCCACATTTCATCTTCAATGCCCTTGCTAATGGAAGGAGGTTTTCACTCAAAATCTCACAATACATTGCCCCATTCATTCTTTCCTTTACTTAGATCGTCGTCCTGGTCCCTTTGCAGAAAAACAACCCCAAAGCATGATGTTTCCACCCCCATGCTTCACAGTAGGTATGGTGTTCTTTGGATTCAACTCAGCATTCTTTCTCCTCCAAACACGAGTTGAGTTTTAACCAAAAAGTTCTACTTTGGTTTCATCCAACATATGACATTCTCCCAATACTCATTCACTAGGTCCCCCCTCGTTCTTGTGATAATTTTGACACCATGGGGTGAGATCTTGTGTGGAGCCCCAGATCGAGGGACATTATCAGTGGTCTTATGTGTCTTTTAGTTTCTAATAATTGCTCCCACAAGCTGCTTGCCCATTGCAGATTTAGACTTACCAGCCTGGTGCAGGTCTACAATTTTGTTTCTGGTGTCCTTCGACAGCTCTTTGGTCTTGGCCATAGTAGAGTTTGGAGTGTGACTGTTTGAGGTTGTGGACTGGTGTCTTTTATACTGATAAGTTCAAACAGGTGCCATTAATACAGGTAATGAGTGGAGGACAGTGGAGACTCCTACAGAAGAAGTTACAGGTCTGTGAGACCCAGAACTTTTGCTTGTTTGTAGGTGACCAAATACTTATTTTCCACCATAGTTTGCACATAAATTCTTTAAAAAATCAGACAATGTGATTTTATGGATTTTTTTTTTCTCATTATGTCTCTCACAGTTGATGTATACCTATGATGGAAATTTACAGGCCTCTCTCATATTTTTAAGAGAACTTGCACAATTGGTGGCTGACTAAAACTAGATTTTTATGCTTACCAAAAAATCTCTCGCTCGAAGGATCCATTGGGGTACACAGAGACAGTCGGTATATGCTGCTGCCACTAGATGGCTGCCACTAAGCAACAAAAGAAGTCAGCTCCTCCCAGCAGGCTATACCCCGCTTACAGGCTCGGAGCTATCAGTTTAATCCCAAAGCAGTAGGAGAGGACCGACAGGGAAAGAAAAAACTAACTGTTCGAGGAAACCACAGACAAAAATTAA
Source organism: Hyla sarda (assembly GCF_029499605.1). Classification (NCBI taxonomy): domain Eukaryota; kingdom Metazoa; phylum Chordata; class Amphibia; order Anura; family Hylidae; genus Hyla; species Hyla sarda. Next base: position 372,678,379 of record NC_079192.1, on the reverse strand, counting down.
CCGAACCAACCCTCGGACAGGCAACCGAACCAAGGACACCAGAATAAATGGGTGGGTGCTGTGTCCCTCAATGGATCCTCCGAGAAAGAGATTTTACGGTAAGCATAACAATCTACTTTTCTCGTTGGCTCCATTGGGGGACACAGAGACCGTGGGACGCACCAAAGCAGTCCCCGGGGTGGGAAAAATCTCAAGTAACTCAGGTGCAAGGCTGGACCACAGCCGCCTGCAACATCTTGCGACCCAAACCAGCATCAAATTTTGTTAACGTGTGCAAGGACGACCAGGTGGCAGCCTTACAGATTTGTAAGGCCGAAGCCTTGTTGTGGAGAGCCCAGGAGGCCCCGACGGAACCAGTGGCATGAGCCGAGACCCGGAAAGGAGGAGTCTTCCCCTTGCAGCGGTAAGCTTCCGAGATGGCAGAACAGATACACCGCTAAATCGTCGCCTTCGAAGCAGGAAGTCCCTTACGACTACCCTCCTTAAGCACAAAGAAAGAGTCACACTGGCAAAAAGGAAGAAGTGACCGAAAGGTAAATCCGAAGGGCTAGTACCACATCAAGACCATGACGCAAACATTCCCTGGGATGGGACGGTGCTGGACGGAAGGACGATATCCTCATTTAGGTGAACAGCGGAGACCACCTTAGGCAAAAAGGACGGGACCGGACAGAAAACAACTTTGTCCTGGTGTAAAACCAGGTAAGGGGAACAGCAGGATAGAGCCGCCAGCTCCGAAACTCTCCTAAGCTCCTAGTGACCGCAATGAGGAAGGCCCCCTTCCAGGAAAGGATAAGAAAAGAATTGTCCTGGAAAGCTTCGAAGAAGGGAGTACATCCTGCAGAAAGGTGTGGATGTGAGGATCGGATGCCAGGGGTTGCGGAAAGAGAGCCGAACAAAAAAACAAAATTTTTTTTTTAAATATATCACTCAGTACCTAATCCTAACCATGTACGTCTAATTTTTGTGTCTAGCACCTTTATTTATTTTTTTATTACACTTTTAATTTAGCTCACTAGTCTGAGTTCCTCTCAAAGGGCATGGCCTCACTGTGAAGGTGTCCACCACCTCCCTCAGTATGCTGTCTGCTCACATCTCCCCTAGCATTAGCAAAACTACAACTCCCAACTTGTCCACACTAGTGGGACACAAGCTGACAGTGGGAGGATTTTTCATCCAGCTGTGAGCCCTGTTCTCACAGCTGTCATTCAAGGAAGTGTGTCCATGACGTAGGTGATGACGCATGGACACAGCAGGACTAGTATGTGTCCAAGCAGGCAGGGGGGACAGTTGTTTGACTGGCTTTTTCAGTATGAAATACTTAAAATTTTCTAATGAAAGAAATTGCACAACCTATTTGTTTTACATGTTTTACAACATATCCAAACTTTTTGTATCTGACAGTGCCCATTTAAGGGAACTGAGAGCCAAGCATTGTTCCAGCCCAGCCTATAAAAAGGAAAGAAGGCGTGGGAGGGAGAACACAACTGGGGATCAGGAGTGAGATTCGCACCATCGAAAATGGGACCGACAAGTATGATGATAAATCTTCGCAGAGGAAGGCTTGTGCGCCTTGATCATTGTGCGGATCACTTGGGAAGAAAAGCCCCTGGCCCTCAGCACCGCGGTCACCGTGGTGCAGACAGGACAGGTGGGTTCTGCAGAACCACAAGACATTTTAGTTTTGCAACCCACACAAGTGTAATAAGTGATGAGGGCCGGGCCTGGGTTCGGACATAGGTGTAACAAAAAGGAAGACAGCAAAAAGAAATGGAGCAGTCTCACCCGATGTCTGTGTCCCTCAGATGGAGATAAGAAGCAGGCTGTGAGTGAAAAGCTGACCCTCGCTAAACCTAAAGAGCAGGGGGGCGGGGGCGGGGGCAGGGCCAGCGGGAAGATAGTGACCCCCCCAGTGCGCACGCTGAAAACCCATTAGGACAGGAGAGAAAGGAGCCAGATCCCTGCCGGCGGAGCTACAGTCATGGCCTTAAATGTTGGCACCCCTGAAATTTTTCAAGAAAATGAAGTATTTCTCACAGAAAAGGATTGCAGTAACACATGTTTTGCTATACACATGTTTATTCCCTTTGTGTGTATTGGAACTAAACCAAAAAAGGGAGGGAAAAAAGTAAATTAGACATAATCTCACACCAAACTCCAAAAATGGTCTGGACAAAATTATTGCCACCCTTAACTTAATATTTGGTTGCACAGCCTTTGCAAAAAATAACTGAAATCGGTCCTTCCTATAACCATCAATAAGCTTCTTACACCTCTCAGCCGGAATGTTGGACCACTCTTCCTTTGCAAACTGCTCCAGGTCGGTCTCATTGGACGGGCGCCTTTTCCCAACAGCAATTTTAAGATCTCTCCACAGGTGTTCAATGGGATTTAGATCTGGACTCATTGCTGGTCACTTCAGAACTCTCCAGCACTTTGTTGCCATCCATTTCTGGGTGCTTTTTGACATATGTTTGGGGTCATTGTCCTGCTGGAAGACCCAAGATCTCGGACGCATACCCAGCTTTCTGACCCTGGGCTGTACAGTGTGACCCAAAATCCATTGATAATCCTCAGATTTCACGATGCCTTGCAAACATTCAAGGCACCCAGTGCAAGAGGCAACAAAACAACCCCAAAACATCATTGAACATTCACCATATTTCACTGTAGGTACTGTGTTCTTTTCTTTGTAGGTCTTATTCTGTTTTTGGTAAACAGTAGAATGATGTGCTTTACCAAAAAGCTCTAGCTTGGTCTCATCTGTCTACAAGACAAATTTTCCCAGAAGGATTTTGGCTTACTCAAGTTCATTTCGGCAAAATGCATTCATGCTTTTTTTATGTCTCTGTGTCAGAAGTGGGGCCCTCCTGGGTCTCCTGCCATAGCATTTCATTTCATTTAAATGTTGATGGTTAGTCCGCGCTGACAATGATGCTCCCAGAGCCTGCAGGACAGCTTGAATATCTCTGGAACTTGTTTGGGGCTGCTTATCCACCATCCAGACTATCCTGCGTTGACACCTTTTATCAATTTTTTTCTTCCGTCCACGCCCAGGGAGATTAGCTACGGTGCCATGGGTTGCAAGGTTCTTGATAATGTTGCGCACTGTGGACAAAGGCAAATCTAGATCTCTGGAGATGGACTTGTAACCTTGAGATTGTTGATATTTTTCCACAATTTTGGTTTTCAAGTCCTCAGACAGTTCTCTTCTCCTCTTTCTGTTGTCCATGCTTAGTGTGGCACACACAGACACACAATGCAAAAATTAAGTGAACTCCTCTCGTTTTATATGCTTTCAGGTGGGATTTTTATATTGCCCACCCCTGTTACTTGCTCCAGGTGTGTTTAAAGGAGCCTCCCATGCTTGAAACAATCCTATTTTTCCACAATTTTGTGTCAATAATTTTGTCCAGACATTTTGTTTGGCGTTTGGTGTGACATTATGTCCAATTTGCTTTTTTTTGCTCCTTTTTTTTGGTTTAGTTACAACAAACACAAAGGGAATAAACATGTGTATAGCAAAACATGTGTTACTGCAATCCTTTTCTGTGAGAAATACTAGAAAAATTTCAGGGGTGCCAACATTTACGGCCAAAACTGTATATTTTATTTATATATACACATATATATATATATATATATATATATATATATAACCAGTATAAGATTGCGAGACTCTGATCGCATCACAGGTCACATGATCGGATGTTTACATGTACATGTACAGTGGATTTTAGTCCACGCTACCGGCGTCATGATGGATATACAGAGCTGGTAGGATACATCACCATCTCCCTGATTATTTATTGGAAACTATACTTTGTAAACAGTTGTATGTTGTTTATAATTAAGAGTGATTAATATCATAATCTATGTACGTTACCTATGGATTGATGTTCTTTCAAGCTTGTTCACCTTTAGCACTATATGGTTATATCACAGAATATGTATTGATGTACAATACTCGTAATTTTTATATACATTTTATGTAAATTTGTATTGATTGAAATTGATTTCACTTGTGGGAATTTTGATTGCACTTAGCACTTTGTTTGGGTATAAATACCCTGATAGCTGTATGTATCACTAGGCTTGAAAATGGCTCCATAGGAGCAGAAACGTTGCTGAGACATGTGTGAATAAATGCACCTTTTATACTGCAGTGCTGTGCCATAGGAATTTATATATATATATATATATATATATATATATATATATATATATATGTGTATGTCTATGACATATTAGCTCATTTTGACTGGATTTACCCTTTAAGAAAAAAAATAATAATTCCATCCAAAAACTTAAAGGGTTATCTCATAGGGGTTACCAATAGGGAAAGACATGTCTGGTTAATAGTGGGGCATATATGCAATTTATATGTTTTCATAAGATCACCCCTGTAATTACAGCTTGTGCCTTACCACTTAGCAGCCATAGAATAGTGACCATCTTTCTCCAGCACAGTGGCCCAGCTGGTGTACAGATCTCGTAGTATGGGGTCATCTGGTTGCAGACGACATTTGGCCACAGCAATGGCTTCTCTGAAAGACAAACCAAGTTCAATATTCATGACATATTTCAGTTTTGAGAACCCTGATTTACCAATAAATGGTTATCTCAAAATTAAAACTCAGGATAGATGAGCGGTACCCTTATTTTCGGGGGAGGCCTTCTATTTCGCCCGCAGGAAAAAAGTAAAGTAGGCCTTATTTTCGGGGGATGTCCTACTTTCGGGGGAAAGACGGCATTTGATCGACTGGGGATTACCAGGTCAATGAAGTGGTGTTCAATCTTGTGTGCAGGCTTGAACTACGCTCTATTCACATAATTTTGTGATCAATTATGGTCCCAGCAAGTAGGTGATAAGTTGTAATCTTGGAATAACCATTTAAACATGAGCCAAGTTCAGCTTTCATCTGCCCTACCTGTATAAGTGGTTTCCTTTCAGGAGCTGCACTGCCTCATAGATTTTATTGATAGAGAGGAGATGAGTGGCGGCTTTTACATACTGTTCCTGGAAGCACAGCTGTTTCACATAGGCTTCAGTTGTCCAGACCCAGACCTTGTATCCAGCTACAAAAATGAAGACACAGTGATATTTAAGCAGGAATCCATGCCTTTTGGCTCCATTTTCTATACATATGGAAGGAGGACAGCGTCCTAATGCAATGTATTTCTCCAAAGGCATAATAACTCCCCTGGATGGAGATATCTAACTACATAAATGTATACAGATTCTATTCCTCTCGGAAAATACTAATGCTCCTTGGAGAGATCCAGCTGTTGTCTTGAGTCTTACAGACAAGGATCCTTGGGAAAAAGTATGCGTCTGACGCTATTTTGAGCCTGTTTAAACAATAAAGCGTGCAACTTTGATTGTAATACCACAATATCGTATCTGAAGAAGAGAGTTTCACCTCAAAATGTTTAATGTACTTGGCATTACTCAAATAAACCAGAATTTTCTTTATACTTATGACTTGTAGGTGGTTTTGCGCCAAAGATCTAGACTTTTTTCTACTATTGCTTGGCATAGGATTGTGTAGAGCAGTGGTCTCCAACCTGCGGACCTCCAGATGTTGCAAAACTACAACTCCCAGCATGCCCGGACAGCCGTTGGCTGTCCGGGCATGCTGGGAGTTGTAGTTTTACAACATCTGGAGGTCCGAAGGTTGAAGACCACTCTTGTAGAGGCACAGATCTGGGGAAGGGTACAATAATATTTCTGGCGCACTGATAGTTCCTAAGAACACAGTGACCTCCACAATTCCCAAATTAAGAAGTTGGGAACAACCAGGACTCTTCCTAGAGCTGGACCCCCAAACACAGAATAATCAGGAAAAAAAAGGGTCTTGGTAAGAAAGGCGACCAAGAACCAAATAGTCACTCTGGCTGGGCTCCTGAGACTGACAGCAGATAGGCAAAACTTTCAGATGGTCAACATCACTGCAGTATTCCACTATCTTGGCTTTATGGCAGAATCGGCAGCAATAAGCCTCTCCTAAGCATCATGTCTGGAGAAAACCAGGCACTCTTCACCACCTGTCGAAATCCTTACAGCAAAACATAGTGATGGCAGCATCTTACTGTGGGGGTGTTTTTTTTTTTAGCAAACATGATAGGGAGACTGGTCAGGGTTGAGCGAAAGCTAAATGGAGTAAAGTACAGAAATATTCCTAGTGAAAACCTGATCCAGAGTCCTCTGTACCTCAGAAGGCCAAAGATTTAACTTCCAGCAAGATAATGACCCTAAGCACATAGCCAATTATGGGGTATTATAAAGCAAAATGATGGGGACAAACTCTAATTCCCCTTTATTTTAGCACAAGGTCACAACATAAAATGTGAGAAAAGGATCCGAAGACTTCCCAGATGCATTGCATAAGTGGAGCTAGAGACAGTTTTCTTCCTTCTGGAGGAGAGCTACTTTGCATAGATTCTGTATAGTGTTTTTATCATTAATTTCAGTGCTATTCCATATATGCAGGGGTTATCCAGGAAAAAACGTGTCTCGGGAACCGCCCAGTTTAGAAGAGGTTTGCTATGGGGATTTGCTTCTAAACTGGGCGGTTCCCGAGACACGTGTCATCAGAGAGCACTTAGACAGAAAAGAACAATCTTAACTTCAGAAGCTCATAAGTACTGAAAGGATTAAGATTTTTTTTAATAGAAGTAATTTACAAATCTGTTTAACTTTCTGGAGCCAGTTGATATATATAAAAAAAAGTTTTTTCCTGGATAACCCCTTTAATGACTTTTGTACTTGTTTATATAAATTTCTGAGTAGCTAAAGAGGACTGACAGTATATACATTCTTCATACCTACCCACTGGTGCCAGAGCAAGCAGCTGGTCAGTAAGCTCTCCCCTATCTGCAGCCAGCTGTAACGCCCCCTGCAGGTCACCTTTCCAGAGCATAATCTGGTGCTGGAGTTCCGAGTGTCCACTCTCCAGGTGACCTTTTCCTGATGTAAAGATAGGCATATGTGAAGCAACAATACTCAACATTGTTAAATAATATTAAATAAAACTTAAATTTTAATAAATAAAAAGTTAGAATATAGGAAAATGAGAGGGTGGAACCAAAAAGCAATAAGAAAAAATAAATAAATAAATAAAAATATAATTTCAATGCTCATTTAATAGATAACTATTAGAAAAATATTCTCCGCTGACCCTCTTCTTCCATGAGTTGGTGTAGAGTTGTACGATCACTGTATAGTCCGAGATGTGATGGAAGATCATTTTGGGAACATGTTCCCACTACTGATTCTGTAAGGAGAGAACAAGGAGGAGACAGTCAGTAATCTGACACAATATGGCTCCTGGGATATGGAATAACTAAGGGCAATGAAGTTCAGGATAAACAAGGTTTCCACTGTACATGCTTCTGTAGTCATCAAGCTAAAAAAAAACGTTACTCACTTTTTACTCATTCTACAACACGTATTACTAGTCATTTTCCACTAAAGCTGTATCCACAGTTCTGTTTCTTATTATTGGAATATTCATGGGGGAGATTTATCAAAACCTGTCTAGAGGCACCGTTGCCCGGTTACCCTTAGCCACCAATCAGCTCGCTTCTTTCATTTTTAATAAGGCCTCTGCAAAATGAAAGAAGCGATCGGATTGGTTGCTATGGGCAACCTTTCCCCTGGACAGGTTTTGATAAATCTCCCCCCATATGGTGCTTATCTGTTTATTCCCATAATGCAGTGTGACCGTTTTTTCCTAAATCAGATTACATAGTCACCAAAAGCACGCTCTATGTAAACATTAAAGGGCAACTATCATTTTTACAAACTTCTGACTAAAGTTAACACGTGGAAGTACAGGTGCCGAGACATTGAAAAAAAGTGGTGGATGCGTTTAGAACTCGTTCTAGTGATTAGTGTAGGTCTCAACAACCGGACCCCCACTGATCAAAACTTCTAAAAAAGGTCACTATAACATGTCAAAAAAAAATTAAAACAATAGTTACCCTTTGAGCCAAGAAGAAATACTGGCAGACTTTAGCTCTTTTGTGAATGCAGCTCTGAAGCATAATACAGGCTGCAGCTTCACATCATTACAGGAAAAGTAATTTAGAAACTTAACTTATTGCATAGATAATTCTGTATGTAAAACTATAAAATAGCATTTGAAGGTAGTATAAAGTGTAAATTGTACATTTAGAATAATATATAAACATTCAGTGAAAATGTACACACTGAAATACTTTTACCTCCACTGGAGCACAGGATGGATGCCAGTTTCATACAATCCCTATGTTGCTCTTCTTTGGAGCGGTGATCTTTGCTGGTGCTAATCGGAAGTAGGGAACGTGCTTTCTTCTTTCTATTGTGGGGGTCTAGAGGAGAAGTTATATAAGGAATGTGATTTAAATGATAATAAAACAAATCTAGATACAAGAACATTCAATGGAACTATTAGAGTTTGGATAGAACATACTGCGCATTCAGTGATCACATATGGCGCTGTTAAGCAGCTTTGTCTTCTACTTTATCCCGTTAAAGACAACTTTCACACTTAAAGGGGTATGCCAGCCAAATACATGTTATCCCTATCCAAAAGAAAAGGGGATAAGATGTCTGATCGTGGGGGCCGATCGTGGGGGCCCACCGCTGGGACCAACACTGGTACCCACCACAATCTCCATGCAGCACCCGCCGTCACGCCCCCTCCCCTAGACATGAATGGAGGGGGTTTGGTATGATGTCACGAGGGGGCACAGAGGTTTCCGAGACTGGAGAAGCAACTCCACGTAGAATGCAGGTGCTGCACAGAGATCGCAGGGGGTCCCATCGGCAGCCCCCCCGCGATCAGACATCTTATCCCCTCTCATTTTAATAGGGGATAACATGTTTTTTTGGCGGGAATGACCCTTTAAATGAAATCTAAATTGAAAAAAATTTTACAAAATCATATTAGACTTCCAAGCCCAGATATTTTTTGAAAGATAAAACCTGGCACATTGTGAAAATGCAACCCGGACCTTAACAATCATTGGCACCTTTTGCATTGAAGCACATCGCTTTGCATACAATGCATAATAATTAAGGTTTGTGGCTAAAAGTCTGAGAGCAAAGCCTGATATGCAATAAACCGAAACCTTCTGAAAACAGAGATTCAAGATGTGCAGAGTTAATACATGTCACTTATATCAATCCATAAATGTGTAGGAACGCAATTGCACTCACCAGGCTACAACCTTAAAGCTTTTATTTTATAAAGGTGTAGTATAAAATGGACATCTTGCCAAAGCTTCGACGCCAGTGTGAATAGTGAGTGACAGCTGTTTCCTGCCGCTAGGTTCTGTTGAAGTGCCTAGTGGCAGGAAACAGCTGTCAGCCACTATTCACACTGGCATCCTAGCTGCGGCAAGATGTCCGTTTTCTAATGCACCTTTTTAAAATAAAAGCTTGAAGATTGAAGCCTGGTGAGGTCCATTGCTTTACTGTACATTTATGGTTCTACAGAAAGTTTCTATCTACTCCAAATAGAGCACCACTATGGGTATATCTTCTTGGCTGATAATCCACTGAAGCACATGAAAAATAAGGACTGTTGTAGTGAAGTAGCAGTGCCAAATACTGTTTCTTTCATTGGACTTTTGAATTCACTTATATCAATGTTCAAACACAGACATAATCACACATTCACCAGAACTTAAAATATTATATTATATACATATATATATATATATATACATACACACACATATATACAGTACAGACCAAAAGTTTGGACACTTGTTCTCATTCAAAGAGTTTTCTTTATTTTCAGGACTATGAAAATTGTAGATTCAGACTGAAGGCATCAAAACTATGAATTAACACATGTGGAATTATAGACATAACAAAAAAGTGTGAAACAACTGAAAATATGTCATATTCTAGGTGGGAAGTGTCCCCAAGTGCAGTCACAAAAACCATCAAGAGCTACAAAGAAACTGGCTCACATGCGGACCGCCCCAGGAAAGGAAGACAAAGAGTCACCTCTGCTGCGGAGGATAAGTTCATCCGAGTCACCAGCCTCAGAAATCGCAGGTTAACAGCAGCTCGGATTAGAGACCAGGTCAAAGCCACACAGAGATCTAGCAGCAGACACATCTCTAGAACAACTGTTAAGAGGAAACTGTGTGAGGCCTTCATGGTAGAATATCTGCTAGGAAACCGCTACTGAGGACAGGCAACAAGCAGAAGAGACTTGTTTGGGCTAAATAACAAAAGGAATGGACATTAGACCAGTGGAAATCTGTGCTTTGGTCTGAGGAGTCCAAATTTGAGATCTTTGGTTCCAAACACCGTGTCTTTGTGCGACGCAGAAAAGGTGAACGGATGGACTCTATATGCCTGGTTCCCACCGTGAAGCATTGAGGAGGAGGTGTGATGGTGTGGGGGTGCTTTGCTGATGACACTGTTGGGGATTTATTCAAAATTGAAGGCATACTTAACCAGCATGGCTACCACAGCATCTTACAGCGGCATGCTATTACATCCGGTTTGCGTTTAGTTGGACCATCATTTATTTTTCAACAGGACAATGACCCCAAACACACCTCCAGGCTGGGTAAGGGCCATTTGACCAAGAAGGAGAGTGATGGGGTGCTGCGCCAGATGACCTGGACTCCACAGTCACCAGACCTGAACCCAATGAAGGCAAAAGGGCCAATAAGGGCCATTTCAGGTGACTACCTCTTGAAGCTCATCAAGAGAATGCCAAGAGTGTGCAAAGCAATAATCAAAGCAAAAGGTGGCTACTTTGAATAACCTAGAATATGACATATTTTCAGTTGTTTCACACTTTTTGGTTATGTCTATAATTCCACATGTGTTAATTCATAGTTTTGATGCCTTCAGTGTGAATCTACAATTTTCATAGTCATGAAAATAAAGAAAACTCTTTGAATGAGAAGGTGTGTCCAAACTTTTGGTCTGTACTGTGTGTGTGTGTATGTATATATATATATATATATATATATATATATATATATATATATATATATATATATATATATAATCTTGGTTATCATCTTTTTTGGTAAGTAGGATGAAAACATGAAGGAAAGTCTCCATTACCCCACTTTCTGTGATCACAGGAGTTTGTACTCCTTTAACAGGCTGTGAATCATAAGAGGTGATAATTTGAAGAAAGGTTCCTGTATCTCCCTGCCGGGCTCACTGGAGGCTGGGCAGAGGAAGAGATGACAGTAAGTCTGTGCTTAGTATGAAGTGTGATAACAGACACATGTTCCTGTACAGGTTGTGATCTCTATCCCCAGTGTCAGGTAACCCCCTCTTAAAGAACTACAGAACAAGGGAGTCAAATTTTCTATGTTGCACCCGAACTTCAGTTAAGTGCTGCATCGCAAATATTAGCAACTGCTCTATAAATACCATAATGCAGCCAGTTACGTTTCTGTACATTATTGAGTGAGTCAGTACAAACCTCCCTTGTCCTTCGGTTGCTCCTTTCTGGGTGCAGCCCTCTTAAATGTTGGGCTTGGGCTGCGCGTCTCAACACTTGGCAGAGGTGAAGCATCTAACGCAGGCGGATATTCTGCTTCACCTAAAATGAGAGCAAGAGAGAGAGAGAGAGAGAGAGAGAGAGAGAGAGAGAGAGCATGGTGTTACATATTACCAGATTATAGAAAGGCAAAAGGACATGCAAAGGCCCTACCATCACCCCTCCTTCCTCCCCTGTAGAAGGGAAACAGCGGCATGACTGACCTCATGACTCCAAGTTGCGTACAGCTTTTTTTTTTGCTTTTTTTCCTCGGTGGTTCAATGAAATATGAAGAGCCCCTTGTTCTTCCTGTGTGCCAGAAGGATCTCCTCTCTATTTGCATTGTCTATTTCTAGTGTGGCCAACCACTACTGGTCATACATATTTCCTTTTCACAATAGCTGCACCTCCTTTTGACCCCTGATGCTATTGCTATACCACATTTCATTGATAATACCACTAGTATCTATCCGAGACAATGCACTGGGCACTAGTTTGTAATAATCACATTATCACATGCCAAATCCAGGGTGCATCCATACAATACCTTCATTCAGGTCTGTTTTTTCAGGAATTATCTCTGGAGAGGTCCACTCTTGTTCTTGATCAGATGTCCCATTTTGAGCTGGGGTGATAAGACTTTCTTGTTCTTTGCTCACCATTTCTCCTCCCACCTCCTGAGTCATGTTGTCGGTCTTCTTCTTTTTCTTTGTCTTGCTTTTGATTTGCAGAGAACGTTTCTTTTCGAGGTCAGTGGATTTCTTTCCTAGAAGAAAAAACTACATTTTTGGACTTCTGCTTGAAAGGTGAACCAAAAAAGAAAATAAGATCTGGTAACTAACCTTTGGGGGGTCGACTGTGCTCCTGCTTTGAAATGGACCAATTGTGTAAACAGAAGTCATCTGCTCCTGTCCACACCTGGTCTGCCTCCACTGGAGACCACTGGACACAGAGCAGTCGCCCCTTATGCCCTCGATAGTTACTAACTGGCTCTTCTTGGAGAACATCCCAAACCTGGTATAGAAATATAGATAAATTGCAAATGAAGAAATCAATGACAATATGGCTTGTTATTTCTCCTTAATAGTCTATTCACACGTACAGTATTCTGCGCAGATTTGATGCGCAGGATTTTCTGCTGCAGATTTCAATGTAAACTGAATGACTGAACACCCCTTGAAATCCTGCGCTTCAAATCTGTACATCAAATCTGTGCAGAATACTGTACATGTGAATAGACCCCAAGTAAGTTTTCTGAACGTCATCCCTGAACTTAAAGTGTATATGTACTTTCAAAAGAATTATATAATCTGCATGGTTTTATTACATTAACTCTCCAGAGTGGTGACAACTTTATTGCTCTGAATGCTGATACGGAGCTCCTGAGAACCCCTTCCTGTGTGCACAGCTATTTTTCATTCTCTCAACTTCAGGGGGTGGCATCAGATATTGACTGTTTGTCAGAAGTACTCACACAGGGACTTTCTTTCCCTTACTTCTCTGGCCAATCACATGACAGCATCTACTGTTCTCTGCAATGTATGCCAATGCCATGACATATTGCTGCACTGGACTGAACAGGCTGGTACTGTGCTGGGCTCATGACTTACAACACACTACAATAGAAGGCATGTGAGGAGAGAATGGGGTTACTGATTATCTGGATTTCCAAGAGTCATGTGAGCAAAAAAGAAACAAACAACGTCAGCACAGCAAGGAAAGGGCTACATCACAAATGCAGCTTTGGTATAAGCAGTGATCTGCTGATGAGGATGATGACTAAAAGGGGGAGGATAATTATAGTCAGGAGGCAGTACTGTGTACAAAATAAAAACACTTATCCATTTACACAATGGACAGCTGCCCAGAACTTAATGGGTGGTAGAAGATAAGAGAGAAACAAATTCTCAGAAGAGAATGAGCCACATTTGGCTTTTAAAAAGTAAATTTTGCTGAAATGACTTTTGGGGGGCAAGTCGCATTTAGGAAGCCCCTGTGGTGCCAGAAAAGCAAAAAAAAAAAAAAAAAAGCCCCACATGCCATACTATTTTGGAAACTACACCCCTCAAGGCACATAACAAGGGGTACAGTAAGCCTTAATACCGCACAGATGTTTGATGAATTTTCACAAAATTTGGACGTGAAAATGAAATTTTTTTTTTTTCACTAAAATGCTGGTGTTACCTCAAAGTTTTCATTTCGATAAGGGGTAATAGGAGGACCCCCCCCCCCCCCCCCCCCAATTTGTAAATCCATTTCTTCTGAGTATGGAAATACACCACGTGTGGAAGTCAAGTGCTCTGCTGGCGCACTACACTGCTCAGAAGAGAAGGAGCACCATGGAGAGAGAATTTGGTTGGAATAGAAATTGGAGGCCATGTGCGTTTACAAAGCCCTCATGGTGCCGTAACAGTGGACGCCCCCCACATGTGACACATTTTGGAATCTACACCCCTCACGGAATGTAATAAGTATTTACACCCCACTGGCGTTTGACAGATCGTTGGAACAGTGGGCTATGCAAATGAAAATTACAATTTTTCATTTTCACGGACCACTGTTCCAAAAATCTGTCAGACACTTGTGGGGTTTATATGTTCACTATACCCCTTATTACATTCTGTGAGGGGTGTAGTTTCCAAAATGGGGTCACATGTGGGGGGAGTCCACTGTTCTAGCACCATGGAGGGCTTTGTCAACAAACATGGCCTTCAATTCCAGCCAAATTTTCGCTCCAAAAGCCAAATGGAGCTCCTTCTCTTCTGAGCATTGTAGTTCACCCGTAGAGCTTTTTACGTACAGATTCGGGGTATTTCCTTTCTCAGAAGAAATGGGGTTACAAACACCAGCATTTTAGTGAAAAAAAATTAATTTTTCATTTTCTCTTCTAATTGGGGGGACACCTTACAGATGGGTATATGCTCCTGCCACTAGGAGGCGCTGACACTAAGAAAGAAAAAATGAGTCGGCTCCTCCCTGACAGGATATACCCGCCCACCTACTGTGAGATAATCAGTTTTAGTTAGTGTCATTAGAAGGCCAGACGTGGTCTGTGGGTCTCCCCAGACCTTGTCTTTTTCTCTCTGTTATTTTCCTAGATTTAGGCTAAAAGTTTAGTTTTTCTCTCCTTTTTTATTTTATCTAGCGGGGGGGCGACAGGAACATGAGGCTGCCTGATCCCCCACATGCGAGCTAGGGGCATGGTGCATTGGAATGGGAATGACCCGTTAACCCCTCCTCGCCAACAACCAGCGTCTGGCGGTGTACCTTGGGTCCGGTCCCCCATTCGCCCCTGTTCGCCATGTCGGCAAAAGGCAGGTGGCACCAGCTGGTCGAAGACTTCAAGGGTGAGTATGTGGCGGTCGAGGGGAGTATGTTCCCCTCCCCCCGGCAAACGAGCATGTGTGTGAAAGTTTTGGGTCCGACCAGCGAGGGGTTAACCCTCTCTATCTTTTATTCATGCAGCTTCGGCTGCATATCCTATTTGGCGGGGGTTACCTGGGGGGCCACAATCTCTTCCATACCCCCTCCTTCCTGTGGGACCCTGGGGAGGCTTCATTTTGGGGGCCCTTCTGGTTTTGGGACTTTTTTGTTTTGTTTTATAAATCCTGCCTGGCTGTTCCTCTCGCCGGCTCTTTTCTCTGCACGGATGTCGACCGGGCTGTGCAGTAGCAAGCACGGCCGGCACTGTGGGATTCCGACGGCAGTATGCAGAGGGCGCTGCAGAATCCCGCCGCCGGTTGTCCAGTTCCCTGGTGGCGCATGGCCGCCTTAGTGCATTTTTCTCCCGGCGGGTAGCTCCACCCTTCTTCCCCGTTTAGCGCGCGAGTCGGGAGATATGAGCTCCTCCTCCCCGGCTCACGCGTTGCTGAAAGTTTTGGTCCCACCCTGGTTCCCAGTTGCGGAGGTTGGTGTGGGGAACTCCGCCTGGCTCCCACGGCTTCAGCCCGACGGGAGCTTGCGGTTCCGTCCTCCATTAACCCTCCGGAGCGGCGGCTTAGCAGGCTCTTATGACCTCTGCTATGAGCAGTCGCTCCGTCAGTGGACCTTGTCTGCCGCTTACGGGCAGCACTTAGTGGGTGCTCTGCGCTCTATGCCCCCTTCCAGGGGGGGCTGGTGTCTATCTTTTACTGTGTATTAAGCCCCTTTCCAGGGGGGCTGGACTCCATTTAAAAAAAATGCATATATTCTTGGTCACTCAGACCATTTCTTGGTGTTTGGCTCCCTCTTGTAGCCCACAATTGTATTACCATTTGGCGTCTATTATTGCTAATTTCAGGGACCGCATAATCCACCGCCGTGGCTGGCTGTTACCAGGGATTCAGGTTCCCTTGGAATTGGGGGTCATGTTCCAAAAGCAATATGTTCCTTTTTACCATTGTGGGCCATACAATGAATCAATTTTTTGCATCCCTGGCGGACGCTCAGGTTTCCTTCAAGATTCCTCCACTGTTACGTCTCTAGCGTCCATCCTTGGAGAGCTCTTGACATGTCATACTGTGGGTTTTCCTTCTCCACAGGCTATTGCATACAAGGCTAGTGCTACGGATTCCCTCATCCAGAGCACGGTCCTCTGAGGAATATTCCTGCATGGCATTGCTTAGACCTGATTTTATCACGCCAGGCTGTAGTCTTGCCTGTTCCTCATTTCATGGATGCCGCGTCCGCGCTCACACTCGGTACCCCTCTGCTACTGCGAGGTGTCTTCTACTCAAGCAGCTGCAGTCCCGGTTCCTCGCTGCTGTGGAGGTTTCCGACGGAGTGTCCCATTGTCTACTATGGGCCCATACCAGTGAGCCAGCCAGTGGTCTGCATAGTTGCCTCCACCGCCTGTCATACATCAAACGGCTGATGTATCTGCGGACAGAATTCCGGTATCTCTCCGCTTTATGTGGTGTCCGATGGAGTGTCCTGTTGTCTACTTGGGACCCATACCAGTAAGCCGGAAAGTGTTTGAATGGCTGATGTATCTGCGGCTGGAGTCCCGGTACCCCACTGCGGTGTGCAGTACCCACGGCATGACTCGCTGTCTACTATGGACCCATACCAGTAATCCAGACTGTCTGCATGGTTTCAGGCAACCGCCTCTCAACCGTCACACGACTGATCTTCTGCGGTTGGAGTTTTGGTACCTCTCCACTATGCGAGGTGCAGACGGACCGACTCCTTGCCTACTACGGTCCCA
Organism: Hyla sarda; assembly: GCF_029499605.1. Classification (NCBI taxonomy): domain Eukaryota; kingdom Metazoa; phylum Chordata; class Amphibia; order Anura; family Hylidae; genus Hyla; species Hyla sarda. The sequence goes on along the minus strand of NC_079192.1, from coordinate 372,661,681 downwards.
TACAATAAGTCAGACGGTTGTCTGCATGGTTCCCTGCAACCGCCTGTCACCTGTCCCACGGCTGGTATGTCTGCGGTTGGATTTCTGATACCTCTCTGCTGTGTGCAAGGTACGGATGGACCGCCTCCTTGTCTACTATGGACCCATACCGGTGGTTCTCTACATGGTTTCCTACACCTAGTCACCCATTACAGGGCTGATGACTCTGCAGTTGGAATTCTGGTACCTCGCTCCTGTGAGGTGTCCAACGGGGTGTCCTCTTATCTTCTATGGACCCATACGATTGGGCCAGACAGGGGTCTGCATGTGGTTCTACACCGCATTTCATATATCAAACAGCTGAGGTATCTACAGTGGGTGTCTCGGTACCCCACTTTTGTGCGTGGTGCTGACGGAATGACTAGTCATCTACTTTTGAACCTTACCAGTTAGCCAGACAGTTGTCTGCGTGGTCTCCTCCAACCGCCTGTTTCCCAGCACATGGCTGACGTTCCTGCGGTTGGAGTTCCGGTGCCTCACTGTTCTGTGAGTTGTCCGTCGGAGTGTCTCATTGTCTCCTCTGGACCCATATCAGTGTTGGCATACACCACCTGGAATTCGTCAACCGGAGGATGTATCTGCGGTGGGAGCCTCGGTGCCCCACTGTTTTGCGTGGTACTACTCTGGACCCGGACCTGTTACTCAGGCAGTGGTCTGCACCACCTGTCACACATCCCACGTCTGATGTATCTGCAGCTGGAGTTCTGGAACCTTACTTCGGTGCGGGGTGCCTGCCGGACTGACTGGTTCTCTCCTATGGTGCCATACACTATGCCACTCAGTGGTTTGCATTTTTCCTCTGCCGCCTGTCGCAGCTGACAGCTTTGCGGCTGGAGTTCCGGTTCCCCACTACTGTTAGTGGCATGCACTCACATTCTGAGTTCAGGGTTAACTCTGTCCGAAGGCTGGTATCTCACTTCTCTGGGTGTTTTCTGTGTGCGGGACCGGGCTAGTCCATGGTCCCTATGCCACATAGCCGGACTGTCCATGGTCCCTACGCCACACAGCCGGACTGTGTCTTCCTGTTTTTTGACCACCTGATCGCCTTCCCCTTTATTTCGAGACCGCGGCTGTAGTCCGATGTCCTTTTCCAGGTGCAGTTCCTCAGTGTGTGTATCTGTGGTTTCTTGACACCCTGTAAGTCACTCTGTCTGCAGGTTTCCTGCTCCACATACCTTCTTCTTTGGATTTCTGCGGTTTTCTTTGTGTGACAGTCTTGGTACCTCACTACTGTCGTGGGGTCACCAGGTCCGTGTCCCTACGTATGCTAGGGCCGCCTGGTAGGTGTGGAGCCCACCTCTCCTTCTGTTTGGTGGGGTAAGCTCAGAGTTTCCTCTGTTTTTTTTTTTTCTTTGCTTCCGAGATTTTGTGGCGATTAACCACTTCGGTCCTGACATGGGGCCTGCGGGGCGACAGTCTCTCTGTCCAGGTGCCCTAGGCACCTACTCTTTTGCCTTTTTCCACATTTGGGTTGACTCTCATCACGTTGCGTGTTTTTTTGCCCAGCTCCGGTGTATAGGCTTTCGATCCCTCTGGGGTCTCCTGTGGCCCCTCTAGACGGCGTTGGGCTGCCTCAGAGGTCTGGGGGCTCTGCTCACCCGGCACTTGTTCCATGGCAGTGGGGCAACATTTCCCTTTTGTTGCTGTGACTAGCACACTTGCCATTCCCCTTCCACAGGGGGTGTGGGGATCGGGATGCTGGAGGGACTATGCTCTAGAGGGACTATGCTGTTGAGTTTTTTCTGCTGCCAAGCTGATACAGTCTCGTTGTTCCCCCTTTTTTTTTCTTAGGTGGGATATCGGCGAGGCCCTGATCTTTTTGAAGGACATTCAACAGAGTTTTCTACTGTCTAGGTTTGTGGGCTTGCCAGCCACCCTTATAGCCTGGCTTCTTCTACCTTTTTGGATATCTTCTGCTACTCATGCAGCCTGGACTCTCTCCTCTGTTGGAGGACTTTGTTCGATCTCCATGGCAGGGTTAGTTTTTCTTTCCCCTTTTTGTCTGTGTCAGTTATACTGCACTGCCACCTGAGTCTTCTGGCATTCCACCAACAGAGGAGTGCCGGCAGAATATGCCAGCGCTAGAGCCGCATGGAAATGCGGCGTATAATAAACGGCAATGCATATCCGTGTGGACTCCCCAGAAACATTGAACACGTCCAATGTTTTTGCAGACACCGGATATTCTGCTGTTTGCACAGTGCAGCGGTATCCCATTGACTCTGCTGCTGCGGAATAACAGAGCAGAATTGAACAGGTTTGTCTGGCAGATTCTTTGGAGAAGAGTTTTGGCCGGGAGAAGTCTTCAAGATATCCCAGGCAGGATGGGGAAGAAAAAGAAAATTGATGTAACCTGCGAGTCCCTTATACCCTTATATGGTCTGCAGAGAAGCAGTGTAGATTTGGCATCTATCACTATATGGTCATTGTACTAGGGTCTTTGTAATCAGGATTTTATTCAGTAACAGTATGGTAATTGTCACTACATGGTGGTAATATGTAGGGATGTAAGAAAAAATCGATTCTCGCGATAATCGCGATTTTTTCATTTGCCGATACAGAATCGATTCAAAATATTTTTGAATCGTTTCTTTTAGGGATGTGGAATTTTTATCTGCGGACGCCCGGAACAGCATGTCATGTCCCGGGCATCAGGAGATAAAAGTTCCACATTTGTGAAGCCGGGCAGGCCGGATCTGACACGGCTATGGAGCGGGCTCCGACTCGTGCCCACTCCGTACTATGCGACCCCCGGCTGATTTCAGTAGCCGGGGGCCGCCGCTAATAGCCAGCATGCATGCGATCGCCGCGGCTGGCTATTAAAGGAGTATCCGGTGCGCACTTTTCTCATTTTATCCTATCCAGGCTGCAAAATAAAACGCACTCTCTCTTACCTGCCAACGAGCCCCCGGTGCTCCGGTACAGTCCGGTACAGGTGTTCGGTCCCCGGGCTGTATTCTTCTTACTTCCTGTTAGTCCGGCACGTCACATGGAGCTTCAGCCTATCACCAGCCGCAGCGATGTCCCGCCTCCGCTGGTGATAGGCTGAAGCTCCATGTGACGTGCCGGACTAACAGGAAGTAAGAAGAATACAGCCCGGGGACCGAACACCTGTACCGGACTGTACCGGAGCTCCGCGGGCTCGTTGGCAGGTAAGATAAAGTGCGTTTTCTTTTATTTTGCAGCCCGGACGGGATAACATGAGAAAAGTGCGCACTGGAGTACTAGATCGCTGCTGTCAAAGCTGAGAGCGGCGTCTATTGGGATCTATGAATGCTCCCAGGTGGGCGATATATCGGGATATATCGCGATGTATCGTCACCTAGACGGTATCGCGATATATCGGGATATATCGAATCGCCACACTGGTATCGCGATTCGAATCGAATCGCCAAATTCTTGGCGATTCACACCCCTAGTAATATGTGGTTGTGGCGTGGTGATATAGTCTCTTGTATAATGGTATTATTGGTTTCAATAGACAGGTTGTGGTATAACACAATATGATGGTTATATGTATGGTAATAATATTGATCATTGTATACTGGTATCATTGGTAATATTTTTCTCTGTATGCAAGATTTGGTCAGTAACAGTATGATGGTGATATGCAAGATGATAATTCCTTCTTGTATACTGGTATTATTTTAGCATTATTATTCTCAGTATACAGGATTTGATCAGTAACCGTATGATGGTAATATGTATGGTGATAATATTTCTCTGTGAACACTGGAAGGGGATACTATTTCCCAGGAGTACCCCTTAAGCTGCCCCAATTTATCTAACTAGAAGCACAGATTCATATTACGTCTAAATGGAGTTCTCCTTAACTCTTCTTATTTACTGTTATCTCTAGAGTCTACACTATCTTAATTTAAGAAAAACTGAATGCTATCCACAAGGACTCTATAGAGGACTATAGTTGTTTACACCCCTAATGCGGCTACTTACCTTTCCACTATATGTAGCAGATTCATGCCTTTGTTTGTACTTTCATTAATTATTTTATTGCTTTTGACATGTTTTTTTTCCCCTCCATACTTCCCAGTTGTATTTTCCTTTTTTTCACTATTATGGCATACCCAGGTCTAAGTGTTTTGGACTGATTTGTACCATTTTATGACAATATTCTTGATGGAAACTAAATGCAGGGTCCTCTTTTTATTGAAGTTTGAATTAAATTAAGAGTCGAGCAAACCCAAGTGAACGAGAACTGAATGGATCTTATTTTTTATTCTGGGTTCATTATTACGTGAAAGGCCATCTGTGAAAAGTTCAGTGTGAGGTCTGCATCTCCTATTGACTTAAATAAGGTTTTGTATAGGGAATATAGTGAGCTTTAGTGCAAGGGAATTTGTTTAGATTTCTGCATGTAAAAAAACTAAAACAAAAATTGAAGAAGAGTCAAGTCTAAGGGAGATTATTGTTTGCCTCTAGAATAGAGTAGCAATACATTTAGGAATGATGTTGTCCTCAAAATGACAAGGTCTTCGTTCTCGTGAGTGATGCAAAACTATAAGTTATTGTGGAACTATAGTAGAATTATTGTTTTATAACTACCGTATTTATCGGCGTATAACAAGCACTTTTTAGGCTAAAATTTTTAGCCTAGAGTCTATGTGCGTGTTATACGCCGATACACCCCCAGGAAAGGCAGGGGGAGAGAAGCCGTCGCTGCCCGCTTCTCTCCCCCTGCCTTTCCTGGGGTCTAGAGCCCTGCTGCCGGCCCTTCTCTCCCCCTAGCTATCGGCGCCGCTGCCCGTTCTGTCCCCCTGACTATCGATGCCGGCGCCCCACTGCCGGCGCCTATAGCCAGGGGGAGTGAATCGGAGCCGACAGCCAGGGGGAGAGAAGGGGCAGCGGCCCCTGCGTCGTTGCTATGCACGTTGCGGCGCACTGACGTCATGCGCCGCGCCGTGCAGCGCATAGCAACGACGCAGGGGACGCGCGCCGGAGGCCTGCAGCAGCGCGGACCCGACCCAGGTAATTATGCCACCGGGGATGGGGGGAGGCAATGGGGCAGCGGTGCCGGCAATGGGTGCCGCTGCCCCTTCTCTCCCCCTGGCTGTCGGCGCCGATTCTCTCCCCCTGGCTATCGGCGCCAGCAATGGGGCGCCGGCACCGATAGTCAGGGGGACAGAACGGGCAGCGGCGCCGATGGCCAGGGGGAGAGAAGGGCCGGCAGCAGGGCTCTAGACCCCAGGAAAGGCAGGGGGAGAGAAGCGGGCAGCGACGGACTCTCTCCCCCTGCCTTTCCTGGGGGTATATCGGGGTATACACGCACCCTCATTGTACCATGGATATTTGGGTAAAAAACTTTTTTTACCCAAATATCCTTGGTAAAATGAGGGTGCGTGTTATAGGCCGGTGCGTGGTATACCCCGATAAATACGGTATCTAAAAATGGTATTAAACAAGCAAACTAATAAGATTTACTTAAGTGCTTATAAAAGATTCAATGGCCTGCTGAAGTTATTTAACATGTCACAGGCATAAATAATTGGTCACTACATTCTTGCATACAGAGGACCTGTGGCGGGGGATGCCTTAATAAAAACATGAACAAGAATATAATAGTAATATAATAATTGTCCATTATATTAATCTTACTTGAGAAGTGCCATCATAGCTTGCAGACACCAGCCTAGCATCATGATGAGGGCTCCAGGACAGACTGGTGATCTTAGCAGTGTGCCCAGACAAGGTACGGTAAGGATCCGTGATGGTGACTGGGACTTCGGCAGTGTTCTCTGTAGTGACATAATAGATTTAATCCATTACTAATAAGAAATAAGGCAGGCAAATCAAAATATTTACAACCTCACAAATCTTCTCCTTCTACCGTGTCAATGCTGCAGTAAAGGATTCCTCGTGACAAGCAAAAGGGTGTCAAGAGGTTAGTTTACTAAGGGCTATGCAAAATAAAGGGAAACGACTGCTAACAACATTATACTGTAAATAAGCAGAACCTCACCTAGTGCCCCCTTGAGGTTATGTACATAGATCACAGCATTATTGGATCCTGATGCAAGAAGGAAGCTCATGGTGGGGTCCTCACAGTGATCATGGTGCCAGCGGAGTGCATTTACAATTTTATGATGTTGCAGAATAGTGCAGATCAGCAGAAGATGAGGAGCCCGAAAAATTTCAATACTCCTGCAGGGAAAAGGAGAGTCACTAATAAAAACCATATAAATTAAGTTCACACTGTTATGACTTATTGGAGCTGCAGTAAAGATTTCTACTACTGTTACTGACAGCTACATCTATATCAGGATACAGAGGATAGAGGAAACTGGAAGCTTGATAACGCGCTGCTGTAATAACAGCCACAACCACAAGCGGGAAGGTGATCCGGGAAGGTGATCACCTTCCCTCATGTGGTTGTGGCTGTTCTTACAGCAGCGCGTTATCAAGCTTCCAGTTTCCTCTATCCTTGTATCCTGCTATGCACGCCGGTGATCCAGCGTGGGAAGCCGCTGCAGTTGTTTGATCATGCGAAGTGTCAGTGTTGTGCCTGTAGATTGCACAACTTCACCAGGTGAGCACGGTCCGCACTGGCTACTAGCTTTGCACTATTACTGAGATTCTTCACATGGAAGGGCTCCTGTTTTTTGCTATATTCCAGCTACATCTATATGGCAGCCAAGAATTACATGTAAGATTATGCACAAAGGAGAGGAAGGTATTTTACTAAATAGGAAAATACTTGCCAGAAATGACAGAAAAAAGGACTCAGGCATTTTAGTTTACATCAAATGTAACTGTAGCAACCAGTGTCAGGCAGCTGCTGCCAAGGCAAATAAAGTCATGGGGTGTATGAAAAAGGAGCAAAAAAAAATAAATTTACGGAGTGTAATGAGATTACACAATATAATCACTAGACTATGGAGGGTGGCTGATCTAGGAATTTATTCAGATTGGCAGGTTTGGATTTTTCCTCTGGATCAACATCACAGGAAACAAATGACAAGTCTACATATACATACGCAGATATATATATATATATATATATCATACACACACACACACACACACACACACACACAAAACATATATATATATATATATATCACTATCTATCTTTTTCCAGCTGTACACACTTTGTTACTGTGTAACAGAAGCGATACATACCCGTCTTCATTGCCAATAGCTATGTGTTGCCAGTCTGGTTTCCAGTTCAGTTCCGTATGCAAAGGTAACTTGTGCTGAACAGGAAAAATAAAAATAATTAATGATGAATCCAAAAAAGTGGCACAGATCCCAACGATTATTGACTGTAGGATGAATCATACACAATGGCCATGGACATCAGACAGCCATCCTTTCCCTTATATTCAACCTCTTTGTTACCCATAAATATTCAATATAAAGAAACATTTAACCAAAACTTGCCATGTAAACCTAGCCTTATAACACATTCCAGATGATGTCAATATCTAAAGGGAAAATATAAAAAGTGTACTGTATATGTTGTCTTTTGCTTGGATTTTACCAGACGTTTTGCAGAAATAAAAAGGTATATTTGTATAGTAAATATAAGCCCAGTAGGACAAACAGTGGCCATACACATTAATGTCAGCTGAACCTGCCACTTTCAACAGGACTAGCCACCTATCCAATGTTCATGGGGTACTCTTGGATTTCTTCGTGCTCAAGACTTTTGTTCTCAGAGGACATAAGTCTCTGCCAGAGACTGGCAGCAAACTTACTCCTCTCTCCCCATGCAGAACATATGCATGCTCAAGCAAGCAGAACGTTCATGTGTGGGTGGTTAAGGAGGGGAAGCCCTATTGTTTGGCTGACAGCTATGTAAAGTGTATGGATAGCATAACTTACTTTAATGTTATTTGTATCAAGGATAAGCTTGTTAATATCTTGGGCCTCCATAGTCAGCTTCCGGGGGTTGTGCTGGAAAATAACCCCCTCTCCACCACAGCTATACAGGGTGAATGAAGGACGGTCTCCTTCAGCACCTGGTGGAAGCAAACAGGGAAAAATGTATACAATTTGTGTGATTCATGGGTAGAAAACAGAAGAAATATATCTCACCAAAAGAAAATGGAGCCAATGGAGGTCCCCAGGACATGGAATAGACAGTCTTTTTATGGTAGGTAGAGGAAATCTGAGGGGGTCTGTAAAAAGGAAGAAAATAAATATTTAGAGTTGAATTGAAGGTGAACACATCAGTAAGGAACAGACATTGATTTGTCTTATACTGTTACCATTTTCTTTTACAATTGCAGTACAAATAAAAATGGTCTTACAGAAGGTCTTTACAGATAACACTATCACTTTCCCTTATCAGCCAATAAAAAAGAGAATATTCAGTGGTTAATACAAACACTAACAGTATTAGTTGTGTGTCTTACTTGGTGGAAAAGACGTCATAAATTCCAACTTTTCCATCATCTGTCCCAAAGGCCAAACTCCCCTCTTTAGTTGGATGCCAAGAGAGCTGCAGGGAGCAAAATATGAGAAAGTAAGAAAGGAGCAATCCTATGACCAGGACAAACAGCAGACATTCGTGATGCTCATCAAGGTGAATTGCTACCGTCCTTCTTGTTTACTAAGACACAATCCTCCAGATTGCATAATTACTGTAGACCTGAGATGGGGTATCTGTATAGGTTGGCAGAGATGAGTAGGCAAACAAATTTCAAGAGACTTGATCTTGCACATGACTGCTAGCCCACCCACCCTTCTCATACTGGAGATACCTATTTGAATGTACTTACAGCAGTCACTTTAGATCTGATGCCTTGCCACAGTGTCTTCACATCATATGCATTTACGACAGATAGTGTGTTCCAGACACGAATCATGCTGTCACCCACTCCGATCGCTAGACATCCAGATGCCACTGGAGAAAATGCCAGGCTGTACACAAAGCCTCCAAGGGAGCTCAATGACCAACAGCAGGAGAGGGAGCCGAGGTCCCAACACTTTACCTACACAGAGATAACAGCATCAATGCACTGAAGTAACAATGCAACAGCAAAGAGGTAATTAAGTTATAGCTTATCCTTGAAAAAGGCCATTTTATAAGACCGAACTCACATCCCGATCCATAGATGTAGACAGAATCAGCTCCTTCCCCTCCTCTGTAACTAGTGAACAAAGATTAAACACAATGCGGGAATGGTTCTGTCCCTCTGAGGAGCCCAGGAGGCTCCATTTCTGCTTTCCACTTTTGGTTAATTCCCACAGAAGCAGCTCACCCCTGCAGAAACAAAGCAATACATATCGTTACATAGTTCGCAAACTGTTTACTCCTGTCAGTTCAATTGTTAAATAGGGGTTACACAATAATATGTTCTGGAGCTCCCCCTCTTGGCTTAATACAAGATATACATGCAACACAACATTAAAAAGGAGCAAAACTTCACCTACTGTGAACAATATGAAAAACGTACAATTCTTTCAGTAGAAGACTTTCCACATCTTGTTTGAGGAGTGTAAGCATCTGACAGGGAATCTAAAGCTATCCATGTATAGGAGACTGGCTGACCGCTACCCCCCTGATCCCCCATACACATGCATGCTTGACTGAGTGTGCAAGTGTTCTACATAGGAGAGATATGGAAACCTGGCCAAGAATTTTCTGCTGAAATAAAACATGTCTGATTCTTCTCTCTACCTATATATACTGTTGGGCACAAGTAGTCAGGCCTCCATACACATCAGTTGGTGGAGTAGTCCCGCTGAAATAAGCAGGTGTATGTGTACGGATATATTAACATGTGAGACACCTCATGACCAGTTTATCAGGAGGAGGACCATTAAACTCAATTAATATGAAGAAGATTTCTTATAGTCTATGGCAGTGGTCTTCAACCTGCGGACCTCCAGATGTTGCAAAACTACAACTCCCAGCATGCCCGGACAGCCAACGGCTGTCCGGGCATGCTGGGAGATGTAGTTTTGCAACATCTGGAGGTCCGCAGGTTGAAGACCACTGGACTGTGGCATCTGCCTTATATCTAAACCTTTTAAAAAATGATTCTGCCTTTTTTTTTTTTTACATTGCTTATAGCTGGCAAGTGTTAACCTTAGGAGTTTTATGCATTTCTCTATTAATAAGCATTTTCTGTCATTTCTTATAAATCTTTTTACAATACTTTTTTTTTCCCCCCATGTACTTATGTATGCTATATTCAGCCTGTGCAAAGAATTATGCTAAGGAATCTTTTAGGGTATACCAGATATTTTAGGGTATACCAAGATATTTTACAGGAGATAGCACTGTTAGGCCCCATAATAACATTGCAGAGGTTGAAAGGGGCCAAACCCCCCCCCCTCCCCCCGATCCTTCACCCCACCTCTCCCCCGCCACCCTCCATGCTGGGAACAGGCTTGGGCAAGTTACTGAGAGGGCTAACTGCATTTTCTCTTATCCTGTCAGTCGCACAGGCGTGCACTGTGTGTTACACCAGTCACCCTGCCGTTGAATGTGTTGGCACAATGGCCTTGCAACTACGAGGCTTTAGACTTCCTTTTATGTCAGGTTGTGGGAAGGGCTAAAATTGTTCTTCTGGACCCTTTCCATCACTAACCCAAAGCAGCTGGAGAGTATCTGTGTAGGTGGCCCGCGAGGCCAGTGAACTGTCAACCATAAGCGCTCCTTCACCATAGGATCCATTCCTCCTCCCCGCCTCTTTAGGTACGGCAACTTCAGAGTCATAATGCCTAAAGGAAAAAAAAAATCAGAAAAATGAAACCTAATGTAGACAATTGTGCCACAATAACAAGTTGGCCAGACCACTATCTTTCATGATACCAGCATAAACATTTTTAATCAGGTCAGCCAAACAGGCATCTAAATGCTTTGGTGCAAGCAAGGATACATGGCCAACATAGAAATAAATGAAAAGGGATCTAATTCAAAGTCTAATAATTTAGTCAGTGTGAAATTGTTGCATGTAGTCTGCAAGGCTTAAAGGCTTAATATTCTTAAAGGGGTATTCCAGGAAAAAACTTTTTTTTTATATCAACTGGCTCCAGAAAGTTAAACAGATTTGTAAATTACTTCTATAAAAAAAAATCTTAATCCTTCCAATAATTATCAGCTGCTGAAGTTGAGTTGTTATTTCTGTCTGGTAACAGTGCTCTCTGCCGACATCTCTGCTTGTCTCGGGAACTGTCCAGAGTAGAAGAGGTTTGCTATGGGGATTTGCTTCTACTCTAGGCAGTTCCTAAGACAGGTGTCATCAGAGAGCAGAAAAGAACAACTCTACTTCAGCAGCTCATATAGTACTGGAAGGATTAAGATTTTTTAATAGAAGTAATTTACAAATCTGTTTAACTTTCTGGAGCCAGTTGATGCATAAAAAAAAAAAAAATTTTTTTTCCTGGATAAGCCCTTTAACTGCCCTATTGACGGTTTATATATATATAATGATATATAAGTGCAATATAAATAAGTGCAACTGTAAATAACTTTTACGTATCAATTATAATATCATGAAGTACTGTATGTACTCACTTTGTCTACAAAAAAATACACTGCATTGGAAATCCAGAAGTCACCTACCCTTGCCTGTGGAGGAACTCCAGATACGGATGGTTTGATCTTTGCTCCCTGAGGCCAGGTAGCAGCCCTTGTTTTCTGACTCTGGCAAGAGGTCACCATTGGTCGTATTCAGTTCTACTCCTGATGAAAATTAACATAAAATCCATATTAAAACAAGCAGAGAGAGAAAAGAGGTAGTGAAGGTGAAGAGTAGTGTGTTCTTGATTATTAATGCCTCCTTTACCTATGTCCGGCATCTTTTCCCTCCGGTGCTGCGGCCAGAACCCCCTCAATCTAAAACTTATTACCTATCCTTTGGAGTATTCCTTTAACTTTTACACTGCACAGTATGAATTTTAGACCACATGCACTATGGCTGACAGTAAGCTGGTTGGGCTAAAAGGGGATAGGGAAGTGACAACAGTGGCTCATTGTTCAATATTGTTTCCTAAGCTACTCATATACATTAAACAAAAAACTGCAAACTAATCTGTACTGCAAGTGGATTCTACCACCAACATTATACCTATCAATGTATGATCTGTAGAGGTCTGACCCCCTGGGACCCCAAAGGGCCATCAAGCATCATGCAAACGAAACTAAGCTCCTATATTAGGTGCAGCCTACTGAAAAGAGTGGCATTGTTTCTGGATAAAGTACACACTGCTTTTTCTAATCTAAGACAGTTTAGGCTATAGTACAGCTGATGGTGAAGTTAAGGCATATTTACTCACAAGATGGGACTCTGCATGCAGCTCCCCTGCACACAAGCATAACACAGATGCATGTAATACGGACACAAGTCTCACCCTGACCACAGGTCTACTGACCCACTAGATCACTATGATGCTTTCAGTTCTGGTCTCTAGAGCCACAGTCAGGTGAGGACTTGGGCCTGTAATACATGAGTAAACACACATCAGTATTACGTACTTGTGAAAACTCTCATTCATTCAGCTTCCATAAAGTGCATACATCTTGCTGCACTGTCTATACTAGAAGGTCTTAATCCTCACTTCACTTGGCGATTGCAGTGGATCTCAGGGCTAAGACCTGGTGCGATCTTAACAAAAAAAAAAAAAACTACTTGTATCTATTTAACCTATGCTAAGAGATGGGTACCCTGCTTTTTGCAAGCAATTTACACACCTTGTGTTTCCTCCAGCTTTTGATACAGATCTTCCTCTCGGGGATGTGGGCACCATGCCAGGCAGTGGACCTCATCATCATGTCCCCGCAAACGGTGAGTGACTTCTCCTCTACGGCTGATATCTATGATGACAATCATACCGTCCTTGTAGCTAAAAAGTAAGAAAGTGGCAGCTATAAAATAAAAAAACTCTCTTGAAATCAGGGCACCAAAGGCTACAAAATGATATATGAATATAAAGCTATATTTTTTATACGGACAACAAGTCATCTTTAATATTGCAGGTCAGCTGAAAACTTCAAATTTAAAACGGAGACAAGCTTTCATGTATGCCAGAGAAGGGAAATAGTTATCCACATTGAAAACCCTTTCCAGGATTCTGTAGTGTTTGCCCCGGTACTTACCTTCTGTTGAAGCATTTTATTCAGTGTGTTTAACAAACTGTTAGACATGATTAAGGGTGCAGTATAGCACTGGAAAAGTGTCAGCTTGGGCTCAGGTGTTCGCTAGTCTATACCTTGGGTCAACTTGTTTTTACTGCTCTACATTTATTTACAATCTAGTATTGGATCATTTTGGATCGCTATTGGGCTTTGGCACTGGGTGGAGGTATGCTCAGAACGGGACATATGTGAAGACCATAGACTGACCAGCTGTTTCTTTTCCTTTCTATTTTTGCAAAAAAACTGCTACCTACCCGATTGCCACTAGATCTTCTTGGTGAGGTGCACAGGACAGACAGAAGATGGTCCTCGGCTCTGGAAAAAATTGCTGCCCATCGTTTCGGTTACACCAAAAGCAAACCACTATCCCCTTCTCATCGCCGGTTACCAGCAGATCCTTCACCAGGGGAGACCAGTCGAGGGCAGAGATTGTGTTCTGTAAGGAACAAAGTGCAAGTGTTTTCTTATATTTACACAGGAAATAGACAAAAATGTAATAATAGCTAATTTTACAATTTACTTATATTAACCCCTTCCCGACCCATGACATACATGTACCTCATGGGTCGGGTGGGCGGACATGATGGGGGCCTGTGGGTCGGGTCCCCGTCATGACCGGGTGATGTCTGCAACTGACATCTGCTGTTAATGATGGACATTGGAGATAGCTGTTTAAATACCGTGATATATACAGATCACGTCATTTAAAAGTGGTACTCCCCTGGAAAAGTGTGTATCAAAAAAAGAAAAAGAAAATCCCCTAATCACCCCCCTTTTCCCATTTTTTAAATAAAACCCTGTACAAACAAGAAAAAATACACATATTTGGTATCACCGCATGCATAATTGTCAGAACTATTACATTATTAGGTTTCTGATCCTGCACGGTAAACGGCGCACCTAAATTGCTGATTTTTGGTTACATTGCATCCCAAAAAATATAGAAGTAAAACGTGATCAAAATGCCAGAACTACACAAACCCTAAAACAGCTCTGTAGCTCTGTGGAAAAAAGGAGTTTTTTTTGTACTCACCGTAAAATCTCTTTCTTGTAGCCTTCATTGGGAGACACCTATACTGATGGGTATAGTCTCTTGACACTAGGAGGCTCTGACACTAAAAAAAAAAAAAAAAAAAAAAAAAAAAAAAAAAAAAAAAGTCTGCTCCTCCCTGGCAGGATATACCCGCCCTTTGGAAGTGAGGTAATCAGTTTTGTCAACAAAGAAATATGTACGAAGAAGCCCAGAAAAGGATCCCGGACAAAAATTAACGCTATGAGAAAGAGATTTCACGGGGAGTACAAAAAAAAATTTCCTTTTCTCGGTCGCTCTTCATTGGGGGACACCTATACTGATGGGACGTACCAAAGCAGTCCCCAAGGGTGGGAACAACAATCACCAGAGAAGGGAAATTAGTCCAGAGACCGAACCCATTCGACCGTGGACAAGACCCCGAGTCAGAGACAACCAAGGCCCAGAACTAAGCGCCTGGAAGATCCCCCGTCCATGTAGATTGACTAGGACGCTAAAGGAAGGGACAGTCCTTTTGCAGAGACTCTAAACCTACAGCCCTTAAGAAAGACAAGAAAAGGTCGACTACGAAGCCAGAGGGGTTGGAACCATCCCAGGAGGAGTTGGGAAATAAACTCCCAGGAATGCAGAACCAGACAGAGGGCTAGTTCGGCTGGGAAGCAAAAAATGAAAAAGAGAGCAACAAGAGAACAGGGCGGAAAAATGCCAGGGAAGCAGCGTACGCCTGAGCAGAAGGTAGCATAAAAAAGGTAGTGAGCAGAAAACCACTGGAAAAAAGAAGAGAAATGGAAAACGGCTCTAGACAGGTCTAGTGCATAAGATCGAGACCCAACCAGCTGCAGACCCAAAAATCCCTTGTCCCAGGGGCCCATCGAAAGCACCCGGGAGAAAATCAGCTCGACTGGTGAAATCTGGAAAACCGGAATGCCCTCTATCTTGGGAGCACATGGACCCCAAGAGATGGAGGTGGAATGTAATAACGGCCAAAAAAGGAGCGGAACACCCTGAAAAGGGCAACCCGGAACACCAAAGCGACCGACATGGGAACTGGAGGTTCCAGAGTCACCTGGAAGTACATGTTAGGAGAAATGGTCAAGAAAGGAGCAGAATACCCGAAACGGAGCGGCCGACATGGGAATTGGAGGTCCCTGAGGCTCCGGAAGGACTTACACCTGTAGGGTGAGTAAACCCAAAGTCCACAAAATGCCCCGGGCAACCAACTTCCATTGCGAGACAAGAAGTGCGGTACAGAAAAATTGCCCCCAAATGGGATAGCGGAGAAACCTGGACAGGATCGCTACACATGCCCGAAACTGCAATCATCACTAAGGCACAAAGGACCAGGAGAGCAGACTACTGACAGAGCAGAGGTGCTCAACCACCACAGACCTGTGGAAACCAGAACACAGGAAGGACCGAAGCACACCTCACTGAGCGAAAGGTGGGCTCTGCACGTGCAGAATGGCCTTAGCATACGTAGGGACACAGACATGGGTACCTCATGATAGAAGTGAGGTACCAGACTGCAGCCATGAAAGAAACCGCAAACGTCCAAAAAGTCCGACAGTATGGAAGACAACGGCGTGTCACAACCATGCCCCTAGCAGACCAATGTTGTACCCTAGAAAGAGAAACAGAGTGCTGCTTCTGGAGAAGTCCATGGATATGTGCAAACAAAATGTTTGCACATATTGTATATTATTGTATACTTTGGTGTTTGTTTATATGAATATATTTTATGTAAATTATAAACCCTGATGTCAATGGCAGGCATCATATAAAAGGAAAAAGGTCTCATTGTGTAGACCGAAACATAGCACTATTGACAAGATGGGTGAATAAACCACGAAATTATCACATCCCTATCACAGTGCAGGTTCCTTCCCAGAAGTATTTTATTTATTTATTTATTTTTTTCAATCCCTCTGGTTCAGAGCGTTATCTTTGATCACTGAATCGGTGAGAGGTTCAGTGCACCAATCCATAATTATTGACTTGTTTACTATCATCATGCCAGATTAGTTGAGAATAATCATATACTGAGATTAATATACTAATAGTTGGATGCAGTCAACTTGTGCCCCTTATTGTGTAAGCACAAAACTAAAACTTTGCGCACTATGGAAAGCAGAACTTTCTAATGCATTAGGAGGACTACAAGTCTCTGAATACCTTTCTAGAATATATGAACATATAATTTCATTTATTTACATTTTAGTCTATAACTGTGAGAGCAGCATTTTTAAGATTTGATTAACATTTTTGCTTTTAGGTGGTCATTTAGGTGTTTTATTTTATTTTACTATAATTTATCTTAAGGTGGTCACAAGGGCCCTCTGACACACCAAAAAAAGGTTTTTCATTTTATTATCATATTAAACATTTGATTTAATTTTTTTGTCACCCTGTCTATGTTACTTTGAGCACCACAATTGTTTTATTGCATTTTATTGATTTTTGTAGACACTGAAGGTACAGGTGTCAGTCTGTCTGCTAAGGTACTGATATTTTCTATATGACTTTGTTCGGTCATAGGAGCAATAAACTAAAATGATGGTGGGCCAGATTGCTTGATGGTCATCAATGGTGCCTAAAATATTCTTATGTCTTTTAATGGCATCCACCAGATTCAATTGTGGTGTTTTTGTTGAGAACAGTGCTACATATTGAGCTTTCCATCTCTTAAAGGGGTACTCCACAGCTCAGAGTTTGGAACAAACTGTTCCAAACGCTGGAGCCGGTGTCGGAAGCTTGTGATAGCATAGCCCCGCCCCTCATTATGTCACACCCCGCCCCCTCAATGCAGTGGAGTACTCCTTTAATGTATAATGGAACTTCAACAGACATGTGAAAAGAGTCAAAAACCTTCCCCAAGGTCCAAAGATATACAGGTACAGTGTACAGAACACCAGTCCTTCCATGTTTATTAACATTCATTTTAGTCTCTCACTGTATCATCTTCTTGTTGTTGTAACTGGTACCTTGTATTTTCTACCTTATTCTCTAACCTAGATACACGTACAGACAAATGTCCTGTTCTTACCCGATGGAGCTTGTGTTCCGTTACTAAGCTCTTTGTCTGGGTGTCCCATACTTTCACGAAGCCGTCATCAGAGCTGCTGGCACAGAGGTGAGACTGACCGGAGAAGTGAGAGAAGCCAAAACCAGACACGCGTTCTGTATGTCCAACCAGCTCCCCTGAAAAAAAAAAAAAAAAAAAAAAAAAGAGAAGAAAAACATCAATGTGTGTATCACTAAAGACCCCCCTGTCTATATACAAGACGAGGGACCAGCATGGGATCTTTGTATAGGCAACAGAGGCAAGCCATTGCAACAAAGGGCTCTCAACATATACAGTCCTCTAAAATCAGTGTTTCCCAACCAAGGTGCCTCCAGCTGTTCCAAAACTACAACTCCCATCATGCCCGGACAGCCGAAGGCTGTCCGGGCATGATGGGAGTTGTAGTTTTGGAACAGCTGGAGGCACCTTGGTTGGGAAACACAGCTCTAAATAATGCTACTTTTGGGACAGCTACCAAGCCTCTCTGCTTACTTGCAGAGGGTCAAATGTGTTGCTTGGATTCAATGTATGTGTCGATATATATTTCTGACTGTTTCCAAACTACTACATGGCAGTGTTTTCTAACCAGTGAGGCTCCAGCTGTTGCAAAACTACATCTTTCTGCACGCCAAAGGCTGTCTGGGTATGCTGGGAGTTGTAGTTTTGCAACAGCTGGAGGCACATTAGTTGGCAAACGCCGCCATATGGGATAAAATATCAGGGAAGCAGACTTCAGATGAGATGCTCCCTCCCGTTCCTGCACAATGCTTGCAGTGTGGCAGGGGCATTATCCTGCTGAAGCCACTGCCATTAGGAGATCCCGCTGCCATGAGGAGGGCTTAGTTTAGGGAGGTGGTACATGTCACAGTAACATGCATTTTACATGTACACAAACTTACCATATAATCCAGGTTCCTGGGGGCTTATACGTAGCAAATAGACAGAATTCCGTGCAGCAAATCCAAAGAGCCCTCCGGCTGCGTCACTGGAGCGACTGCAATACCAGTTGGGGGATGCACTGAGTATCCGGTCTGGATCCCCCATCCTTGTGTTTCCTGCAGAACACAATAGACAATACTTACATGGATATTCTAACTACACAGTGACATGAGCACCAGAAGTCAGTCCTGGAAAATGGGGTATGGGATACTGCACAGCAACTGGAGTTGATTCTCAGGATCTAGGGAAAGCTGGGTGACATATGCTACATATCATCACCTAATTTGTCAAATTATTAGACACTACAGATGAAATTTGTTTTAAGATTCTGCCAATTGCAGAAGTATGTCTAATAGGGATATTGTTTGCCGCAGATCCCATGAAAAGATGACATGTGATTACAGGATATCCTGACAGTTGTGTGTAGCGGTCATGCTCTGTTGTTTCTATAAGGATAGTATCACATAGGTGTATCACAGGTGTAGTACAGCCCTGACTGCGGGTTTCTTGACCAGCAATGGCAGGTTAGGTCATCAGACCCGAGGTCCAGCTGGTCCTAGCCGCCATTATACGGATGCAAAAACTTGCATGTAATATATCTTATACTGATTTTAATAAGGAGCATATAGAGTAAAAGTATAATACACAGGTGATTGGTGCTATATATATATATATATATATATATGTGCTAATAAGTGGATTACACACAGCAGGTAGGTGCTATATAAAGGGGAGGGGGCAGGTGCTGTATACAGGACGCAGATATATACAGTAGATAAGTGCTGTATACAGGAACTTGGTTCCTGCAGGACTTGAGCCCTGACCTACCCCCTGTAGGTCATGGCTCAAGTCCTGCAGGAACCAAGTTACCACACTTTTTCTATTGAAGGAACACTGGCCCACATTTATCATTGCAGTGCAAGTGAAGCCTTTTTATTTTTATTTTTTATTTTTTTTATTTATTTTACACCTTTTTTGTATGCTGATAATGTGTAAGAGCACCAAATTTATTAAAAGGTAAAAGAGCTTTGATAAATTTTGTGCAGGTCACATTTTCTAAAAAGCTACACCATGTCTGGGCTGGTGTAGTTTTAGAGACTTTTCAGTGGCTTTGCACCTTTTTTTGCTCCTTTTTACAAAAAGGGGCAATGATAAATCCCTTCCATATCATGTCTATTGCCAAAATCAGTGGATTACCATTCAAAATCAGTGGATTGCAACTCAAAATCAGCAGAAATGTGTAAACAAAAAGGAGCAAAAAAAGGGCGCAAAAACCCTGCTTGCCCCTTTTTTTTTTTTTTTTACACAAAAAACAGTCTAAAGACACTGATAAATGTGGGCCACTGTTCCCATTAGCAGGAGTGAAAATCATGGGAGAGTTCCCACCCTTTTTTCCTCAGGACCTGAACCCGGGGGGTAGGTGCTATAGTTTATACATTGCATTCAGAAAGTCTTCAGACCTTTTCACCTTTAATCACATCTTTTTTTATGTTACAGTATTGTGTGAAAAAAAAAAAAAAAGTTTTCTCCCATCATTCTACACTCAATACCACATAATGACAAAGTAAAAACAGAATGTTAGAAATCTTTGCTCATATATTGAAAAGGAAAAACTTACGTTTCACAGAGACATAAGAATTCAGATCCTTCACTCAGTACAGTGATCCCTCAACTTACAATGGCCTCAACATACAATAGTTTCAACATACAATGGTCGTCCTGGAACCAATTAATATTGTAACTTGAGGGACCACTGTACTTAGTTGAAGCATCTTTGGCAGTGATGAAAACCTCCAGTCTTCTTGGATACCACAAGGTTTATACACCAGGATATCCTGCCAGTCTCCGCAGGCCGTCTACTTCACCGGAGCCGCCCTGAACTGTCAATCATTGGCTGCACCAGTGTCCGGCCTTGGCCAGTGATTGGCAAGTGGCATTGTCAGTACCCCCTGGCTGTAGACGCTATGCACGATATATACCAGAAACCTATTTATCACACGACTTGCTCTATTTAATAAATTTGGCGCACATACACACAGTTTCTACCAGACAAATAAAGGGGTAAAAGACGTTCACCTATATTGAGGAATTCCCCCCACTGTCTCACTGAAAGGTGAATGTTCGGTCCTTACCACTCTGGATCAGATTTTCTTTAAAAGGGGCACTCCCCAGGAAGTTATGAATTTCCTTTTCTGTCTGACCACAGTGCTCTCTGCTGACACCTCTGTCCATTTTAGAAACAGTCTGGAGCAGGAGAGGTTTGCTATGTATGGACAGTTCCTAAAATGAGCAGAGGTGTCAGCAGAGAAAACTGTGGTCAGACAGAAAGGAAATTCAAAAAGAAAAGAACTTCCTGTGGGGCAAATAGAAGCTGATAAGTACTAGAAGGATTACGATTTTTAAATAGAAGTAATTTACAAATCTGTTTAACTTTCTGGCACCAATTGATTAAAAATAAAATAAATAAAATGTTTTCCAGAGGAGTAACCCTTTAAAGGGGTTCTCCGGTGCTTAAACATCTTATCCCCTATCCAAAGAATAGGGGATAAGATGCCTGATTGCGGGAGTCCCGCCGCTGGGGACCCCCGGGATCATGCACGCGGCACCCCGTTTGTAATGAGTCCTGATTATCGGCAACTACAGGACAGGTGGCGTGTGACGTCACGCTCTGCCCCGCAATGCAAGCCTACGGGAGGGGGCGTGATAGCTATCATGCCCCCTCCCGTAGGCTTGCATTTAGGGGCGGAGCGTGACGTCACCCCCCCGGCGCAGGCGTGACGTCACACGCCACCCGTCCTGTAGTCGCCGGTAATCAGACCTGGAGCGAACACGCTCCGGGGACTTATTACAAACGGGGTGCCGCGTGCATGATCCCGGGGGTCCCCAGCGGCGGGACTCCCGCAATCAGGCATCTTATCCCCTATCCTTTCCCCTAGCCTCACTGTAGGGATGTTTTAGACAGGGGGTAAGGAGTGGCCTTCTGTTTTCAGCCTGTCATTATGGGTATCTAGTACAAAATGATTAGGAAATGCGCTTTTGTATTTTCCTTCTTTTCTCTACAGAAGACCACAACATAAAAAGCGAAAGGGTCTCAAGACTTTCCCAATGCATTGCATATATCATATAATGTGTATAGGTATCAGAAACAGTGGGTAACCTATATACAAGGTGTAAAGATTATATACAAGGTACAGGTATTTACAAGACATAACTATATCTTTATGCTGCATAAAATACCTAAATACAATAATTAGAATATAGGTGTATAATACAGGTATTATACACAGTATATATATATATATATATATATATATATATATATATATATATACACACACACACACACACACACACACATAGTATATGCAAGTATTATACACAGAGTTTATATACAGTGTATACGGATATTATCCCCAGAGTATATAGCCATTCGACACATGCATCATCCCCAGAGTATATAGCCATTAGACACATGTATTATCCCCAGAGTATATAGCCATTAGACACATGTATTATCCCCAGAGTATATAGCCATTAGACACATGTATTATCCCCAGAGTATATAGCCATTAGACACATGTATTATCCCCAGTGTATATAGCTATTATACACATGTATTATCCACAGAGTATATAGCCATTAGACACATGTATTATCCCCAGTGTATATAGCTATTATACACATGTATTATCCCCAGTGTATATAGCTATTATACACATGTATTATCCACAGAGTATATAGCTATTATACACATGTATTATCCACAGAGTATATAGCTATTATACTATTATACACAGAGTATATAGCGATTATACACAGAGTATATAGCGATTATACACAGAGTATATAGCTATTATACTATTATACACAGAGTATATAGCGATTATACACAGAGTATATAGCGATTATACACAGAGTATATAGCGATTATACACAGAGTATATAGCGATTATCCACACAGCAGACACTTCTCTCCTCTCTCACCTGCCCGGCCTGTGTCTCCACACGCTGCAGCACTTCACGTTCTTACTGTCGTAAAGCCGGCTCCCATGTGAGCAGTGACAGCGTGTCGTAAAGCGAGAGGCTCTCGGAGATAGCGGCCTCCTTGTCTGCGGGTGAATAGCGGGGGAGGGCGAGAATATCACAGCCGGAGAGTGGGGCTGGAATGGGCTGTATGCGGGGGATGGGTTCGGGACTAATACCGGGAAATCTGCGGATGTGTGAGAGCCCTGAGTCATGTATAGAGGACGGACATGTGCCGCCTGTAATGACTTCTGTTTGCACCCAGCTTCCCTGCGCCCCTGAGCGGCACATCCACTTGTTCTGCCGTAGTGTGTGCACAGTGACTAAATCCCAGTACACGCAGGTAGATTTGCCGTCAAGCAAATGAGTGATAAGAGAAAGGGATAAAGCATGCCATGTAATATCTGTATTTTCTCCGGTGTATAGGGAGCTGTATATACTGGAGATTGTAGTGGGCGTGCTCTGTAATACCTGTATACACCTGGTGTAGACATATGAGGCTGTATATACTGGAGATTGTAGTGGACGTGCTCTGTAATACCTGTATACACCTGGTGTAGAGATATAGGAGGCTGTATATACTGGAGATTGTAGTGGGCATGCTCTGTAATACCTGTATACACCTGGTGTAGACATATGAGGCTGTATATACTGGAGATTGTAGTGGACGTGCTCTGTAATACCTGTATACACCTGGTGTAGAGATATAGGGGGCTGTATATACCGGAGATTGTAGTGGACGTGCTCTGTAATACCTGTATACACCTGGTGTAGAGATATAGGGGACTGTATATACTGGAGATTGTAGTGGGCATGCTCTGTAATACCTGAATACACCTGGTGTAGAGATATAGGAGACTGTATATACTGGAGATTGTAGTGGGCGGGCTCTGTAATACCTGTATACACCTGGTGTAGACATATGAGGCTGTATATACTGGAGATTGTAGTGGACGTGCTCTGTAATACCTGTATACACCTGGTGTAGAGATATAGGAGGCTGTATATACTGGAGATTGTAGTGTGCGTGCTCTGTAATACCTGTATACACCTGGTGTAGAGATATAGGGGGCTTTATATACTGGAGATTGTAGTGGGTGTGCTCTGTAATACCTGTATACACCAGGTGTAGAGAGATAGGGGGCTGTATATACTGGAAATTGTAGTGGGCATGCTCTGTAATACCTGTATACACCAGGTGTAGAGATATAGGGGGCTGTATATACTGGAGATTGTAGTGGGCGTGCTTTGTAATACCTGTATACACCAGGTGTAGAGAGATAGGGGGCTGTATATACTGGAGATTGTAGTGGACGTGCTCTTTAATACCTGTATACACCTGGTGTAGAGATATAGGGGGCTGTATATACTGGAGATTGTAGTGGGCATGCTCTGTAATACCTGTATACACCTGGTGTAGAGATATAGGAGGCTGTATATACTGGAGATTGTAGTGGGCGTGCTCTGTAATACCTGTATACACCTGGTGTAGACATATGAGGCTGTATATACTGGAGATTGTAGTGGACGTGCTCTGTAATACCTGTATACACCTGGTGTAGAGATATAGGGGGCTGTATATACTGGAGATTGTAGTGGGCGTGCTCTGTAATACCTGTATACACCTGGTGTAAAGATATAGGGGGCTGTATATATTGAAGATTGTAGTGGGCATGCTCTGTAATACCTGTATACACCTGGTGTAGAGATATAGGGGGCTGTATATATTGAAGATTGTAGTGGGCATGCTCTGTAATACCTGTATACACCTGGTGTAGAGATATAGGAGGCTGTATATACTGGAGATTGTAGTGGGCGTGCTCTGTAATACTTGTATACACCTGGTGTAGAGATATAGGGGGCTGTATATACTGGAGATTGTAGTGGACGTGCTCTGTAATACCTGTATACACCTGGTGTAGAGATATAGGGGACTGTATATACTGGAGATTGTAGTGGGCGTGCTCTGTAATACCTGTATACACCAGGTGTAGAGATATAGGGGGCTATATACAGTAATGGCCGTAAATGTTGGCACCCCTGAATATTATTCTAGAAAATTTAGTATTTCTCACAGAAAAGGTTTGCAGTAACACATGTTTTGCTATACACATGTTTATTCCCTTTGTGTGTATTGGAACTCAACAAAAAATGGGAGGAAAAATGCAAATTGGACATAATGTCACACCAAACTCCAAAAATGGGCTGGACAAAATTATTGGCATCCTTTCAAAGTCGTGTAGAAATAAGATTGTTTCAAGCATGTGATGTTCCTTTAACCCCTTAACGACCAGGAATGTATATACACATCCGTGGCCTGCTCCCGATCTGTGAAGCGCGCTCAGCTTCTGAGCGCGCTTCGTATCTGCGGGGTCCCGGTTGCCATCAGTGGCTCATACCGGACATCGCCGATCGGGCTGATGTCCGGTATGAACCCTTTAGATGCCGCAATCAAAGTTGATCGCAGCATCTAAAACGGGAGAAGTCCATGCCGGCTAGCTCAGCGAAGCTGTTCGGGATCGCCACGGTGAAATCCAGGCTTGAGCAATCAAGCGCAGAAAACACTGATCAATGCATTCCTATGGCAATGCATTGAACGAAGCCAGCAATCAGTGTATGCAAGGTACAGCCCCTAGAGGGGGCTATAACACTGCATAACAAAAGTTAAAGGGTAACTCTCATTAAAACTAATTTTTGCTATTGCACTCCTTATGGTAAATAAAAATATTTCCAATATACTTTGTTTAAAAAAGATTAAGTTTTCTATGTTTTATTTGTGCTTAAAAAAAGCTCAAGAGCACACCCCCCCCCATCTCATACACAGACTTTGGACCGAAGCCCAAACACAGAAAGTGCAGCCTGGAGTACTGAGGGGTGTGTGTCCAACCAACAGCATATGGCAGTTAAAGGTGTATTCTAGGAAAAAACTTTATTTTTTTGTATCAACTGGCTCCAGATTTGTAAATTACTTCTATTAAAAAAATCTTAATCCTTCCAATAATAATCAGCTGCTGAAGTTGAGTTGTTCTTTTCTGTCTGACAACAGTGCTCTCTGCTTGTCTCAGGAACTGCACATAGTAGAAGAGGTTTGCTATGGGGATTTGCTTCTACTCTGGACAGTTCCCGAGACACGTGTCATCAGAGAGCACTTAGACAGTAAAGAAAAACTCAACTTCAGCAGCTCATAAGTACTGAAAGGATTAAGATTTTTGAATAGAAGTCATTTACAAATCTGTTTAACTTTCTGGAGTCAGTTGAGATATATATATATATATATATATATATAAAAAAATATATATATATTTTTTTTTCCCCCTGGATATCCCCTTTAACCCCTTAACGACGCAGGACGTGAATGTACGTCCTGGTGATGTGGTACTTAACACACCAGGACGTACATTTACGTCCTGAGCATAACCGTGGACATCGGAGCGATGCTGGCATCATGCGCTTCAGGTCCCGGCTGTGGATCGCAGCCATGGACCCGCCGGTAATGGCGGACACCCGTGATCCCGCGAATGTCCGCCATTAACCCCTCAGATGCCGTGATCAATACAGATCACGGCATCTGCAGCATCGCGATCACTTAACAGGATGATCGGATCGCCCGCAGCGCTGCCGCGGCGATCCGATCATCCTGCACGGCAGACGGAGGTCCCCTCACCTGCCTCTGCTGTCGTCCGGGAGTCTTCTGCTCTGATCTGCCTTCCCGCAGACCAGAGCAGAAGATGACCGATAACCCTGATCAGTGCTATGTCCTATACAGAGCACTGAACAGGATTAGCAATCGAATGGTTGCTATAAATAGTCCCCTATGGGACTTCTCGGCCCTCTCCGGTGACGTCACTATGCTGTTGCGCACGCTGTCCCATCATCCAATAGGAACGGCGTACGCAGTGGTGTAATGACGTCGCTACGCAGGCCCAGTAAGCGGAGGACCGGGGTCACCATCGGGAGCAGTGAGGACGCGGCTTCCTATACTTAACATTGCACGAATCCCTCAACATACGATGGATTCGACAAACAATGGCTCGTTTGGAACGAATTACCATCGTATGTTGAGGGACCACTGTATATTAGAAATATTTTTTATTTACCATAAGGAGTGCAATAGCAAAAATTTGTTTTAATGAGTGCCTATTTAAAGTTAATAAATGTGATTTAACCCTTTCCCTAATTAAAATCAGAATCGCCCCCCTTTTCACATAAAAAAAGTGAAAATTAAAATAAACGTGGTATCGCCACGTGCGTTAACCTCTTAAGGACCCATCACGTACCGGTACGTCATGAGTCCGTTCCCGTTCTATAACACGGGGCCATAGCGGGTCAGGCCCGGCCTCTAACAACAGGACCGGGACCCATGGCTAATAGCGTGCGGCACTGATCGGTTGCTGGTTAGCTCAGGGGGCTGTTCGGGATCGCCGTGGCAAAATCGCGTCATCCCGAACAGCTCTAGGACAGCAGGAGGGTCTCCTTACCTGCCTCCTGTTGTCCGATCGCCGAATGACTGCTCAGTGCCTGAGATCCAGGCATGAACAGTCAAGTAGCAGAATCATTGATTAATGGTTTCCTATGAGCAACCATTCATCAATGTAAAAGATCAGTGTGTGCAGTGTTATAGCCCCCTATGGGAGCTAAAACATTACAAAAAAATAAGTGAAAAAAATGAATAAAGATCATATAACCCCTTCCCTAATAAAAGTTTGAATCACCCCCCTCTTCCCATAAAAAGAAAAACTGTAAATAAAATTAAACGTGGTATCGCTGCATGTGGAAATGTCCGAATTATAAAAATATATCGTTAATTTAACTGCACAATCAATGGCGTACCCTTATACTGCCCCATACGTGGAAAAATAAAAAAGTTATAGGGGTCAGAAGATGACAATTTTAAACGTAGACATTTTCCTGCATGTAGTTATGATTTTTTCCAGAAGTACGACAAAATCAAACCTATATAAGTAGGGTATCATTTAAATTGTATGGACCTACAGAATAAAGAGAAGGTGTAATTTTTACCGAAAAATTTACTATGTAGAAACAGAAACCACCAAAAGTTACAGAATGGCGTTTTTTTATCAATCTTGTCACACAATGTTTTTTTTTTTCTGTTTCGCTGTAGATTTTTGGTTAAAATGACTAATATGATTACAAAGTAGAATTGGTGGTGCAAAAAATAAGCCATAATATGGATTTTAAGGTGCAAAATTTAAAGAGTTCTGATTTTTTAACCTCTTAAGGACCCAGGACGTATGGGTACGTCCTGGGTCCTGGTCCTGCGATATAACGCGGGGTCACACGGTGACCCCGCATCATATCGTGGCGGGCTCGGCGTCATAGTGAAGCCGGGACCCGCCTCTAATAGCGTGCGGCACTGATCGCTGTGCCGCGCGCTATTAACCCTTTAGCCGTGCGCTCAAAGCTGCGGCTAAAAACGAAAGTGAAAGTTGCCGGTTAGCTCAGGGAGCTGTTCGGGATCGCCGCGGTATAATCGCGGCATCCCGAACAGCTGTAGCACAGAAGGAGGTCTTCTTACCTTCTCCTGTGCTGTCCGATCGTCGAATGAATGCTTCAAGCCTGAGATCCAGGCTTGAGCATTCAATCGCCGAAAACTCTGATTGATCCATTCCTATGGAGATGGATCAATCAGTGTAAAAGATATACACTATAGGAGCTATAATATATACACTATAAGAAAAGTGTAAAAAAATCATTAACCCTTTCAATTATCCCTTCCCCTAATAAAAGTTTGAATCACCCGGCATTTCCAAGAATACAATAAACATTATGTAAATAATAATAAAAATAAACATATGTGGTATCGCCGCGTGCGGAAATGTCCGAATTATAAAAATATACTGCTTTTTAAACCACTCGTTTAATGGCGTACGCGCAAAAAAATTCCAAAGTCCAAAATAGCGCATTTTCATCACTTTTTATACCACAAAAAAGTGAATAAAAGTGATTAAAAAGTCTGATCAGAACAAAAATGGTACTGCTAAAAACTTCAGATGACAGCGCAAAAAAATGAGCCCTCGTAGCGCCCTGAACACAGAAAAATAAAAAAGTTATAGGGGTCAAAAGATTACCATTTTAAACGTCTACATTTTCCTGCATGTATTCATGATTTTTTTCTGAAGTGATACAAAATCAAACCTAGATAAGTAGGGTATCATTTTAACCGTATGGACCTACAGAATAAAGATAAGGTGTCATTTTTGCTGAACAATGTACTGCGTAAAAACGGAAGCCCCCAAAACTTACAAAATAGTGTTTTTTCATCAATTTTGTCGCACATTGATTTTTTTTCCCGTTTCACCGTAGATTTTTGGGTAAAATGACTGATGTCATTACAAAGTAGAATTAGTGACGCAAAAAATAAGCCATCATATAGAATTTTAGGTGAAAATTTTTAAGAGTTATGATTTTTTAAAGTTAAGGAGGAAAAATTGAAAATGAAAAAACGGAAAAAGCCTGGGTCCTTAAGGGGTTAAGGGGTTAATGTCCGAACTATAAAAATATATTGTTTATTAAACCTCACGGTCAATGGCGTACGTGGAAAAAAATTCAAAAGTAAAAAAAAAAGTGATTCTCTTCTGATGGTCTTTTTAACCATTTAGTGGTGGCTGGCGCCCCCTTGTGGCCTATAATTATATTGCGCCTTCCTTTCCATGCACCTTGTGACCTCTGGGGTCACAAAACTTGCAGCCTTAGCCTGTACTATCTATTGCTTTTCAGCCTATTGGCTACGATCTAGTACAGCGTAGGTACTTATCAGTTTACTATCTGATACTTCCCCTATTCGGGGACCATATAGTAAATGGATTTTTCAGGACGTGGGCCGATTTGAAAGCTGGCTTCCGTCGCTCCATGCATTGACTGCTAGGGTGGTATCTTCGGGTACAGTACACCAAAAAATATCTGCTTATATGGGGTCCCCCTTCCTGTCTCCATCTCCCAGTATGGGTCCTGATATGACACTGCTTTGAGTCAGTGGTGGTATGCCTCTGGCATTCCTGCTTTCGCCAGGTTTCTCACTCTGTCAGAGACATATGTGACTTGCTGTGGCGGGTCATGTCAGGGGTTTTCATGATTCCTTGGAAGTATACCGGGGTTACAATCAGGACTGTTTCTCCTCTATCACTGGTTGTCATGACATATTTCCCGTGTCCGCAGGTGCTCTTGTTCCCTCCTCCACAGGCTGCCACATCCGCGGCTGTTGTCCCAGATCACCACATCCAGTGCGAGGTCTTTGTGGAAGTGTCCCTGAGTGGCCATGGTTTGCGTCTGCTCTCTTTGGGCCGGACAGTAGTCTCACCTGTCACTCATCTCATAACTGCCGCGTCCGCGGCTGGATTTCGGTACTCCACTATTAGTGCGAGGCGACCTCTGGAGTCCAATGTTGTCTACATGGACCCATACCAGTAAGCCAGATAGTGGTCTGAATGGTTTTCTCTGCCGCCTGTGGCTTCTCCAAGGGCTGAAGTATTTGCGGCTGCTGTTTCCGGTACCCTACTACTAGTGCGAGGTGACCGCTGGAGTTCACTGTTGTCTATATGGATCCATACCAGTAAGCCAGATAGTGGTCTGCATGGTTTTCTCTGCTGCCTGTCGGTTCTCCAAGGGCTGAAGTATCTGAGGCTGAAGTTTCGGTGCCCCACTGCTAGTGCGAGGTGACCGCTGGAGTGCCCCTTTGTCTACAAGGACCCATACCAGTAAGCCAGACAGTGGTCTGCATGGTTTTCTCTGCCACCTATCACTCCTCCAAAGGCTGAAGTATCGGCGGCTGAAGTTTTGGTATCTCACTGCTAGTGGGTGGTGTCCGGGGGAGTGACCTGACGTGTCCTGTGGACCCTATGCAGGGCGTAGGGGATTCAATCCACGGCTCCCAAACCTCCCCGATTTTCCAGGGTGACGGAGATTCTATCCATGGCTTTTAGGCTTCACTGCCTTTCCCCATGTGTCTAAGGGCTGTGTCCCCTTATCACCAGCGCCTGAAGGGTCACTCATTACGCCAGACTGTTTTCTGCACAGTTTCTGCTGCTGTCGGTCTCCCATCTCTGGGCTGCCGCGTATTTAGCTGTGGTTTCCCCTACCTCACTGTTGGTGTGAGGTCTCTGTCAGAGGGTTCCTGCAGGTACATGGGACTGCTGCCAGTCAACCAGTCATTAGTCTGCATGGTTTCCTACACCACCGGGTCGCCCATAAGTTTGGCTGCACTCCTGTGCCCCACTATCAATGGGAGGGTTTGAAGGAGCATTCCTTGGTGTTCAGAAATCCTCCACCTGTCAGCCGGACGGCTATCATCATGGTTTACTGCTATGTCGGATCATATACCATACACTTCCCACTGCGTGCGGACGTGCAGGTAACCCACTGCCTGGACGTAGTTCCGAGTGGGTCTCCCCATGTTGCGCCATAGTCCTCTGCAATGTGCCACATGCTGGTTTGTGGGGTTCCCTACTTTACCAAGTCTCCTTCCACATGCCTGCCACTCTCACAGCTTGAGGCTGGTGGCCCACTTTTTGTGTGTGGGTCTGAAGGCGGGACCAGGTGTGACCATGGTTCCCATGCCAGATCTTGGTTCCCATGCCACTCTGTGTTTGCATGGCTTTCTACTTCTGGAGGTCTCCTCCCCCATTTTTGCAGCTCCTGTGACTGCAATCCAGTGACGCACTTCCATGTGACGCTCCACGTAGGGTCTCCCTGTATGTTCATTGGAAATGTCTGTGTCCTTACGTCTGCTAAGGCCCCCCCCTGCACCTGTATAGCCCACCTTCCCTTCTGTTGGTGGGGTGTGCCTCGGGCCTTCCTGTGATCTTGTTTCCGCAGGTCTGCAGCAGTCAAGCACAAAGGAGCTGGCTTGGGCCTGATGCCCCCCCCCCCCCCATGTCTCCAGGTATCTTCTTGAGTTCCTAGGCATGGTGCCTCAGGCGCCTGCTCTGTTGCCTTAGATTCGACCAGGTTGACTCCGTTGGCATCCATCTGGTCCAGGGTTTTACCCTGATGGGGTGTTCCTCTCAATTCTGTTGGTTCTTTTTAGCTTTGCCCAGCACTAGGGTCCAGGATTCCGATCCCTCTGGGAATGCACATTGGCTCCTCCATGCCTCGTTGTGTTGTTCCTGGGGGCTCCGCACACCCAGTACTTCGTTCCGTTTTAGTGGGGCGGCATTTCTCTGCTCCTACAGTGCTTGGCGCACTTTTTCATCTTCCTTCCTTAGGGGGTACGGAGACCAGGGAGCTTGGCGGGTCAGGGCATGGTTTTCTTCTCGACCACTCCTTGTTTTCCCCTCTTCTAGGGCGACTATTTCGCTGAGCGTTTTGTACTACCAAGATGGAGCCTTCTCTCTTCCCACTGTTTAGGTGGGATATCGGGCTGGCCCCTTGTTTTTTTTTTGTCTGTGAGCATTCAGATGAGCTTTTTGCTGTCTTTACTTGTGTGCTTTTGCCCACTAGTGCAGCCTGTCTCCCTTCAGGTTGCTTGGTTGTCTACTGCTGCTCATGCAGCCTTGACACTTTCCTCTGTTGGCAGAGTTTATGTACTCATGTATGGCTCGACGACAGCCGGTCTAGCCACCGTCTGTGGTTGGGGTCCTTCCATTGCTCTCCTCCTTCCTCGGCGCAATATCCCTGGAGGGTGTGTTCATCCTCCCCTTTGTCAGTGTCAGTTGCACTTCACTGACACCACCGTCTCTGGAATAACCTTTCTGTGCCCTTTCTCGGTTGTTCCCCCTCCTTTCCCGTCCTGGCGGGATGTTGCTTCGGAGTGCTCTGGACCACTGGGATTCGAGGCCGGTTGTCTTGGACACAATCCCAGGATGTTGTGGTGTGCCTTCTTTCTAGGGCGGCCCTGGTGGTTTCTTGGGCCTTAGTGATGGTTAAGTGAGGGCATGTGCAGCACTGCTACCCAGACTTCTTTGCGATCCCATTTGTGGGGCGTTTTTTTCTGTTCCACACTTCTGTCTCGTCACATTAGTTGTCACCCGGAGCATTTTGCGAACCTTGGGTTTATTTACCCTTCGGGTGTAAGTCTTTCAGGAGCCTCAGAAACCTCCACTTCCATTGTCTGTCGCTCTGGCATTCCGCTACTTTTTTGTCCATTCTTCCTTCTGTCTTCTGCTTCGGGGTCCATGTACTCCCGGGATGGAAGGCATTCTGGTCATCCGGATTCTGCCAGTCAAGCTCTTTTCGCCTCCCGGGTGATCGCGTCGGCCCTCTGGGATAGGGTTTTTTGGGTCTGTGGATGTTCAGGTCATTGATCTTATCACCAGACCTCTCTAGAGCCGGTTTCTATCTTCTTTTTTTCAGTGTTTTTTCTGGTCTCCACGTCTATGTTCGCCTTCTGCTCAGGCATCCACTACTCTCCCTGGCGTTTTTCCGCCATGTTCTCTTGAATCGGTTGACTCTGGATGGGGCTCTCTTGTGGTTCCCTTTGTTTTCCAACTGGGCTAGCGCTCTGTCTGGTTCTGTGTTCCTTGGCGTTGTTTCCTACAGGGAGGTTCGGGCCCATCTGGCTTTCTAGTCAACCTTTTCTTGTCTCTCCATATGGACGTAGGTTTTCTAGTTTGGTGTCCTAGTCCTTATCCATGGATGGGGAATCTTCGGGAGCTCAGTTTCTGGGCCTCGTTTGTCTCTGGCCTGGTGTCTTGTCCGCAGGCCTGGGGTCTTGTCCGCAAGTGGGTTCAGTCTCGGGACTGCTCCCCTTTCGCTAGTGGTTGTTTTTCCCACCCTAGGGGACTGCTTTGGTATGTCCCATCAACATAGGTGTCCCCCAATGAAGAGTGACCGAGAAAAGGAGATTTTTGTGTACTCACTGTAAAAAAAAATTCTCGTAGCCTTCATTGGGGGACACCCCACCCACCCATTCTTTTTTTTTTTTTTTCATTTTTGTCTGGATGGTCTTTTCCGGTTATTGGGTTTTCATCCGGGTTTCCTTTCTAGGGTACTTTGGACGTATTACTTTGTTGGCTTCTCCTACTGCTTTGTGACTAAACTGATTACCTCACTTCCAGTGGGCGGGTATGTCCTGCCAGGGAGGAGCCGACTTTTTTTCCTAGTGTCAGCGCCTCCTAGTGGCAAGAGCATATACCCATCAGTATAGGTGTCCCTCAATGAAGGCTACGAGAGAGAGATTTTACGGTGAGTACACAAAAATCTTTTTTTCTTCAGTTTTGTCGCACAAAACTGAAAAAAAGCTTGTACAGGTACACTCCGACTCCCTGGAACTTAAGGTACCTGTACGCCCGTGGGAATTTCGGTCCGGGCGGGGACCAGACCTGGATGACTGCTGATATCTATCAGCAGGCACTCTGTGCAAACCCCTGGGGGGTCCCCCCCCCCCCCCCATGTCGGCGATCAAGACCTTAGATTTGCGGCGATTCCTGGTCATTCGGGTCTCTGGTGACCCGGAAAAAAAGGGTGAATGGGGCTGTCCGAGACAGCCCCATTCACCCTTACCCAGCAGGAGTGAGGTGTCATAGTTGCCCCCTCAAGATGCTGGGAGTTGTAGTTTTGCAACAGCTGGAGTTCCAACTACAACTCCCAGCATGCCCTTTAGTAGTCTGTGCATGCTGGGGGTTGTAGTTATGCAACAGCTGGAGGCATATTTTTTCTATGAAAAAGTGTGCATCCAGCTGTTGCGTAACTACAATTCCCAGCATGCACAGACTACCAAAAGGCATGCTGGGAGTTGTAGCAAAACTGCAACTCTCAGCATGCCCTTCAACTGTCACTGCATGCTGAGTGTTGCAGTTTTGCAACAGCTGGAGACACATTGGTTGTGAAACAGAGTTTGTGTCCTAACTCAGTGTTTCGCAACCAGTGTGCCTCCAGCTGTTGCAAAAATACAACTCCCAGCATGTACTGACAGACTGTACATGCTGGGAGTTCTGATTTTGCAACAGCTTGAGGCACACTGGTTGCAAAACACTGAGTCAAGTAACAAACTCTGTGTTGCGCAACCAATGTGCCTCCAGCTGTTGCATAACTACAACTCCCAGCATGTATGGTCTGTCAGTGCATGCTGGAAGTTGTAGTTTTGCAACAGCTGGAAGTTTGCCCCCCCCCCCCCCCTTTCTGGGACTTGAAAAAGAGAGCGGCCCGCTCTCGAAACGCATTGTCTATGTGTAATAAAACAACTTAAGTATAACCCACGGCATCCACAAATTTGCTCTTTCAATTCATAAAATTGTGAATACAGTATCTTTTTGGTCCACAGTACCCACTATTTCCGAATATGTTTATCGCATATTTACAAACCACACGCCTAGACTCTGAACATCTAGGGAACCCTTTTATTGAAAGCCATGTTGTTTTTAGGTTTTGTTGTTCAGATTATGGATTTTTAATGCGATTTTCCTTAATAAAGTGAAAACATATTTGAATAACGTATGTGCCGGCTCAGAAACCTGTTTTTTTTGTGATAATGTCGTCAGATGTTTTTCTTTTCGTGCCAATAGAACCTGGTAGAATAGAGAGAAGGGCAATTTTGGGAGTGTTGTGTACCTGTTTGCGGCAGAAAGCATATTATGTCTAAAAAAAAAAACAGCATTGTCCCAGGTTTGGTTCCACAGTGGCCGAATAGATTTGACACAGAAAGATTCAGTATAAGAAAGTTGTGTACCTGTACCACCTACTAAGAATTTTAAAGTTCTTCTCTAAGTCCAAAGTGAACAGAAAGGTAACTTTAGCATTTTTCAGCAGAATTATGTTCGCCCACACACCAAGGGTTTTCTCGAAATGTCTCTGATCACCAGATTTCCAAGCAGTTTTGGCAACCTAAGGCTTCTTTTACGCTGCTGTTGTGACCTGGCAGTCAGCGGATGTTGAAAAATGACTGTTCTCGCAACCATGTGTAGTTGTCATGTGGTTGAGGGAAAGAGACTTTTTTTTTTTTTTTTTACTTATTGAATAAATGTGTATGAGGTACTGGTATTTTACTGGAAAGTTGCTTTGAAACATATCATTGCATACACGGAGGTCTTACAGAATGTTAAAGGGGTTATCGGGGATAGAATTTTTTTTGGGAAATGCTGGCAATAAAACTTAAAGAGTACCTGTCACCAAACCAAACTTAAAATATATTGTTCCTTATGTAATTATAAGACACTTTGCTATTTACGTGCTGTTAAAATTCTCACCCTTTATATGTATTTAATGTGATTGAAAAAATGGCCACAAGGTGGCTCTGTTCTGTTTCCTGCGCAAGTCAAACAGTTATTTTGGTCTCCACCTGGACTTGCAGAAGTCCAAACTTAGGTAGTGCATGTGGGGCATGGCATGGCACAGCTCTCGCAGGCTTCAGTGACGTTGCGC
Organism: Hyla sarda; assembly: GCF_029499605.1. Lineage (NCBI taxonomy): Eukaryota > Metazoa > Chordata > Amphibia > Anura > Hylidae > Hyla > Hyla sarda. The sequence goes on along the minus strand of NC_079192.1, from coordinate 372,626,167 downwards.
CGGCTGGGGAACCCCCAGTTTCTCCGGCTGGGAGCTCAGACAATGAGCAAGGGGAAAGGTATGATACAGAGCTTTTTAAAGCTCAGAATAAAATGTAAGGGCAGGAGGGGTGTTAGGAGTAGTTAGGTAATATAATGTGAGTTAGTTTATAAAATATGGATTGATGACAGGTACTTTTTTTTAAATCAAGACTTACCTGCCGCTGCCTTCCCGGTGCCTTCAGTAACCTTCCTTTTTTTGTCCTCTAGGGCGGTCTTCATTTTGGTTCTTGTAGTCGACCCGTCAGACTGCAGCTCAACTTATCAGCTGGAGGAGAAAAGAGGGAGGAGTTTTCCTTTATGTTAAATCCTGTTTACAGGCCACACTGCGGGAAGATATATTGAGGGAAATGATAATGTGGAGTCATTTTGGGTAGAAATATATGGCGATAAAAAATAAAATACTGATGGGAGGTTTGCTAAAAGCTGCCAAATATAGTGGAAGAGGCAGGGGATCAATTATTTAGGCAAATACATGAGGCAGCAAATTACAGTGAGATGGTAATTATGGGGGAACTTTACTATCCTGATATCAACTGGGAAACTGAGACCTGTGAATCTCCTAGAGGAAACTGATTTTTGTATGCAGCTAAAGATAATTATCTGTCCCAAATGGTGCAGGACCTGACCAGGAGGAAAGCCCTAGTAGACTTAATATTAACCAACAGATGTTACAAAGTAACTATTGTGCAGGTTGGGGGACACCTAGGAAATAGTGACCACTATATAATAAATTTCAACATAATAGGATGTTCTGTAGAGGATCCACGATAACGATGTATAATCAGCTCAGAGAAGTCCTTAGCAGGATAGATAAAGATAATGTCCTCAAAAACTAAGTACAGAAACTAAATGGAACATTTTTTTTATTATCTTAAATGGGCCCAGTGAATCAGGGCAAAACATTAACCTTTTGAATTCACATTATAATTGTTTTTATTTTCCTTTTATAGATATCATGGTTTATGGAAAAAAACAAAAGAAGACCACTAGGGGTTCCCATAATATCCAAAACATAATTCTGTACAGCCTCCGAATCACCTTTGTGCCAGCTGAAGCACAGGCAGGGACAAAGGCCAGTAAGTGAGAGTGGGACTTACACTCCTCTGTGCTCACTCCTGTCCCATCTATCAGACTCCTGTCTGAAGTCAGAGAGGAGGGGGTTACAGAACAGCCTGCAGTGATTGGATCAGGAGAACACAGCACAGCAGACTCGGGTAGGAAATGAATGAAGGATAAGTAAGGGCACGCTCAGTGCTTGTTTCGGACATGCCTCTTCCTGAACAGTGGATGTCAGATTGACTGAGCAGCAGAACGGAGGGATTTGTGAGCCAAATAGAGAAGCTAGACACATAAAAAGGACATGGAAAGAATCTGTATGGTCTAGTGACTAACATATAGCATTATTTTTTTCTTTGCTATGACAGATACGCTTTAAATTCTCACTGTGAGAGGTACATACCTTATGGGATTGAAAGGGTAAGGAAAAGGAGAAATCCTTTTAATTACATTTCATTTTTCAAATACATAAATAATGAAAAGGTTAAAACAAAGTGTTAGCCCTTTAAAAAAGTAATAAGGGTGGGATTATAGAAGTGATCAGGAAAAAGCAAATATATTAAACACATTTTTTCCACTGTGTTCACGTAGGAAATGAACTATCAGGTAAAATATAGCAGGATAAGGTAAACTGTCCAGTACATATCACCTGTCTTAGGCTGGGTTCACACCATGTTTTGTTAATATGGGGACCGGATCCAGCTGGGGGGAGTGAAAACCGTGCACTCCTGTACCTCAACTGGACCCCACCCGCATCCCATTCATTTGAATGAGCCGACCGGAGTCAGATAGGGACTCTGGTCGGCTCATTTTTGCCCCGTATCTGGTTTTATGACCGGACCTAAAACCGTGGTATACCACTTTCTGACTCCAGTCGGCTCATTCAAATTAATGAGATGCGGGCAGGGTCTGGCTGGGGTACGGTAGCGTGCGATTTTCACTCTCCTCAGCCTAACTCAGGAAGAAGAACAATGTTGCCTAAAAAAAAATCTAAATAGACAAATCACCAGGTCCAGATGGCATTTACCCCTGCGTTATATATGGGAGTCAAATAATGTATAGACAGAACCCTATATCTAATATCCAAGGACTATATAGTGAAAGGGATGGTTCCCCAGGACTGGAGCATAACAAATGTGGTGTTAATATTCAAAAACGGGTCAGAAGATGACCCCGGGAATTATAAGCCTGTTAGTTTAATCTCCTGTATGTTAATTTTTTGAGGGTTTTCTAAGAGATTTAAAAATAAATGCCCTCATATCAGCAAGGCTTTATGGGGGATCGGTCCTGTCAAACTAATCTGATCAGCTTTTATGAGGAGATGAGCTCAAGACTGAACCAGGGGCAATAGCTGAATGTTGTATATGTTGATTTTTACGAAACATTTTGGGGGATTTTGGTGCCCCCTCAGCTATTTAAACAGCACTTTGTCCATTAGTCTGTTGCTGCTTTTGTTGCTAGAGAGTGATTTACTTTCCTTTCCTACCAGTTCTGTCTTCTATAATTTTTTTTGGTCTCTCTCTTTTAGATAGCATCCTGGGATTTGTCGACCATCACTCCAGTGGACGCGAGTCTTCCTCTAAGAGGGGACATAAAGCCTACCAGGACTGGGAAACCCTGCCACCTGACACCTATGAATATTTTAGGTGTGCTAGTTGTTGGCCACAATCTAACCAAGAATCCACCATTTATGATGTAGTCATCTGGCTGAAGGATTTCTTCAGCAGCTCTATTATTGAGCTTAAAGTCTCCCTTACCATGAAGAGACCTTTATATTGGTACTCACAGGGGCAATGTGGTTTTGTTTTAAGTTTTATAATATGGGCATCATCACTAAAAAGTTGTTTGATGGATCGGTTGTATGTCATTCACAAGCACCATACTAAAATTGTAACATGCCTTTCTGGGCATCGTTATAATAACGTGGATGAGTAGATTGAGCAAAATCTCAAACCATTAGTTGGGGCCCTTCCCTTGTACCTCCATGATTCAATGAATGTCTTGAATTGAGATTGGAAAAAGACATGGCTATTGTAATAAGCTATGTTGAATCTTTATACACGTTCATCTCAAATAAAGGTAAATTGCAGGCTTTTGAATTCTTCCTTAAAACCAATAACCTCAAAATTGATCTGATGAAACTTGGAATTGTTAAAATTTGTCCTGAGTCACAATTTCTTTGTGTTTTGGGACTGATTCAACATCCAGGTAAATGGGACTGCGATGGACATCCTGTGCCCCCCATATGCAAATCTATTTATTGAATATTGGGAGTATTTGATGATGCAAGGCATGAGACATCAATGTTAGTAGTCCCTAATTTTATGGCACTACTTCATCATTGAAATCGTCTTTAGATGTCAAGGATCTCTTGCTACTTTTGATTGATTCTGAGTAGTCTTAATAGTCGTACGGAAATTAATTTCTTGGATCTCAAAATCATGGACAACCAACTTTTGGTTTTTGATGTGGGTACCAAAGACAAACCTGGATAATATGCCCTTGGTGGCAAAATTATTAGAAATAGAAAACCACTTTTTTAGAACACCAATAAGGCTTATTTAAAACATAACTTTTACTTGATATGATAAAAGATATCAAGGTACATAAAGGGGTACACACAACAAAAGAGGAGGGCAGACAAGAAGGGGTAACATGTGGTGCCCTAATCTATAGTCCCTAACAATAATTGCTCCTGATTTCTAAGTGTGGAAATGGGGAGAGGAAGTTTTTTTTTTTGAACAAAAGTAGAACAATATATACAATTATGTGGTAGGCCTCTTTTGCCTACGCGTTTCACCCCTGTATTTTTTAGGGGCTAATCAGGGATAAGAGGGAGCCACAAAACGTTAATATATTAGATTGATATAGTGTATCAAAAATAATATTTATGCAAAATGATGCATGATAACATATAATAGAAAATCTAATTCGGCAGGCGTCTCCAAAAGAATATATAAAGATGATACAAAGGAAGTCTGTGTCAGTCCTTGTCAGTGTCTGTTGTGAAAAGGTAATGTGTGATAGTTGATTAATCATAACCGTAAGACAGCGACAATCACCCCCATGCATGATAGAGATCACAAATATATGCATTATATCCAATGATAGACTTATAACATAAGGTCGCATATGGTGTAGTAATATGGGATGATGACTGCACTGTTAAAAAAAAAAAATGTAAGAAAAATTGGGGTCAGATGGAAACCATAAGGTAGATAATTATTAAATCCATATAAGTTAATATTCCTTGACTTATCAAAGCCAAGATATTATAAGGTGTTATGAAAAGAGGAAGGGCAAACGCAGCCTCTGAATAATGGGGGATCACAGATTCCTATAAAGATGAGTAACATTAAATATATGCCCCTATTGAGTATTGAAAAATGTATAAGAGTTATAGACACTGGCTATATCAATTCCTATTGCTTACCTAGATAGTATGCTGGCACAGGGTTACATTACTTAGTGGCACATCAGGTAAATATAGATGTAGAAAGGAGATAGAAATTCCTGTTCTGTCAGGGTCTAAACCAAAAATGGCCATATATATATGACTGTAGTAGATCGGTATATTTGGAACATAAAAAGTGATGCAGCATCACTTCATGCTTATTCTTACCTTAAAGAGGTACTAGTTGGTCAAAGTGAAAGAGCAGCACTAGGTCGGGGTACACTTAAATGGGCACGTCATGAAATAAAAAAATTGATATGTTGTAGTACTTAAGTGCTACAACATATCTCTAATATACTTTAATTTAAAAAAGTGATACCAGTTTAAAATCACTTTTAAATTCGGCCACTAGGGGTCGCCCTCCTAGTGGCTGAATGCATTCTGCAGTGACGTCACTACAGAATTTGACTCATTGAAGCCTGGCAACGAGTCGAAATTCAGTCACTGCGGTGCTCGCTCCCGCCTGTCAATCAGACAGGCAGGAGCGAGCGCTTTGAAGGAAGTGGATGCGCGCAGGCTCCCGGGGACAAGGTAAAGAATTATGGCGGGGGGGGGTTGTGTTGAATGTTAACCTATACAGTATGCCTCCAGTTTGCCCACTACAACTCCCAGCATGCCCTGACAGCCAATAGATGTCATATATACTCGAGTATAAGCCTAGTTTTTCAGCAGGATTTTTCATGCTGAAAACTCCCCCCTCGGCTTATACTCGAGTGAACAAAAAAAACCTTTCTGGCTTTAGCTGTGAGGGGATGGTCCCGGCCGTCCATCTCCGCCTGTCAATCCCTTCTCAGTGGTCTTCAACCCGCGGACCTCCAGATGTTGCAAAACTACAACTCCCAGCATGCCCGGACAGCCGATGGCAGGTTGAAGACCACTGAGAAGGGATTGACAGGCGGTGATGATGACGGGGGGTTGATGATGACATGGGGGGGGGGGGATGATGTATTTCCCACCCTAGGCTTATAACTTTTCCTGGGTTTTTGGGGTGAAATTAGGGGCCTCGGCTTATATTCGGGTCGGCTTATACTCGAGTATATACGGTAAATTAATATTCCTTGACTTACCAAAGCCAAGATATTATAAGGTGTTACAAAAAGAGGAAGGGCAAACGCAGCCTCTGAATGATGGGGGATCACAGATTCTTATAACCCCTTAAGGACTCAGCCCATTTGGGCCTTAAGGACGCAGACAATTTTATTTTAACGTTTTCGTTTTTTCCTCCTCGTTTTCAAAAAAATCATAGCTCTTTTATATTTTCATCCACAGACTAGTATGAGGGCTTATTTTTTTCGCAATCAGTTGTCCGTTGTAATGCCATCACTCACTTTACCATAAAATGTATGGCGCAAACAAAAAAATACTATTTGTGTGGGGAAATTAAAAAGAAAAACGCAATTTTGCTAATTTTGGAAGGTTTCGTTTTCACACCGTACAATTTACGGTAAAAAATACATGTGTTCTTTATTCGTTGGGTCAATACGATTAAAATGATACCCATGATAATATACTTTTCTATTACGGTTTGTTGCTTAAAAAAAATCGCAAACTTTTTAACCAAATGTTAAAATCCAAGTGTTTAAAATCCCCCTATTTTGAACACCTATAACATTTTTATTTTTCCGTATAAGCGGCGGTATGAGGGATTGTTTTTTGCGCCGTGATCTGTACTTTTTATTGCTACCATATTTGCTTATATAAAACTTTCAATCCAATTTTTATAAAAAAAATTTTGGAATAAAATGTTATAAAAAAGCAGCTATTTTGGACTTTTTATTTTTTACGTTCACGCCGTTCACTGTATGGTATCATTAACATTTTATTTTAATAGTTCATTTATTTACGCATGCGGCGATACCAAATATGTATATAAAATATTTTTTTAACACTTTTTGGGGGTGAAATAGGGAAAATGGGCCAATTTACGTTTTTATTGGGGGAGGGGGTTTTTCATTTTTTTTTTTACTTTTACTTTTATTTTTACACTTTAATAGCCCTCATACAGGAAGGCAGATCAGAGCAGAAGACGCCGGGAAGGCAGCGGAGGCAGGTGAGGGGACCTCCGTCTGCCGTGCTGGATGATCGGATCGCCGCGGCAGCGCTGCGGGCGATCCGATCATCCATTTTAATGACCGCGATGCTGCAGATGCTGTGATCTCTATTGATCACGGCATCTGAGGGGTTAATGGCGGACATCCGCGGGATCGCGGATGTCCGCCATTACGGGCGGGTCCCTGGCTGCGTTCAGCAGCCGGGACCTGCCGCACATGATCCCGGCATCGCTCCGATGCTCGCGGTTATGCTAAGGATGTAGATGTAGGTCCTGGTGCGTTAAGTACCACCTCACCAGGACGTACATTTACATCCTGCGTTGTTAAGGGGATAAAGATGAGTAACATTAAATATATGCCCCTATTGAGTATTGAAAAATGTATAAGAGTTATAGACACTGGCTATAGCAATTTCTATTGCTTACCTAGATAGTATGCTGGCACAGGGTTACATTACTTAGTGGCACATCAGGTAAATATAGATGTAGAAAGGAGATAGAAATTCCTGTTCTGTCAGGGTCTAAACAAAAAAATGGCCATATATATGACTGTAGTAGATCGGTATATTTGGAACATAAAAAGTGATGCAGAATCACTTCGTGCTTATTCTTACCTTAAAGAGGTACTAGTTGGTCAAAATGAAAGAGCATCACTAGGTCGGGGTACACTTAACATAGTTGTGCCCTTAAGGGAACAATCTCCCTAGCTGCAGATTGCGTTCCACAGCACAGGAAGTGATGCCGTCTACATCAGCCGGCATCTGTATTTAAACCACACGCCGACCGCGAGATAGTATGCGGCGTCCTCGTGGCACATCCTGGTTGTTTTCACTGCGGCATCATCAGGTTTGCAGACTTCCTTCTTGGTCTAATATATGTTGTATTTTTAAGACCTTCTGTTCTTTGTATGGCTCAAAATACATTTTCCTTCTTTGCAGCTAGGGAGATTGTTCCCTTAGGGGCACAACTATGTTAAACGATAGCTCCCACTATCACTTTTTTTCTGTCCCTGCCTATTACCCATCAATCCCTAACCCCCTCCCTGCCTAAATTTTTTTTTTACATATTAAAAATGCCTTTTTGTCTGTCTGGTAGTGTGCTCACTACCAGGCAGACTTCCCCTACAGGCACCACGTCACTGATGCCTGCTGGGGCCGACACTTCCGCCCGTAGTTCACCTATACAGGGTGCCTCCAGCTGTTTCCCCACTGCAATTTCCAGCTTGCCTTGACATCTATTGGCTGTCTGGGCATTCTGGGAGTTGTAGTGGGGAAACAACTGGAGGCACCCTGTATAGGTGAACACCGGATCTGTGATGGCCGCACATACCGCTCCCCGCCGCCCAGCCCGCAATCCCCCCGGCCCCGTCGCACCGCTCAACTCACTCCCCCTCCCCCTTGGTTCACCCATTCAGAGTACCCCCTCCCCGCTGTGCAGCCCGCAACCCCCCCCCGGCCCAACTGCTCCGCTCAACCCACTCCCCCTCCCCACGCCCCTTAGTTCACCTATTCAGTGTCCCTCCAGCTGTTTCCTCACTACAACTTCCAGCTTGCCCTGACATCTATTGGCTGTCGGCATGCTGGGAGTTGTAGTGGGCAAACTGGAGGCATACTGTATAGGTGAACATGCAACCCCCCCGGCATAATTCTTTACCTTGTCCCCGGGAGCCTGCGCGCATCCACTTCCTTCAAAGCGCTCGCTCCTGCCTGTCTGATTGACAGGCGGGAGCGAGCACCGCAGTGACTGAATTTCGACTCGTTGCCAGGCTTCAATGAGTCAAATTCTGTAGTGACGTCACTGCAGAATGCATTCAGCCACTAGGAGGGCGACCCCTAGTGGCCGAATTTAAAAGTGATTTTAAACTGGTATCACTTTTTTAAATTAAAGTATATTAGAGATATGTTGTAGCACTTAAGTACTACAACATATCAATTTTTTTATTTCATGACGTGCCCATTTAAGTGTACCCCGACCTAGTGCTGCTCTTTCACTTTGACCAACTAGTACCTCTTTAAGGTAAGAATAAGCATGAAGTGATGCTGCATCACTTTTTATGTTCCAAATAAACCGATCTACTACAGTCATATATATGGCCATTTTTGGTTTAGACCCTGACAGAACAGGAATTTCTATCTCCTTTCTACATCTATATTTACCTGATGTGCCACTAAGTAATGTAACCCTGTGCCAGCATACTATCTAGGTAAGCAATAGGAATTGATATAGCCAGTGTCTATAACTCTTATACATTTTTCAATACTCAATAGGGGCATATATTTAATGTTACTCATCTTTATAGGAATCTGTGATCCCCCATCATTCAGAGGCTGCGTTTGCCCTTCCTCTTTTCGTCACACCTTATAATATCTTGGCTTTGATAAGTCAAGGAATATTAACTTATATGGATTTAATAATTACCTACCTTATGGTTTCCATCTGACCCCAATTTTTCTTTATTTTTTTTTAACAGTGCGGTCATCATCCCATATTACTACACCATATGCGACCTTATGTTATAAGTCTATCGTTGGATATAATGCATATATTTGTGATCTCTATCATGCATGGGGGTGATTGTCGCTGTCTTACGGTTATGATTTATCGACTATCACACATTACCTTTTCACGACAGACACTGACAAGGACTGACACAGACTTCCTTTGTATCATCTTTATATATCCTTTTGGAGACGCCTGCCCAATTAGATTTTCTATCATATGTTATAATGCATCATTTTGCATAAATATTATTTTTGGTACACTATATCAATTTAATATATTAACGTTTTGTGGTTCCCTCTTATCCCTGATGAGCCCCTAAAAAATACAGGGGTGAAACGCGTAGGCAAAAGAGGCCTACCACATAATTGTATATATTGTTCTACTTTTGTTCAAATTTTTTTTCCCTCTTGCCATTTCCACACTTAGAAATCAGGAGCAATTATTGTTAGGGATTATAGACTAGGGCACCACATGTTACCCCTTCTTGTCTGCCCCCCCCTCTTTTGTTGTGTGTACCCCTTTATGTACCTTAATATCTTTTATCATATCAAGTAAAAGTTATGTTTTAAATAAGCCTTATTGGTGTTCTAAAAAAGTGGTTTTCTATCTCAGAATCATGACTGACAGAAAGGTTTGAACTTTTACTGACATTCACAGAAAGGGTATTTTAGTAAATTGTTACCTAATGGCTGACTCGTTTCATCCTTTTCTTGTAATAAAGCCGATTCTTCAAGGACAGTTGTTACATGCCAGACACAATGATGCATACAGTAGAGGTTACCCATGTTATACTGTAATTTGGTGCAGGGTTATGTACAAGTACAGAGAATGGACATGTGACTTTTTGGTACCCACTAGAGATAGCAAAATCGGCTTTGAAAATCTGCAGCAAAATACACACCTATGAGCATACCCTTCCGTTGTATGTTATTTAGTGAGGAAATCCTTCAGGTACACAGGAGTCGCTGCTCTGCAAGGAGATACATGTCCAATGAAATAAACTCCAAATGGAGTAAAATCCAGCACTTCAGTAGGATAAATTTTTAAAAAATATTCCAATTTTATTGAATGTAAAATAAAATCAAGGTGGACTGCAAATAATAAAACCAACAAGTTTCTCAAGGTCTCAGCATAACCCTGTTCAACTCTGTAAAAACAGAAACTATTCCTATAAAGGTTCTACCCTCTGAATCAGAATTCACCTAATAGGCCTAGCTGATTATCTATATCAGTGGTTCTTAACCTGGGTTCAGTGAGTCAGTCCCGGGGATTCGGCAGGGGAGGTCGCAACAGGACAGGCGAACCAAGCAATTGCTTGGGGCCCCGAGCTGGCCCGGGGCCCCGAGCAGAGACGGTGTTTGCCCGTCCTGTAGCGATGGGACAATTCCCCCCATCACTATTAACTCCCGGCGGCCCCACGTTAAGTTTAAAAACGCAGGGCCGCCGGGACGTAACTGAAGGCCCGTGCGTGCGCCCATGTAAACAAAGGCGTGGACTGAGGACCGGAGGATAGAGAAGGAGGAAGACACGCGCTGGCCAGCTTGGTAAGTGACCAGCGGCACGTCATCTTCGGTGCTCTGACCAACGGTCCCGAGACCTACTGCTATAGCCGTAGCGGTGGTCGGAGCACTGAAGTGGGCAGTATACAGGCATACAGCCTCCAGCCATACACTGTATATGGCTGGAGGCTGTATGTCTGTGGGGAAACTGCCTACATCAGTGGTCTTCAACCTGTGGACCTCCAGATGTTGCAAAACTACAACTCCCAGCTTGCTGTCCGGGCATGCTGGGAGCTGTAGTTTTGCAACATCTGGAGGTCCGCAGGTTGAAGACCACTGGCCTACATAATGTGGGGGAACACTGCCTGCCTAATGTAGGGGAACACTGCCAACCTAATGTGGGGGACCACTTCCTGCCTAATGTGGGGGAACTCTGCCTGCCTAATGTGGGGGAACTCTGCCATTGTTGCGAAAATGACATGAGAGGGGCACTTGCCAAAGTAAAGCCGCGCATTTCTGAACTGGTCTCTGAAAGACAACAGCAGAAGTCACACTGATTTGCAGTAAATATTCATTATGTTTTTGTGTGAAAATCATGTTTTCATGGTTTTGTTCTTTGATCTTTATGGTTTTGTTCATTTTATGCACCTATGTATAAATATATACTTAAATATATACCTCCTATGTTTTGAATTTGAAAAAAAATCACATTTTATTTTTTCAATTAAGAGGGGTTCGGTGAATGTGCATATGAAACTGGTGGGGTTCAGTACCTCCACAAGGTTAAGAACCACTGATCAATATTATCTGATACAATGTTTTTAAGGTATATATTTAAGACACTATTCAGGTAGTGAATATGTCCTCCTAGATATAGACAAATAAAGCAAAAATATGTACATATACTATATCGGTATGAAAATTCATGCCTTTAGGTATCATAGAGTCTGATTTCATAATCCAAAAAAGAACCTCTCTAGTATATGTCTTGTGTGTCTAATCTCCACCTCTTGGCAGCTTACTTACATTTTTTATTGCTATTACCTGTAATGTGGCTGTGGAACCATAGTGCACAAAGTGCTTTGACACACCAAATACAGCTTTAGTGTGAACTCTGCCTGATACTTGTTAGAGCGTGCGCTAAGGAAATACCTCATATGTGTATGTCAAGTGTTCGGCGGGTGCACTAGAGGGTTCAGAAGCGAAGGAGCATCAATGGGATTTAGGAGAGTGAGTTTTTCTGAAATGGTTTTTGGGGGGCATGTCCCATTTAGGAAGCCCCTATGGTGCCAGGACAGCAAAAAAACCCACATCGCACACTATTAGGGAAACGACACCCCTCAAGGAACGTAACAAGGGGTACGGTGAGCCTTAACACCCCACAGGTGTTTGACAACTTTTTGTTAAAGTAGGATGTGTAAATGAAAAAAAAATATTTTTCCACTAAAATGCTGGCTTTTCCCCAAATTTTACTTTTTTACAAAGGGTAATAGGAGAAAATGCCCCCCAAAATTTGTAACCCCATTTCTTCTGAGTATGGAAATACCCCATATGTGGACGTCAAGTGCACTGCGAGCGAACTACAATGCTCAGAAGAGAAGGAGCGCCATTGAGCTTTTAGAGAGATAATTTGTTTGGAATGGAAGTTGGGGGCCATGTGCATTTACAAAGCCCCCCGTGATGCCAGAACAGTGGACCCCCCACATGTGACCCCATTTTGGAAACTACACCCCTCACGGAATGTAATAAGGGGTACAGTGAGTATTTACACCCCACTGGTGTTTGACAGATCTTTGGAACAGTGGGCTGTGCAAACAAAAAAATTAAATTTTTCATTTTCACGTACCACTGTTCCAAAAATCTGTCAGACACCTGTGGGGCGTAAATGCTCACTGTACCCCTTATTACATTCCGTGAGGGGTGTAGTTTCCAAAATGGGGTCACATGTGGGTATTTATTATTTTGCATTTATGTCAGAACCGCTGTAAAATCAGCCACCCCTGTGCAAATCACCAATTTCGCCCTCAAATGTACATAGTGCGCTCTCACTCCTGAGCCTTGTTATGCGCCCGCAGAGTATTTTACGCCCACATATGGGGTATTTCCGTACTCAGGAGAAATTGCGTTACAAATTTATTTATTTTTTTTCCTTTTACCTCTTGTGAAAATAAAAAGTAAAGGGCAACACCAGCATGTTAGTGTAAAATTTTTTTTTTTTTACACTAACAGGCTGGTGTAGACCCCAACTTTTCCTTTTCATAAGGGGTAAAAGGAGAAAAAGCCCCCCAAAATTTGTAGTGTAATTTCTCCCGAGTACAGAGATACCCCATATGTGGCCCTAAACTGTTTCCTTGAAATACGACAGGGCTCCAAAGTGAGAGAGCACATGCGCATTTGAGGACTAAATTAGGGATTGCACAGGGGTGGACATAGGGGTATTCTACGCCAGTGATTCCCAAACAGGGTGCCTCCAGCTGTTGCTAAACTCCCAGCATGCCTGGACAATCAGTGGCTGTCCGGAAATGCTGGGAGTTGTTGTTTTGCAACAGCTGGAGGCTCCGTTTTGGAAACACTGCTGTACAATACGTTTTTTATTTTTATTGGGGGGGACAGTGTAAGGGGGTGTATATGTAGTGTTTTACTCTTTATTAGGTGGTAGTGTAGTGTTTTTAGGGTACATTCACACTGGTGGGTTACGGTAAGTTTCCCGCTAGGAATTTGCGCTGCGGCGAAAAATTTGCCGCAGCTCATACTTGAAGCAGGAAACTTGCTGTAAACCCGCCCGTGTGAATGTACCCTGTACGTTCACATGGGGGGGGGGGACCTCCAGCTGTTTCAAAACTACAACTCCCAGCATGCACGGTCTGTCAGTACATGCTGGGAGTTGTAGTTTTGCAACAGCTGGAGGCACACTGGTTGGAAAACCTTCAGTTAGTTTCAGTTACCTAACTCAGTATTTTCCAACCAGTGAGCCTCCAGCTGTTGCAAAACTACAACTCCCAGCATGCACGGTCTGTCAGTACATGCTGGGAGTTGTAGTTTTGAAACAGCTGGAGGCACACTGGTTGGAAAATACTGAGTTGGGTTCTGTTACCTAACTCAGTATTTTCCAACCAGTGTGCCTCCAGCTGTTGCAAAACTACAATTACCAGCATGTCTGATCAGAAGGGCATGCTGGGAGATGTAGTTATGCAACAGCTGGAGGTACGCAACTACAACTCCCAGCATGCCAAGACAGCTGTTTGCTGTGTGGGCATGCTGGAATTTGTAGTTTTGCAACATCTGGAGTGCTACAATTTAGAGACCACTGAACAGTGATCTCCAAACTGTGGACCTCCAGATGTTGCAAAACTACAACTCCCAGCATGCCCAGACAGCAAACAGCTGTGTGGGCATGCTGGGAGTTGTAGTTTTGCAAGATCTAGAGGGCAGTATAGGGATCACTGTGCAGTGATCTCTAAATTGCAGACCTCCAGCTGTTGCAAAACTACAAATTCCAGCATGCCAACACAGCAAACAGCTGTCTGGGCATGCTGGGAGTTGTAGTTTTGCAACATCTGGAGGGCTACAGTCTAGAGACCACTATAGTGGTCTCAGACTGTAGCCCTCTAGATGTTGCTATGCAACTACTCACCGGCTTCCGTCGCATCCGGGAGCCGTCCTCTTCTTCCGCACGCCGCCGCAGATCTCCGTCGCCGCCGCCGATCCCCGACGCTCCGCTGCCTCCGGAGGGGTAAGTGGACTCCGGCGCCGCTCCTCTTCGTTTTCCCCGTTCTGCCACGCCTATTGTGGGTGGGCAGGACGGGGAAAACGAAAGTAAACCCCTCCGCCCCAGATCTGCTATTGGTGGTCGCATCTAGACCACCAATAGCAGAGATAGGAGGGGTGGCAACTCTGCCACCTCACTCCTATCGCTTTAGGGGGATCGTAGGTGTCATGGACACCCGCGATCCCCCTTCTATTCCGGGTCACAGGGTCACCATAGACCCGTAATGACCCGGAATCGGCGCAAATCGCAAGTGTGAATTCACTTGCGATTTGCGCCGATCGCCGACATGGGGGGGTCTAATGACCCCCTGGGCATTTGCACGGGGTGCCTGCTGATAGATATCAGCAGTCACCACGGCCCGGTCCCCGCCCGGCGCGCGGCGGGGGCCGAAATTCCCACGGGCGTATGGATACGCCCTTCGTCCTTAAGTACCAGGACGCAAGGGCGTATGCATACGCCCTTCGTCCCCAACAGGTTAAAGGGGTACTCCCGTGGAAAACTTTTTTTTTTTAAATCAACTGGTGCCAGGAAGTTAAACAGATTTGTAAATCACTTCTATTAAAAAAATCTTAATCCTTCCAGTACTTTTTAGGGGCTGTAAACTAAAGAGAAATCCAAAATATAAATGCATTTCCTCTGATGGCATGACCACAGTGCTATCTGCTGACCTCTGAGGAACTGCGAAAATCTCCATTGCAAACATATTCTGCTCTGGACAGTTCCTAAAATAGACAGCAGAGGTCAGCAGAGAGCACTGTGGTCATGACATCAGACGAAATGCATTTCTATTTTTTGATTTCTCTTTAGTATACAGTCCCTAAAAAGTACTGGAATGATTAAGATTTTTTAATAGAAGTGATTTACAAATCTATTAAACTCTCTGGCACCAGTTGATTTAAAAGAAAAAGTTTTCCATGGGAGTACTCCTTTAAATCTTATCTTATACCGTTCACCAATTACAGAAGCAAAATCCAGAAAGTGCATAACACCCAGAATAATACTCAATATACACTTCTCAAAAAATAAAGGGAACACTAAGATAACACATCCTAGATCTGAATGAACTAATCGTATGAAATACTTCCGTCCTTACATAGTTGAATGTACTGACAACAAAATCACTCAAAAATGATCAATGGAAATCAAATTATCAACCCATGGAGGTCTGGATATGGAGTCACACTCAAAATCAAAGTGGAAAACCACACTACAGACTGATCCAACTTAGATGTAATGTCCTGAAAACAAGTCAAAATGAGGCTCAGTAGTGTGTGTGGCCTCCACGTGCCTGTATAACCTCCCTACAATGCCTGGGCATGCTCCTGATGAGGTGGCGGATGGTCTCCTGAGGGATCTCCTCCCAGACCTTGACTAAAGCATCCGCCAACTCCTGGACAGTCTGTGGTGCCACGTGACGTTGGTGGATGGGGCGAGACATGATGTCCCAGATGTGCTCAATCGGATTCAGGTCTGGGGAACGGGCGGGCCAGTCCATAGCATCAATGCCTTCCTCTTGCAGGAACTGCTGACACACTCCAGCCACATGAGGTCTAGCATTGTCTTGCATTAGGAGGAATCAAGGGCCAACCACACCAGCATATGGTCTCACAAGGGGTCTGAGGATCTCATCTCTGTACTTAATGGCAGTCAGGCTACCTCTGGAAAGCACATGGAGGGCTGAGCGGACCGCCAAAGAAATGCCACCCCACACCATTACTGACCCATTGCCAAACCGGTCATGCTGGAGGATGTTGCAGGCAGCAGAACATTATCCACAGCGTCTCCAGACTCTATCACGTCTGTCATGTGCCCAGTGTGAACCTGATTTCATCTGCAAAGAGCACAGGGCACCAGTGGCGAATTTGCCAATCTTGGTGTTCTCTGGCAAATGCCAAATGTTCTGCACGGTGTTGGGCTGCAAGCACAACCCCCACCTGTGGATGTTGGGCCCTCATACCACCCTCATCAAGTCTGTTTCTTACCTTTTGAGTGGACACATGCACATTTGTGACCTGCTGGAGGTCATTTGCAGGGCTCTGGCAGTGCTCCTCCTTGCATAAAGGGGGAGGTAGCAGTCCTGCTGCTGGGTTGTTGCCCTCCTACGGCCTCCTGATGTACTGGCCTGTCTCCCGGTAGCACCTCCATGCTCTGGACACAGCAAACCTTCTTGCCACAGCTCGCATTGATGTGCCATCCTCTATGAGCTGCACTACCTGAGACACTTGTGTGGGTTGTAGACTCTGTCTCATGCAACAACTAGAGTTAAAGCACCACCAGAATTAAAAAGTCACCAAAACATCAGCCAGGAAGCATAGGAACTGAGAAGTGGTCACCACCTGCAGAACTGCTCCTTTATTGGGAGTGTCTTGCTAATTTCCTATAATTTCCACCTGTTGTCTGTTCCATTTGCACAACAGCATGTGAAATATATTATCAATCAGTGTTGCTTCCTGAGTGGACAGTGTGATTTCACAGAAGTGTCATTGACTTGGAGTTACATTGTGTTGTTTAAGTTTTCCCTTTACAGTAACCCCCCGACATGCGATGGCCCCGACATATGATCAAATCAACATACGATGGCCTCTCAGAGGCCATCGCATGTCGATGTCAGCATCGACATACGATGCTTTTATATGTCGGTGCCATCGCATGAACTGCTATCCGACAGCGCAAAATGCTTAAGCTGCTGTCGGATAGCAGTTTAAGCATCCTGGACAGGTTCACGTTCACTTACCTATCCCCGCTGCTCTGGGTCCACTTCTCCAGAGTCCGGGCCTCGCTTTCCGGCATCGTTATTACGTCGCTGCACACGCTGTCCCGGCGCCGCAACGTAATAACGTCACCAGAAAGCGAGGCCCGGAGAAGAGGAGGAAAAAGCCGGAGGATCCCGAAGAAGAGGCTGGAGCAGCGGGGCAGCATCGGGAGCCCCTGGGACAGCATCGGGAGCGGTGAGGACGCGGTCCGGAGCGGCGGGGACAGGTGAGTATAACTTCCTATACTTTACATTGCACGAATCCCTCAACATACGATGGATTCGACAAATGATGGGTCGTTTGGAGCGAATTACCATCGTATGTTGAGGGAACACTGTATTTTTTTGAGCAGTGTATAATTATAGACGTTGATTAGAACAAATATAAAAGTTGAACTCCTGCAATTGCTATTTGGCCCAGCAGATGGCGGTGTCGGCGTCCACATAGATTACCAACACACCCACTTGGCCTCGCGGCCCTCCCCGCTATATGGTACATTCCAACATCCCCCTTCAAGGTAGACGAGCGGCCACATATCATTACGTTCTATAGATTTACTATTAAGATTTACGTCACAATGAGAAATTTCCACATATGGGGAACAAAACACTAAACAAATGAGAGGCATTTTGCCGGAGTCCCCCCTCTTGTCACGAGTTGGTCCGTTCTGTACCCGGAAGTGCTGAGGAAGAACTTATTTCAAAGTGGAGTTTTGCCCTTTCTTCCGCCCTCACGTGTGAATGGATCGCCTGTTGCGCGCCTGCTCATGAATATGCAGATTGTATGCTAATGAGGCCCGGGCAGCGTGTACTGCAGGGTGAAGCCAGAGCTCACAGGGCACAGCGCCGCGTACAGGACGGAGCCGGGGCCCGGTGGAACACGGGGGCCTGAAGACGCGGGATTATCGGAGCAACGAAACCGCAGCGTCCACCGGAGCTTTATTGTCTTCTCAGCCAGGCCTCCGGGGAAAGTAAGCCGGCGGTATGGATCCTCCAGCCGGGGGAGGCGGCTATGGAGGTGGGGGACCTCCCGCTCCCACCAAGAGCACCAAGGAGAAGAAGAAGCTGAAGAACCCTGAGGAAGGAGGAGGCGAAAAGTCCAAGAAATTTGTAAGTTTCCTGGAGTTCCTTAAAGGAGCCCCCTCCCTTTTCAGTTTTGGGGGGGCTCCTTCCCTAGTGGGTGGGGCCTGGGGTTCCCTGAGTCACACCAGGGGGCTGGCAGTGACCTCAACACTTAAGGTGCCCAAAAGTTGCACAACTTTTCATTTCTCCCCTTAGATTTTTATGAGGACATCATCTGTCACTCTTCATCATTGACATGTGTCAGATCCTGGGCTGTGTTCACACCTTCAGATCTGTAACTGCAATTACAGAATATACTGTCAGTAATGGGTCGGTTCCATGCCCTCCATTTATAGTCAATAATTACAATTAAATACCTGAACGGGTGTGCGAACACAGCCTGGCATATGGCAGTCAGCAACGTTTGGGGGGCGACCTCGAGAAGAAACATTGGTGGTCCCCATGGCAACCAAGTAAAGGATAGCCAAAGTGACAGATGGATTTTGGTTGCTATGGACAACTTTACTTTGCGCTAGCGCCAAGAAACGTATTGTTTTTCGCCGGGCAGCGTGTCAAATGGCGATTCTTGTGTAAGCAATACGCTACATATCCACTCAGGTGGCCCTGCGCAGTATATAACATGGACTCCAAATGGTGGCCCTCCAGCTGTTGCAAAACTACAGCTCCTAGCATGCCCGGACAGCCAACGGCTGTCCGGGCATGCTGGGAGTTGTAGTTTTGGAGAACGCGGGTACGTAGATTGTGAGTTGTTAAGTTTTTACAAGTCTCCATAAGGGCTCCTTCACATCACGATTTTTGAGCTGATGTGTTCTATGCTTGAAAATCACATCGAAACGTATATATCTACCACATGGACCTGTGTTATCTCATTACTGTGCCCTCATCTCGCCTTTCTGTTGGTCACAGTCATTAGACTGGGTTCACATCACGTTTTTGCCATACTGTTTTCAATCAGTTTTTCTAAAGAAAACTGTATGGCAGTATGGGAAAAAGTAAACCGTATGCGTTTTTAAACTGTATACTGTTATTAAAAGTGCATACAGTTCCATCCGTTTTTATAAAAAAACAAAAAAAAATATATTTTTTGATAATTTTGTCCATTTTTAATGGGAGGGGTGTTGGGTGGGGACTTAAGGTTTCCCGTATGGAACTGTATACATGTGCGTTTCCCATTGACGTCCATGTTTAAAAAAAAACGGATGCGGTTGCAGTACGGTTTTTAAACCGGAGACTAAAACTTGGTCAACCACTGTTTTGACTCCGGTTTAAACATCCGTACTGCAACCGCATACGTTTTTTTTTTTAACATGGACGTCAATGGGAAACGCACATGTATACAGTTCTATACGGGAAACACTGACAGTGTACGGTTTTTACTTTGCACATGTGCATTTGCATCCTAAAGTCCCCACCCAACACCCCTTCCATTAAAAATGGACAAAATTATCAAAAACATGTGTTTTTTGTTTTTTTGTTAAACGGATGGAACTGTATGCACAGTTTACAGTTTAAAAATGCATACGATTTACTTTTTCCCATACTGTTCCATCGATGTTTTTATTTTTTATTTTTTTATAAAACAATTGAAAACAGTATGGCAAAAACGTGATGTGAACCCAGCCTTATACTGTGCCCTCATGTTGCCTCTGGCTGTCAGTCATTTAGTGTCCCCCACCCTAATGTGTCACAGTCAATACTGTCCCCTCATCTACCCCCTTGTCTGTCAGTCAATTCCCCAGTGCATGGGCAATTGTGTTAAACGAGCTGCTGATGTCCCATGACCACTTCAGCCAATCAGCAGTCTTGACATTCATGCTTTGTACACCTGAGTACGGAGGCTGACCAGAGTGCCGACCGCAGGCAGTACAGTGATCCCTCAACTTACAATAGTTTCAACATACAATGGTTTTTTTTCTTCTGGACCATCGTAACTTGAAACCAGACTCAACATACAATGTACAGATAGTCCAGATCTGTGAAACGTGTCAATGGCGGGAAGAACTGACCAATCAGAATGGGCATTTCACTGGTAAATCACCTCTTACTGAAGTACAAGCACTGACTGGTGCATGGTAGCGCCCCCTACAGTACAGGGAGGAACTACACTTTCTGTACTACTCCTTACCTGTGCCAGGGTTAGCTGCTCCTTTGGACACCAAGTAAGGGCGGCTCCATTTGGGACACTGGGTGTACTGTATAGGACCCTGAAGAAGCTCCTGTCCTCTACATAAGCCATTGTTTCCCAACCAGGGTGCCTCCAGCTGTTGCAAAACTATAACTTCCAGCAGCTGGAGGCACCCTGGTTGGGAAATACTGACATAGACAGTGATTTACAGCTCCCAGCAGATCTTTCTTACTGTTATATGTAAGGATTTGCTTTATCTATATTAGTTATCTACTTATTTTTCTTTAATCCTCACCTTTTCCTATTTTTGGATGACACTTTGGAGATTTCAGAACCAATTACCAGGTTTCCTTAGTTATGGTCTCAACATACAATGGTCGTCCCAGAACCAATTAATATTGTAACTTGAGGGACCACTGTACAGGGAATCAGCGTGGGAATGGAGGCAAGGATTAGTAAAACGGTTTAGGCCCCTTTCCCACTACTGTTGTCACCCTGCAAAATCTTCCGTCATGAACTCCCGTCTGAAAGTCCCCAAAATGTCCTATTCATGTCACTGGGATATTTTGACCATCCTGCAGCACCAGTTATGTCCCGTTATCACTAATGACCGTTATTTTTGATGGCACAAAAGAAGGTGCGTGCACAAATTTTTGTCCTGTCAAAAATAAACTTTTAACATTGAAGTCTATGGGTGACGGATGTTCACAATTGACATGCGTTAGGGCTCGTTATTTTAACATCTGTTATGATCCGTTATTTTTACTGCGCATGCTCAGAACATAAAAATAAAATAACATACTATAATGGATGGAACATGTCCGCTGTTTTGACAGAATGCCCATTAAAATAAGGGACAACGGACATTATCATCCGTTATGTTACTTTTTTTTTGTCTATAATTTCATGACCTCTTTCAGCAGAAAAATTGCTGTCAAAATGCAGGGACATGATGGTAGTGTGAAAGTAGCCTTACTTTAAAATATGGACAACACCTATTGAAAATGGCTGATAAAAACCTCGACGCTACCACGAAATTCTGGCGCCTGGGACTCGTCGAGCCCTGGTCTAGAAAGATTAAAAAGCTTCCAACATATTTTTTTTTTATTTTATTTCATTTATATCAAACATATAAAAATTTAAACTTGTAAAAACATTTGTAAAATACATCGATGTTTGGCCTTTTCTACATTAATGTCACATTGTGAAAACCTACTACCGTATGTCTAAAGTACAGTGGTCCCCCAACATACGATGGTAATTCGTTCCAAATGAGCCATCGTTTGTCGAATCCATCGTATGTTGAGGGATTCGTGCAATGTAAAGTATAGGAAGCTGTACTCACCTGTCCCCGCCGCTCGAGATGGTGTCCCCGCCGCTCCCGATGGTGATCCCGGGCCTCCGCTGGGCTCTTCGCTGTCTTCTCCGGCCCTCCGCTGTCTTCTCCGGCCCTTCGCAAGGCCTTACTGGCCCTGCGTAGCGACGTCATTACGCCGCTGCGTACGCCATTCCTATTGGATGACGTGCGCAGCAGCGTATTGACGTCATCGGAGAGGGCCGAGAAGATGCTGGAAGACCAGCGCTGGACCCGGAGGGCACCCCGGAGCATCGTGGAGGGGTAAGTAATACTTACCGCACCACACGGGGAACATTAAGCTGCTATCCGGCAGCAGCTTAAGCATTTGGCGCTGCCGGATAGCACTTAATGTGATGGCCCCGACATAAAAAAGCATTGTATGTCGATTTCATCATATGTCGGGGCCATCGTAGGTCGGGGGGGTCACTATATACAACTTTTAGGCTAGGTTCAGACTATGGAATTTCCGCCTGCAATTCCGCTTTTGAAATTGCAGGAGGAAATTCCGCTTGCTAAAATGTATCGTGTAGTGAATTCACACTTCGGAATTTGTGAACGGAAATTTTATGCCCGGAGATTCCGTAGTCTGAACCGAGCCTAAGGTTAAGTTTCCACTTGGTTTTTTTTCTGGCAGTTTTTGGAATACTGCCACTGCAGTTTTTGAGCCAAAGCCAGAAGTGGATCCATAAGGAGAAATATAAGTCCTTCCTTTATATTTCCCATTCCTTTTTAATACACTCTTTTTGGCTCAAAAACTGCAGTGGCGATATTCCAAAAATTGCCAGAAATAAAAACCAAGTGGAAACTTAGCCTTAGATGCATATGACTTTACTTTTCAGCATACGGTTTAAAGGGGTATTCCAGGCAAAAACTTTTTTTTTTTTTTATATATATATATCAACTGGCTCCGGAAAGTTAAACAGATTTGTAAATTACTTCTATTAAAAAATCTTAATCCTTCCAATAGTTATTAGCTTCTGAAGTTGAGTTGCTGTTTTCTGTCTAACTGCTTTCTGATGACTCATGTGCAGCTCCTATGGGGATATTCTCCCATCATGCACAGCTCCCGGGATGTGACATCATCATTGAGCAGTTAGAAAACAACAACTCAACTTCAGAAGCTAATAACTATTGGAAGGATTGAGATTTTTTAATAGAAGTAATGTACAAATCTGTTTAACTTTCCAGAGCCAGTTGATGTATAAAAAAAAGTTTTTGCCTGGAATACCCCTTTAAGGCCATCCGTTTCACAAATAAGTTCAACTTGAACAAAGATTGTGATGTGAACGAGGCCTAAGCTGCCGGATGAGCACTGATGGGCACAGATTCCTATGTGCTCTCATGAATTGAGATCAGCAGGGATGGTGATGCCCTCATTGTACTGTCAGAGATGCCTGATGACAGGGGCTTCAGCTGCCGGACACCTACGCCTCTGGCCATGGAGCTTACCTGTAGGTTCACATCACTCTCCTGGTGTCACATTCCTCACCTGTCAGTTCTCTGTTACCTATAGAAGGACTGTGCGGTGTATAGCTGCTGGGTCAGCTGATCATAGTAAAATACCTGTGTGTGTCTTAAAGGGGTACTCCGGGGAAAAACCTTTTTATTTATTTATTTATTTTATTTTTTTTTTTATTTTTTTTGTCCACTCGAATCCTGCTAATAAACAGACAGTAGACAGAAACCAGAGGGGATGTCTAGCTAAACCTTTTTTTCATAGATGTGCCCAGACTGTGTGTGAGCATGAAAATAAATATATACTTGCCTCCCTCGCAGTCTCCGATATCATGTCGCCCAGTCTCCTCTGAACTTCGCTTCCTTGGGGCTGGCCGGAGCTGCAGACGTGATGTCAGAGACCGCAGCGGTGTCCCATACCAGCCATTGTTAGGCAAACGGCACAGTCCTTCTACTGCAGCTGCTCAAATCTGCAGCTCAGCAGTGTGTAGATTTTTCACTGGACAACCCCTTTAAAGACAGTGGGATCCATTGGTGTCCATTGTACAAGTGTTTCCCAACCAGGGTGCCTCCAGCGGTTGCAAAACTACAACTCCCAGCATGCCCTGACAGCCGACGGCTGTCTGGGCATGCTGGGAGTTGTAGTTTTGCAACTGCTGGAAGCACCCTGGTTGGGGAAACATTGTTCTAGTGAATGGGACAGAGACCCTGAACTGAGTTTTAGATGCAAATGTGAACATTAGAGATGAGCGAACTTACAGTAAATTCGATTTGTCACGAACTTCTCGGCTCGGCAGTTGATGACTTTTCCTGCGTAAATTAGTTCAGCCTCAGGTGCTCCGGTAGGCTGGAAAAGGTGGATACAGTCCTAGGAATGAGTCTCCTAGGACTGTATCCACCTTTTCCAGCCCACCGGAGCACCTGAAACCTGAACTAATTTATGCAGGAAAAGTCATCAACTGCCGAGCCGAGAAGTTCGTGACGAATCGAATTTACTGTAAGTTCGCTCATCTCTAGTTATAATCTTGGGATAATAGTTTTTCACCTTGTAGGAAGTGGTTGCCAGAAGTAGAAAGGCACAGATAACAACCTAGGCCGTATAACAATACACTCTCAGAAAAGGAGGCAATCTAGGTATGAAGTACAAAAATTCAATCTTTATTTAGATAGTCAATAAAAAATGTCAAGCTAAAATAACGAGAGGCATAAAGTGGTGATCAGACAAACACACACTGAAAGGCAAGGTGAGACTGTCCCAGATAATGGTCCAAAAATTGATTCAAAATTACGAATCACAATGGTTATATGGTTAATCTGCTCCAAGACGCATGGTTGAATAATTTAAACAAAAGTTAAAGAATGTAAGAGTTGGATAATAAACAAGGGGAGACTGAAGGCTAAAAAGCAGCATAAATGTGATCAAAAGTACCAGTCATGCACCCTATGGAGGAACATCTCACCTACCCCGAACGCGTTTTCGCTGGTCGCTTCGTCTGGGGGCGTCACCTTGCCTTCCAGTGTGGGTTTGTCTGATCACCACATTATGCCTCTCGTGATTTTAGCTTGTAATTTTTTATTGACTATCTAAATAAAGATAGATTTTTTTTTTTTTGTACTTCATACCTAGATTGCCTAATTTTCTGAGAGTGCCTTGTAGCAAGTCTTTAACCAAAAACTTGTGTAAATGTTAGAATGAGTCCCATTGTTTTTAGTGTATTTTTTATGTGCATTTTTAGGGATGTCCAGATACCATTTTTTTTTTTTTTTTTTTTTTTTTTTTTTTAAAACCGAGTACCGATACTTTAATTCTAGTACTCGCTGTTAACAATTACGAGTACTTTTATTTTAATGGGAATCTGACACCAGGTTGACCCGTTTTTGGCGCTGCTTACCGTATGATATGTGGGCTCCTTATTGTGCACAATGGAGGCGGCTGCTGTAGTATGAGCCAAGATTTCTCTTTTCTCCATTGGGCAGAACAGGGAATCTGCATTGGCGGAGAGACCGATGACCACATGGTGAGCAGCGGTAGAAATGGGTCATCTATCTACCTATAAATTAATGTTAGTGCTGGTGACTCTGCTGTAAGATTGCCTTTAATAGTAGGTAGTATCCCCTTGCAGACATAAGTAGCAGCCCCCCATAGACATTAGTAGCAGCCCCTCTTGTAGACCGCAGCCCCCCTACAGACGTTAGTAGCAGGCCACCTTTAGACAGCAGGGACCCGTAGACCGCAGCCCCACCCTTTTAGACAGCTAACCTGCGGCTGTCCTCTGACTGGTGCTGCCGCTCCGCTGCCCCGTCCTCCTATCCACATCAGGCTGTTCTATGGAGGAGCATGTGACGTACACGTCACTCTGCATCCTCCATAGCATTGCGCTTGGCGCAGTAGAGGTGGTGGAGTGACGTGTGTGTCACATGCTCCTCCATAGATGCCATGATGCAGACAGGAGAGCGGGGCTGGGGAGCAGCAGCAGGTATCAGATTTGGTATCGGGGACACTGAATGAGTCCCCGATACCATGGAAATGGCTAGTATATGTGCCCGATACCGATACTAGTATCGGTATCGAGACATCCCTATGCATTTTAAATATACTAGAATAAGTGACATAAAAAAGTGTGTTGGGACTATAAGACGTCACTAGCCGAATCTGTGAAGAAGCGGCAAATATGTGACAGATATCTGAGGTGACCCTCTGAATTTCTGCCTTTGTATTTCACAACTTATTTTTTTATCTTTCAGAAAAATACATCGTGGGAACATACCCTGTAAGGAATACTCTGGGCAAAACTAATCCTTTCTGGTGTTCCTAGTGCAGATTCTGTGGGGGCAAAGCATGATTTAGGCAACAACCAAGAGAGCACACCTTTGTTATGCTCTGCCCCTGAAGCCCTGCTCTGGGTATTTGACGTTGGTTTTGCTTGGAGAGTTCTTATTAATTTAAAGTGTACCTGTAATCAATACTACAATTATATGTATATTTGTAATATACATTGGTTGAAAAATATGTATATTAATGTCCCTGCAGCTATTACATGTGTGTCTCTATGAGGAGTCCAAATACAGGAAGTGAGGGTGGACAAGCAGGGCTCTGTGCACTAAGAAAAAGCAGGACAGTGTGCACTGAGGCTCTATAACATGCTCCAGGCTCATACATCAGGTTGATTGACAAGCCAGGAGCCTGCACAGAGCCCTGCTTGTCCTGTCCTCACTTCCTGTTTTTGGACTCATCATAGAGACACATAGGCAATAGCTGCAGGGACAGCATTTTTAACCTTAACATATATACAATTTTTAACCAATTTATATTACAAATATACATATAATGGTATTATCTTCGTTATATAACCTTTTTGTTGACGACAGGTACATCAAGTGGGTGCAGTTGCTTAAATTTTTCTTCAGAGTGCCCATCTGGGTCATCATGGAAGTGGAATGTGACTACAGGACTTGTGCTTGTATAACTGTGTGTGTTGGGACCTTTCCTGCTTACAGAGGTGACTGGCAGGAGGGGGATTGAGGGATAACGTGGTTTGGGATAGATGCCAGTTGACGTAGCTTTCTGAAAATAGACGCTGAGATGGTATAACGAGAGACGCTGTAGTGCTTGGTGTGTACATCGAAACTGGTTCTTCTAGTTTCCCACACTTGATATATATTTTAAGATTATGTTGCAATGTTATGCCTGTGGGAATACGGTGTCCTCGACTGATATGTTCCTGAAATGGTCCTGAACAAGTTATTGGGCTGGGTTCACATATAACTGGCATCCAGCTCAGTGAACCCAGCCTAAAACTGACCACAAATGATGACACAGTGCATCCGTTGTTTAGCATCCAGCGGGCATTAATTGTGCAGGCCGGACGAGGGACCGCAGCAGGAGGCATTCCCCAAGCTGCCACCTATGTGGCGTGTCTGACCATCCCATATCCAAATTGAGACACTAGATCAGTGTTTACCAACCAGGGTGCCTCCAGCTGTTGCAAAACTACAACTCCCAGCATGCCTGGACAGCTTAAGGCTGTCCGGGCATGCTGGGAGTTGTAGTGCTGTAACAGCTGGAGGCACCCTGGTTGGGAAATACTGCACTAGATGAATGTGAACTGTCCAGTCCAATTGAATGGGACCAGCTCTACAATGAGTTTCTCTCTGGCCCTTTTCTGCATCATTTGAGGGAAATGCAGGCAGATTTATGTGAAGGGGGCTTTAGAAAACCCGACATACTCAAGACATGGGTGTAGGGTATTTGACTCACAGCCAAAACCCTACTCACAACCCCACACTAAAACTAAATTTTTATTGTGGTGTATTACAAGTAATTACTACAATGTGTCAAGTGTGAATGTGTGTGTGTGTGTGTGTATGTATGTATATATGTGTGTGTGTGTGTGTGTGTGTGTGTGTGTATATATATATATATATATATATATATATATATATATATATATACGGTATATGAGCCAGAATTTAAAAGCAACATATATCAT
Organism: Hyla sarda; assembly: GCF_029499605.1. Taxonomy (NCBI): domain Eukaryota; kingdom Metazoa; phylum Chordata; class Amphibia; order Anura; family Hylidae; genus Hyla; species Hyla sarda. The sequence continues at coordinate 372,598,534 of NC_079192.1, read as the reverse complement.
CAATGGTGGTAGAAAGGAACCACTAGAATCATTGATGGTGGTTCCCATATAACCTGCTGGAGCTGCGGATGGTTCATACATGGGCGTACTCTGGAATGAAGGTGTTCACTACACTGTAATTAAAGAGTACGTACCTGTCACCAAACTAAACTTTTAATATATTGTTCCTTATGTAATTATAAGACACTTTGCTATTTACTTGCTGTTAAAACTCTCAACCTTTTAAAAGTTTTTAATGTGATTGAAAAAAACGGCCACTAGATGGCTCTGTTCTGTTCTCTGCACAAGTCAAACAGTTGGTTTGGTCTCCACCCGGCCTGGCAGGAGACCAAACTCAGGAGGGGTGTTAGGAGTAGTTAAGGAATATAATCGGAGTTGGTTTAGAAAATTATGGTTTGATGAAAGGTACTCTTTAATACATGAAGGGGGAAGCTGCAGTCTGCCCCCCCCCCCCCACACACTTTTTTTTTATTCCTAGAGGAATGTCATCGGGGGTCAGGGTCAAATGACCCATCTTCTGCTAAGCAAGGGGAGCACACAGCGCTGTCATATACTGAATGGGCTGTGTGCCACTTTTTTATAGACCTCTGTCAGCAAGGGCCGATACAAGAAAGTTTAGCTGGCAATACACTACTTGTTTAGCCTCCTGCCTGGGCACATTGTGGGCACACAAGGGCAGAGAAATGCTGTGACTACTCCAAAAGTGGGGAGGAGTTACTGTAACTACTGTGTGAAAAGGGGGGGGGGGGCTGTGACTACTCAGGCAAAGAGAAGGGGGCCTGCTATGACTATGATGTGAAGTGGGGGTTCTGTGACTACTCAGAGGCAAAATGCTATTACAACTGTGGTTTTAAAAGGGCTTAGGGTCTCCTCACACGGCAAGATCTCTGCTTGCGGAATTCCGTCTCAAATTAAAGCCCATAGACTTCTATGGGATTCCGCACTCCCATTCACACTTCTGAATTTCCGCTTTCGATGGGTCCGCAGTCAACCTGCAAACCTGCCACTATTGAAGATTTTCCACAGACCTATTCAAATGAATGGTAGCAAAATTCGCAGCAGATTTCCCAATGCAAGTTTTGTATGTGTGAGCATTATATAGTATGTTCATATGGCTGAATTTCCGTGTGAATTCTGCCAGAAATTCCACCATAATTTACTGCCTATTAATTTCAATGGGATTCCGCAGTCCCATTCAGAGGGCAGGAATGGGAATCACATTGAAGTCATTGGGGCACAGAAATTCCGCCTAAATTCTGGTGCGATATTGCAATTCGGTTTTGCAAGCTTTGCTGAACAGAATTTCTCCAGAATTGCGGAAATTCTGCCATGTGAACATAACCTGACAACTATGGAAGTAGGGAGGGTTGTATACTGTATTTAGGGTATATTTACATGGGTGAACCATTACAGCACCATTGCATGTTGAAAGTTGTAGTTTTGCAACCATTTTGAGACCTCTGGTCCAGACTGACTGAAATTGTAACAAATCTTACCATTACTATGGGAGAGATTCATCAAGACCCGTGCTGAGAAAGTTACCAGTTGCCCATAGCAACCAATCAGCTCCCTTTTTATTTTTCAGAGGCCTTTTCAAAAATGAAAGAAGCGATCTGGTTGGTTGCTATGGGTAATCTCCCCCTATGGCTGTACAGACTGTTGTATTCTGGTGGGTATGTTCACATTAGTATACAGCAAGCAGAGATCTTAAAAAATGGTAAGGGATTAAAATGCATAGTATTTTATATTAGTTACATTATTGTAATGCAAAATTGTTGTCATCCTGAACTCCTCTTACCTTATATAATTCTATTCCCTTCCACATAGGGGTGTTGTCGTATGATGTACGCATCTCCGATTCATCGTGATATTTACCCAATAATTATTTGTGAAATGTGAAGTTACCATGGTAACACAAGTTCAGACGCAGTCAGTAAAGAGTCTACTATTCATCGGGAGTCTACTTTAACCTTGGCTTTTAAATAAAAAGCAGTAATTCTGTAGGTTTATTCCGGTGATGATGCTGAATAGGTTCAACCTGTTACATAATGTGCCGTAATATATGTAAATACCTTGGGATCATACGTTGTTAGATGCTGGATCTTTGTTCTGTCCCTATAGATCTAGTATCCATAACCTGTAATATTATTACTCTCTAGAATTCCTCTAGGCCTCTTTTGAACTCTGCCTGAGGAGGTGGTCATGGGGAACTCAATAAGAGAGTTCCATTGTCTCGCTGCTCTTACAGTAAAGAACCCCCATCTGTGCTGGTGAAGAAACCTTGTTATAGATACAATCCTGGGTATAAATAGGTCATGGGGGAGATCTCTGTACTGATATAGTTATACATGTCACCTATAGGGCAGGTAGTGAGTAGCTGACCACATATACTGTACTTCCATTTCCTTCTGAATCTAGTTAGGGTTAGGCTACATTCACGCTGCCGGTTGTCTCTGGCAGTGTGAAGCCCGATATTTTAGGATCGAGAATAGTCAGAGAAAAAGTAGTGCTTGCACAGTCTTTTTCTCCCGCTATTCTCTCCGAAAATGACGGCGCCCGATGGACCCCATTGACTATAATGGGGTCCACCAGGACCCGTTATTGTCTGTTATGGCCTGTCAAAATAACGACCGACAAACTGCAAAAAAAAAAAAATTTAAAAAAAGTTTGATGGGGCATACCGGCAGTGTGATAGGGGCCTTACTGGGCAACTTGTAGCATCTCTACTGTCAAGAACCTGATTGCTAGTCTTGATTTAAGTGAATGGGCTACCATGTTATACATTGCTGGGCCAGAGCAACTCTGGCTAATGGTGGCAGATGTCAGTCATGGCCTTTGAATAGCTTAGATTTTATTGGGGTATATCAACGTTTTCCAAACAGTGTGCCTCCAGCTGTTGTAAAACTACAAATCCCAGCATGCCCAGACAGCCACTGGGGTATATAAATAAGAGTTGTGTAGGTAGGGCTAACAGTCACACGTGAAATGAGTGGAGATAGGAAATATTCACACCTGCGAGATTTGTTGCAAAGGGGGTTGTTTCTGCAGCAGACTTTTGGGTACGTTCAGGACCAATATGTGAAGGAAGTCTGCAGTAAGTAAATATACCCCAGGCACTGAGTGTGACCATACTGCCTTACAACTTCTGCTATGAACCGTGGCGCACCCGGTTGTGCTCACCCATATGAAAGACCCTTCCCGGAGATCATCTGCTGCCGTCATCTGAACCCCCTTCCCCGAAGATGTTAAGATAGGCCTTAAAGGGATAAACTGTCACATTGATCTGTCACTATCAGATTGTAGAGCAGGAGGAGCTGAGCTGATTCATATTTTGAGTGAAAAGATTAAGTATAACTTTATTCATTTAAATGGCCAATGTCATTTGGAAAAACTCCTGACGTGTCCTAGTGGCATGTCAAAAGTATGGATTGGCGGGGGCTGAGTGTTCAGACCTTTACCAATCAGGAGAAAGAGCCAGAAGTTTGCGCTTGGTGCTTTCTCTCCTGGCTCCATGTAAGTGATGGGGACGCACTCGCAATGTAAGTCTATGAGTATGTTTTGAACATGTGACACAGATGCAGGGAGAGAAATACATGGCAGCGAAGACTTCTCCCGGCTCGTTTTCCTGATCGATGGAGGACTGAACCCTCAGACCTACGCTGATCAAAAGTTTTTACATGTCGCTAGAACAAAGTTTTTCAAAATTATATGTACTCTTTAAATCCATGCTCATTTTGGGATAGAGTCCAGTGGGTGGTACTAGTAAGTGACTGACAGTTACCTCTGTGCAGGTGCCTATAGCAGCCTCCTCCAGAATTGGCACTTAAAGGTGTACTCCACTGGCTAGCATTCAGAACATTTAGTTCCGAACGCTGTGTGCACGCTGCGTGGGTCGGGCACACCCCCTCGTGACGTCACGCCATGCCCCTCAATGCAGGTCTATGGAAGGGGGCATGACTGCCATCACACCCCCTCCCATAGACTTGCAACGATAGGTGTGGCCTGATGTCACGAGGGGGTGTGGCTGACCGCCGCAGCTAAATGTTCCGAAAGCTGGCATGTGGAGTACCCCTTTCACGTCCTTGCTATTCGTGTTTGCTTTTATATCATAACAGCTATCCAGCACAAATGTTCCCTCATAGGGAGACATCTAGGATGCAGATGGATCGCTATGGCATTTTTTTTTTCTTTTTTTTAATAACCTCAATTTACCGATGAGGGCTTGTTCACATTGCCGTCATGCTCCAGTGTATGGAGTTCCCTCGGTAAGTCCATCAGAACGACGGGAGTTTAGCGGAGAAAAAAAGACTTAATTTATTTATTTTTGTAAAATCGACCCCAGCGGACCCCATTCAAGTCAATGGTATCAGTCAGGACCCAATGGTGACCTGGTGGAGTCGGTTGTGCTCTGATGCATTTTGGGGCAATGGGGTGCAATAAAAAAAAAAAAAAACTTACCGTATGCCAAAATCACCCTGGTACACTAGACTGAAGTCCCATGCCAGCCGAACCAAGCTTTCAATTAACTAGTGCAGCTGTTGTATAATGCCACACCTATCTGCCCACTTGTTTCTTCGGAGGATTAATCATAGCCGGTTTCAGTCCACAGTTATTTGTTCTCTGGTCGGCCTCCCTTGTTCTTGCTATCATTAGCAGCGGGCACCCATGCTTCTCATCCTCGGGCACCTCCCTTTTAATTAAACCCTTGCCATGTCTGCTCACCTGCCGCCTTCCCAGATAAAGGGCCTTGTACGCGGTCGCGCCTCTTCCAATCTGACACAGTCCTCCATGCATGGCAAGGGTTAAGCCGCCGATAAATGTACGGTTTCCCCCTGATGCAGAGTGCCAAACTATTATCACAATTAAAAGATGTAAACGCTTATTTAACTTGGAGCCGAAACACAAATTAAAAAGAACAAAAGCCATTTTATGTGTTTGCCTGTATTTAGTGCCTACTAAATTATTTACAGCCGATGCGTTCAGCGCTGCCAATAAACAACAAAAGAGCATTTCTTGACAGGCCTGTAATTTCGTCCGACTTTTATTTTCGGCACTTGGACAATTTCGCAAAGTTCTTTTTGTTAGCAATAGATGCTTTTGTTGACCTTCGTCGCATTTGTTGGAATTGTTCAGTGCAATGCATCTCTATCTACAATGGTGTCTGGAGCCTCACGTTGTAATAGGATTTATCATTTATTTGTTGGACTCGCTGGACTAGTGGTCTTCAACCTGCGGACCTCCAGATGTTGCAAAACTGGTGTTGGCTGTCCAGGCATGCTGGGAGTTGTAGTTTTGCAATATCTGGAGGTCTGCAGGTTGAAGACCACTGCTCTAGACTATAGATCTTCAAAGTGTGGACCTCCGGACGCTGCCAAACTACAACTCCTAGCATGCCCGGACAGCCGTTGGCTGTCCGGGCATGCTAGGAGTTGTAGTTTGGCAACATCTGGAGGTCCACTCTTTGTAGACCATTACTCTAGATGAAAAGTGAAACATCAAGATTTGGATCTCCTGAAGGCTTTTGCCTACTTCCTCCTCCTATAATGGTGAGGTTATGGTCAACCTCATCCCCTCTATAAATAGTGATGTTACAACCTGGTTCTTCTGTTTTCTGGGTCATGGCTGTTCATCATGAGTTGTCATTTTGAAACCTCTGGAGGCCCACACTTTGAAGACCACTATGCTTTACCAAAACTTAAACATCAGGGTTGTTCTGGAAAAAGGATCTTCTCCTGGTTTCTTGCCTGTTTCCTCCTTCTATGACTGAGTTATGGTCAACCTCATCCTATTTTTAAATAGTGAGGTTACACACTGGTTCTTCTGTTTTCGGGGTCATGGCTCTTCACCTGGTTAAAAATTAGTGTACAGCAGTAGTTAAAGGGGTACTCCGGTGAAAACCTTTTTTTCTTTTAAATCAACTGGTGGCAGAAAGTTAAACAGATTTGTAAATTACTTCTATTAAAAAAATCTTAATCCTTCCAGTACTTATTAGCTGCTGAATGCTACAGAGGAAATTCCTTTCTTTTTTGGAACACTGCTGACATCACGAGCACAGTGCTCTCTGCTGACATCTCTGTCCATTTCAGCAACCATGCATAGCAGATGTATGCTAAGGGCAGAATGGTGGCTCAGTGGTTAGCACTGCTGCCCTGCAGTGCTGGGGGCTTGGCTTCAAATCTCACTAAGGAATAAACAATAAATAAAGTGTTGTTATTATTAATATAATAACATCAGCAGAGAGAACTGTGCTCGTGATGTCATCAGAGAGCATTCCAAAAAGAAAATAATTTCCTCTGTAGTATTCAGCAGCTAATAAGTACAGGAAGGATTAAGATTTTTTAATTGAAGTAATTTACAAATATGTTTAACTTTCTGCCACCAGTTGATTTAAAAGAAAAAAGGTTTTCACCGGAGTACCCCTTTAATGGTGTTGCAGTGCAGCACTGGGGACCTGGGTTTGAATCTGTCCTAGAGCAACATTTTCCTGGAGTTTGTTCTCCTTCGGTCTGTATGGGTTTCCTCTAGGTTCTCCAGTTTCCTCCAGCACCCAAAAATCGCACTAAGACCACTATCTCCCACATTTCAGATGAGCATGCCATTATTCTGAATAGGGGAGAAAGCTGCTGCCAGCTTATCTCCCCGAGAACAAAAGGATCCACAGTTGAAATCCAACATGCCCGATCATCCTCTCCCCAACATCCTCTTTCAAGGGAGAGTCGGAAGTAGGGATCGACCGATATAGTTTTTTTAGGGCCGATACCGATACTCGGTGTAGGTTAGGGCCGATAGCCGATAACTTATACCAATATTCCGGTATAAGTTATCGGCTATTTATCCTCCCGTGACACCGCTGCAGATCATTTATTTAAAGCGGGTGCTTTAAATCAATGCACTGCAGTGGCTTTTGCGGTGCCATAGAGAACCACCGCCACCCACTACTCTCCCCCTGCCTGTCCGGGAGTCCTGAGACCTATCACCGCCCCCCGACCCGCGGCACTGCGACCGCCCCCCCCCCCCCCCGACCCGCCGCACCGCCCCGGCCCCATTGCCCCCCCCATCCCCGGTTTTATAATTACCTGTTCCCGGGGTCCACTCCATATCTGGCTCCGGTGGCGTCCTCCTGAGCTGTCACTGTGTGCACTGATGGTGACGTCACGTCACTGCGCACAGCGTAACGCAGGACGCAGCAGGAGCAAGAAGAAGTGTGGGCCCCAGGAACAGGTAATTATAAAACCGGGGATGGGGGAGGCAATGGGGCAGGGCGGTGCGGTGGGGAGTGCAGCGGGTCGGGGGGCGGTCGCAGTGCGGGGGGGTTGGTGCGGGGGGCGGGGCATTATCGGCTTATCGGCAAGGTAATTGCCGATACCGATAATGCCCGAAATCGTGATTATCGGCCATACCGATAATCGGTCGATCCCTAGTTGGAAGGCCTGCACAATAGATTATAAATGGCAAGAAAATGACCCTTCTAGCAGGCGCTGCAGACTTTAGAATGCGGAATGACGTGACTTTATTGATGACAACAATAAGATATCTCCACCCCAAAGATGTGTTTCAGGGTGAACTCCCTCTTCCTCAGATTGGACCAATCTTTCCAGTCCTGTCTCCCACCAGCTGTGTTGACCTGTAGGCACATGGTTCTGAATGGCGCGTTACAATGATATTACACAGTTTCAACAACTTGGTTGTAACCGTTTAAAGGAGTAGTCCAGTATAAAATAAAAAAATAATAAAAACATACCTCATATCCACGGGATCTCCTGCCTGGCACACAGGCTCTCTACATGAATGACGCTGTGTTCAACACGCCCGCTCCATGTATCTCTATGGGACAGCTGGAGATACCCAGAGGCTGTTTCTCCGTCTCTCCCATAGAGAAGCATGAATGGGTCGTGCCGGCCTAGATTTGTGCCTTGGTCGACACACTTCCTTAATGCGGAGAGCTGGGGTGTCGGACGGGGGGGTCCAAGCGGCAAGACCCCCCGCGATGACACTTATCCCCTATCCTGCAGATAGAAGATCAATTATAAAAAAATAAAATACTGTATAACTCCTTTAAACACGTACTTCATACGAAATATGTCTACTTCTTAAAGGGGTATTCTAGCAGGACAATTTTTTATATTTGGTTGGGGTTGCTCTTTAAAATAAA